>NC_092418.1:3037478-3699978 GCF_040894005.1 Engystomops pustulosus
AGTGTTACCTCCTGTATGCTGCCATATGTAAGGGCATGTAGTGCAGTGTTACCTCCTGTATGCTGCCATATGTAAGGGCATGTAGTGCAGTGTTACCTCCTGTATGCTGCCATATGTAAGGGCATGTAGGGCAGTGTTACCCCCTGTATGCTGCCATATGTAAGGACATGTAGGGCAGTGTTACCCCCTGTATGCTGCCATATGTAAGGGCATGTAGGGCAGTGTTACCCCCTGTATACTGCCATATGTAAGGGCATGTAGGGCAGTGTTACCTCCTGTATACTGCCATATGTAAGGACATGTAGTGCAGTGTTACCCCCTGTATGCTGCCATATGTAAGGGCATGTAGTGCAGTGTTACCTCCTGTATGCTGCCATATGTAAGGACATGTAGGGCAGTGTTACCCCCTGTATGCTGCCATATGTAAGGGCATGTAGTGCAGTGTTACCCCCTGTATGCTGCCATATGTAAGGGCATGTAGGGCAGTGTTACCCCCTGTATGCCGCCATATGTAAGGGCATGTAGGGCAGTGTTACCTCCTGTATGCCTGCCATATGTAAGGGCATGTAGGGCAGTGTTACCCCCTGTATGCTGCCATATGTAAGGGCATGTAGTGCAGTGTTACCTCCTGTATGCTGCCATATGTAAGGGCATGTAGTGCAGTGTTACCTCCTGTATGCTGCCATATGTAAGGGCATGTAGGGCAGTGTTACCCCCTGTATGCCTGCCATATGTAAGGGCATGTAGGGCAGTGTTACCTCCTGTATGCTGCCATATGTAAGGGCATGTAGGGCAGTGTTACCCCCTGTATGCCGCCATATGTAAGGGCATGTAGGGCAGTGTTACCTCCTGTATGCCGCCATATGTAAGGGCATGTAGGGCAGTGTTACCCCCTGTATGCTGCCATATGTAAGGGCATGTAGGGCAGTGTTACCCCCTGTATGCCTGCCATATGTAAGGGCATGTAGGGCAGTGTTACCTCCTGTATGCTGCCATATGTAAGGGCATGTAGGGCAGTGTTACCCCCTGTATGCCGCCATATGTAAGGGCATGTAGGGCAGTGTTACCTCCTGTATGCCGCCATATGTAAGGGCATGTAGGGCAGTGTTACCCCCTGTATGCTGCCATATGTAAGGGCATGTAGGGCAGTGTTACCCCCTGTATGCCTGCCATATGTAAGGGCATGTAGGGCAGTGTTACCCCCTGTATGCTGCCATATGTAAGGACATGTAGGGCAGTGTTACCCCCTGTATGCTGCCATATGTAAGGGCATGTAGGGCAGTGTTACCCCCCTGTATGCCGCCATATGTAAGGGCATGTAGGGCAGTGTTACCTCCTGTATGCTGCCATATGTAAGGACATGTAGTGCAGTGTTACCTCCTGTATGCTGCCATATGTAAGGACATGTAGGGCAGTGTTACCTCCTGTATGCCGCCATATGTAAGGGCATGTAGGGCAGTGTTACCCCCCTGTATGCCGCCATATGTAAGGGCATGTAGGGCAGTGTTACCTCCTGTATGCTGCCATATGTAAGGACATGTAGTGCAGTGTTACCTCCTGTATGCTGCCATATGTAAGGGCATGTAGTGCAGTGTTACCTCCTGTATGCTGCCATATGTAAGGGCATGTAGGGCAGTGTTACCTCCTGTATGCTGCCATATGTAAGGGCATGTAGTGCAGTGTTACCCCCTGTATGCCTGCCATATGTAAGGGCATGTAGGGCAGTGTTACCCCCTGTATGCTGCCATATGTAAGGGCATGTAGGGCAGTGTTACCCCCTGTATGCTGCCATATTTAAGGGCATGTAGGGCAGTGTTACCTCCTGTATGCTGCCATATGTAAGGGCATGTAGTGCAGTGTTACCTCCTGTATGCTGCCATATGTAAGGGCATGTAGGGCAGTGTTACCCCCCTGTATGCTGCCATATGTAAGGGCATGTAGAGCAGTGTTACCTCCTGTATGCTGCCATATGTAAGGGCATGTAGGGCAGTGTTACCTCCTGTATGCTGCCATATGTAAGGGCATGTAGAGCAGTGTTACCTCCTGTATGCCTGCCATATGTAAGGACATGTAGGGCAGTGTTACCTCCTGTATGCTGCCATATGTAAGGACATGTAGGGCAGTGTTACCTCCTGTATACTGCCATATGTAAGGATATGTAGTGCAGTGTTACCTCCTGTATGCTGCCATATGTAAGGGCATGTAGGGCAGTGTTACCCCCTGTATGCTGCCATATGTAAGGGCATGTAGGGCAGTGTTACCTCCTGTATGCTGCCATATGTAAGGGCATGTAGGGCAGTGTTACCCCCTGTATGCTGCCATATGTAAGGGCATGTAGAGCAGTGTTACCTCCTGTATGCTGCCGTATGTAAGGGCATGTAGGGCAGTGTTACCTCCTGTATACTGCCATATGTAAGGACATGTAGTGCAGTGTTACCCCCTGTATGCTGCCATATGTAAGGGCATGTAGTGCAGTGTTACCCCCTGTATGCTGCCATATGTAAGGGCATGTAGGGCAGTGTTACCCCCTGTATGCTGCCATATGTAAGGGCATGTAGGGCAGTGTTACCTCCTGTATGCCTGCCATATGTAAGGGCATGTAGGGCAGTGTTACCCCCTGTATACTGCCATATGTAAGGATATGTAGTGCAGTGTTACCTCCTGTATGCTGCCATATGTAAGGGCATGTAGGGCAGTGTTACCCCCTGTATGCTGCCATATGTAAGGGCATGTAGGGCAGTGTTACCTCCTGTATGCTGCCATATGTAAGGGCATGTAGGGCAGTGTTACCCCCTGTATGCTGCCATATGTAAGGGCATGTAGGGCAGTGTTACCCCCTGTATGCTGCCATATGTAAGGACATGTAGTGCAGTGTTACCTCCTGTATGCCGCCATATGTAAGGGCATGTAGGGCAGTGTTACCTCCTGTATGCTGCCATATGTAAGGGCATGTAGTGCAGTGTTACCTCCTGTATGCTGCCATATGTAAGGGCATGTAGTGCAGTGTTACCTCCTGTATGCTGCCATATGTAAGGACATGTAGGGCAGTGTTACCCCCTGTATGCTGCCATATGTAAGGGCATGTAGTGCAGTGTTACCTCCTGTATGCTGCCATATGTAAGGACATGTAGGGCAGTGTTACCTCCTGTATGCCTGCCATATGTAAGGACATGTAGGGCAGTGTTACCTCCTGTATGCCTGCCATATGTAAGGACATGTAGTGCAGTGTTACCCCCTGTATGCTGCCATATGTAAGGACATGTAGTGCAGTGTTACCCCCCTGTATGCCTGCCATATGTAAGGGCATGTAGTGCAGTGTTACCTCCTGTATGCCGCCATATGTAAGGGCATGTAGGGCAGTGTTACCTCCTGTATGCCTGCCATATGTAAGGACATGTAGTGCAGTGTTACCTCCTGTATGCCTGCCATATGTAAGGGCATGTAGGGCAGTGTTACCTCCTGTATGCTGCCATATGTAAGGACATGTAGGGCAGTGTTACCTCCTGTATGCTGCCATATGTAAGGACATGTAGTGCAGTGTTACCTCCTGTATACTGCCATATGTAAGGACATGTAGGGCAGTGTTACCTCCTGTATGCTGCCATATGTAAGGGCATGTAGGGCAGTGTTACCTCCTGTATGCTGCCATATGTAAGGACATGTAGTGCAGTGTTACCTCCTGTATGCCTGCCATATGTAAGGACATGTAGTGCAGTGTTACCTCCTGTATGCCTGCCATATGTAAGGACATGTAGGGCAGTGTTACCCCCTGTATGCTGCCATATGTAAGGGCATGTAGGGCAGTGTTACCCCCTGTATGCTGCCATATGTAAGGACATGTAGTGCAGTGTTACCTCCCTGTATGCTGCCATATGTAAGGACATGTAGGGCAGTGTTACCTCCTGTATGCTGCCATATGTAAGGACATGTAGTGCAGTGTTACCTCCTGTATGCTGCCATATGTAAGGACATGTAGTGCAGTGTTACCCCCTGTATGCTGCCATATGTAAGGGCATGTAGTGCAGTGTTACCTCCTGTATGCTGCCATATGTAAGGGCATGTAGTGCAGTGTTACCTCCTGTATGCTGCCATATGTAAGGGCATGTAGGGCAGTGTTACCTCCTGTATGCTGCCATATGTAAGGACATGTAGTGCAGTGTTACCTCCTGTATGCTGCCATATGTAAGGACATGTAGTGCAGTGTTACCTCCTGTATGCTGCCATATGTAAGGGCATGTAGTGCAGTGTTACCTCCTGTATGCCTCCATATGTAAGGGCATGTAGGGCAGTGTTACCTCCTGTATGCTGCCATATGTAAGGACATGTAGTGCAGTGTTACCCCCTGTATGCCTGCCATATGTAAGGACATGTAGTGCAGTGTTACCTCCTGTATGCTGCCATATGTAAGGGCATGTAGGGCAGTGTTACCTCCTGTATGCTGCCATATGTAAGGACATGTAGTGCAGTGTTACCCCCTGTATGCCTGCCATATGTAAGGACATGTAGTGCAGTGTTACCTCCTGTATGCTGCCATATGTAAGGGCATGTAGGGCAGTGTTACCTCCTGTATGCTGCCATATGTAAGGACATGTAGTGCAGTGTTACCTCCTGTATGCTGCCATATGTAAGGACATGTAGGGCAGTGTTACCCCCTGTATGCTGCCATATGTAAGGGCATGTAGTGCAGTGTTACCTCCTGTATCCCGCCATATGTAAGGACATGTAGGGCAGTGTTACCCCCTGTATGCTGCCATATGTAAGGACATGTAGGGCAGTGTTACCCCCTGTATGCCTGCCATATGTAAGGGCATGTAGTGCAGTGTTACCTCCTGTATGCCTGCCATATGTAAGGGCATGTAGTACAGTGTTACCTCCTGTATGCTGCCATATGTAAGGGCATGTAGGGCAGTGTTACCCCCTGTATGCTGCCATATGTAAGGGCATGTAGTGCAGTGTTACCTCCTGTATGCTGCCATATGTAAGGGCATGTAGGGCAGTGTTACCCCCTGTATGCTGCCATATGTAAGGGCATGTAGAGCAGTGTTACCTCCTGTATGCTGCCGTATGTAAGGGCATGTAGGGCAGTGTTACCTCCTGTATACTGCCATATGTAAGGACATGTAGTGCAGTGTTACCCCCTGTATGCTGCCATATGTAAGGGCATGTAGTGCAGTGTTACCCCCTGTATGCTGCCATATGTAAGGGCATGTAGGGCAGTGTTACCCCCTGTATGCTGCCATATGTAAGGGCATGTAGGGCAGTGTTACCTCCTGTATGCCTGCCATATGTAAGGGCATGTAGGGCAGTGTTACCCCCTGTATACTGCCATATGTAAGGATATGTAGTGCAGTGTTACCTCCTGTATGCTGCCATATGTAAGGGCATGTAGTGCAGTGTTACCTCCTGTATGCTGCCATATGTAAGGACATGTAGTGCAGTGTTACCTCCTGTATGCTGCCATATGTAAGGGCATGTAGTGCAGTGTTACACCCTGTATGCTGCCATATGTAAGGGCATGTAGGGCAGTGTTACCTCCTGTATGCTGCCATATGTAAGGGCATGTAGGGCAGTGTTACCCCCTGTATGCCTGCCATATGTAAGGACATGTAGTGCAGTGTTACCCCCTGTATGCTGCCATATGTAAGGACATGTAGTGCAGTGTTACCTCCTGTATGCCGCCATATGTAAGGGCATGTAGGGCAGTGTTACCTCCTGTATGCTGCCATATGTAAGGGCATGTAGGGCAGTGTTACCCCCTGTATGCTGCCATATGTAAGGACATGTAGTGCAGTGTTACCTCCTGTATGCCGCCATATGTAAGGGCATGTAGGGCAGTGTTACCTCCTGTATGCTGCCATATGTAAGGGCATGTAGGGCAGTGTTACCCCCTGTATGCTGCCATATGTAAGGACATGTAGGGCAGTGTTACCCCCTGTATGCTGCCATATGTAAGGGCATGTAGTGCAGTGTTACCCCCTGTATGCTGCCATATGTAAGGACATGTAGGGCAGTGTTACCCCCTGTATGCTGCCATATGTAAGGGCATGTAGTGCAGTGTTACCTCCTGTATGCTGCCATATGTAAGGACATGTAGTGCAGTGTTACCTCCTGTATGCTGCCATATGTAAGGGCATGTAGGGCAGTGTTACCCCCTGTATGCTGCCATATGTAAGGGCATGTAGGGCAGTGTTACCTCCTGTATGCTGCCATATGTAAGGACATGTAGGGCAGTGTTACCCCCTGTATGCTGCCATATGTAAGGGCATGTAGGGCAGTGTTACCTCCTGTATGCTGCCATATGTAAGGACATGTAGGGCAGTGTTACCCCCTGTATGCTGCCATATGTAAGGACATGTAGTGCAGTGTTACCCCCTGTATGCTGCCATATGTAAGGGCATGTAGTGCAGTGTTACCTCCTGTATGCTGCCATATGTAAGGACATGTAGTGCAGTGTTACCCCCTGTATGCTGCCATATGTAAGGGCATGTAGGGCAGTGTTACCCCCTGTATGCTGCCATATGTAAGGGCATGTAGTGCAGTGTTACCTCCTGTATCCCGCCATATGTAAGGACATGTAGTGCAGTGTTACCTCCTGTATGCTGCCATATGTAAGGGCATGTAGGGCAGTGTTACCTCCTGTATGATGCCATATGTAAGGACATGTAGTGCAGTGTTACCTCCTGTATGCCTGCCATATGTAAGTACATGTAGGGCAGTGTTACCCCCCTGTATGCTGCCATATGTAAGGACATGTAGGGCAGTGTTACCTCCTGTATGCTGCCATATGTAAGGACATGTAGTGCAGTGTTACCCCCTGTATGCTGCCATATGTAAGAGCATGTAGTGCAGTGTTACCTCCTGTATGCCTGCCATATGTAAGGGCATGTAGGGCAGTGTTACCTCCTGTATGCTGCCATATGTAAGGGCATGTAGTGCAGTGTTACCTCCTGTATGCCTGCCATATGTAAGGGCATGTAGTGCAGTGTTACCCCCTGTATGCTGCCATATGTAAGGACATGTAGTGCAGTGTTACCTCCTGTATGCTGCCATATGTAAGGACATGTAGGGCAGTGTTACCTCCTGTATGCTGCCATATGTAAGGGCATGTAGGGCAGTGTTACCTCCTGTATGCTGCCATATGTAAGGGCATGTAGTGCAGTGTTACCTCCTGTATGCTGCCATATGTAAGGGCATGTAGGGCAGTGTTACCTCCTGTATGCTGCCATATGTAAGGGCATGTAGTGCAGTGTTACCTCCTGTATGCTGCCATATGTAAGGGCATGTAGTGCAGTGTTACCTCCTGTATGCTGCCATATGTAAGGGCATGTAGGGCAGTGTTACCCCCTGTATGCTGCCATATGTAAGGGCATGTAGTGCAGTGTTACCTCCTGTATCCCACCATATGTAAGGACATGTAGTGCAGTGTTACCCCCTGTATGCCTGCCATATGTAAGGGCATGTAGTGCAGTGTTACCCCCTGTATGCTGCCATATGTAAGGACATGTAGGGCAGTGTTACCCCCTGTATGCTGCCATATGTAAGGGCATGTAGGGCAGTGTTACCCCCTGTATGCTGCCATATGTAAGGGCATGTAGTGCAGTGTTACCCCCTGTATGCTGCCATATGTAAGGGCATGTAGGGCAGTGTTACCTCCTGTATGCTGCCATATGTAAGGGCATGTAGTGCAGTGTTACCTCCTGTATGCTGCCATATGTAAGGGCATGTAGGGCAGTGTTACCCCCTGTATGCTGCCATATGTAAGGGCATGTAGTGCAGTGTTACCCCCTGTATGCTGCCATATGTAAGGGCATGTAGTGCAGTGTTACCCCCTGTATGCTGCCATATGTAAGGGCATGTAGGGCAGTGTTACCTCCTGTATGCTGCCATATGTAAGGACATGTAGTGCAGTGTTACCTCCTGTATGCTGCCATATGTAAGGACATGTAGGGCAGTGTTACCCCCTGTATGCTGCCATATGTAAGGACATGTAGTGCAGTGTTACCTCCTGTATGCTGCCATATGTAAGGGCATGTAGTGCAGTGTTACCTCCTGTATGCTGCCATATGTAAGGGCATGTAGTGCAGTGTTACCTCCTGTATGCCTGCCATATGTAAGGGCATGTAGGGCAGTGTTACCCCTTGTATGCTGCCATATGTAAGGGCATGTAGTGCAGTGTTACCTCCTGTATGCTGCCATATGTAAGGGCATGTAGTGCAGTGTTACCTCCTGTATGCCGCCATATGTAAGGACATGTAGTGCAGTGTTACCTCCTGTATGCCGCCATATGTAAGGGCATGTAGTGCAGTGTTACCTCCTGTATGCTGCCATATGTAAGGGCATGTAGGGCAGTGTTACCCCTTGTATGCTGCCATATGTAAGGGCATGTAGTGCAGTGTTACCTCCTGTATGCTGCCATATGTAAGGGCATGTAGTGCAGTGTTACCTCCTGTATGCCGCCATATGTAAGGACATGTAGTGCAGTGTTACCTCCTGTATGCCGCCATATGTAAGGGCATGTAGTGCAGTGTTACCTCCTGTATGCCGCCATATGTAAGGGCATGTAGTGCAGTGTTACCTCCTGTATGCTGCCATATGTAAGGGCATGTAGGGCAGTGTTACCCCCTGTATGCCTGCCATATGTAAGGGCATGTAGGGCAGTGTTACCTCCTGTATGCTGCCATATGTAAGGGCATGTAGGGCAGTGTTACCCCCTGTATGCCGCCATATGTAAGGGCATGTAGGGCAGTGTTACCTCCTGTATGCCGCCATATGTAAGGGCATGTAGGGCAGTGTTACCCCCTGTATGCCGCCATATGTAAGGACATGTAGGGCAGTGTTACCCCCTGTATGCTGCCATATGTAAGGGCATGTAGGGCAGTGTTACCCCCTGTATGCCTGCCATATGTAAGGGCATGTAGGGCAGTGTTACCTCCTGTATGCTGCCATATGTAAGGGCATGTAGGGCAGTGTTACCCCCTGTATGCCTGCCATATGTAAGGGCATGTAGGGCAGTGTTACCTCCTGTATGCTGCCATATGTAAGGGCATGTAGGGCAGTGTTACCCCCTGTATGCCTGCCATATGTAAGGACATGTAGGGCAGTGTTACCCCCTGTATGCTGCCATATGTAAGGGCATGTAGGGCAGTGTTACCCCCTGTATGCCTGCCATATGTAAGGGCATGTAGGGCAGTGTTACCTCCTGTATGCTGCCATATGTAAGGGCATGTAGGGCAGTGTTACCCCCTGTATGCCTGCCATATGTAAGGGCATGTAGGGCAGTGTTACCTCCTGTATGCTGCCATATGTAAGGGCATGTAGTGCAGTGTTACCCCCTGTATGCTGCCATATGTAAGGACATGTAGGGCAGTGTTACCTCCTGTATGCTGCCATATGTAAGGGCATGTAGGGCAGTGTTACCCCCTGTATGCTGCCATATGTAAGGGCATGTAGGGCAGTGTTACCCCCTGTATGCCTGCCATATGTAAGGGCATGTAGGGCAGTGTTACCTCCTGTATGCTGCCATATGTAAGGGCATGTAGGGCAGTGTTACCCCCTGTATGCCGCCATATGTAAGGGCATGTAGGGCAGTGTTACCTCCTGTATGCCGCCATATGTAAGGGCATGTAGGGCAGTGTTACCCCCTGTATGCTGCCATATGTAAGGGCATGTAGGGCAGTGTTACCCCCTGTATGCCTGCCATATGTAAGGGCATGTAGGGCAGTGTTACCCCCTGTATGCTGCCATATGTAAGGACATGTAGTGCAGTGTTACCTCCTGTATGCTGCCATATGTAAGGACATGTAGTGCAGTGTTACCTCCTGTATGCTGCCATATGTAAGGGCATGTAGGGCAGTGTTACCCCCCTGTATGCCGCCATATGTAAGGGCATGTAGGGCAGTGTTACCTCCTGTATGCTGCCATATGTAAGGACATGTAGTGCAGTGTTACCCCCTGTATGCTGCCATATGTAAGGGCATGTAGTGCAGTGTTACCTCCTGTATGCTGCCATATGTAAGGGCATGTAGGGCAGTGTTACCCCCTGTATGCTGCCATATGTAAGGGCATGTAGAGCAGTGTTACCTCCTGTATGCTGCCATATGTAAGGACATGTAGGGCAGTGTTACCTCCTGTATGCTGCCATATGTAAGGGCATGTAGGGCAGTGTTACCTCCCTGTATGCTGCCATATGTAAGGGCATGTAGGGCAGTGTTACCTCCTGTATGCCTGCCATATGTAAGGGCATGTAGGGCAGTGTTACCCCCTGTATGCTGCCATATGTAAGGGCATGTAGTGCAGTGTTACCCCCTGTATGCTGCCATATGTAAGGACATGTAGTGCAGTGTTACCTCCTGTATGCTGCCATATGTAAGGACATGTAGTGCAGTGTTACCTCCTGTATACTGCCATATGTAAGGGCATGTAGGGCAGTGTTACCTCCTGTATGCTGCCATATGTAAGGACATGTAGTGCAGTGTTACCCCCTGTATGCTGCCATATGTAAGGGCATGTAGTGCAGTGTTACCTCCTGTATGCCTGCCATATGTAAGGATATGTAGTGCAGTGTTACCTCCTGTATGCTGCCATATGTAAGGGCATGTAGGGCAGTGTTACCCCCTGTATGCTGCCATATGTAAGGGCATGTAGTGCAGTGTTACCCCCTGTATGCTGCCATATGTAAGGGCATGTAGGGCAGTGTTACCTCCTGTATGCTGCCATATGTAAGGACATGTAGTGCAGTGTTACCCCCTGTATGCTGCCATATGTAAGGACATGTAGTGCAGTGTTACCCCCTGTATGCTGCCATATGTAAGGACATGTAGGGCAGTGTTACCCCCTGTATGCTGCCATATGTAAGGACATGTAGTGCAGTGTTACCTCCTGTATGCTGCCATATGTAAGGGCATGTAGGGCAGTGTTACCCCCTGTATGCTGCCATATGTAAGGGCATGTAGAGCAGTGTTACCTCCTGTATGCTGCCATATGTAAGGACATGTAGGGCAGTGTTACCTCCTGTATGCTGCCATATGTAAGGACATGTAGTGCAGTGTTACCTCCTGTATGCTGCCATATGTAAGGACATGTAGGGCAGTGTTACCCCCTGTATGCTGCCATATGTAAGGGCATGTAGAGCAGTGTTACCTCCTGTATGCTGCCATATGTAAGGGCATGTAGAGCAGTGTTACCTCCTGTATACTGCCATATGTAAGGACATGTAGGGCAGTGTTACCTCCTGTATGCTGCCATATGTAAGGGCATGTAGAGCAGTGTTACCTCCTGTATACTGCCATATGTAAGGACATGTAGTGCAGTGTTACCTCCTGTATGCTGCCATATGTAAGGACATGTAGTGCAGTGTTACCTCCCTGTATGCTGCCATATGTAAGGGCATGTAGTGCAGTGTTACCTCCTGTATGCTGCCATATGTAAGGGCATGTAGTGCAGTGTTACCTCCTGTATGCTGCCATATGTAAGGACATGTAGGGCAGTGTTACCCCCTGTATGCTGCCATATGTAAGGACATGTAGGGCAGTGTTACCCCCTGTATGCTGCCATATGTAAGGACATGTAGTGCAGTGTTACCTCCTGTATGCTGCCATATGTAAGGACATGTAGGGCAGTGTTACCTCCTGTATACTGCCATATGTAAGGGCATGTAGTGCAGTGTTACCTCCTGTATGCTGCCATATGTAAGGACATGTAGTGCAGTGTTACCTCCTGTATGCTGCCATATGTAAGGACATGTAGTGCAGTGTTACCCCCTGTATACTGCCATATGTAAGGGCATGTAGTGCAGTGTTACCCCCTGTATGCTGCCATATGTAAGGGCATGTAGTGCAGTGTTACACCCTGTATGCTGCCATATGTAAGGGCATGTAGTGCAGTGTTACCTCCTGTATGCTGCCATATGTAAGGACATGTAGTGCAGTGTTACCTCCTGTATGCCGCCATATGTAAGGGCATGTAGTGCAGTGTTACCCCCTGTATGCTGCCATATGTAAGGACATGTAGTGCAGTGTTACCTCCTGTATGCCTGCCATATGTAAGGGCATGTAGTGCAGTGTTACCCCCCTGTATGCTGCCATATGTAAGGACATGTAGTGCAGTGTTACCTCCTGTATGCTGCCATATGTAAGGGCATGTAGGGCAGTGTTACCCCCTGTATGCTGCCATATGTAAGGACATGTAGGGCAGTGTTACCCCCTGTATGCTGCCATATGTAAGGACATGTAGTGCAGTGTTACCTCCTGTATGCTGCCATATGTAAGGGCATGTAGGGCAGTGTTACCTCCTGTATGCTGCCATATGTAAGGACATGTAGGGCAGTGTTACCCCCCTGTATGCTGCCATATGTAAGGGCATGTAGGGCAGTGTTACCCCCTGTATGCTGCCATATGTAAGGGCATGTAGGGCAGTGTTACCCCCTGTATGCTGCCATATGTAAGGACATGTAGTGCAGTGTTACCCCCTGTATGCTGCCATATGTAAGGACATGTAGGGCAGTGTTACACCCTGTATGCTGCCATATGTAAGGGCATGTAGGGCAGTGTTACCCCCTGTATGCTGCCATATGTAAGGACATGTAGGGCAGTGTTACCCCCTGTATGCTGCCATATGTAAGGGCATGTAGGGCAGTGTTACCCCCTGTATACTGCCATATGTAAGGGCATGTAGGGCAGTGTTACCTCCTGTATACTGCCATATGTAAGGACATGTAGTGCAGTGTTACCCCCTGTATGCTGCCATATGTAAGGACATGTAGTGCAGTGTTACCTCCTGTATGCTGCCATATGTAAGGACATGTAGGGCAGTGTTACCCCCTGTATGCTGCCATATGTAAGGGCATGTAGTGCAGTGTTACCCCCTGTATGCTGCCATATGTAAGGGCATGTAGGGCAGTGTTACCCCCTGTATGCCGCCATATGTAAGGGCATGTAGGGCAGTGTTACCTCCTGTATGCCTGCCATATGTAAGGGCATGTAGGGCAGTGTTACCCCCTGTATGCTGCCATATGTAAGGGCATGTAGTGCAGTGTTACCTCCTGTATGCTGCCATATGTAAGGGCATGTAGTGCAGTGTTACCTCCTGTATGCTGCCATATGTAAGGGCATGTAGGGCAGTGTTACCCCCTGTATGCCTGCCATATGTAAGGGCATGTAGGGCAGTGTTACCTCCTGTATGCTGCCATATGTAAGGGCATGTAGGGCAGTGTTACCCCCTGTATGCCGCCATATGTAAGGGCATGTAGGGCAGTGTTACCTCCTGTATGCCGCCATATGTAAGGGCATGTAGGGCAGTGTTACCCCCTGTATGCTGCCATATGTAAGGGCATGTAGGGCAGTGTTACCCCCTGTATGCCTGCCATATGTAAGGGCATGTAGGGCAGTGTTACCTCCTGTATGCTGCCATATGTAAGGGCATGTAGGGCAGTGTTACCCCCTGTATGCCGCCATATGTAAGGGCATGTAGGGCAGTGTTACCTCCTGTATGCCGCCATATGTAAGGGCATGTAGGGCAGTGTTACCCCCTGTATGCTGCCATATGTAAGGGCATGTAGGGCAGTGTTACCCCCTGTATGCCTGCCATATGTAAGGGCATGTAGGGCAGTGTTACCCCCTGTATGCTGCCATATGTAAGGACATGTAGGGCAGTGTTACCCCCTGTATGCTGCCATATGTAAGGGCATGTAGGGCAGTGTTACCCCCCTGTATGCCGCCATATGTAAGGGCATGTAGGGCAGTGTTACCTCCTGTATGCTGCCATATGTAAGGACATGTAGTGCAGTGTTACCCCCTGTATGCCTGCCATATGTAAGGGCATGTAGGGCAGTGTTACCTCCTGTATGCTGCCATATGTAAGGGCATGTAGTGCAGTGTTACCCCCTGTATGCTGCCATATGTAAGGGCATGTAGTGCAGTGTTACCTCCTGTATGCTGCCATATGTAAGGGCATGTAGGGCAGTGTTACCCCCTGTATGCTGCCATATGTAAGGGCATGTAGGGCAGTGTTACCTCCTGTATACTGCCATATGTAAGGACATGTAGTGCAGTGTTACCTCCTGTATGCTGCCATATGTAAGGACATGTAGGGCAGTGTTACCTCCTGTATGCTGCCATATGTAAGGACATGTAGTGCAGTGTTACCTCCTGTATACTGCCATATGTAAGGACATGTAGGGCAGTGTTACACCCTGTATGCTGCCATATGTAAGGGCATGTAGGGCAGTGTTACCCCCTGTATGCCGCCATATGTAAGGGCATGTAGGGCAGTGTTACCCCCTGTATACTGCCATATGTAAGGATATGTAGTGCAGTGTTACCTCCTGTATGCTGCCATATGTAAGGGCATGTAGTGCAGTGTTACCTCCTGTATGCTGCCATATGTAAGGACATGTAGTGCAGTGTTACCTCCTGTATGCTGCCATATGTAAGGGCATGTAGTGCAGTGTTACCCCCTGTATGCTGCCATATGTAAGGGCATGTAGGGCAGTGTTACCTCCTGTATGCTGCCATATGTAAGGACATGTAGTGCAGTGTTACCTCCTGTATGCTGCCATATGTAAGGACATGTAGTGCAGTGTTACCCCCTGTATGCTGCCATATGTAAGGACATGTAGTGCAGTGTTACCTCCTGTATGCTGCCATATGTAAGGGCATGTAGGGCAGTGTTACCTCCTGTATGCCGCCATATGTAAGGGCATGTAGGGCAGTGTTACCTCCTGTATGCTGCCATATGTAAGGGCATGTAGGGCAGTGTTACCCCCTGTATGCTGCCATATGTAAGGGCATGTAGGGCAGTGTTACCCCCTGTATGCCTGCCATATGTAAGGGCATGTAGTGCA
Source organism: Engystomops pustulosus (assembly GCF_040894005.1). Lineage (NCBI taxonomy): Eukaryota > Metazoa > Chordata > Amphibia > Anura > Leptodactylidae > Engystomops > Engystomops pustulosus. The sequence continues at coordinate 3,052,318 of NC_092418.1, forward strand.
GTGTTACCTCCTGTATGCTGCCATATGTAAGGGCATGTAGGGCAGTGTTACCCCCTGTATGCTGCCATATGTAAGGGCATGTAGTGCAGTGTTACCTCCTGTATCCCGCCATATGTAAGGACATGTAGTGCAGTGTTACCCCCTGTATGCCTGCCATATGTAAGGGCATGTAGTGCAGTGTTACCCCCTGTATGCTGCCATATGTAAGGACATGTAGGGCAGTGTTACCCCCTGTATGCTGCCATATGTAAGGGCATGTAGGGCAGTGTTACCCCCTGTATGCCTGCCATATGTAAGGGCATGTAGTGCAGTGTTACCCCCTGTATGCTGCCATATGTAAGGACATGTAGGGCAGTGTTACCTCCTGTATGCTGCCATATGTAAGGACATGTAGGGCAGTGTTACCTCCTGTATGCTGCCATATGTAAGGGCATGTAGGGCAGTGTTACCCCCCTGTATGCTGCCATATGTAAGGGCATGTAGTGCAGTGTTACCCTCTGTATGCTGCCATATGTAAGGACATGTAGGGCAGTGTTACCTCCTGTATGCTGCCATATGTAAGGGCATGTAGGGCAGTGTTACCTCCTGTATGCCTGCCATATGTAAGGGCATGTAGTGCAGTGTTACCCCCTGTATGCTGCCATATGTAAGGACATGTAGGGCAGTGTTACCCCCTGTATGCTGCCATATGTAAGGACATGTAGTGCAGTGTTACCTCCTGTATGCTGCCATATGTAAGGGCATGTAGGGCAGTGTTACCCCCTGTATGCTGCCATATGTAAGGACATGTAGTGCAGTGTTACCTCCTGTATGCTGCCATATGTAAGGACATGTAGTGCAGTGTTACCTCCTGTATGCCTGCCATATGTAAGGGCATGTAGGGCAGTGTTACCTCCTGTATGCTGCCATATGTAAGGACATGTAGGGCAGTGTTACCTCCTGTATGCCGCCATATGTAAGGGCATGTAGTACAGTGTTACCTCCTGTATGCTGCCATATGTAAGGGCATGTAGGGCAGTGTTACCCCCTGTATGCTGCCATATGTAAGGACATGTAGGGCAGTGTTACCCCCTGTATGCTGCCATATGTAAGGGCATGTAGTGCAGTGTTACCTCCTGTATGCTGCCATATGTAAGGGCATGTAGTGCAGTGTTACCTCCTGTATACTGCCATATGTAAGGACATGTAGGGCAGTGTTACCTCCTGTATGCCTGCCATATGTAAGGACATGTAGGGCAGTGTTACCTCCTGTATGCTGCCATATGTAAGGACATGTAGGGCAGTGTTACCTCCTGTATGCTGCCATATGTAAGGACATGTAGTGCAGTGTTACCTCCTGTATGCTGCCATATGTAAGGACATGTAGTGCAGTGTTACCTCCTGTATGCTGCCATATGTAAGGGCATGTAGTGCAGTGTTACCCCCTGTATGCCTGCCATATGTAAGGGCATGTAGGGCAGTGTTACCTCCTGTATGCTGCCATATGTAAGGGCATGTAGTGCAGTGTTACCCCCTGTATGCCTGCCATATGTAAGGGCATGTAGGGCAGTGTTACCTCCTGTATGCTGCCATATGTAAGGGCATGTAGGGCAGTGTTACCTCCTGTATGCTGCCATATGTAAGGACATGTAGGGCAGTGTTACCTCCTGTATGCTGCCATATGTAAGGACATGTAGTGCAGTGTTACCCCCTGTATGCTGCCATATGTAAGGGCATGTAGTGCAGTGTTACCTCCTGTATGCTGCCATATGTAAGGACATGTAGTGCAGTGTTACCCCCTGTATGCTGCCATATGTAAGGACATGTAGGGCAGTGTTACCCCCTGTATACTGCCATATGTAAGGGCATGTAGGGCAGTGTTACCTCCTGTATGCTGCCATATGTAAGGACATGTAGGGCAGTGTTACCTCCTGTATGCTGCCATATGTAAGGGCATGTAGTGCAGTGTTACCTCCTGTATGCTGCCATATGTAAGGACATGTAGGGCAGTGTTACCCCCTGTATGCTGCCATATGTAAGGACATGTAGGGCAGTGTTACCCCCTGTATGCTGCCATATGTAAGGGCATGTAGTACAGTGTTACCTCCTGTATGCTGCCATATGTAAGGACATGTAGTGCAGTGTTACCTCCTGTATGCCTGCCATATGTAAGGACATGTAGTGCAGTGTTACCTCCTGTATGCTGCCATATGTAAGGACATGTAGTGCAGTGTTACCTCCTGTATACTGCCATATGTAAGGGCATGTAGTGCAGTGTTACCTCCTGTATGCCGCCATATGTAAGGGCATGTAGGGCAGTGTTACCTCCTGTATGCTGCCATATGTAAGGACATGTAGTGCAGTGTTACCTCCTGTATGCTGCCATATGTAAGGACATGTAGTGCAGTGTTACCTCCTGTATGCTGCCATATGTAAGGGCATGTAGTGCAGTGTTACCTCCTGTATGCTGCCATATGTAAGGGCATGTAGTGCAGTGTTACCCCCTGTATGCTGCCATATGTAAGGACATGTAGGGCAGTGTTACCCCCTGTATGCTGCCATATGTAAGGACATGTAGGGCAGTGTTACCTCCTGTATGCTGCCATATGTAAGGGCATGTAGGGCAGTGTTACCTCCTGTATACTGCCATATGTAAGGGCATGTAGGGCAGTGTTACCCCCTGTATGCTGCCATATGTAAGGGCATGTAGTGCAGTGTTACCCCCTGTATGCTGCCATATGTAAGGACATGTAGTGCAGTGTTACCTCCTGTATGCTGCCATATGTAAGGACATGTAGTGCAGTGTTACCTCCTGTATGCCTGCCATATGTAAGGGCATGTAGGGCAGTGTTACCTCCTGTATGCTGCCATATGTAAGGGCATGTAGTGCAGTGTTACCTCCTGTATGCTGCCATATGTAAGGGCATGTAGTGCAGTGTTACCTCCTGTATGCTGCCATATGTAAGGGCATGTAGTGCAGTGTTACCTCCTGTATGCTGCCATATGTAAGGGCATGTAGGGCAGTGTTACCCCCTGTATGCTGCCATATGTAAGGGCATGTAGTGCAGTGTTACCTCCTGTATGCTGCCATATGTAAGGACATGTAGTGCAGTGTTACCCCCTGTATGCCTGCCATATGTAAGGGCATGTAGTGCAGTGTTACCTCCTGTATGCTGCCATATGTAAGGACATGTAGTGCAGTGTTACCTCCTGTATGCTGCCATATGTAAGGACATGTAGTGCAGTGTTACCCCCTGTATGCTGCCATATGTAAGGACATGTAGTGCAGTGTTACCCCCTGTATGCCTGCCATATGTAAGGGCATGTAGTGCAGTGTTACCTCCTGTATGCTGCCATATGTAAGGACATGTAGTGCAGTGTTACCTCCTGTATGCTGCCATATGTAAGGACATGTAGTGCAGTGTTACCCCCTGTATGCTGCCATATGTAAGGGCATGTAGGGCAGTGTTACCTCCTGTATGCCTCCATATGTAAGGGCATGTAGGGCAGTGTTACCTCCTGTATGCTGCCATATGTAAGGACATGTAGGGCAGTGTTACCCCCTGTATGCTGCCATATGTAAGGACATGTAGTGCAGTGTTACCTCCTGTATGCTGCCATATGTAAGGACATGTAGTGCAGTGTTACCTCCTGTATGCTGCCATATGTAAGGACATGTAGTGCAGTGTTACCTCCTGTATGCTGCCATATGTAAGGACATGTAGGGCAGTGTTACCTCCTGTATGCTGCCATATGTAAGGACATGTAGGGCAGTGTTACCCCCTGTATGCTGCCATATGTAAGGGCATGTAGGGCAGTGTTACCCCCTGTATGCCTGCCATATGTAAGGACATGTAGTGCAGTGTTACCTCCTGTATGCTGCCATATGTAAGGACATGTAGTGCAGTGTTACCTCCTGTATGCTGCCATATGTAAGGGCATGTAGTGCAGTGTTACCTCCTGTATGCCTGCCATATGTAAGGGCATGTAGGGCAGTGTTACCCCCTGTATGCTGCCATATGTAAGGGCATGTAGGGCAGTGTTACCTCCTGTATACTGCCATATGTAAGGGCATGTAGTGCAGTGTTACCTCCTGTATGCTGCCATATGTAAGGACATGTAGGGCAGTGTTACCCCCTGTATGCTGCCATATGTAAGGACATGTAGTGCAGTGTTACCTCCTGTATGCTGCCATATGTAAGGGCATGTAGGGCAGTGTTACCCCCTGTATGCTGCCATATGTAAGGACATGTAGGGCAGTGTTACCCCCTGTATGCTGCCATATGTAAGGACATGTAGGGCAGTGTTACCTCCTGTATGCTGCCATATGTAAGGACATGTAGGGCAGTGTTACCCCCTGTATGCTGCCATATGTAAGGACATGTAGTGCAGTGTTACCTCCTGTATGCTGCCATATGTAAGGACATGTAGTGCAGTGTTACCCCCTGTATGCTGCCATATGTAAGGACATGTAGGGCAGTGTTACCCCCTGTATGCTGCCATATGTAAGGGCATGTAGTGCAGTGTTACCCCCTGTATGCTGCCATATGTAAGGGCATGTAGTGCAGTGTTACCCCCTGTATGCTGCCATATGTAAGGGCATGTAGTGCAGTGTTACCTCCTGTATGCTGCCATATGTAAGGGCATGTAGGGCAGTGTTACCTCCTGTATGCTGCCATATGTAAGGACATGTAGTGCAGTGTTACCTCCTGTATGCTGCCATATGTAAGGGCATGTAGGGCAGTGTTACCCCCTGTATGCCGCCATATGTAAGGACATGTAGGGCAGTGTTACCCCCTGTATGCTGCCATATGTAAGGACATGTAGGGCAGTGTTACCTCCTGTATACTGCCATATGTAAGGGCATGTAGGGCAGTGTTACCCCCTGTATGCTGCCATATGTAAGGGCATGTAGTGCAGTGTTACCTCCTGTATGCTGCCATATGTAAGGACATGTAGTGCAGTGTTACCTCCTGTATGCTGCCATATGTAAGGACATGTAGTGCAGTGTTACCTCCTGTATGCTGCCATATGTAAGGGCATGTAGTGCAGTGTTACCTCCTGTATGCTGCCATATGTAAGGACATGTAGGGCAGTGTTACCCCCTGTATGCCGCCATATGTAAGGGCATGTAGGGCAGTGTTACACCCTGTATGCTGCCATATGTAAGGGCATGTAGGGCAGTGTTACCTCCTGTATGCTGCCATATGTAAGGGCATGTAGGGCAGTGTTACCCCCTGTATGCCGCCATATGTAAGGGCATGTAGGGCAGTGTTACCTCCCTGTATGCTGCCATATGTAAGGGCATGTAGGGCAGTGTTACCCCCTGTATACTGCCATATGTAAGGGCATGTAGGGCAGTGTTACCCCCTGTATGCCGCCATATGTAAGGGCATGTAGGGCAGTGTTACCCCCTGTATGCTGCCATATGTAAGGGCATGTAGGGCAGTGTTACCTCCTGTATGCTGCCATATGTAAGGGCATGTAGTGCAGTGTTACCTCCTGTATGCTGCCATATGTAAGGGCATGTAGGGCAGTGTTACCTCCTGTATGCCTGCCATATGTAAGGGCATGTAGGGCAGTGTTACCTCCTGTATGCCTGCCATATGTAAGGGCATGTAGGGCAGTGTTACCTCCTGTATGCTGCCATATGTAAGGGCATGTAGTGCAGTGTTACCTCCTGTATGCTGCCATATGTAAGGACATGTAGTGCAGTGTTACCTCCTGTATGCTGCCATATGTAAGGGCATGTAGGGCAGTGTTACCTCCTGTATACTGCCATATGTAAGGGCATGTAGTGCAGTGTTACCCCCCTGTATGCTGCCATATGTAAGGACATGTAGGGCAGTGTTACCTCCTGTATGCTGCCATATGTAAGGGCATGTAGGGCAGTGTTACCCCCTGTATACTGCCATATGTAAGGGCATGTAGGGCAGTGTTACCTCCTGTATGCCGCCATATGTAAGGGCATGTAGGGCAGTGTTACCTCCTGTATGCCGCCATATGTAAGGGCATGTAGGGCAGTGTTACCCCCTGTATACTGCCATATGTAAGGGCATGTAGGGCAGTTTTACCTCCTGTATGCCGCCATATGTAAGGACATGTAGGGCAGTGTTACCTCCTGTATGCCGCCATATGTAAGGGCATGTAGGGCAGTGTTACCTCCTGTATGCTGCCATATGTAAGGACATGTAGTGCAGTGTTACCTCCTGTATGCTGCCATATGTAAGGGCATGTAGGGCAGTGTTACCTCCTGTATGCTGCCATATGTAAGGGCATGTAGGGCAGTGTTACCTCCTGTATGCCGCCATATGTAAGGGCATGTAGGGCAGTGTTACCCCCTGTATACTGCCATATGTAAGGGCATGTAGGGCAGTGTTACCTCCTGTATGCCGCCATATGTAAGGGCATGTAGGGCAGTGTTACCTCCTGTATGCCGCCATATGTAAGGGCATGTAGGGCAGTGTTACCCCCTGTATACTGCCATATGTAAGGGCATGTAGGGCAGTGTTACCTCCTGTATGCCGCCATATGTAAGGACATGTAGGGCAGTGTTACCTCCTGTATGCCGCCATATGTAAGGGCATGTAGGGCAGTGTTACCCCCTGTATGCTGCCATATGTAAGGGCATGTAGGGCAGTGTTACCCCCTGTATGCTGCCATATGTAAGGGCATGTAGGGCAGTGTTACCTCCTGTATGCTGCCATATGTAAGGGCATGTAGGGCAGTGTTACCTCCTGTATGCTGCCATATGTAAGGGCATGTAGTGCAGTGTTACCCCCTGTATGCTGCCATATGTAAGGGCATGTAGGGCAGTGTTACCCCCCTGTATGCTGCCATATGTAAGGGCATGTAGTGCAGTGTTACCCCCTGTATGCTGCCATATGTAAGGGCATGTAGAGCAGTGTTACCTCCTGTATGCTGCCATATGTAAGGGCATGTAGTGCAGTGTTACCTCCTGTATGCTGCCATATGTAAGGACATGTAGTGCAGTGTTACCTCCTGTATGCTGCCATATGTAAGGGCATGTAGGGCAGTGTTACCTCCTGTATGCTGCCATATGTAAGGACATGTAGTGCAGTGTTACCCCCTGTATGCTGCCATATGTAAGGACATGTAGTGCAGTGTTACCTCCTGTATGCTGCCATATGTAAGGGCATGTAGGGCAGTGTTACCTCCTGTATGCTGCCATATGTAAGGACATGTAGTGCAGTGTTACCTCCTGTATGCTGCCATATGTAAGGACATGTAGAGCAGTGTTACCTCCTGTATGCTGCCATATGTAAGGACATGTAGTGCAGTGTTACCTCCTGTATGCTGCCATATGTAAGGGCATGTAGTGCAGTGTTACCTCCTGTATGCTGCCATATGTAAGGACATGTAGTGCAGTGTTACCTCCTGTATGCTGCCATATGTAAGGACATGTAGGGCAGTGTTACCTCCTGTATGCTGCCATATGTAAGGGCATGTAGTGCAGTGTTACCTCCTGTATGCTGCCATATGTAAGGGCATGTAGGGCAGTGTTACCTCCTGTATGCTGCCATATGTAAGGACATGTAGTGCAGTGTTACCCCCTGTATGCCTGCCATATGTAAGGACATGTAGGGCAGTGTTACCCCCTGTATGCTGCCATATGTAAGGACATGTAGTGCAGTGTTACCCCCTGTATGCCTGCCATATGTAAGGACATGTAGTGCAGTGTTACCCCCTGTATGCCTGCCATATGTAAGGGCATGTAGTGCAGTGTTACCTCCTGTATGCTGCCATATGTAAGGGCATGTAGTGCAGTGTTACCTCCTGTATGCTGCCATATGTAAGGGCATGTAGTGCAGTGTTACCTCCTGTATGCCGCCATATGTAAGGACATGTAGTGCAGTGTTACCTCCTGTATGCTGCCATATGTAAGGACATGTAGGGCAGTGTTACCCCCTGTATGCTGCCATATGTAAGGGCATGTAGGGCAGTGTTACCCCCTGTATGCCTGCCATATGTAAGGACATGTAGGGCAGTGTTACCTCCTGTATACTGCCATATGTAAGGGCATGTAGGGCAGTGTTACCCCCTGTATACTGCCATATGTAAGGACATGTAGGGCAGTGTTACCTCCTGTATGCTGCCATATGTAAGGGCATGTAGTGCAGTGTTACCTCCTGTATGCTGCCATATGTAAGGACATGTAGTGCAGTGTTACCTCCTGTATGCTGCCATATGTAAGGACATGTAGTACAGTGTTACCTCCTGTATGATGCCATATGTAAGGACATGTAGTGCAGTGTTACCTCCTGTATGCCTGCCATATGTAAGGGCATGTAGTGCAGTGTTACCTCCTGTATGCTGCCATATGTAAGGGCATGTAGGGCAGTGTTACCCCCTGTATGCTGCCATATGTAAGGACATGTAGTGCAGTGTTACCCCCTGTATGCTGCCATATGTAAGGGCATGTAGTGCAGTGTTACCCCCTGTATGCTGCCATATGTAAGGACATGTAGGGCAGTGTTACCTCCTGTATGCCTGCCATATGTAAGGGCATGTAGGGCAGTGTTACCCCCTGTATGCTGCCATATGTAAGGGCATGTAGTGCAGTGTTACCCCCTGTATACTGCCATATGTAAGGGCATGTAGGGCAGTGTTACCCCCTGTATGCTGCCATATGTAAGGGCATGTAGGGCAGTGTTACCCCCTGTATGCTGCCATATGTAAGGACATGTAGGGCAGTGTTACCTCCTGTATGCTGCCATATGTAAGGACATGTAGGGCAGTGTTACCTCCTGTATGCTGCCATATGTAAGGACATGTAGGGCAGTGTTACCCCCTGTATGCTGCCATATGTAAGGACATGTAGGGCAGTGTTACCTCCTGTATGCTGCCATATGTAAGGACATGTAGGGCAGTGTTACCTCCTGTATGCTGCCATATGTAAGGGCATGTAGTGCAGTGTTACCTCCTGTATGCTGCCATATGTAAGGACATGAAGGGCAGTGTTACCTCCTGTATGCTGCCATATGTAAGGGCATGTAGGGCAGTGTTACCTCCTGTATGCCGCCATATGTAAGGGCATGTAGTGCAGTGTTACCTCCTGTATGCTGCCATATGTAAGGGCATGTAGTGCAGTGTTACCTCCTGTATGCTGCCATATGTAAGGGCATGTAGTGCAGTGTTACCCCCTGTATGCTGCCATATGTAAGGACATGTAGTGCAGTGTTACCCCCTGTATGCTGCCATATGTAAGGGCATGTAGGGCAGTGTTACCTCCTGTATGCTGCCATATGTAAGGGCATGTAGGGCAGTGTTACCCCCTGTATGCTGCCATATGTAAGGACATGTAGGGCAGTGTTACCTCCTGTATGCTGCCATATGTAAGGGCATGTAGTGCAGTGTTACCCCCTGTATGCTGCCATATGTAAGGGCATGTAGTGCAGTGTTACCTCCTGTATGCTGCCATATGTAAGGGCATGTAGGGCAGTGTTACCCCCTGTATGCTGCCATATGTAAGGGCATGTAGGGCAGTGTTACCCCCTGTATGCTGCCATATGTAAGGACATGTAGTGCAGTGTTACCTCCTGTATGCTGCCATATGTAAGGGCATGTAGTGCAGTGTTACCTCCTGTATGCTGCCATATGTAAGGGCATGTAGTGCAGTGTTACCTCCCTGTATGCTGCCATATGTAAGGACATGTAGGGCAGTGTTACCCCCTGTATGCTGCCATATGTAAGGGCATGTAGGGCAGTGTTACCTCCTGTATGCTGCCATATGTAAGGGCATGTAGGGCAGTGTTACCTCCTGTATGCCGCCATATGTAAGGACATGTAGGGCAGTGTTACCTCCTGTATGCTGCCATATGTAAGGACATGTAGGGCAGTGTTACCTCCTGTATGCTGCCATATGTAAGGACATGTAGTGCAGTGTTACCTCCTGTATGCTGCCATATGTAAGGGCATGTAGGGCAGTGTTACCTCCTGTATGCTGCCATATGTAAGGGCATGTAGGGCAGTGTTACCCCCTGTATGCTGCCATATGTAAGGGCATGTAGGGCAGTGTTACCTCCTGTATGCTGCCATATGTAAGGACATGTAGTGCAGTGTTACCCCCTGTATGCTGCCATATGTAAGGACATGTAGTGCAGTGTTACCTCCTGTATGCTGCCATATGTAAGGGCATGTAGGGCAGTGTTACCTCCTGTATACTGCCATATGTAAGGACATGTAGTGCAGTGTTACCTCCTGTATGCCTGCCATATGTAAGGGCATGTAGTGCAGTGTTACCTCCTGTATGCTGCCATATGTAAGGGCATGTAGGGCAGTGTTACCTCCTGTATGCTGCCATATGTAAGGGCATGTAGGGCAGTGTTACCTCCTGTATCCCGCCATATGTAAGGACATGTAGTGCAGTGTTACCTCCTGTATGCTGCCATATGTAAGGACATGTAGGGCAGTGTTACCCCCTGTATGCCTGCCATATGTAAGGACATGTAGGGCAGTGTTACCCCCCTGTATGCTGCCATATGTAAGGGCATGTAGAGCAGTGTTACCCCCTGTATGCTGCCATATGTAAGGACATGTAGGGCAGTGTTACCTCCTGTATGCTGCCATATGTAAGGGCATGTAGGGCAGTGTTACCCCCTGTATGCTGCCATATGTAAGGACATGTAGGGCAGTGTTACCTCCTGTATGCTGCCATATGTAAGGGCATGTAGTGCAGTGTTACCCCCTGTATGCTGCCATATGTAAGGGCATGTAGGGCAGTGTTACCCCCTGTATGCTGCCATATGTAAGGGCATGTAGTGCAGTGTTACCCCCTGTATGCTGCCATATGTAAGGGCATGTAGGGCAGTGTTACCCCCTGTATGCTGCCATATGTAAGGACATGTAGGGCAGTGTTACCTCCTGTATGCTGCCATATGTAAGGACATGTAGGGCAGTGTTACCCCCTGTATGCTGCCATATGTAAGGGCATGTAGGGCAGTGTTACCCCCTGTATGCTGCCATATGTAAGGACATGTAGTGCAGTGTTACCTCCTGTATGCTGCCATATGTAAGGACATGTAGTGCAGTGTTACCCCCTGTATGCCTGCCATATGTAAGGGCATGTAGTGCAGTGTTACCTCCTGTATGCTGCCATATGTAAGGGCATGTAGTGCAGTGTTACCCCCTGTATGCTGCCATATGTAAGGGCATGTAGGGCAGTGTTACCTCCTGTATGCTGCCATATGTAAGGACATGTAGTGCAGTGTTACCCCCTGTATACTGCCATATGTAAGGGCATGTAGTGCAGTGTTACCCCCTGTATGCTGCCATATGTAAGGGCATGTAGTGCAGTGTTACCTCCTGTATACTGCCATATGTAAGGGCATGTAGGGCAGTGTTACCCCCTGTATGCTGCCATATGTAAGGACATGTAGGGCAGTGTTACCCCCTGTATGCTGCCATATGTAAGGGCATGTAGGGCAGTGTTACCCCCCTGTATGCCGCCATATGTAAGGGCATGTAGGGCAGTGTTACCTCCTGTATGCTGCCATATGTAAGGACATGTAGTGCAGTGTTACCCCCTGTATGCCTGCCATATGTAAGGGCATGTAGGGCAGTGTTACCTCCTGTATGCTGCCATATGTAAGGGCATGTAGGGCAGTGTTACCTCCTGTATGCTGCCATATGTAAGGACATGTAGGGCAGTGTTACCCCCTGTATACTGCCATATGTAAGGGCATGTAGGGCAGTGTTACCTCCTGTATGCCTGCCATATGTAAGGGCATGTAGTGCAGTGTTACCCCCCTGTATGCTGCCATATGTAAGGGCATGTAGAGCAGTGTTACCTCCTGTATGCTGCCATATGTAAGGGCATGTAGGGCAGTGTTACCTCCTGTATACTGCCATATGTAAGGGCATGTAGTGCAGTGTTACCTCCTGTATGCTGCCATATGTAAGGGCATGTAGTGCAGTGTTACCTCCTGTATGCTGCCATATGTAAGGGCATGTAGAGCAGTGTTACCTCCTGTATGCTGCCATATGTAAGGGCATGTAGGGCAGTGTTACCTCCTGTATGCTGCCATATGTAAGGGCATGTAGTGCAGTGTTACCTCCTGTATGCTGCCATATGTAAGGGCATGTAGGGCAGTGTTACCTCCTGTATGCTGCCATATGTAAGGACATGTAGGGCAGTGTTACCTCCTGTATACTGCCATATGTAAGGGCATGTAGTGCAGTGTTACCCCCTGTATGCTGCCATATGTAAGGGCATGTAGGGCAGTGTTACCCCCTGTATGCTGCCATATGTAAGGGCATGTAGGGCAGTGTTACCTCCTGTATGCCTGCCATATGTAAGGACATGTAGTGCAGTGTTACCCCCTGTATGCTGCCATATGTAAGGGCATGTAGTGCAGTGTTACCCCCCTGTATGCTGCCATATGTAAGGGCATGTAGAGCAGTGTTACCTCCTGTATGCTGCCATATGTAAGGACATGTAGGGCAGTGTTACCTCCTGTATGCTGCCATATGTAAGGGCATGTAGGGCAGTGTTACCTCCTGTATGCCGCCATATGTAAGGACATGTAGGGCAGTGTTACCTCCTGTATACTGCCATATGTAAGGGCATGTAGTGCAGTGTTACCTCCTGTATGCTGCCATATGTAAGGGCATGTAGTGCAGTGTTACCCCCCTGTATGCTGCCATATGTAAGGGCATGTAGAGCAGTGTTACCTCCTGTATGCTGCCATATGTAAGGGCATGTAGTGCAGTGTTACCCCCCTGTATGCTGCCATATGTAAGGGCATGTAGAGCAGTGTTACCTCCTGTATGCTGCCATATGTAAGGGCATGTAGGGCAGTGTTACCTCCTGTATGCCGCCATATGTAAGGGCATGTAGGGCAGTGTTACCCCCTGTATGCTGCCATATGTAAGGACATGTAGGGCAGTGTTACCTCCTGTATACTGCCATATGTAAGGGCATGTAGTGCAGTGTTACCTCCTGTATGCTGCCATATGTAAGGACATGTAGGGCAGTGTTACCCCCTGTATGCCTGCCATATGTAAGGGCATGTAGGGCAGTGTTACCTCCTGTATACTGCCATATGTAAGGACATGTAGGGCAGTGTTACCTCCTGTATGCTGCCATATGTAAGGACATGTAGGGCAGTGTTACCTCCTGTATGCTGCCATATGTAAGGGCATGTAGGGCAGTGTTACCTCCTGTATGCCGCCATATGTAAGGACATGTAGTGCAGTGTTACCCCCTGTATACTGCCATATGTAAGGGCATGTAGTGCAGTGTTACCTCCTGTATGCTGCCATATGTAAGGACATGTAGGGCAGTGTTACCCCCTGTATACTGCCATATGTAAGGACATGTAGGGCAGTGTTACCTCCTGTATACTGCCATATGTAAGGGCATGTAGAGCAGTGTTACCTCCTGTATGATGCCATATGTAAGGGCATGTAGGGCAGTGTTACCCCCTGTATGCTGCCATATGTAAGGGCATGTAGTGCAGTGTTACCCCCTGTATGCTGCCATATGTAATGACATGTAGGGCAGTGTTACCTCCTGTATGCTGCCATATGTAAGGACATGTAGTGCAGTGTTACCTCCTGTATGCTGCCATATGTAAGGACATGTAGTGCAGTGTTACCCCCTGTATGCTGCCATATGTAAGGACATGTAGGGCAGTGTTACCTCCTGTATGCTGCCATATGTAAGGACATGTAGGGCAGTGTTACCCCCTGTATACTGCCATATGTAAGGACATGTAGGGCAGTGTTACCTCCTGTATACTGCCATATGTAAGGGCATGTAGAGCAGTGTTACCTCCTGTATGATGCCATATGTAAGGGCATGTAGGGCAGTGTTACCCCCTGTATGCTGCCATATGTAAGGGCATGTAGTGCAGTGTTACCCCCTGTATGCTGCCATATGTAAGGACATGTAGGGCAGTGTTACCTCCTGTATGCTGCCATATGTAAGGGCATGTAGTGCAGTGTTACCTCCTGTATGCTGCCATATGTAAGGACATGTAGTGCAGTGTTACCTCCTGTATGCTGCCATATGTAAGGGCATGTAGTGCAGTGTTACCTCCTGTATGCTGCCATATGTAAGGACATGTAGTGCAGTGTTACCTCCTGTATGCCGCCATATGTAAGGACATGTAGTGCAGTGTTACCCCCTGTATGCCTGCCATATGTAAGGGCATGTAGGGCAGTGTTACCTCCTGTATACTGCCATATGTAAGGGCATGTAGTGCAGTGTTATCTCCTGTATGCTGCCATATGTAAGGGCATGTAGGGCAGTGTTACCCCCTGTATGCTGCCATATGTAAGGACATGTAGGGCAGTGTTACCCCCTGTATGCTGCCATATGTAAGGGCATGTAGTGCAGTGTTACCTCCTGTATGCTGCCATATGTAAGGGCATGTAGGGCAGTGTTACCTCCTGTATGCCTGCCATATGTAAGGGCATGTAGGGCAGTGTTACCTCCTGTATGCTGCCATATGTAAGGACATGTAGTGCAGTGTTACCCCCTGTATGCTGCCATATGTAAGGGCATGTAGGGCAGTGTTACCCCCTGTATGCTGCCATATGTAAGGACATGTAGGGCAGTGTTACCCCCCTGTATGCTGCCATATGTAAGGGCATGTAGTGCAGTGTTACCCCCTGTATGCTGCCATATGTAAGGGCATGTAGGGCAGTGTTACCTCCTGTATGCTGCCATATGTAAGGACATGTAGTGCAGTGTTACCTCCCTGTATGCCTGCCATATGTAAGGGCATGTAGGGCAGTGTTACCCCCTGTATGCTGCCATATGTAAGGGCATGTAGGGCAGTGTTACCCCCTGTATGCTGCCATATGTAAGGACATGTAGGGCAGTGTTACCCCCCTGTATGCTGCCATATGTAAGGACATGTAGGGCAGTGTTACCCCCCTGTATGCTGCCATATGTAAGGGCATGTAGTGCAGTGTTACCCCCTGTATGCTGCCATATGTAAGGGCATGTAGTGCAGTGTTACCTCCTGTATGCTGCCATATGTAAGGACATGTAGGGCAGTGTTACCTCCTGTATGCCGCCATATGTAAGGACATGTAGTGCAGTGTTACCTCCTGTATGCTGCCATATGTAAGGGCATGTAGTGCAGTGTTACCCCCTGTATGCTGCCATATGTAAGGGCATGTAGGGCAGTGTTACCCCCCTGTATGCTGCCATATGTAAGGGCATGTAGTGCAGTGTTACCCCCTGTATGCTGCCATATGTAAGGGCATGTAGAGCAGTGTTACCTCCTGTATGCTGCCATATGTAAGGACATGTAGGGCAGTGTTACCCCCTGTATGCCTGCCATATGTAAGGGCATGTAGGGCAGTGTTACCCCCTGTATGCTGCCATATGTAAGGGCATGTAGTGCAGTGTTACCTCCTGTATGCCGCCATATGTAAGGACATGTAGGGCAGTGTTACCCCCTGTATGCTGCCATATGTAAGGACATGTAGGGCAGTGTTACCTCCTGTATACTGCCATATGTAAGGGCATGTAGTGCAGTGTTACCCCCTGTATGCCTGCCATATGTAAGGGCATGTAGTGCAGTGTTACCTCCTGTATGCTGCCATATGTAAGGGCATGTAGGGCAGTGTTACCCCCTGTATGCCTGCCATATGTAAGGGCATGTAGGGCAGTGTTACCTCCTGTATGCTGCCATATGTAAGGACATGTAGTGCAGTGTTACCTCCTGTATGCTGCCATATGTAAGGATATGTAGTGCAGTGTTACCTCCTGTATGCTGCCATATGTAAGGGCATGTAGGGCAGTGTTACCCCCTGTATGCTGCCATATGTAAGGGCATGTAGGGCAGTGTTACCTCCTGTATGCTGCCATATGTAAGGGCATGTAGGGCAGTGTTACCCCCTGTATGCTGCCATATGTAAGGGCATGTAGAGCAGTGTTACCTCCTGTATGCTGCCATATGTAAGGGCATGTAGTGCAGTGTTACCTCCTGTATGCCGCCATATGTAAGGACATGTAGGGCAGTGTTACCCCCTGTATGCTGCCATATGTAAGGACATGTAGGGCAGTGTTACCTCCTGTATACTGCCATATGTAAGGGCATGTAGTGCAGTGTTACCCCCTGTATGCCTGCCATATGTAAGGGCATGTAGTGCAGTGTTACCTCCTGTATGCTGCCATATGTAAGGGCATGTAGGGCAGTGTTACCCCCTGTATGCCTGCCATATGTAAGGGCATGTAGGGCAGTGTTACCTCCTGTATGCTGCCATATGTAAGGACATGTAGTGCAGTGTTACCTCCTGTATGCTGCCATATGTAAGGATATGTAGTGCAGTGTTACCTCCTGTATGCTGCCATATGTAAGGGCATGTAGGGCAGTGTTACCCCCTGTATGCTGCCATATGTAAGGGCATGTAGTGCAGTGTTACCTCCTGTATGCTGCCATATGTAAGGGCATGTAGTGCAGTGTTACCCCCTGTATACTGCCATATGTAAGGGCATGTAGTGCAGTGTTACACCCTGTATGCTGCCATATGTAAGGGCATGTAGGGCAGTGTTACCTCCTGTATGCTGCCATATGTAAGGGCATGTAGGGCAGTGTTACCCCCTGTATGCTGCCATATGTAAGGGCATGTAGAGCAGTGTTACCTCCTGTATGCTGCCATATGTAAGGGCATGTAGGGCAGTGTTACCTCCTGTATACTGCCATATGTAAGGACATGTAGTGCAGTGTTACCCCCTGTATGCTGCCATATGTAAGGGCATGTAGTGCAGTGTTACCCCCTGTATGCTGCCATATGTAAGGGCATGTAGGGCAGTGTTACCCCCTGTATGCCGCCATATGTAAGGGCATGTAGGGCAGTGTTACCTCCTGTATGCCTGCCATATGTAAGGGCATGTAGGGCAGTGTTACCCCCTGTATGCTGCCATATGTAAGGGCATGTAGTGCAGTGTTACCTCCTGTATGCTGCCATATGTAAGGGCATGTAGTGCAGTGTTACCCCCTGTATGCTGCCATATGTAAGGGCATGTAGGGCAGTGTTACCTCCTGTATGCCGCCATATGTAAGGACATGTAGTGCAGTGTTACCTCCTGTATGCTGCCATATGTAAGGACATGTAGGGCAGTGTTACCTCCTGTATACTGCCATATGTAAGGGCATGTAGGGCAGTGTTACCTCCTGTATACTGCCATATGTAAGGGCATGTAGGGCAGTGTTACCCCCTGTATGCTGCCATATGTAAGGGCATGTAGGGCAGTGTTACCCCCTGTATGCCTGCCATATGTAAGGGCATGTAGGGCAGTGTTACCCCCTGTATGCCGCCATATGTAAGGACATGTAGTGCAGTGTTACCCCCTGTATGCTGCCATATGTAAGGACATGTAGGGCAGTGTTACCCCCTGTATGCTGCCATATGTAAGGACATGTAGGGCAGTGTTACCTCCTGTATGCTGCCATATGTAAGGACATGTAGGGCAGTGTTACCTCCTGTATGCTGCCATATGTAAGGGCATGTAGGGCAGTGTTACCTCCTGTATGCTGCCATATGTAAGGACATGTAGGGCAGTGTTACCTCCTGTATGCTGCCATATGTAAGGGCATGTAGGGCAGTGTTACCTCCTGTATGCTGCCATATGTAAGGGCATGTAGTGCAGTGTTACCTCCTGTATGCTGCCATATGTAAGGACATGTAGGGCAGTGTTACCTCCTGTATGCTGCCATATGTAAGGACATGTAGGGCAGTGTTACCTCCTGTATGCTGCCATATGTAAGGGCATGTAGGGCAGTGTTACCTCCTGTATGCTGCCATATGTAAGGACATGTAGGGCAGTGTTACCCCCTGTATGCTGCCATATGTAAGGACATGTAGGGCAGTGTTACCCCCCTGTATGCTGCCATATGTAAGGGCATGTAGGGCAGTGTTACCTCCTGTATGCTGCCATATGTAAGGGCATGTAGGGCAGTGTTACCTCCTGTATGCTGCCATATGTAAGGGCATGTAGGGCAGTGTTACCCCCTGTATGCTGCCATATGTAAGGGCATGTAGGGCAGTGTTACCTCCTGTATGCTGCCATATGTAAGGACATGTAGTGCAGTGTTACCTCCTGTATGCTGCCATATGTAAGGGCATGTAGGGCAGTGTTACCCCCTGTATGCTGCCATATGTAAGGACATGTAGGGCAGTGTTACCTCCTGTATGCTGCCATATGTAAGGGCATGTAGTGCAGTGTTACCTCCTGTATACTGCCATATGTAAGGGCATGTAGTGCAGTGTTACCTCCTGTATGCTGCCATATGTAAGGGCATGTAGGGCAGTGTTACCCCCTGTATGCCTGCCATATGTAAGGACATGTAGTGCAGTGTTACCTCCTGTATGCCTGCCATATGTAAGGACATGTAGTGCAGTGTTACCCCCTGTATGCTGCCATATGTAAGGACATGTAGGGCAGTGTTACCCCCTGTATGCTGCCATATGTAAGGACATGTAGGGCAGTGTTACCCCCTGTATGCTGCCATATGTAAGGACATGTAGGGCAGTGTTACCTCCTGTATACTGCCATATGTAAGGACATGTAGTGCAGTGTTACCTCCCTGTATGCTGCCATATGTAAGGACATGTAGTGCAGTGTTACCTCCTGTATGCTGCCATATGTAAGGGCATGTAGTGCAGTGTTACCTCCTGTATACTGCCATATGTAAGGACATGTAGTGCAGTGTTACCCCCTGTATGCTGCCATATGTAAGGACATGTAGGGCAGTGTTACCTCCTGTATACTGCCATATGTAAGGACATGTAGGGCAGTGTTACCTCCTGTATGCTGCCATATGTAAGGGCATGTAGGGCAGTGTTACCCCCTGTATGCCTGCCATATGTAAGGACATGTAGGGCAGTGTTACCTCCTGTATGCTGCCATATGTAAGAGCATGTAGTGCAGTGTTACCTCCTGTATGCCTGCCATATGTAAGGGCATGTAGTGCAGTGTTACCTCCTGTATGCCTGCCATATGTAAGGGCATGTAGGGCAGTGTTACCCCCTGTATGCCTGCCATATGTAAGAGCATGTAGGGCAGTGTTACCTCCTGTATGCTGCCATATGTAAGGGCATGTAGGGCAGTGTTACCCCCTGTATGCCGCCATATGTAAGGGCATGTAGGGCAGTGTTACCTCCTGTATGCCGCCATATGTAAGGGCATGTAGGGCAGTGTTACCCCCTGTATGCTGCCATATGTAAGGGCATGTAGGGCAGTGTTACCCCCTGTATGCCTGCCATATGTAAGGGCATGTAGGGCAGTGTTACCCCCTGTATGCTGCCATATGTAAGGACATGTAGGGCAGTGTTACCCCCTGTATGCTGCCATATGTAAGGGCATGTAGGGCAGTGTTACCCCCCTGTATGCCGCCATATGTAAGGGCATGTAGGGCAGTGTTACCTCCTGTATGCTGCCATATGTAAGGACATGTAGTGCAGTGTTACCCCCTGTATGCCTGCCATATGTAAGGGCATGTAGGGCAGTGTTACCTCCTGTATGCCTGCCATATGTAAGGGCATGTAGTGCAGTGTTACCTCCTGTATGCTGCCATATGTAAGGGCATGTAGGGCAGTGTTACCCCCTGTATGCTGCCATATGTAAGGACATGTAGTGCAGTGTTACCTCCTGTATGCTGCCATATGTAAGGACATGTAGTGCAGTGTTACCTCCTGTATGCTGCCATATGTAAGGGCATGTAGTGCAGTGTTACCCCCTGTATACTGCCATATGTAAGGGCATGTAGGGCAGTGTTACACCCTGTATGCCTGCCATATGTAAGGACATGTAGTGCAGTGTTACCCCCTGTATGCTGCCATATGTAAGGACATGTAGTGCAGTGTTACCTCCTGTATGCTGCCATATGTAAGGACATGTAGGGCAGTGTTACACCCTGTATGCCTGCCATATGTAAGGACATGTAGTGCAGTGTTACCTCCTGTATGCTGCCATATGTAAGGACATGTAGTGCAGTGTTACCTCCTGTATGCTGCCATATGTAAGGACATGTAGTGCAGTGTTACCCCCTGTATGCTGCCATATGTAAGGACATGTAGTGCAGTGTTACACCCTGTATGCTGCCATATGTAAGGACATGTAGTGCAGTGTTACCTCCTGTATGCTGCCATATGTAAGGGCATGTAGTGCAGTGTTACCCCCTGTATGCCTGCCATATGTAAGGGCATGTAGTGCAGTGTTACCTCCTGTATGCTGCCATATGTAAGGGCATGTAGTGCAGTGTTACCTCCTGTATGCTGCCATATGTAAGGACATGTAGTGCAGTGTTACCTCCTGTATGCCGCCATATGTAAGGGCATGTAGTGCAGTGTTACCTCCTGTATGATGCCATATGTAAGGGCATGTAGTGCAGTGTTACCCCCTGTATGCTGCCATATGTAAGGACATGTAGGGCAGTGTTACCCCCTGTATGCTGCCATATGTAAGGACATGTAGTGCAGTGTTACCTCCTGTATGCTGCCATATGTAAGGACATGTAGTGCAGTGTTACCTCCTGTATGCTGCCATATGTAAGGACATGTAGGGCAGTGTTACCTCCTGTATGCTGCCATATGTAAGGACATGTAGTGCAGTGTTACCTCCTGTATGCCTGCCATATGTAAGGGCATGTAGTGCAGTGTTACCTCCTGTATGCTGCCATATGTAAGGGCATGTAGGGCAGTGTTACCTCCTGTATGCTGCCATATGTAAGGACATGTAGTGCAGTGTTACCCCCTGTATGCCTGCCATATGTAAGGGCATGTAGGGCAGTGTTACCTCCTGTATGCTGCCATATGTAAGGACATGTAGTGCAGTGTTACCTCCTGTATGCTGCCATATGTAAGGACATGTAGGGCAGTGTTACCTCCTGTATGCTGCCATATGTAAGGGCATGTAGTGCAGTGTTACCTCCTGTATGCCTGCCATATGTAAGGGCATGTAGTGCAGTGTTACCTCCTGTATGCTGCCATATGTAAGGGCATGTAGGGCAGTGTTACCTCCTGTATGCTGCCATATGTAAGGACATGTAGTGCAGTGTTACCCCCTGTATGCCTGCCATATGTAAGGGCATGTAGGGCAGTGTTACCTCCTGTATGCTGCCATATGTAAGGACATGTAGTGCAGTGTTACCTCCTGTATGCTGCCATATGTAAGGACATGTAGAGCAGTGTTACCTCCTGTATACTGCCATATGTAAGGACATGTAGGGCAGTGTTACCCCCTGTATGCTGCCATATGTAAGGGCATGTAGTGCAGTGTTACCCCCTGTATGCTGCCATATGTAAGGGCATGTAGGGCAGTGTTACCCCCTGTATGCTGCCATATGTAAGGACATGTAGGGCAGTGTTACCTCCTGTATACTGCCATATGTAAGGGCATGTAGTGCAGTGTTACCTCCTGTATGCTGCCATATGTAAGGGCATGTAGGGCAGTGTTACCCCCTGTATACTGCCATATGTAAGGGCATGTAGTGCAGTGTTACCTCCTGTATGCTGCCATATGTAAGGACATGTAGGGCAGTGTTACCTCCTGTATACTGCCATATGTAAGGACATGTAGTGCAGTGTTACCTCCTGTATGCTGCCATATGTAAGGACATGTAGTGCAGTGTTACCTCCTGTATGCTGCCATATGTAAGGGCATGTAGTGCAGTGTTACCTCCTGTATGCTGCCATATGTAAGGGCATGTAGTGCAGTGTTACCTCCTGTATGCTGCCATATGTAAGGACATGTAGTGCAGTGTTACCTCCTGTATGCTGCCATATGTAAGGACATGTAGTGCAGTGTTACCTCCTGTATGCTGCCATATGTAAGGACATGTAGTGCAGTGTTACCTCCTGTATGCTGCCATATGTAAGGACATGTAGGGCAGTGTTACCTCCTGTATACTGCCATATGTAAGGACATGTAGTGCAGTGTTACCTCCTGTATGCTGCCATATGTAAGGACATGTAGTGCAGTGTTACCTCCTGTATGCTGCCATATGTAAGGGCATGTAGTGCAGTGTTACCTCCTGTATGCTGCCATATGTAAGGGCATGTAGGGCAGTGTTACCCCCCTGTATGCTGCCATATGTAAGGGCATGTAGGGCAGTGTTACCCCCTGTATGCCTGCCATATGTAAGGGCATGTAGGGCAGTGTTACCCCCTGTATGCCTGCCATATGTAAGGGCATGTAGGGCAGTGTTACCCCCTGTATGCTGCCATATGTAAGGACATGTAGGGCAGTGTTACCCCCTGTATGCTGCCATATGTAAGGGCATGTAGGGCAGTGTTACCCCCCTGTATGCCGCCATATGTAAGGGCATGTAGGGCAGTGTTACCTCCTGTATGCTGCCATATGTAAGGACATGTAGTGCAGTGTTACCTCCTGTATGCTGCCATATGTAAGGACATGTAGTGCAGTGTTACCTCCCTGTATGCTGCCATATGTAAGGGCATGTAGGGCAGTGTTACCTCCTGTATGCTGCCATATGTAAGGACATGTAGTGCAGTGTTACCTCCTGTATGCTGCCATATGTAAGGACATGTAGTGCAGTGTTACCCCCTGTATGCCTGCCATATGTAAGGGCATGTAGGGCAGTGTTACCTCCTGTATGCTGCCATATGTAAGGGCATGTAGTGCAGTGTTACCTCCTGTATGCTGCCATATGTAAGGGCATGTAGGGCAGTGTTACCTCCTGTATGCTGCCATATGTAAGGACATGTAGGGCAGTGTTACCCCCTGTATGCCTGCCATATGTAAGGACATGTAGTGCAGTGTTACCCCCTGTATGCTGCCATATGTAAGGACATGTAGTGCAGTGTTACCTCCTGTATGCTGCCATATGTAAGGGCATGTAGTGCAGTGTTACCCCCTGTATGCTGCCATATGTAAGGACATGTAGTGCAGTGTTACCTCCTGTATGCCTGCCATATGTAAGGACATGTAGTGCAGTGTTACCTCCTGTATGCCGCCATATGTAAGGACATGTAGTGCAGTGTTACCTCCTGTATGCCGCCATATGTAAGGACATGTAGGGCAGTGTTACCTCCTGTATGCTGCCATATGTAAGGGCATGTAGGGCAGTGTTACCTCCTGTATGCTGCCATATGTAAGGGCATGTAGGGCAGTGTTACCTCCTGTATGCTGCCATATGTAAGGGCATGTAGGGCAGTGTTACCCCCTGTATGCCTGCCATATGTAAGGGCATGTAGGGCAGTGTTACCCCCTGTATGCTGCCATATGTAAGGGCATGTAGTGCAGTGTTACCTCCTGTATGCTGCCATATGTAAGGGCATGTAGGGCAGTGTTACCCCCTGTATGCTGCCATATGTAAGGGCATGTAGTGCAGTGTTACCTCCTGTATGCTGCCATATGTAAGGGCATGTAGGGCAGTGTTACCCCCCTGTATGCTGCCATATGTAAGGACATGTAGGGCAGTGTTACCCCCTGTATGCTGCCATATGTAAGGGCATGTAGTGCAGTGTTACCTCCTGTATGCTGCCATATGTAAGGGCATGTAGGGCAGTGTTACCTCCTGTATGCTGCCATATGTAAGGACATGTAGGGCAGTGTTACCTCCTGTATGCTGCCATATGTAAGGACATGTAGGGCAGTGTTACCTCCTGTATGCTGCCATATGTAAGGGCATGTAGGGCAGTGTTACCCCCTGTATGCTGCCATATGTAAGGGCATGTAGGGCAGTGTTACCCCCTGTATGCCTGCCATATGTAAGGGCATGTAGGGCAGTGTTACCTCCTGTATGCTGCCATATGTAAGGGCATGTAGTGCAGTGTTACCTCCTGTATGCTGCCATATGTAAGGGCATGTAGAGCAGTGTTACCTCCTGTATGCTGCCATATGTAAGGGCATGTAGGGCAGTGTTACCTCCTGTATACTGCCATATGTAAGGATATGTAGTGCAGTGTTACCTCCTGTATGCTGCCATATGTAAGGGCATGTAGGGCAGTGTTACCCCCTGTATGCTGCCATATGTAAGGACATGTAGGGCAGTGTTACCTCCTGTATGCTGCCATATGTAAGGGCATGTAGGGCAGTGTTACCCCCTGTATGCTGCCATATGTAAGGGCATGTAGGGCAGTGTTACCCCCTGTATGCTGCCATATGTAAGGGCATGTAGTGCAGTGTTACCTCCTGTATGCTGCCATATGTAAGGGCATGTAGGGCAGTGTTACCTCCTGTATACTGCCATATGTAAGGGCATGTAGGGCAGTGTTACCTCCTGTATACTGCCATATGTAAGGGCATGTAGAGCAGTGTTACCTCCTGTATGCTGCCGTATGTAAGGGCATGTAGGGCAGTGTTACCTCCTGTATACTGCCATATGTAAGGGCATGTAGTGCAGTGTTACCTCCTGTATACTGCCATATGTAAGGGCATGTAGTGCAGTGTTACCTCCTGTATGCTGCCATATGTAAGGACATGTAGTGCAGTGTTACCTCCTGTATGCCTGCCATATGTAAGGGCATGTAGGGCAGTGTTACCCCCTGTATGCTGCCATATGTAAGGGCATGTAGAGCAGTGTTACCTCCTGTATGCTGCCATATGTAAGGACATGTAGTGCAGTGTTACCCCCTGTATGCTGCCATATGTAAGGGCATGTAGTGCAGTGTTACTCCCTGTATGCTGCCATATGTAAGGGCATGTAGTGCAGTGTTACCCCCCTGTATGCTGCCATATGTAAGGGCATGTAGTGCAGTGTTACCCCCCTGTATGCTGCCATATGTAAGGGCATGTAGGGCAGTGTTACCTCCTGTATGCTGCCATATGTAAGGACATGTAGTGCAGTGTTACCCCCTGTATGCTGCCATATGTAAGGGCATGTAGTGCAGTGTTACCCCCTGTATGCTGCCATATGTAAGGGCATGTAGGGCAGTGTTACCCCCTGTATGCTGCCATATGTAAGGGCATGTAGGGCAGTGTTACCTCCTGTATGCCTGCCATATGTAAGGGCATGTAGGGCAGTGTTACCCCCTGTATACTGCCATATGTAAGGATATGTAGTGCAGTGTTACCTCCTGTATGCTGCCATATGTAAGGGCATGTAGGGCAGTGTTACCCCCTGTATGCTGCCATATGTAAGGGCATGTAGGGCAGTGTTACCTCCTGTATGCTGCCATATGTAAGGGCATGTAGGGCAGTGTTACCCCCTGTATGCTGCCATATGTAAGGGCATGTAGGGCAGTGTTACCCCCTGTATGCCTGCCATATGTAAGGGCATGTAGTGCAGTGTTACCTCCTGTATGCTGCCATATGTAAGGGCATGTAGGGCAGTGTTACCCCCTGTATGCTGCCATATGTAAGGGCATGTAGTGCAGTGTTACCACCTGTATCCCGCCATATGTAAGGACATGTAGTGCAGTGTTACCCCCTGTATGCTGCCATATGTAAGGGCATGTAGTGCAGTGTTACCTCCTGTATGCTGCCATATGTAAGGACATGTAGTGCAGTGTTACCTCCCTGTATGCTGCCATATGTAAGGGCATGTAGGGCAGTGTTACCTCCTGTATGCCGCCATATGTAAGGGCATGTAGGGCAGTGTTACCCCCTGTATGCCTGCCATATGTAAGGACATGTAGTGCAGTGTTACCTCCTGTATGCTGCCATATGTAAGGACATGTAGTGCAGTGTTACCTCCTGTATGCTGCCATATGTAAGGGCATGTAGTGCAGTGTTACCCCCTGTATGCTGCCATATGTAAGGACATGTAGGGCAGTGTTACCTCCTGTATGCTGCCATATGTAAGGACATGTAGGGCAGTGTTACCTCCTGTATGCTGCCATATGTAAGGGCATGTAGGGCAGTGTTACCTCCTGTATGCTGCCATATGTAAGGGCATGTAGAGCAGTGTTACCTCCTGTATGCTGCCATATGTAAGGACATGTAGTGCAGTGTTACCCCCTGTATGCTGCCATATGTAAGGGCATGTAGTGCAGTGTTACCCCCTGTATGCTGCCATATGTAAGGACATGTAGGGCAGTGTTACCCCCTGTATGCTGCCATATGTAAGGACATGTAGGGCAGTGTTACCCCCTGTATGCTGCCATATGTAAGGGCATGTAGGGCAGTGTTACCTCCTGTATGCTGCCATATGTAAGGGCATGTAGTACAGTGTTACCTCCTGTATGCTGCCATATGTAAGGACATGTAGGGCAGTGTTACCTCCTGTATGCTGCCATATGTAAGGGCATGTAGTGCAGTGTTACCTCCTGTATGCTGCCATATGTAAGGGCATGTAGGGCAGTGTTACCCCCTGTATGCTGCCATATGTAAGGGCATGTAGTGCAGTGTTACCTCCTGTATGCTGCCATATGTAAGGACATGTAGTGCAGTGTTACCCCCTGTATGCTGCCATATGTAAGGACATGTAGTGCAGTGTTACCTCCTGTATGCCGCCATATGTAAGGACATGTAGGGCAGTGTTACCCCCTGTATGCCTGCCATATGTAAGGACATGTAGTGCAGTGTTACCCCCTGTATGCTGCCATATGTAAGGGCATGTAGGGCAGTGTTACCTCCTGTATGCTGCCATATGTAAGGGCATGTAGTGCAGTGTTACCCCCTGTATGCTGCCATATGTAAGGACATGTAGTGCAGTGTTACCTCCTGTATGCTGCCATATGTAAGGACATGTAGGGCAGTGTTACCCCCTGTATGCTGCCATATGTAAGGACATGTAGGGCAGTGTTACCCCCTGTATGCTGCCATATGTAAGGACATGTAGGGCAGTGTTACCCCCTGTATGCTGCCATATGTAAGGGCATGTAGGGCAGTGTTACCCCCTGTATGCTGCCATATGTAAGGACATGTAGGGCAGTGTTACCCCCTGTATGCTGCCATATGTAAGGACATGTAGTGCAGTGTTACCCCCTGTATGCTGCCATATGTAAGGGCATGTAGGGCAGTGTTACCTCCTGTATGCTGCCATATGTAAGGGCATGTAGTGCAGTGTTACCTCCCTGTATGCTGCCATATGTAAGGACATGTAGTGCAGTGTTACCTCCTGTATGCTGCCATATGTAAGGACATGTAGTGCAGTGTTACCTCCTGTATGCTGCCATATGTAAGGACATGTAGTGCAGTGTTACCTCCTGTATGCTGCCATATGTAAGGACATGTAGTGCAGTGTTACCTCCTGTATGATGCCATATGTAAGGGCATGTAGGGCAGTGTTACCCCCTGTATGCTGCCATATGTAAGGACATGTAGTGCAGTGTTACCTCCTGTATGCTGCCATATGTAAGGACATGTAGTGCAGTGTTACCTCCTGTATGCTGCCATATGTAAGGACATGTAGTGCAGTGTTACCCCCCTGTATGCTGCCATATGTAAGGACATGTAGTGCAGTGTTACCCCCTGTATGCCTGCCATATGTAAGGGCATGTAGTGCAGTGTTACCCCCTGTATGCTGCCATATGTAAGGGCATGTAGTGCAGTGTTACCCCCTGTATGCTGCCATATGTAAGGACATGTAGGGCAGTGTTACCCCCTGTATGCTGCCATATGTAAGGGCATGTAGGGCAGTGTTACCTCCTGTATGCTGCCATATGTAAGGGCATGTAGGGCAGTGTTACCCCCTGTATGCTGCCATATGTAAGGGCATGTAGGGCAGTGTTACCCCCTGTATGCTGCCATATGTAAGGGCATGTAGGGCAGTGTTACCCCCCTGTATGCTGCCATATGTAAGGACATGTAGGGCAGTGTTACTCCCTGTATGCTGCCATATGTAAGGGCATGTAGTGCAGTGTTACCCCCTGTATGCTGCCATATGTAAGGACATGTAGGGCAGTGTTACCCCCTGTATACTGCCATATGTAAGGGCATGTAGGGCAGTGTTACCCCCTGTATGCTGCCATATGTAAGGACATGTAGTGCAGTGTTACCCCCTGTATGCTGCCATATGTAAGGACATGTAGGGCAGTGTTACCTCCTGTATGCTGCCATATGTAAGGGCATGTAGTGCAGTGTTACCTCCTGTATGCTGCCATATGTAAGGACATGTAGTGCAGTGTTACCTCCTGTATGCTGCCATATGTAAGGGCATATAGGGCAGTGTTACCCCCTGTATGCTGCCATATGTAAGGACATGTAGTGCAGTGTTACCCCCTGTATGCTGCCATATGTAAGGACATGTAGGGCAGTGTTACCCCCTGTATGCTGCCATATGTAAGGACATGTAGGGCAGTGTTACCTCCTGTATGCCTGCCATATGTAAGGGCATGTAGGGCAGTGTTACCCCCTGTATGCCTGCCATATGTAAGGACATGTAGGGCAGTGTTACCTCCTGTATGCTGCCATATGTAAGGGCATGTAGGGCAGTGTTACCCCCTGTATGCCTGCCATATGTAAGGACATGTAGTGCAGTG
Organism: Engystomops pustulosus; assembly: GCF_040894005.1. Classification (NCBI taxonomy): domain Eukaryota; kingdom Metazoa; phylum Chordata; class Amphibia; order Anura; family Leptodactylidae; genus Engystomops; species Engystomops pustulosus. The sequence goes on from NC_092418.1 coordinate 3,080,668, forward strand.
TTACCTCCTGTATGCTGCCATATGTAAGGGCATGTAGGGCAGTGTTACCCCCTGTATGCTGCCATATGTAAGGGCATGTAGTGCAGTGTTACCTCCTGTATGCTGCCATATGTAAGGACATGTAGGGCAGTGTTACCTCCTGTATGCTGCCATATGTAAGGGCATGTAGTGCAGTGTTACCCCCTGTATGCTGCCATATGTAAGGGCATGTAGGGCAGTGTTACCCCCTGTATGCCGCCATATGTAAGGGCATGTAGTGCAGTGTTACCTCCTGTATGCTGCCATATGTAAGGACATGTAGTGCAGTGTTACCTCCTGTATGCTGCCATATGTAAGGACATGTAGGGCAGTGTTACCTCCTGTATGCTGCCATATGTAAGGACATGTAGTGCAGTGTTACCTCCTGTATGCTGCCATATGTAAGGACATGTAGGGCAGTGTTACCTCCTGTATGCTGCCATATGTAAGGGCATGTAGGGCAGTGTTACCTCCTGTATGCCTGCCATATGTAAGGGCATGTAGTGCAGTGTTACCCCCTGTATGCCGCCATATGTAAGGGCATGTAGTGCAGTGTTACCCCCTGTATGCTGCCATATGTAAGGGCATGTAGGGCAGTGTTACCTCCTGTATGCTGCCATATGTAAGGGCATGTAGTGCAGTGTTACCCCCTGTATGCTGCCATATGTAAGGGCATGTAGGGCAGTGTTACCTCCTGTATGCTGCCATATGTAAGGACATGTAGTGCAGTGTTACCTCCTGTATGCTGCCATATGTAAGGGCATGTAGGGCAGTGTTACCCCCTGTATGCTGCCATATGTAAGGGCATGTAGTGCAGTGTTACCCCCTGTATGCCTGCCATATGTAAGGACATGTAGGGCAGTGTTACCCCCTGTATACTGCCATATGTAAGGGCATGTAGGGCAGTGTTACCCCCTGTATGCTGCCATATGTAAGGGCATGTAGGGCAGTGTTACCCCCTGTATGCTGCCATATGTAAGGACATGTAGGGCAGTGTTACCTCCTGTATGCTGCCATATGTAAGGACATGTAGGGCAGTGTTACCTCCTGTATGCTGCCATATGTAAGGGCATGTAGGGCAGTGTTACCTCCTGTATGCCTGCCATATGTAAGGACATGTAGGGCAGTGTTACCTCCTGTATGCTGCCATATGTAAGGACATGTAGTGCAGTGTTACCTCCTGTATGCTGCCATATGTAAGGACATGTAGGGCAGTGTTACCTCCTGTATGCTGCCATATGTAAGGACATGTAGGGCAGTGTTACCTCCTGTATGCCTGCCATATGTAAGGGCATGTAGTGCAGTGTTACCCCCTGTATGCTGCCATATGTAAGGACATGTAGGGCAGTGTTACCTCCTGTATGCTGCCATATGTAAGGACATGTAGTGCAGTGTTACCTCCTGTATGCTGCCATATGTAAGGGCATGTAGGGCAGTGTTACCTCCTGTATACTGCCATATGTAAGGGCATGTAGGGCAGTGTTACCCCCTGTATGCTGCCATATGTAAGGACATGTAGTGCAGTGTTACCTCCTGTATGCTGCCATATGTAAGGGCATGTAGTGCAGTGTTACCTCCTGTATGCTGCCATATGTAAGGGCATGTAGTGCAGTGTTACCTCCTGTATGCTGCCATATGTAAGGACATGTAGTGCAGTGTTACCCCCTGTATGCTGCCATATGTAAGGGCATGTAGTGCAGTGTTACCTCCTGTATACTGCCATATGTAAGGGCATGTAGTGCAGTGTTACACCCTGTATGCTGCCATATGTAAGGACATGTAGGGCAGTGTTACCTCCTGTATGCCTGCCATATGTAAGGACATGTAGTGCAGTGTTACCCCCTGTATGCCGCCATATGTAAGGGCATGTAGGGCAGTGTTACCCCCTGTATGCTGCCATATGTAAGGACATGTAGTGCAGTGTTACCTCCTGTATGCTGCCATATGTAAGGGCATGTAGTGCAGTGTTACCTCCTGTATGCTGCCATATGTAAGGACATGTAGGGCAGTGTTACCTCCTGTATGCTGCCATATGTAAGGGCATGTAGTGCAGTGTTACCTCCTGTATGCTGCCATATGTAAGGGCATGTAGTGCAGTGTTACCCCCTGTATGCTGCCATATGTAAGGGCATGTAGGGCAGTGTTACCCCCTGTATACTGCCATATGTAAGGGCATGTAGTGCAGTGTTACCTCCTGTATGCTGCCATATGTAAGGGCATGTAGTGCAGTGTTACCTCCTGTATGCTGCCATATGTAAGGGCATGTAGGGCAGTGTTACCTCCTGTATGCTGCCATATGTAAGGACATGTAGGGCAGTGTTACCCCCTGTATGCCTGCCATATGTAAGGACATGTAGTGCAGTGTTACCTCCTGTATGCTGCCATATGTAAGGGCATGTAGTGCAGTGTTACCTCCTGTATGCTGCCATATGTAAGGACATGTAGTGCAGTGTTACACCCTGTATGCTGCCATATGTAAGGACATGTAGTGCAGTGTTACCTCCTGTATACTGCCATATGTAAGGGCATGTAGTGCAGTGTTACCCCCTGTATGCTGCCATATGTAAGGACATGTAGTGCAGTGTTACCTCCTGTATGCTGCCATATGTAAGGACATGTAGTGCAGTGTTACCCCCTGTATGCTGCCATATGTAAGGGCATGTAGTGCAGTGTTACCCCCTGTATACTGCCATATGTAAGGACATGTAGGGCAGTGTTACCCCCTGTATGCTGCCATATGTAAGGGCATGTAGGGCAGTGTTACCCCCTGTATGCCTGCCATATGTAAGGGCATGTAGTGCAGTGTTACCCCCTGTATGCCTGCCATATGTAAGGACATGTAGTGCAGTGTTACCTCCTGTATGCTGCCATATGTAAGGGCATGTAGGGCAGTGTTACCCCCTGTATGCTGCCATATGTAAGGGCATGTAGTGCAGTGTTACCCCCTGTATGCTGCCATATGTAAGGACATGTAGTGCAGTGTTACCCCCTGTATACTGCCATATGTAAGGGCATGTAGTGCAGTGTTACCTCCTGTATACTGCCATATGTAAGGGCATGTAGTGCAGTGTTACCTCCTGTATGCTGCCATATGTAAGGACATGTAGGGCAGTGTTACCCCCTGTATGCCTGCCATATGTAAGGGCATGTAGTGCAGTGTTACCTCCTGTATGCTGCCATATGTAAGGACATGTAGTGCAGTGTTACTCCCTGTATGCTGCCATATGTAAGGGCATGTAGGGCAGTGTTACCTCCTGTATGCCTGCCATATGTAAGGGCATGTAGTGCAGTGTTACCTCCTGTATGCTGCCATATGTAAGGACATGTAGGGCAGTGTTACCTCCTGTATGCCTGCCATATGTAAGGGCATGTAGTGCAGTGTTACCTCCTGTATGCTGCCATATGTAAGGACATGTAGTGCAGTGTTACCCCCTGTATACTGCCATATGTAAGGGCATGTAGTGCAGTGTTACCTCCTGTATGCTGCCATATGTAAGGACATGTAGTGCAGTGTTACCTCCTGTATGCTGCCATATGTAAGGACATGTAGTGCAGTGTTACCTCCTGTATGCTGCCATATGTAAGGGCATGTAGTGCAGTGTTACCCCCTGTATACTGCCATATGTAAGGGCATGTAGTGCAGTGTTACCCCCCTGTATGCTGCCATATGTAAGGGCATGTAGGGCAGTGTTACCCCCTGTATGCCTGCCATATGTAAGGGCATGTAGTGCAGTGTTACCTCCTGTATGCTGCCATATGTAAGGGCATGTAGTGCAGTGTTACCCCCTGTATACTGCCATATGTAAGGGCATGTAGTGCAGTGTTACCCCCTGTATACTGCCATATGTAAGGACATGTAGGGCAGTGTTACCCCCTGTATGCTGCCATATGTAAGGGCATGTAGGGCAGTGTTACCCCCTGTATGCCTGCCATATGTAAGGGCATGTAGTGCAGTGTTACCTCCTGTATGCTGCCATATGTAAGGGCATGTAGTGCAGTGTTACCCCCTGTATACTGCCATATGTAAGGGCATGTAGTGCAGTGTTACCCCCTGTATGCTGCCATATGTAAGGGCATGTAGTGCAGTGTTACCCCCTGTATGCTGCCATATGTAAGGGCATGTAGTGCAGTGTTACCTCCTGTATACTGCCATATGTAAGGGCATGTAGGGCAGTGTTACCTCCTGTATGCTGCCATATGTAAGGACATGTAGTGCAGTGTTACCTCCTGTATGCTGCCATATGTAAGGACATGTAGTGCAGTGTTACCTCCTGTATGCTGCCATATGTAAGGACATGTAGTGCAGTGTTACCCCCTGTATGCTGCCATATGTAAGGACATGTAGTGCAGTGTTACACCCTGTATGCTGCCATATGTAAGGACATGTAGTGCAGTGTTACCTCCTGTATGCTGCCATATGTAAGGGCATGTAGGGCAGTGTTACCCCCTGTATACTGCCATATGTAAGGACATGTAGTGCAGTGTTACCCCCTGTATGCTGCCATATGTAAGGACATGTAGGGCAGTGTTACCCCCTGTATACTGCCATATGTAAGGGCATGTAGTGCAGTGTTACCTCCTGTATGCTGCCATATGTAAGGACATGTAGTGCAGTGTTACCTCCTGTATGCTGCCATATGTAAGGGCATGTAGTGCAGTGTTACCTCCTGTATGCTGCCATATGTAAGGACATGTAGTGCAGTGTTACCCCCTGTATGCTGCCATATGTAAGGGCATGTAGGGCAGTGTTACCCCCTGTATGCTGCCATATGTAAGGGCATGTAGTGCAGTGTTACCTCCTGTATGCTGCCATATGTAAGGGCATGTAGGGCAGTGTTACCCCCTGTATGCTGCCATATGTAAGGGCATGTAGTGCAGTGTTACCTCCTGTATGCTGCCATATGTAAGGACATGTAGTACAGTGTTACCTCCTGTATGCTGCCATATGTAAGGGCATGTAGTGCAGTGTTACCTCCTGTATGCTGCCATATGTAAGGACATGTAGTGCAGTGTTACCTCCTGTATGCCTGCCATATGTAAGGACATGTAGGGCAGTGTTACCCCCTGTATGCTGCCATATGTAAGGGCATGTAGGGCAGTGTTACCCCCTGTATGCTGCCATATGTAAGGACATGTAGTGCAGTGTTACCCCCTGTATGCTGCCATATGTAAGGGCATGTAGGGCAGTGTTACCCCCTGTATGCCTGCCATATGTAAGGACATGTAGGGCAGTGTTACCCCCCTGTATGCCTGCCATATGTAAGGGCATGTAGTGCAGTGTTACCTCCTGTATGCTGCCATATGTAAGGACATGTAGTGCAGTGTTACCCCCTGTATACTGCCATATGTAAGGGCATGTAGTGCAGTGTTACCTCCTGTATGCTGCCATATGTAAGGGCATGTAGGGCAGTGTTACCCCCTGTATACTGCCATATGTAAGGACATGTAGGGCAGTGTTACCCCCCTGTATGCCTGCCATATGTAAGGGCATGTAGGGCAGTGTTACACCCTGTATGCCTGCCATATGTAAGGACATGTAGGGCAGTGTTACCTCCTGTATGCTGCCATATGTAAGGACATGTAGTGCAGTGTTACCTCCTGTATGCTGCCATATGTAAGGACATGTAGTGCAGTGTTACCTCCTGTATGCTGCCATATGTAAGGACATGTAGTGCAGTGTTACCTCCCTGTATGCCGCCATATGTAAGGGCATGTAGTGCAGTGTTACCTCCTGTATGCCGCCATATGTAAGGGCATGTAGTGCAGTGTTACCTCCTGTATGCTGCCATATGTAAGGACATGTAGTGCAGTGTTACCTCCCTGTATGCCGCCATATGTAAGGACATGTAGTGCAGTGTTACCTCCTGTATGCTGCCATATGTAAGGACATGTAGTGCAGTGTTACCTCCCTGTATGCCGCCATATGTAAGGGCATGTAGTGCAGTGTTACCTCCTGTATGCTGCCATATGTAAGGACATGTAGTGCAGTGTTACCTCCTGTATGCTGCCATATGTAAGGACATGTAGTGCAGTGTTACCTCCTGTATGCCGCCATATGTAAGGACATGTAGTGCAGTGTTACCTCCTGTATGCTGCCATATGTAAGGACATGTAGTGCAGTGTTACCTCCTGTATGCTGCCATATGTAAGGACATGTAGTGCAGTGTTACCTCCTGTATGCTGCCATATGTAAGGGCATGTAGTGCAGTGTTACCTCCTGTATGCTGCCATATGTAAGGGCATGTAGTGCAGTGTTACCTCCTGTATGCCGCCATATGTAAGGACATGTAGTGCAGTGTTACCTCCTGTATGCTGCCATATGTAAGGGCATGTAGTGCAGTGTTACCCCCTGTATGCTGCCATATGTAAGGGCATGTAGTGCAGTGTTACCCCCTGTATGCTGCCATATGTAAGGGCATGTAGTGCAGTGTTACCTCCTGTATGATGCCATATGTAAGGGCATGTAGTGCAGTGTTACCTCCTGTATGCTGCCATATGTAAGGACATGTAGTGCAGTGTTACCTCCTGTATGCCTGCCATATGTAAGGGCATGTAGGGCAGTGTTACCTCCTGTATGCTGCCATATGTAAGGGCATGTAGGGCAGTGTTACCCCCTGTATGCCTGCCATATGTAAGGGCATGTAGGGCAGTGTTACCTCCTGTATGCTGCCATATGTAAGGACATGTAGGGCAGTGTTACCCCCTGTATGCTGCCATATGTAAGGACATGTAGGGCAGTGTTACCCCCTGTATGCTGCCATATGTAAGGACATGTAGGGCAGTGTTACCTCCTGTATGCTGCCATATGTAAGGACATGTAGGGCAGTGTTACCCCCTGTATGCTGCCATATGTAAGGGCATGTAGGGCAGTGTTACCTCCTGTATGCTGCCATATGTAAGGACATGTAGTGCAGTGTTACCCCCTGTATGCTGCCATATGTAAGGGCATGTAGGGCAGTGTTACCTCCTGTATGCTGCCATATGTAAGGGCATGTAGGGCAGTGTTACCCCCCTGTATGCTGCCATATGTAAGGGCATGTAGTGCAGTGTTACCTCCTGTATGCTGCCATATGTAAGGACATGTAGTGCAGTGTTACCTCCTGTATGCTGCCATATGTAAGGGCATGTAGGGCAGTGTTACCCCCTGTATGCTGCCATATGTAAGGACATGTAGGGCAGTGTTACCTCCTGTATGCTGCCATATGTAAGGGCATGTAGGGCAGTGTTACCCCCTGTATGCTGCCATATGTAAGGACATGTAGGGCAGTGTTACCCCCTGTATGCTGCCATATGTAAGGACATGTAGTGCAGTGTTACCCCCTGTATGCTGCCATATGTAAGGACATGTAGTGCAGTGTTACCCCCTGTATGCTGCCATATGTAAGGGCATGTAGTGCAGTGTTACCTCCTGTATGCTGCCATATGTAAGGGCATGTAGTGCAGTGTTACCTCCTGTATGCTGCCATATGTAAGGACATGTAGTGCAGTGTTACCCCCCTGTATGCTGCCATATGTAAGGACATGTAGGGCAGTGTTACCCCCCTGTATGCTGCCATATGTAAGGGCATGTAGTGCAGTGTTACCTCCTGTATGCTGCCATATGTAAGGGCATGTAGGGCAGTGTTACCTCCTGTATGCTGCCATATGTAAGGACATGTAGGGCAGTGTTACCCCCTGTATGCTGCCATATGTAAGGGCATGTAGGGCAGTGTTACCTCCTGTATGCTGCCATATGTAAGGACATGTAGTGCAGTGTTACCTCCTGTATGCTGCCATATGTAAGGACATGTAGGGCAGTGTTACCCCCTGTATGCTGCCATATGTAAGGGCATGTAGGGCAGTGTTACCTCCTGTATGCTGCCATATGTAAGGACATGTAGTGCAGTGTTACCTCCTGTATGCCGCCATATGTAAGGACATGTAGTGCAGTGTTACCTCCTGTATGCCGCCATATGTAAGGGCATGTAGGGCAGTGTTACCTCCTGTATGCCTGCCATATGTAAGGGCATGTAGGGCAGTGTTACCTCCTGTATGCTGCCATATGTAAGGGCATGTAGGGCAGTGTTACCTCCTGTATGATGCCATATGTAAGGACATGTAGGGCAGTGTTACCCCCTGTATGCTGCCATATGTAAGGACATGTAGGGCAGTGTTACCTCCTGTATGCTGCCATATGTAAGGGCATGTAGTGCAGTGTTACCCCCTGTATGCCTGCCATATGTAAGGGCATGTAGGGCAGTGTTACCCCCTGTATGCTGCCATATGTAAGGACATGTAGGGCAGTGTTACCCCCTGTATGCTGCCATATGTAAGGGCATGTAGTGCAGTGTTACCTCCTGTATGCTGCCATATGTAAGGGCATGTAGGGCAGTGTTACTCCCTGTATGCTGCCATATGTAAGGGCATGTAGGGCAGTGTTACCCCCTGTATGCTGCCATATGTAAGGGCATGTAGGGCAGTGTTACCCCCTGTATGCTGCCATATGTAAGGGCATGTAGGGCAGTGTTACTCCCTGTATGCTGCCATATGTAAGGACATGTAGTGCAGTGTTACCCCCTGTATGCTGCCATATGTAAGGACATGTAGGGCAGTGTTACCTCCTGTATGCTGCCATATGTAAGGGCATGTAGGGCAGTGTTACCCCCTGTATGCTGCCATATGTAAGGACATGTAGTGCAGTGTTACCTCCTGTATGCTGCCATATGTAAGGGCATGTAGTGCAGTGTTACCTCCTGTATGCTGCCATATGTAAGGGCATGTAGGGCAGTGTTACCCCCTGTATACTGCCATATGTAAGGACATGTAGTGCAGTGTTACCTCCTGTATGCTGCCATATGTAAGGGCATGTAGGGCAGTGTTACCTCCTGTATGCTGCCATATGTAAGGGCATGTAGTGCAGTGTTACCTCCTGTATGCTGCCATATGTAAGGGCATGTAGGGCAGTGTTACCTCCTGTATGCTGCCATATGTAAGGGCATGTAGTGCAGTGTTACCTCCTGTATGCTGCCATATGTAAGGGCATGTAGTGCAGTGTTACCCCCTGTATGCTGCCATATGTAAGGACATGTAGTGCAGTGTTACCCCCCTGTATGCCTGCCATATGTAAGGGCATGTAGTGCAGTGTTATCTCCTGTATGCTGCCATATGTAAGGACATGTAGGGCAGTGTTACCTCCTGTATGCTGCCATATGTAAGGACATGTAGTGCAGTGTTACCTCCTGTATGCTGCCATATGTAAGGGCATGTAGTGCAGTGTTACCTCCTGTATGCTGCCATATGTAAGGGCATGTAGTGCAGTGTTACCTCCTGTATGCTGCCATATGTAAGGGCATGTAGGGCAGTGTTACCTCCTGTATGCTGCCATATGTAAGGACATGTAGTGCAGTGTTACCTCCTGTATGCTGCCATATGTAAGGACATGTAGGGCAGTGTTACCTCCTGTATGCTGCCATATGTAAGGGCATGTAGTGCAGTGTTACCTCCTGTATGCTGCCATATGTAAGGGCATGTAGTGCAGTGTTACCTCCTGTATGCTGCCATATGTAAGGGCATGTAGTGCAGTGTTACCTCCTGTATGCCGCCATATGTAAGGACATGTAGTGCAGTGTTACCTCCTGTATGCCGCCATATGTAAGGACATGTAGTGCAGTGTTACCTCCTGTATGCTGCCATATGTAAGGGCATGTAGTGCAGTGTTACCTCCTGTATGCTGCCATATGTAAGGGCATGTAGTGCAGTGTTACCTCCTGTATGCTGCCATATGTAAGGGCATGTAGGGCAGTGTTACCTCCTGTATGCTGCCATATGTAAGGACATGTAGTGCAGTGTTACCTCCTGTATGCTGCCATATGTAAGGACATGTAGGGCAGTGTTACCCCCTGTATGCTGCCATATGTAAGGACATGTAGTGCAGTGTTACCTCCTGTATGCTGCCATATGTAAGGGCATGTAGGGCAGTGTTACCCCCTGTATGCTGCCATATGTAAGGACATGTAGTGCAGTGTTACCTCCTGTATGCTGCCATATGTAAGGGCATGTAGTGCAGTGTTACCTCCTGTATGCTGCCATATGTAAGGACATGTAGTGCAGTGTTACCCCCTGTATGCTGCCATATGTAAGGGCATGTAGTGCAGTGTTACCTCCTGTATGCTGCCATATGTAAGGACATGTAGTGCAGTGTTACCTCCTGTATGCTGCCATATGTAAGGGCATGTAGTGCAGTGTTACCTCCTGTATGCTGCCATATGTAAGGGCATGTAGTGCAGTGTTACCTCCTGTATGCTGCCATATGTAAGGACATGTAGGGCAGTGTTACCTCCTGTATGCTGCCATATGTAAGGACATGTAGTGCAGTGTTACCCCCTGTATGCTGCCATATGTAAGGGCATGTAGGGCAGTGTTACCTCCTGTATGCTGCCATATGTAAGGGCATGTAGGGCAGTGTTACCCCCCTGTATGCCGCCATATGTAAGGGCATGTAGGGCAGTGTTACTCCCTGTATGCTGCCATATGTAAGGGCATGTAGGGCAGTGTTACCCCCTGTATGCTGCCATATGTAAGGGCATGTAGGGCAGTGTTACCTCCTGTATGCTGCCATATGTAAGGGCATGTAGTGCAGTGTTACCCCCTGTATGCTGCCATATGTAAGGGCATGTAGTGCAGTGTTACCTCCTGTATGCTGCCATATGTAAGGGCATGTAGTGCAGTGTTACCTCCTGTATGCTGCCATATGTAAGGGCATGTAGTGCAGTGTTACCTCCTGTATGCTGCCATATGTAAGGACATGTAGTGCAGTGTTACCCCCTGTATGCTGCCATATGTAAGGACATGTAGGGCAGTGTTACCTCCTGTATGCTGCCATATGTAAGGGCATGTAGTGCAGTGTTACCCCCTGTATGCCTGCCATATGTAAGGGCATGTAGTGCAGTGTTACCCCCTGTATGCTGCCATATGTAAGGGCATGTAGGGCAGTGTTACCTCCTGTATGCTGCCATATGTAAGGACATGTAGTGCAGTGTTACCTCCTGTATGCCGCCATATGTAAGGACATGTAGGGCAGTGTTACCTCCTGTATGCTGCCATATGTAAGGGCATGTAGGGCAGTGTTACCCCCTGTATGCCGCCATATGTAAGGGCATGTAGGGCAGTGTTACCTCCTGTATGCTGCCATATGTAAGGACATGTAGTGCAGTGTTACCCCCCTGTATGCCGCCATATGTAAGGGCATGTAGAGCAGTGTTACCTCCTGTATGCTGCCATATGTAAGGGCATGTAGTGCAGTGTTACCTCCTGTATGCCTGCCATATGTAAGGACATGTAGTGCAGTGTTACCCCCTGTATACTGCCATATGTAAGGACATGTAGTGCAGTGTTACCCCCTGTATGCCGCCATATGTAAGGGCATGTAGTGCAGTGTTACCTCCTGTATGCTGCCATATGTAAGGGCATGTAGTGCAGTGTTACCTCCTGTATGCTGCCATATGTAAGGGCATGTAGGGCAGTGTTACCCCCTGTATACTGCCATATGTAAGGACATGTAGTGCAGTGTTACCCCCTGTATGCTGCCATATGTAAGGGCATGTAGTGCAGTGTTACCTCCTGTATGCTGCCATATGTAAGGGCATGTAGGGCAGTGTTACCTCCTGTATGCTGCCATATGTAAGGGCATGTAGTGCAGTGTTACCTCCTGTATGCTGCCATATGTAAGGGCATGTAGTGCAGTGTTACCCCCTGTATGCTGCCATATGTAAGGGCATGTAGGGCAGTGTTACCTCCTGTATGCTGCCATATGTAAGGACATGTAGTGCAGTGTTACCTCCTGTATGCTGCCATATGTAAGGGCATGTAGGGCAGTGTTACCCCCTGTATGCCGCCATATGTAAGGGCATGTAGGGCAGTGTTACCTCCTGTATGCTGCCATATGTAAGGACATGTAGTGCAGTGTTACCCCCCTGTATGCCGCCATATGTAAGGGCATGTAGAGCAGTGTTACCTCCTGTATGCTGCCATATGTAAGGGCATGTAGTGCAGTGTTACCTCCTGTATGCCTGCCATATGTAAGGACATGTAGTGCAGTGTTACCCCCTGTATACTGCCATATGTAAGGACATGTAGTGCAGTGTTACCCCCTGTATGCCGCCATATGTAAGGGCATGTAGTGCAGTGTTACCTCCTGTATGCTGCCATATGTAAGGGCATGTAGTGCAGTGTTACCCCCCTGTATGCTGCCATATGTAAGGACATGTAGTGCAGTGTTACCTCCTGTATGCTGCCATATGTAAGGGCATGTAGTGCAGTGTTACCTCCTGTATGCTGCCATATGTAAGGGCATGTAGTGCAGTGTTACCCCCTGTATGCTGCCATATGTAAGGGCATGTAGGGCAGTGTTACCTCCTGTATGCTGCCATATGTAAGGACATGTAGTGCAGTGTTACCTCCTGTATGCTGCCATATGTAAGGGCATGTAGGGCAGTGTTACCCCCTGTATGCCGCCATATGTAAGGGCATGTAGGGCAGTGTTACCTCCTGTATGCTGCCATATGTAAGGACATGTAGTGCAGTGTTACCCCCCTGTATGCCGCCATATGTAAGGGCATGTAGAGCAGTGTTACCTCCTGTATGCTGCCATATGTAAGGGCATGTAGTGCAGTGTTACCTCCTGTATGCCTGCCATATGTAAGGACATGTAGTGCAGTGTTACCCCCTGTATACTGCCATATGTAAGGACATGTAGTGCAGTGTTACCCCCTGTATGCCGCCATATGTAAGGGCATGTAGTGCAGTGTTACCTCCTGTATGCTGCCATATGTAAGGGCATGTAGTGCAGTGTTACCCCCCTGTATGCTGCCATATGTAAGGACATGTAGTGCAGTGTTACCCCCCTGTATGCTGCCATATGTAAGGGCATGTAGGGCAGTGTTACCTCCTGTATGCTGCCATATGTAAGGGCATGTAGGGCAGTGTTACCTCCTGTATGCTGCCATATGTAAGGGCATGTAGGGCAGTGTTACCTCCTGTATGCCTGCCATATGTAAGGACATGTAGTGCAGTGTTACCTCCTGTATGCTGCCATATGTAAGGACATGTAGTGCAGTGTTACCTCCTGTATGCCGCCATATGTAAGGGCATGTAGGGCAGTGTTACCCCCTGTATGCTGCCATATGTAAGGACATGTAGGGCAGTGTTACCCCCTGTATGCTGCCATATGTAAGGACATGTAGTGCAGTGTTACCCCCTGTATGCCGCCATATGTAAGGACATGTAGTGCAGTGTTACCTCCTGTATGCCTGCCATATGTAAGGACATGTAGGGCAGTGTTACCCCCTGTATGCTGCCATATGTAAGGGCATGTAGGGCAGTGTTACCTCCTGTATGCTGCCATATGTAAGGACATGTAGGGCAGTGTTACCCCCTGTATGCTGCCATATGTAAGGACATGTAGGGCAGTGTTACCCCCTGTATGCTGCCATATGTAAGGACATGTAGTGCAGTGTTACCCCCTGTATGCCGCCATATGTAAGGACATGTAGTGCAGTGTTACCTCCTGTATGCCTGCCATATGTAAGGACATGTAGGGCAGTGTTACCTCCTGTATGCTGCCATATGTAAGGGCATGTAGGGCAGTGTTACCCCCTGTATGCTGCCATATGTAAGGGCATGTAGTGCAGTGTTACCTCCTGTATGCTGCCATATGTAAGGACATGTAGGGCAGTGTTACCCCCTGTATGCTGCCATATGTAAGGGCATGTAGGGCAGTGTTACCCCCTGTATGCTGCCATATGTAAGGGCATGTAGTGCAGTGTTACCTCCTGTATGCTGCCATATGTAAGGACATGTAGGGCAGTGTTACCCCCTGTATGCTGCCATATGTAAGGGCATGTAGGGCAGTGTTACCTCCTGTATGCCTGCCATATGTAAGGACATGTAGGGCAGTGTTACCCCCTGTATGCTGCCATATGTAAGGGCATGTAGTGCAGTGTTACCTCCTGTATGCTGCCATATGTAAGGACATGTAGGGCAGTGTTACCCCCTGTATGCTGCCATATGTAAGGGCATGTAGGGCAGTGTTACCTCCTGTATGCTGCCATATGTAAGGACATGTAGGGCAGTGTTACCCCCTGTATGCTGCCATATGTAAGGACATGTAGGGCAGTGTTACCCCCTGTATGCTGCCATATGTAAGGACATGTAGTGCAGTGTTACCTCCTGTATGCTGCCATATGTAAGGACATGTAGGGCAGTGTTACCCCCTGTATGCTGCCATATGTAAGGACATGTAGGGCAGTGTTACCCCCTGTATGCTGCCATATGTAAGGGCATGTAGGGCAGTGTTACCTCCTGTATGCTGCCATATGTAAGGGCATGTAGGGCAGTGTTACCTCCTGTATGCTGCCATATGTAAGGGCATGTAGTGCAGTGTTACCTCCTGTATGCTGCCATATGTAAGGACATGTAGGGCAGTGTTACCTCCTGTATGCTGCCATATGTAAGGGCATGTAGGGCAGTGTTACCTCCTGTATACTGCCATATGTAAGGGCATGTAGTGCAGTGTTACCCCCTGTATGCTGCCATATGTAAGGGCATGTAGTGCAGTGTTACCTCCTGTATGCTGCCATATGTAAGGACATGTAGTGCAGTGTTACCTCCTGTATGCTGCCATATGTAAGGACATGTAGGGCAGTGTTACCTCCTGTATGCCTGCCATATGTAAGGACATGTAGTGCAGTGTTACCTCCTGTATGCTGCCATATGTAAGGACATGTAGGGCAGTGTTACACCCTGTATGCTGCCATATGTAAGGACATGTAGTGCAGTGTTACCCCCTGTATGCTGCCATATGTAAGGACATGTAGTGCAGTGTTACCTCCTGTATGCTGCCATATGTAAGGACATGTAGTGCAGTGTTACCTCCTGTATGCTGCCATATGTAAGGACATGTAGTGCAGTGTTACCTCCTGTATGCTGCCATATGTAAGGACATGTAGGGCAGTGTTACCCCCTGTATGCTGCCATATGTAAGGACATGTAGGGCAGTGTTACCCCCTGTATGCTGCCATATGTAAGGACATGTAGTGCAGTGTTACCTCCTGTATGCTGCCATATGTAAGGGCATGTAGTGCAGTGTTACCTCCTGTATGCTGCCATATGTAAGGACATGTAGTGCAGTGTTACCCCCTGTATGCTGCCATATGTAAGGACATGTAGGGCAGTGTTACCCCCTGTATGCTGCCATATGTAAGGACATGTAGTGCAGTGTTACCCCCTGTATGCTGCCATATGTAAGGGCATGTAGTGCAGTGTTACCTCCTGTATGCTGCCATATGTAAGGACATGTAGGGCAGTGTTACCCCCTGTATGCTGCCATATGTAAGGACATGTAGGGCAGTGTTACCCCCTGTATGCCGCCATATGTAAGGGCATGTAGTGCAGTGTTACCTCCTGTATGCTGCCATATGTAAGGGCATGTAGGGCAGTGTTACCCCCTGTATGCTGCCATATGTAAGGGCATGTAGGGCAGTGTTACCTCCTGTATGCTGCCATATGTAAGGACATGTAGTGCAGTGTTACCCCCTGTATGCTGCCATATGTAAGGGCATGTAGGGCAGTGTTACCCCCTGTATGCTGCCATATGTAAGGGCATGTAGGGCAGTGTTACCCCCTGTATGCTGCCATATGTAAGGGCATGTAGGGCAGTGTTACCCCCTGTATGCTGCCATATGTAAGGGCATGTAGTGCAGTGTTACCTCCTGTATGCTGCCATATGTAAGGACATGTAGTGCAGTGTTACCTCCTGTATGCTGCCATATGTAAGGGCATGTAGGGCAGTGTTACCCCCTGTATGCTGCCATATGTAAGGGCATGTAGTGCAGTGTTACCTCCTGTATGCTGCCATATGTAAGGGCATGTAGTGCAGTGTTACCTCCTGTATGCTGCCATATGTAAGGACATGTAGTGCAGTGTTACCTCCTGTATGCTGCCATATGTAAGGACATGTAGTGCAGTGTTACCTCCTGTATGCTGCCATATGTAAGGGCATGTAGTGCAGTGTTACCTCCTGTATGCTGCCATATGTAAGGGCATGTAGTGCAGTGTTACCTCCTGTATGCTGCCATATGTAAGGGCATGTAGGGCAGTGTTACCCCCTGTATGCTGCCATATGTAAGGGCATGTAGTGCAGTGTTACCTCCTGTATGCTGCCATATGTAAGGGCATGTAGTGCAGTGTTACCTCCTGTATGCTGCCATATGTAAGGACATGTAGTGCAGTGTTACCTCCTGTATGCTGCCATATGTAAGGGCATGTAGTGCAGTGTTACCTCCTGTATACTGCCATATGTAAGGACATGTAGGGCAGTGTTACCTCCTGTATGCTGCCATATGTAAGGGCATGTAGTGCAGTGTTACCTCCTGTATGCTGCCATATGTAAGGGCATGTAGTGCAGTGTTACCTCCTGTATGCTGCCATATGTAAGGACATGTAGGGCAGTGTTACCCCCTGTATGCTGCCATATGTAAGGACATGTAGGGCAGTGTTACCTCCTGTATGCTGCCATATGTAAGGGCATGTAGGGCAGTGTTACCTCCTGTATGCTGCCATATGTAAGGGCATGTAGGGCAGTGTTACCCCCTGTATGCTGCCATATGTAAGGGCATGTAGGGCAGTGTTACCTCCTGTATGCTGCCATATGTAAGGGCATGTAGGGCAGTGTTACCTCCTGTATGCTGCCATATGTAAGGGCATGTAGTGCAGTGTTACCCCCTGTATACTGCCATATGTAAGGGCATGTAGGGCAGTGTTACCTCCTGTATGCCTGCCATATGTAAGGGCATGTAGGGCAGTGTTACCCCCTGTATGCCTGCCATATGTAAGGACATGTAGTGCAGTGTTACCTCCTGTATGCTGCCATATGTAAGGGCATGTAGTGCAGTGTTACCTCCTGTATGCTGCCATATGTAAGGGCATGTAGTGCAGTGTTACCCCCTGTATGCCTGCCATATGTAAGGGCATGTAGGGCAGTGTTACCCCCTGTATGCTGCCATATGTAAGGGCATGTAGGGCAGTGTTACCCCCCTGTATGCCGCCATATGTAAGGGCATGTAGGGCAGTGTTACCCCCTGTATGCTGCCATATGTAAGGACATGTAGGGCAGTGTTACCCCCTGTATGCTGCCATATGTAAGGGCATGTAGGGCAGTGTTACCTCCTGTATGCTGCCATATGTAAGGACATGTAGTGCAGTGTTACCTCCTGTATGCTGCCATATGTAAGGGCATGTAGGGCAGTGTTACCCCCTGTATGCTGCCATATGTAAGGGCATGTAGGGCAGTGTTACCCCCTGTATGCTGCCATATGTAAGGGCATGTAGGGCAGTGTTACCTCCTGTATGCCTGCCATATGTAAGGACATGTAGGGCAGTGTTACCTCCTGTATGCTGCCATATGTAAGGGCATGTAGGGCAGTGTTACCCCCTGTATACTGCCATATGTAAGGGCATGTAGTGCAGTGTTACCTCCTGTATGCTGCCATATGTAAGGGCATGTAGTGCAGTGTTACCTCCTGTATGCTGCCATATGTAAGGGCATGTAGGGCAGTGTTACCTCCTGTATGCTGCCATATGTAAGGACATGTAGTGCAGTGTTACCTCCTGTATGCTGCCATATGTAAGGACATGTAGTGCAGTGTTACCTCCTGTATGCTGCCATATGTAAGGGCATGTAGTGCAGTGTTACCTCCTGTATGCTGCCATATGTAAGGGCATGTAGTGCAGTGTTACCTCCTGTATGCTGCCATATGTAAGGGCATGTAGGGCAGTGTTACCTCCTGTATGCTGCCATATGTAAGGACATGTAGTGCAGTGTTACCTCCTGTATGCCTGCCATATGTAAGGACATGTAGTGCAGTGTTACCTCCTGTATGCTGCCATATGTAAGGGCATGTAGTGCAGTGTTACCTCCTGTATGCTGCCATATGTAAGGACATGTAGTGCAGTGTTACCTCCTGTATGCTGCCATATGTAAGGGCATGTAGAGCAGTGTTACCTCCTGTATGCTGCCATATGTAAGGGCATGTAGTGCAGTGTTACCTCCTGTATGCTGCCATATGTAAGGGCATGTAGGGCAGTGTTACCCCCTGTATGCCGCCATATGTAAGGGCATGTAGTGCAGTGTTACCCCCTGTATGCTGCCATATGTAAGGGCATGTAGTGCAGTGTTACCTCCTGTATGCTGCCATATGTAAGGGCATGTAGGGCAGTGTTACCCCCTGTATGCCGCCATATGTAAGGGCATGTAGTGCAGTGTTACCCCCTGTATGCCTGCCATATGTAAGGACATGTAGGGCAGTGTTACCTCCTGTATGCTGCCATATGTAAGGGCATGTAGTGCAGTGTTACCTCCTGTATGCCTGCCATATGTAAGGACATGTAGTGCAGTGTTACCTCCTGTATGCTGCCATATGTAAGGACATGTAGGGCAGTGTTACCCCCCTGTATGCTGCCATATGTAAGGGCATGTAGTGCAGTGTTACCTCCTGTATGCCTGCCATATGTAAGGGCATGTAGGGCAGTGTTACCCCCTGTATGCTGCCATATGTAAGGGCATGTAGTGCAGTGTTACCTCCTGTATGCTGCCATATGTAAGGGCATGTAGGGCAGTGTTACCTCCTGTATGCTGCCATATGTAAGGGCATGTAGGGCAGTGTTACCTCCTGTATGCTGCCATATGTAAGGACATGTAGTGCAGTGTTACCCCCTGTATGCTGCCATATGTAAGGGCATGTAGGGCAGTGTTACCTCCTGTATGCTGCCATATGTAAGGGCATGTAGGGCAGTGTTACCCCCTGTATGCTGCCATATGTAAGGGCATGTAGGGCAGTGTTACCTCCTGTATGCTGCCATATGTAAGGGCATGTAGGGCAGTGTTACCTCCTGTATGCTGCCATATGTAAGGACATGTAGTGCAGTGTTACCTCCTGTATGCTGCCATATGTAAGGACATGTAGTGCAGTGTTACCCCCTGTATGCCTGCCATATGTAAGGGCATGTAGGGCAGTGTTACCTCCTGTATGCTGCCATATGTAAGGACATGTAGGGCAGTGTTACCCCCTGTATGCTGCCATATGTAAGGACATGTAGGGCAGTGTTACCCCCTGTATGCCGCCATATGTAAGGGCATGTAGGGCAGTGTTACCCCCTGTATGCTGCCATATGTAAGGACATGTAGTGCAGTGTTACCTCCTGTATGCTGCCATATGTAAGGACATGTAGTGCAGTGTTACCTCCTGTATGCTGCCATATGTAAGGACATGTAGTGCAGTGTTACCTCCTGTATGCTGCCATATGTAAGGACATGTAGTGCAGTGTTACCCCCCTGTATGCCTGCCATATGTAAGGGCATGTAGTGCAGTGTTACCTCCTGTATGCTGCCATATGTAAGGGCATGTAGGGCAGTGTTACCTCCTGTATGCCTGCCATATGTAAGGGCATGTAGGGCAGTGTTACCTCCTGTATGCCGCCATATGTAAGGGCATGTAGGGCAGTGTTACCCCCTGTATGCTGCCATATGTAAGGGCATGTAGGGCAGTGTTACCCCCTGTATGCTGCCATATGTAAGGACATGTAGTGCAGTGTTACCCCCTGTATACTGCCATATGTAAGGGCATGTAGGGCAGTGTTACCCCCTGTATGCTGCCATATGTAAGGACATGTAGTGCAGTGTTACCTCCTGTATGCTGCCATATGTAAGGACATGTAGGGCAGTGTTACCCCCTGTATGCTGCCATATGTAAGGGCATGTAGGGCAGTGTTACCTCCTGTATGCTGCCATATGTAAGGGCATGTAGGGCAGTGTTACCCCCCTGTATGCCGCCATATGTAAGGGCATGTAGTGCAGTGTTACCCCCTGTATGCCGCCATATGTAAGGGCATGTAGTGCAGTGTTACCCCCTGTATGCTGCCATATGTAAGGGCATGTAGGGCAGTGTTACCCCCTGTATGCTGCCATATGTAAGGGCATGTAGTGCAGTGTTACCCCCTGTATGCTGCCATATGTAAGGACATGTAGGGCAGTGTTACCCCCTGTATGCTGCCATATGTAAGGGCATGTAGTGCAGTGTTACCTCCTGTATGCTGCCATATGTAAGGACATGTAGTGCAGTGTTACCCCCTGTATGCTGCCATATGTAAGGGCATGTAGTGCAGTGTTACCTCCTGTATGCTGCCATATGTAAGGGCATGTAGTGCAGTGTTACCCCCTGTATGCCGCCATATGTAAGGACATGTAGGGCAGTGTTACCCCCTGTATGCTGCCATATGTAAGGACATGTAGGGCAGTGTTACACCCTGTATGCTGCCATATGTAAGGACATGTAGTGCAGTGTTACCTCCTGTATGCTGCCATATGTAAGGGCATGTAGTGCAGTGTTACCTCCTGTATGCTGCCATATGTAAGGACATGTAGTGCAGTGTTACCTCCTGTATGCTGCCATATGTAAGGACATGTAGTGCAGTGTTACCTCCTGTATGCTGCCATATGTAAGGGCATGTAGTGCAGTGTTACCCCCTGTATGCCGCCATATGTAAGGACATGTAGTGCAGTGTTACCTCCTGTATGCCTGCCATATGTAAGGGCATGTAGTGCAGTGTTACCTCCTGTATGCTGCCATATGTAAGGGCATGTAGGGCAGTGTTACCCCCTGTATGCTGCCATATGTAAGGACATGTAGGGCAGTGTTACACCCTGTATGCTGCCATATGTAAGGACATGTAGTGCAGTGTTACCTCCTGTATGCTGCCATATGTAAGGGCATGTAGTGCAGTGTTACCTCCTGTATGCTGCCATATGTAAGGGCATGTAGTGCAGTGTTACCTCCTGTATGCTGCCATATGTAAGGACATGTAGTGCAGTGTTACCTCCTGTATGCTGCCATATGTAAGGGCATGTAGGGCAGTGTTACCCCCTGTATGCTGCCATATGTAAGGGCATGTAGTGCAGTGTTACCTCCTGTATGCTGCCATATGTAAGGACATGTAGTGCAGTGTTACCTCCTGTATGCTGCCATATGTAAGGACATGTAGTGCAGTGTTACACCCTGTATGCTGCCATATGTAAGGGCATGTAGGGCAGTGTTACCTCCTGTATACTGCCATATGTAAGGGCATGTAGGGCAGTGTTACCTCCTGTATACTGCCATATGTAAGGACATGTAGTGCAGTGTTACCTCCCTGTATGCTGCCATATGTAAGGGCATGTAGGGCAGTGTTACCCCCTGTATGCTGCCATATGTAAGGGCATGTAGTGCAGTGTTACCCCCTGTATGCTGCCATATGTAAGGACATGTAGGGCAGTGTTACCCCCTGTATGCTGCCATATGTAAGGGCATGTAGTGCAGTGTTACCTCCTGTATGCTGCCATATGTAAGGGCATGTAGTGCAGTGTTACCCCCTGTATGCCGCCATATGTAAGGACATGTAGGGCAGTGTTACCCCCTGTATGCTGCCATATGTAAGGACATGTAGGGCAGTGTTACACCCTGTATGCTGCCATATGTAAGGACATGTAGTGCAGTGTTACCTCCTGTATGCTGCCATATGTAAGGACATGTAGTGCAGTGTTACCTCCCTGTATGCTGCCATATGTAAGGACATGTAGTGCAGTGTTACCTCCTGTATGCTGCCATATGTAAGGGCATGTAGGGCAGTGTTACCCTTAAAAACCGCCTTGGAGGAGGTCATGTATCCACAACTACATGACCCTCCGACCCCCAGCCAACCAAAAACCACACCATATCCATATCCGTCCAAAGATGGACGCCAACAGGTAACAGCAAACCATCACTGGTGCCCACCAGCTGATGTAATACACCACTCTTCCTCTGGCGCAAACAAATTGCGACACCCAGGTATTGTCACATCCACTATTGCTGCATCGCTATCCTCGTACCATACTGCCCTCATGATTATGTCCTACCACGCCAACTCGGGGTAGCAGAAGAAAGACGGGAATCGCTCCAGGTCGGGCTGGATTATTTTAATCTGTCGTCTAAGGTGAATGTAGCAGATGACGACGCCCCTTAAATGATGACTACTGAATAATGGCCGATTATCGTAAGCAAGCAGTGCAGGACCGGGAGACCTCACCCACAGATGTTGGTACCATAGAAGCCCAAGGTTCCACCACCCAGACGGATATTCACGCGCTGATCTGCCCAATAGTCACACAAGTGTCCTAGCAATCACAAGCTGGAGTGAAAACCTGAAAAAGAGAACGCATTAGCAAAGAAGCAAAACAATTAGAACGCCAGCACCTTATCCATCCCACCCCTGAAACGAAAAAGACCTTATACATTATATATACATTCCTTAGAAGGAGCCCAACTTCACTAAAACGCTTCATAAAACAGCAGCAAATTGTAAACAACTCGCAGGAAACTGATTTGCAGGAGCAAAACCCACGCACACAAACTGAAATACAAGGAAACCTCAATTACATGACAAGTCTCACCCCAAAAAATGCCATGAGGCCAGCCCAATACCCTTATCAAGTTATTTGACACAATGACATCCACATATAGCCAGGGCCAGGAACAGGCATCAGCCCCTACAACACATCTGTCCGCTATGATCAACAAAAACAGCTCTAAAACCTCAATGGCGCTAATGATCCAAACCCTTCAATGCAGGGAGATTATACCCATTGCGGACATGGCGCCCCTACTAGCAAAAAACCCACCCATCGTCATAACCTGACATACTGAAACCAGAAGACCCAGGACTGACCACGCTGCTAAAGCGACTCGCACAACTAGGACAACAAGACAGCGCAAAGCATTGTAACTGCTTCCCCCTCTCTTAGGCAAAATACCGTCCCCAAAATAAATTTTCAATACGACTAAAATAGGATTCAGCTGAAGAGGGGACAACCTAAAGACAGTGAAGGAAAGGAAAGAAAATAAGCAGGTAACTTCAATGAGGAGAGTCACAAGGACCAACAGAAAATAATGAGAGTAACCAGTAACCAGAGAAGAGGACCTCTATCCCACCAGATCCACACCAAAAAGGTCCTAAAACCACTTAACAACAACTGAAGCCGCCCACCGGTAAACGCGATCTAATAAGACATCATCCAGCTGGCGACCCAATTATTGGACACTTCAGGAACAGATAATGGGGCACATTTACTTACCCGGCCCATTCGCGATCCAGCGGCGCGTTCTCTGCACAGGATTCGGGTCCGGCTGGGATTTAAGATGGTAGTTCCTCCGCCGTCCACCAGGTGGCGCTGCAGCGCCGAAAATAATCTTAACGCCCCGGAATGCACCATCCCATAGAAGGTGAAGGTGAGTGCTTCCCAAGCGACACATTTTCGGTTTTTAAATGCGGCGGTTTTTCCGAATACGTCGGGTTTTCGTTCGGCCACGCCCCCCCGATTTCTGTCGCGCGCATGCCGGCCCCGATGCGCCACAATCCGATCGCGTGCGCCAAAAACCCGGGGCAATTCATGTACAAGCGGCGCAAATCGGAAATATTCGGGTAACACGTCGGGAAAACGCGAATCGGGCCCTTAGTAAATGACCCCCAATAAGTATAAGACAGATTCAGCCTCCGATTTGCCATAAGGGCCCCGGACTCGCCTTGTAAAGCCACTCAACACATAAGATACCAATACCAGATCCTTCATAATGCTTTTAGGACCCGCACCGGTGAGGGTTTGTGGCTCAACCTGAACTGCTCTACAAATCCTGAGAGCAACCTTCAGAAATTCTGAAAAAAACTGAGAAATACACAAGGAACAAATGAGTCTAAGAGAAACCTGCCCTATGTATGAATTACTCAGCTTTTTTGGGTAACCCACTCTGAGGGCAGGAAGGGGCAGCCACAGGACAAGGACACTGGATGGTGCAATTATTGCCCCAACACGACTCTACACGCCAGACTTACAGGCACCATAAATTAGACAGTGGCCGCTGTACAGCATGGAGCAGACCTCCGCCCTGCCACCTGAGAAACCCCAAGGTGGAAAAGCAAAAGGAAGATGCCCCAACTAAGGGCATAGAGGTAATCGTGGCCCAAAGCCACACATTAGTAACCTCATAATCCAGAATTATATACTTCAATTATGTGATCTCATTAATGAATGGCTGGTCCATTGTACCAGTGCTGCCACCTCCTGTATCCTCCTCCTTATAGATTGTAAGCTCTTGTGTCCATTGTACCAGTGCTGCCACCTCCTGTGTCCTCCTCCTTATAGATTGTAAGCTCTTGTGTCCATTGTACCAGTGCTGCCACCTCCTGTATCCTCCTCCTCATAGATTGTAAGCTCTTGTGTCCATTGTACCAGTGCTGCCACCTCCTGTATCCTCCTCCTCATAGATTGTAAGCTCTTGTGTCCATTGTACCAGTGCTGCCACCTCCTGTATCCTCCTCCTTATAGATTGTAAGCTCTTGTGTCCATTGTACCAGTGCTGCCACCTCCTGTATCCTCCTCCTCATAGATTGTAAGCTCTTGTGTCCATTGTACCAGTGCTGCCACCTCCTGTGTCCTACTCCTTATAGATTGTAAGCTCTTGTGTCCATTGTACCAGTGCTGCCACCTCCTGTATCCTCCTCCTCATAGAATGTAAGCTCTTGTGATTATTGTACCAGTGCTGCCACCTCCTGTATCCTCCTCCTGATAGATTGTAAGCTCTTGTGTCCATTGTACCAGTGCTGCCACCTCCTGTGTCCTACTCCTCATAGATTGTAAGCTCTTGTGTCCATTGTACCAGTGCTGCCACCTCCTGTGTCCTCCTCCTCATAGATTGTAAGCTCTTGTGTCCATTGTACCAGTGCTGCCACCTCCTGTGTCCTACTCCTCATAGAGTGTAAGCTCTTGTGTCCATTGTACCAGTGCTGCCACCTCCTGTGTCCTACTCCTCATAGATTGTAAGCTCTTGTGACTATTGTACCAGTGCTGCCACCTCCTGTGTCCTACTCCTCATAGATTGTAAGCTCTTGTGTCCATTGTACCAGTGCTGTCACCTCCTGTATCCTCCTCCTCATAGATTGTAAGCTCTTGTGTCCATTGTACCAGTGCTGCCACCTCCTGTGTCCTCCTCCTCATAGATTGTAAGCTCTTGTGATTATTGTACCAGTGCTGTCACCTCCTGTATCCTCCTCCTCATGGATTGTAAGCTCTTGTGTCCATTGTACCAGTGCTGCCACCTCCTGTATCCTCCTCCTCATAGATTGTAAGCTCTTGTGTCCATTGTACCAGTGCTGCCACCTCCTGTGTCCTACTCCTCATAGATTGTAAGCTCTTGTGTCCATTGTACCAGTGCTGCCACCTCCTGTGTCCTACTCCTCATAGATTGTAAGCTCTTGTGACTATTGTACCAGTGCTGCCACCTCCTGTATCCTCCTCCTCATAGATTGTAAGCTCTTGTGTCCATTGTACCAGTGCTGCCACCTCCTGTGTCCTCCTCCTCATAGATTGTAAGCTCTTGTGTCCATTGTACCAGTGCTGCCACCTCCTGTATCCTCCTCCTCATAGATTGTAAGCTCTTGTGATTATTGTACCAGTGCTGCCACCTCCTGTGTCCTACTCCTCATAGACTATAAGCTCTTGTGTCCATTGTACCAGTGCTGTCACCTCCTGTGTCCTACTCCTCATGGATTGTAAGCTCTTGTGATTATTGTACCAGTGCTGCCACCTCCTGTATCCTCCTCCTCATGGATTGTAAGCTCTTGTGATTATTGTACCAGTGCTGTCACCTCCTGTGTCCTCTCCTCCTCATAGATTGTAAGCTCTTGTGTCCATTGTACCAGTGCTGCCACCTCCTGTATCCTCCTCCTCATGGATTGTAAGCTCTTGTGATTATTGTACCAGTGCTGCCACCTCCTGTGTCCTCCTCCTCATAGACTATAAGCTCTTGTGATTATTGTACCAGTGCTGCCACCTCCTGTGTCCTCCTCCTCATAGAGTGTAAGCTCTTGTGTCCATTGTACCAGTGCTGCCACCTCCTGTATCCTCCTCCTCATAGATTGTAAGCTCTTGTGATTATTGTACCAGTGCTGCCACCTCCTGTATCCTCCTCCTCATGGATTGTAAGCTCTTGTGTCCATTGTACCAGTGCTGCCACCTCCTGTATCCTCCTCCTCATGGATTGTAAGCTCTTGTGACTATTGTACCAGTGCTGTCACCTCCTGTGTCCTCCTCCTCATAGCTTGTAAGCTCTTGTGATTA
The DNA here is from genome assembly GCF_040894005.1 of Engystomops pustulosus. NCBI lineage: Eukaryota > Metazoa > Chordata > Amphibia > Anura > Leptodactylidae > Engystomops > Engystomops pustulosus. The sequence continues at coordinate 3,106,904 of NC_092418.1, forward strand.
TTGTACCAGTGCTGTCACCTCCTGTGTCCTCTCCTCCTCATAGAATGTAAGCTCTTGTGTCCATTGTACCAGTGCTGCCACCTCCTGTATCCTCCTCCTCATGGATTGTAAGCTCTTGTGTCCATTGTACCAGTGCTGTCACCTCCTGTGTCCTCCTCCTCATAGCTTGTAAGCTCTTGTGATTATTGTACCAGTGCTGTCACCTCCTGTATCCTCCTCCTCATAGATTGTAAGCTCTTGTGTCCATTGTACCAGTGCTGCCACCTCCTGTATCCTCCTCCTCATAGATTGTAAGCTCTTGTGTCCATTGTACCAGTGCTGCCACCTCCTGTATCCTCCTCCTTATAGATTGTAAGCTCTTGTGTCCATTGTACCAGTGCTGCCACCTCCTGTATCCTCCTCCTCATAGATTGTAAGCTCTTGTGTCCATTGTACCAGTGCTGCCACCTCCTGTGTCCTACTCCTTATAGATTGTAAGCTCTTGTGTCCATTGTACCAGTGCTGCCACCTCCTGTATCCTCCTCCTCATAGAATGTAAGCTCTTGTGATTATTGTACCAGTGCTGCCACCTCCTGTATCCTCCTCCTGATAGATTGTAAGCTCTTGTGTCCATTGTACCAGTGCTGCCACCTCCTGTGTCCTACTCCTCATAGATTGTAAGCTCTTGTGTCCATTGTACCAGTGCTGCCACCTCCTGTGTCCTCCTCCTCATAGATTGTAAGCTCTTGTGTCCATTGTACCAGTGCTGCCACCTCCTGTGTCCTACTCCTCATAGAGTGTAAGCTCTTGTGTCCATTGTACCAGTGCTGCCACCTCCTGTGTCCTACTCCTCATAGATTGTAAGCTCTTGTGACTATTGTACCAGTGCTGCCACCTCCTGTGTCCTACTCCTCATAGATTGTAAGCTCTTGTGTCCATTGTACCAGTGCTGTCACCTCCTGTATCCTCCTCCTCATAGATTGTAAGCTCTTGTGTCCATTGTACCAGTGCTGCCACCTCCTGTGTCCTCCTCCTCATAGATTGTAAGCTCTTGTGTCCATTGTACCAGTGCTGCCACCTCCTGTATCCTCCTCCTCATAGATTGTAAGCTCTTGTGATTATTGTACCAGTGCTGCCACCTCCTGTGTCCTACTCCTCATAGACTATAAGCTCTTGTGTCCATTGTACCAGTGCTGTCACCTCCTGTGTCCTACTCCTCATGGATTGTAAGCTCTTGTGATTATTGTACCAGTGCTGCCACCTCCTGTATCCTCCTCCTCATGGATTGTAAGCTCTTGTGATTATTGTACCAGTGCTGTCACCTCCTGTGTCCTCTCCTCCTCATAGATTGTAAGCTCTTGTGTCCATTGTACCAGTGCTGCCACCTCCTGTATCCTCCTCCTCATGGATTGTAAGCTCTTGTGATTATTGTACCAGTGCTGCCACCTCCTGTATCCTCCTCCTCATAGATTGTAAGCTCTTGTGATTATTGTACCAGTGCTGCCACCTCCTGTATCCTCCTCCTCATGGATTGTAAGCTCTTGTGATTATTGTACCAGTGCTGTCACCTCCTGTGTCCTCTCCTCCTCATAGAATGTAAGCTCTTGTGTCCATTGTACCAGTGCTGCCACCTCCTGTATCCTCCTCCTCATGGATTGTAAGCTCTTGTGTCCATTGTACCAGTGCTGTCACCTCCTGTGTCCTCCTCCTCATAGCTTGTAAGCTCTTGTGATTATTGTACCAGTGCTGTCACCTCCTGTATCCTCCTCCTCATAGATTGTAAGCTCTTGTGTCCATTGTACCAGTGCTGCCACCTCCTGTATCCTCCTCCTCATAGATTGTAAGCTCTTGTGTCCATTGTACCAGTGCTGCCACCTCCTGTGTCCTCCTCCTCATAGATTGTAAGCTCTTGTGTCCATTGTACCAGTGCTGCCACCTCCTGTGTCCTCCTCCTCATAGATTGTAAGCTCTTGTGTCCATTGTACCAGTGCTGCCACCTCCTGTATCCTCCTCCTCATAGATTGTAAGCTCTTGTGATTATTGTACCAGTGCTGCCACCTCCTGTGTCCTCCTCCTCATAGATTGTAAGCTCTTGTGTCCATTGTACCAGTGCTGCCACCTCCTGTATCCTCCTCCTCATAGATTGTAAGCTTTTGTGATTATTGTACCAGTGCTGCCACCTCCTGTATCCTCCTCCTCATAGATTGTAAGCTCTTGTGATTATTGTACCAGTGCTGCCACCTCCTGTGTCCTCCTCCTCATAGATTGTAAGCTCTTGTGTCCATTGTACCAGTGATGTCACCTCCTGTGTCCTACTCCTCATGGATTGTAAGCTCTTGTGTCCATTGTACCAGTGCTGCCACCTCCTGTATCCTACTCCTCATAGATTGTAAGCTCTTGTGTCCATTGTACCAGTGCTGTCACCTCCTGTATCCTCCTCCTCATAGATTGTAAGCTCTTGTGACTATTGTACCAGTGCTGCCACCTCCTGTATCCTCCTCCTCATAGATTGTAAGCTCTTGTGACTATTGTACCAGTGCTGCCACCTCCTGTATCCTCCTCCTCATAGATTGTAAGCTCTTGTGTCCATTGTACCAGTGCTGCCACCTCCTGTGTCCTACTCCTCATAGATTGTAAGCTCTTGTGACTATTGTACCAGTGCTGCCACCTCCTGTATCCTCCTCCTCATAGATTGTAAGCTCTTGTGTCCATTGTACCAGTGCTGCCACCTCCTGTGTCCTCCTCCTCATAGACTATAAGCTCTTGTGTCCATTGTACCAGTGCTGCCACCTCCTGTGTCCTCCTCCTCATAGAATGTAAGCTCTTGTGTCCATTGTACCAGTGCTGTCACCTCCTGTATCCTACTCCTCATAGACTATAAGCTCTTGTGTCCATTGTACCAGTGCTGCCACCTCCTGTGTCCTACTCCTCATAGATTGTAAGCTCTTGTGTCCATTGTACCAGTGCTGCCACCTCCTGTATCCTCCTCCTCATAGATTGTAAGCTCTTGTGTCCATTGTACCAGTGCTGTCACCTCCTGTGTCCTCCTCCTCATAGATTGTAAGATCTTGTGATTATTGTACCAGTGCTGTCACCTCCTGTGTCCTCCTCCTCATAGACTATAAGCTCTTGTGTCCATTGTACCAGTGCTGTCACCTCCTGTGTCCTACTCCTCATGGATTGTAAGCTCTTGTGACTATTGTACCAGTGCTGCCACCTCCTGTATCCTCCTCCTCATAGATTGTAAGCTCTTGTGTCCATTGTACCAGTGCTGCCACCTCCTGTATCCTCCTCCTCATAGATTGTAAGCTCTTGTGTCCATTGTACCAGTGCTGCCACCTCCTGTGTCCTACTCCTCATAGATTGTAAGCTCTTGTGTCCATTGTACCAGTGCTGTCACCTCCTGTGTCCTCCTCCTCATAGATTGTAAGCTCTTGTGTCCATTGTACCAGTGCTGCCACCTCCTGTGTCCTACTCCTCATAGATTGTAAGCTCTTGTGTCCATTGTACCAGTGCTGCCACCTCCTGTGTCCTCCTCCTCATAGAGTGTAAGCTCTTGTGTCCATTGTACCAGTGCTGCCACCTCCTGTATCCTCCTCCTCATAGATTGTAAGCTCTTGTGTCCATTGTACCAGTGCTGCCACCTCCTGTATCCTCCTCCTCATAGATTGTAAGCTCTTGTGATTATTGTACCAGTGCTGTCACCTCCTGTATCCTCCTCCTCATGGATTGTAAGCTCTTGTGATTATTGTACCAGTGCTGTCACCTCCTGTGTCCTACTCCTCATAGATTGTAAGCTCTTGTGTCCATTGTACCAGTGCTGCCACCTCCTGTGTCCTACTCCTCATAGATTGTAAGCTCTTGTGATTATTGTACCAGTGCTGCCACCTCCTGTATCCTCCTCCTCATGGATTGTAAGCTCTTGTGTCCATTGTACCAGTGCTGTCACCTCCTGTGTCCTCCTCCTCATAGATTGTAAGCTCTTGTGATTATTGTACCAGTGCTGCCACCTCCTGTGTCCTCCTCCTCATAGATTGTAAGCTCTTGTGATTATTGTACCAGTGCTGTCACCTCCTGTATCCTCCTCCTCATAGATTGTAAGCTCTTGTGTCCATTGTACCAGTGCTGTCACCTCCTGTATCCTCCTCCTCATAGATTGTAAGCTCTTGTGTCCATTGTACCAGTGCTGTCACCTCCTGTATCCTCCTCCTCATAGATTGTAAGCTCTTGTGTCCATTGTACCAGTGCTGCCACCTCCTGTATCCTCCTCCTCATAGATTGTAAGCTCTTGTGTCCATTGTACCAGTGCTGCCACCTCCTGTGTCCTCCTCCTCATAGCTTGTAAGCTCTTGTGATTATTGTACCAGTGCTGTCACCTCCTGTATCCTCCTCCTCATAGATTGTAAGCTCTTGTGTCCATTGTACCAGTGCTGCCACCTCCTGTGTCCTCCTCCTCATAGATTGTAAGCTCTTGTGATTATTGTACCAGTGCTGCCACCTCCTGTATCCTCCTCCTCATAGATTGTAAGCTCTTGTGATTATTGTACCAGTGCTGTCACCTCTTGTATCCTCCTCCTCATAGATTGTAAGCTCTTGTGATTATTGTACCAGTGCTGTCACCTCCTGTATCCTCCTCCTCATAGATTGTAAGCTCTTGTGTCCATTGTACCAGTGCTGCCACCTCCTGTGTCCTCCTCCTCATAGATTGTAAGCTCTTGTGATTATTGTACCAGTGCTGCCACCTCCTGTATCCTCCTCCTCATAGATTGTAAGCTCTTGTGATTATTGTACCAGTGCTGTCACCTCCTGTGTCCTCCACCACATAGATTGTAAGCTCTTGTGATTATTGTACCAGTGCTGCCAGCTCCTGTGTCCTACTCCTCATAGATTGTAAGCTCTTGTGTCCATTGTACCAGTGCTGCCACCTCCTGTGTCCTACTCCTCATAGATTGTAAGCTCTTGTGTCCATTGTACCAGTGCTGCCACCTCCTGTGTCCTACTCCTCATAGATTGTAAGCTCTTGTGTCCATTGTACCAGTGCTGCCACCTCCTGTATCCTCCTCCTCATAGATTGTAAGCTCTTGTGTCCATTGTACCAGTGCTGCCAGCTCCTGTATCCTCCTCCTCATAGATTGTAAGCTCTTGTGTCCATTGTACCAGTGCTGCCACCTCCTGTGTCCTACTCCTCATAGATTGTAAGCTCTTGTGTCCATTGTACCAGTGCTGCCACCTCCTGTGTCCTACTCCTCATAGATTGTAAGCTCTTGTGTCCATTGTACCAGTGCTGCCTCCTCCTCATAGATTGTAAGCTCTTGTGTCCATTGTACCAGTGCTGCCACCTCCTGTGTCCTACTCCTCATAGATTGTAAGCTCTTGTGTCCATTGTACCAGTGCTGCCACCTCCTGTGTCCTACTCCTCAGAGATTGTAAGCTCTTGTGTCCATTGTAACAGTGCTGCCACCTCCTGTATCCTCCTCCTCATAGATTGTAAGCTCTTGTGTCCATTGTACCAGTGCTGCCACCTCCTGTGTCCTCCTCCTCATAGATTGTAAGCTCTTGTGATTATTGTACCAGTGCTGTCACCTCCTGTATCCTCCTCCTCATGGATTGTAAGCTCTTGTGTCCATTGTACCAGTGCTGCCACCTCCTGTGTCCTACTCCTCATGGATTGTAAGCTCTTGTGTCCATTGTACCAGTGCTGTCACCTCCTGTATCCTCCTCCTCATAGATTGTAAGCTCTTGTGATTATTGTACCAGTGCTGCCACCTCCTGTGTCCTCCTCCTCATAGATTGTAAGCTCTTGTGATTATTGTACCAGTGCTGTCACCTCCTGTGTCCTACTCCTCATAGATTGTAAGCTCTTGTGTCCATTGTACCAGTGCTGCCACCTCCTGTATCCTCCTCCTCATAGATTGTAAGCTCTTGTGTCCATTGTACCAGTGCTGTCACCTCCTGTATCCTCCTCCTCATGGATTGTAAGCTCTTGTGTCCATTGTACCAGTGCTGTCACCTCCTGTGTCCTACTCCTCATAGACTATAAGCTCTTGTGTCCATTGTACCAGTGCTGTCACCTCCTGTGTCCTACTCCTCATGGATTGTAAGCTCTTGTGACTATTGTACCAGTGCTGCCACCTCCTGTATCCTCCTCCTCATAGATTGTAAGCTCTTGTGTCCATTGTACCAGTGCTGCCACCTCCTGTATCCTCCTCCTCATAGATTGTAAGCTCTTGTGTCCATTGTACCAGTGCTGCCACCTCCTGTGTCCTACTCCTCATAGATTGTAAGCTCTTGTGTCCATTGTACCAGTGCTGCCACCTCCTGTGTCCCACTCCTCATAGATTGTAAGCTCTTGTGACTATTGTACCAGTGCTGCCACCTCCTGTATCCTCCTCCTCATAGATTGTAAGCTCTTGTGTCCATTGTACCAGTGCTGCCACCTCCTGTATCCTCCTCCTCATAGAATGTAAGCTCTTGTGTCCATTGTACCAGTGCTGCCACCTCCTGTGTCCTCCTCCTCATAGATTGTAAGCTCTTGTGTCCATTGTACCAGTGCTGCCACCTCCTGTGTCCTCCTCCTCATAGATTGTAAGCTCTTGTGTCCATTGTACCAGTGCTGCCACCTCCTGTATCCTCCTCCTCATAGATTGTAAGCTCTTGTGATTATTGTACCAGTGCTGCCACCTCCTGTATCCTCCTCCTCATAGATTGTAAGCTCTTGTGTCCATTGTACCAGTGCTGCCACCTCCTGTGTCCTCCTCCTCATGGATTGTAAGCTCTTGTGTCCATTGTACCAGTGCTGCCACCTCCTGTGTCCTCCTCCTCATGGATTGTAAGCTCTTGTGTCCATTGTACCAGTGCTGCCACCTCCTGTGTCCTACTCCTCATAGACTATAAGCTCTTGTGTCCATTGTACCAGTGCTGTCACCTCCTGTGTCCTACTCCTCATGGATTGTAAGCTCTTGTGATTATTGTACCAGTGCTGCCACCTCCTGTATCCTCCTCCTCATGGATTGTAAGCTCTTGTGATTATTGTACCAGTGCTGTCACCTCCTGTGTCCTACTCCTTATAGATTGTAAGCTCTTGTGATTATTGTACCAGTGCTGTCACCTCCTGTGTCCTACTCCTCATAGATTGTAAGCTCTTGTGTCCATTGTACCAGTGCTGCCACCTCCTGTATCCTCCTCCTCATAGATTGTAAGCTCTTGTGATTATTGTACCAGTGCTGCCACCTCCTGTATCCTCCTCCTCATGGATTGTAAGCTCTTGTGATTATTGTACCAGTGCTGTCACCTCCTGTGTCCTCTCCTCCTCATAGAATGTAAGCTCTTGTGTCCATTGTACCAGTGCTGCCACCTCCTGTATCCTCCTCCTCATGGATTGTAAGCTCTTGTGTCCATTGTACCAGTGCTGTCACCTCCTGTGTCCTCCTCCTCATAGCTTGTAAGCTCTTGTGATTATTGTACCAGTGCTGTCACCTCCTGTATCCTCCTCCTCATAGATTGTAAGCTCTTGTGTCCATTGTACCAGTGCTGCCACCTCCTGTATCCTCCTCCTCATAGATTGTAAGCTCTTGTGTCCATTGTACCAGTGCTGCCACCTCCTGTGTCCTCCTCCTCATAGATTGTAAGCTCTTGTGTCCATTGTACCAGTGCTGCCACCTCCTGTGTCCTCCTCCTCATAGATTGTAAGCTCTTGTGTCCATTGTACCAGTGCTGCCACCTCCTGTATCCTCCTCCTCATAGATTGTAAGCTCTTGTGTCCATTGTACCAGTGCTGCCACCTCCTGTGTCCTCCTCCTCATAGATTGTAAGCTCTTGTGTCCATTGTACCAGTGCTGTCACCTCCTGTATCCTCCTCCTCATGGATTGTAAGCTCTTGTGATTATTGTACCAGTGCTGCCACCTCCTGTGTCCTCCTCCTCATAGATTGTAAGCTCTTGTGTCCATTGTACCAGTGCTGCCACCTCCTGTGTCCTCCTCCTCATAGATTGTAAGCTCTTGTGTCCATTGTACCAGTGCTGCCACCTCCTGTATCCTCCTCCTCATAGATTGTAAGCTCTTGTGTCCATTGTACCAGTGCTGCCACCTCCTGTGTCCTCCTCCTCATAGATTGTAAGCTCTTGTGTCCATTGTACCAGTGCTGCCACCTCCTGTGTCCTCCTCCTCATAGATTGTAAGCTCTTGTGTCCATTGTACCAGTGCTGCCACCTCCTGTGTCCTCCTCCTCATAGATTGTAAGCTCTTGTGATTATTGTACCAGTGCTGCCACCTCCTGTATCCTCCTCCTCATAGATTGTAAGCTCTTGTGATTATTGTACCAGTGCTGCCACCTCCTGTGTCCTCCTCCTCATAGATTGTAAGCTCTTGTGTCCATTGTACCAGTGCTGCCACCTCCTGTATCCTCCTCCTCATAGATTGTAAGCTCTTGTGATTATTGTACCAGTGCTGCCACCTCCTGTATCCTCCTCCTCATAGATTGTAAGCTCTTGTGATTATTGTACCAGTGCTGCCACCTCCTGTGTCCTCCTCCTCATAGATTGTAAGCTCTTGTGTCCATTGTACCAGTGATGTCACCTCCTGTGTCCTACTCCTCATGGATTGTAAGCTCTTGTGACTATTGTACCAGTGCTGCCACCTCCTGTATCCTCCTCCTCATAGATTGTAAGCTCTTGTGTCCATTGTACCAGTGCTGCCACCTCCTGTGTCCTACTCCTCATAGATTGTAAGCTCTTGTGACTATTGTACCAGTGCTGCCACCTCCTGTATCCTCCTCCTCATAGATTGTAAGCTCTTGTGTCCATTGTACCAGTGCTGCCACCTCCTGTGTCCTCCTCCTCATAGAATGTAAGCTCTTGTGTCCATTGTACCAGTGCTGTCACCTCCTGTATCCTCCTCCTCATAGATTGTAAGCTCTTGTGTCCATTGTACCAGTGCTGCCACCTCCTGTGTCCTCCTCCTCATAGAATGTAAGCTCTTGTGTCCATTGTACCAGTGCTGCCACCTCCTGTGTCCTACTCCTCATAGACTATAAGCTCTTGTGTCCATTGTACCAGTGCTGCCACCTCCTGTGTCCTCCTCCTCATAGAGTGTAAGCTCTTGTGTCCATTGTACCAGTGCTGCCACCTCCTGTATCCTCCTCCTCATAGATTGTAAGCTCTTGTGTCCATTGTACCAGTGCTGCCACCTCCTGTATCCTCCTCCTCATAGATTGTAAGCTCTTGTGTCCATTGTACCAGTGCTGCCACCTCCTGTATCCTCCTCCTCATAGATTGTAAGCTCTTGTGTCCATTGTACCAGTGCTGTCACCTCCTGTGTCCTCCTCCTCATAGATTGTAAGATCTTGTGATTATTGTACCAGTGCTGTCACCTCCTGTATCCTCCTCCTCATAGATTGTAAGCTCTTGTGTCCATTGTACCAGTGCTGCCACCTCCTGTATCCTCCTCCTCATAGATTGTAAGCTCTTGTGATTATTGTACCAGTGCTGCCACCTCCTGTGTCCTCCTCCTCATAGAGTGTAAGCTCTTGTGTCCATTGTACCAGTGCTGCCACCTCCTGTGTCCTACTCCTCATAGACTATAAGCTCTTGTGTCCATTGTACCAGTGCTGTCACCTCCTGTGTCCTACTCCTCATGGATTGTAAGCTCTTGTGACTATTGTACCAGTGCTGCCACCTCCTGTATCCTCCTCCTCATAGATTGTAAGCTCTTGTGTCCATTGTACCAGTGCTGCCACCTCCTGTATCCTCCTCCTCATAGATTGTAAGCTCTTGTGTCCATTGTACCAGTGCTGCCACCTCCTGTGTCCTACTCCTCATAGATTGTAAGCTCTTGTGTCCATTGTACCAGTGCTGTCACCTCCTGTGTCCTCCTCCTCATAGATTGTAAGCTCTTGTGTCCATTGTACCAGTGCTGCCAGCTCCTGTATCCTCCTCCTCATAGATTGTAAGCTCTTGTGTCCATTGTACCAGTGCTGCCACCTCCTGTGTCCTACTCCTCATAGATTGTAAGCTCTTGTGTCCATTGTACCAGTGCTGCCACCTCCTGTGTCCTACTCCTCATAGATTGTAAGCTCTTGTGTCCATTGTACCAGTGCTGCCTCCTCCTCATAGATTGTAAGCTCTTGTGTCCATTGTACCAGTACTGCTACCTCCTGTATCCTCCTCCTCATAGATTGTAAGCTCTTGTGATTATTGTACCAGTGCTGTCACCTCCTGTATCCTCCTCCTCATAGATTGTAAGCTCTTGTGTCCATTGTACCAGTGCTGTCACCTCCTGTGTCCTCCTCCTCATAGATTGTAAGCTCTTGTGATTATTGTACCAGTGCTGCCACCTCCTGTATCCTCCTCCTCATAGATTGTAAGCTCTTGTGTCCATTGTAACAGTGCTGCCACCTCCTGTATCCTCCTCCTCATAGATTGTAAGCTCTTGTGTCCATTGTACCAGTGCTGCCACCTCCTGTGTCCTCCTCCTCATAGATTGTAAGCTCTTGTGATTATTGTACCAGTGCTGCCACCTCCTGTATCCTCCTCCTCATGGATTGTAAGCTCTTGTGTCCATTGTACCAGTGCTGTCACCTCCTGTGTCCTACTCCTCATAGATTGTAAGCTCTTGTGTCCATTGTACCAGTGCTGCCACCTCCTGTGTCCTCCTCCTCATAGATTGTAAGCTCTTGTGTCCATTGTACCAGTGCTGCCACCTCCTGTGTCCTACTCCTCATAGATTGTAAGCTCTTGTGATTATTGTACCAGTGCTGTCACCTCCTGTATCCTCCTCCTCATAGATTGTAAGCTCTTGTGATTATTGTACCAGTGCTGCCACCTCCTGTATCCTCCTCCTCATAGATTGTAAGCTCTTGTGATTATTGTACCAGTGCTGCCACCTCCTGTATCCTCCTCCTCATAGATTGTAAGCTCTTGTGATTATTGTACCAGTGCTGTCACCTCCTGTGTCCTCCACCTCATAGATTGTAAGCTCTTGTGATTATTGTACCAGTGCTGCCAGCTCCTGTGTCCTACTCCTCATAGATTGTAAGCTCTTGTGTCCATTGTACCAGTGCTGCCACCTCCTGTGTCCTACTCCTCATAGATTGTAAGCTCTTGTGTCCATTGTACCAGTGCTGCCACCTCCTGTGTCCTACTCCTCATAGATTGTAAGCTCTTGTGTCCATTGTACCAGTGCTGCCACCTCCTGTATCCTCCTCCTCATAGATTGTAAGCTCTTGTGTCCATTGTACCAGTGCTGTCACCTCCTGTATCCTCCTCCTCATGGATTGTAAGCTCTTGTGTCCATTGTACCAGTGCTGTCACCTCCTGTGTCCTCCTCCTCATAGATTGTAAGCTCTTGTGTCCATTGTACCAGTGCTGCCAGCTCCTGTATCCTCCTCCTCATAGATTGTAAGCTCTTGTGTCCATTGTACTAGTGCTGCCACCTCCTGTGTCCTACTCCTCATAGATTGTAAGCTCTTGTGTCCATTGTACCAGTGCTGCCACCTCCTGTGTCCTACTCCTCATAGATTGTAAGCTCTTGTGTCCATTGTACCAGTGCTGCCTCCTCCTCATAGATTGTAAGCTCTTGTGTCCATTGTACCAGTGCTGCCACCTCCTGTGTCCTACTCCTCATAGATTGTAAGCTCTTGTGTCCATTGTACCAGTGCTGCCACCTCCTGTGTCCTACTCCTCATAGATTGTAAGCTCTTGTGTCCATTGTAACAGTGCTGCCACCTCCTGTATCCTCCTCCTCATAGATTGTAAGCTCTTGTGTCCATTGTACCAGTGCTGCCACCTCCTGTGTCCTCCTCCTCATAGATTGTAAGCTCTTGTGATTATTGTACCAGTGCTGTCACCTCCTGTATCCTCCTCCTCATGGATTGTAAGCTCTTGTGTCCATTGTACCAGTGCTGCCACCTCCTGTGTCCTACTCCTCATGGATTGTAAGCTCTTGTGATTATTGTACCAGTGCTGCCACCTCCTGTGTCCTCCTCCTCATAGATTGTAAGCTCTTGTGATTATTGTACCAGTGCTGTCACCTCCTGTGTCCTACTCCTCATAGATTGTAAGCTCTTGTGTCCATTGTACCAGTGCTGCCACCTCCTGTATCCTCCTCCTCATAGATTGTAAGCTCTTGTGTCCATTGTACCAGTGCTGTCACCTCCTGTATCCTCCTCCTCATGGATTGTAAGCTCTTGTGTCCATTGTACCAGTGCTGTCACCTCCTGTGTCCTACTCCTCATAGACTATAAGCTCTTGTGTCCATTGTACCAGTGCTGTCACCTCCTGTGTCCTACTCCTCATAGATTGTAAGCTCTTGTGACTATTGTACCAGTGCTGCCACCTCCTGTATCCTCCTCCTCATAGATTGTAAGCTCTTGTGTCCATTGTACCAGTGCTGCCACCTCCTGTGTCCTCCTCCTCATAGATTGTAAGCTCTTGTGATTATTGTACCAGTGCTGCCACCTCCTGTGTCCTACTCCTCATAGATTGTAAGCTCTTGTGTCCATTGTACCAGTGCTGCCACCTCCTGTGTCCTCCTCCTCATAGATTGTAAGCTCTTGTGATTATTGTACCAGTGCTGCCACCTCCTGTATCCTCCTCCTCATAGATTGTAAGCTCTTGTGATTATTGTACCAGTGCTGCCACCTCCTGTGTCCTACTCCTCATAGATTGTAAGCTCTTGTGTCCATTGTACCAGTGCTGCCACCTCCTGTGTCCTCCTCCTCATAGATTGTAAGCTCCTGTGACTATTGTACCAGTGCTGCCACCTCCTGTATCCTCCTCCTCATAGATTGTAAGCTCTTGTGACTATTGTACCAGTGCTGCCACCTCCTGTGTCCTACTCCTCATAGATTGTAAGCTCTTGTGTCCATTGTACCAGTGCTGCCACCTCCTGTATCCTCCTCCTCATAGATTGTAAGCTCTTGTGTCCATTGTACCAGTGCTGCCACCTCCTGTGTCCTCCTCCTCATAGATTGTAAGCTCTTGTGATTATTGTACCAGTGCTGCCACCTCCTGTGTCCTACTACTCATAGATTGTAAGCTCTTGTGTCCATTGTACCAGTGCTGCCACCTCCTGTATCCTCCTCCTCATGGATTGTAAGCTCTTGTGTCCATTGTACCAGTGCTGTCACCTCCTGTGTCCTCCTCCTCATAGATTGTAAGCTCTTGTGTCCATTGTACAAGCACTGTCACCTCCTGTGTCCTACTCCTCATGGATTGTAAGCTCTTGTGATTATTGTACCAGTGCTGCCACCTCCTGTATCCTCCTCCTCATGGATTGTAAGCTCTTGTGTCCATTGTACCAGTGCTGTCACCTCCTGTGTCCTCCTCCTCATAGATTGTAAGCTCTTGTGTCCATTGTACCAGTGCTGCCACCTCCTGTGTCCTACTCCTCATAGATTGTAAGCTCTTGTGTCCATTGTACCAGTGCTGTCACCTCCTGTGTCCTACTCCTCATAGATTGTAAGCTCTTGTGTCCATTGTACCAGTGCTGCCACCTCCTGTATCCTCCTCCTCATAGATTGTAAGCTCTTGTGATTATTGTACCAGTGCTGCCACCTCCTGTATCCTCCTCCTCATAGATTGTAAGCTCTTGTGATTATTGTACCAGTGCTGCCACCTCCTGTATCCTCCTCCTCATAGATTGTAAGCTCTTGTGATTATTGTACCAGTGCTGCCACCTCCTGTGTCCTACTCCTTATAGATTGTAAGCTCTTGTGATTATTGTACCAGTGCTGTCACCTCCTGTGTCCTCCTCCTCATAGATTGTAAGCTCTTGTGTCCATTGTACCAGTGCTGTCACCTCCTGTGTCCTCCTCCTCATAGATTGTAAGCTCTTGTGTCCATTGTACCAGTGCTGTCACCTCCTGTATCCTCCTCCTCATAGATTGTAAGCTCTTGTGATTATTGTACCAGTGCTGCCACCTCCTGTATCCTCCTCCTCATGGATTGTAAGCTCTTGTGTCCATTGTACCAGTGCTGTCACCTCCTGTGTCCTACTCCTCATAGACTATAAGCTCTTGTGTCCATTGTACCAGTGCTGCCACCTCCTGTGTCCTCCTCCTCATAGATTGTAAGCTCTTGTGTCCATTGTACCAGTGCTGCCACCTCCTGTATCCTCCTCCTCATGGATTGTAAGCTTTTGTGTCCATTGTACCAGTGCTGTCACCTCCTGTGTCCTACTCCTCATAGACTATAAGCTCTTGTGTCCATTGTACCAGTGCTGTCACCTCCTGTGTCCTACTCCTCATAGACTATAAGCTCTTGTGTCCATTGTACCAGTGCTGCCACCTCCTGTGTCCTCCTCCTCATAGATTGTAAGCTCTTGTGTCCATTGTACCAGTGCTGCCACCTCCTGTGTCCTACTCCTCATAGATTGTAAGCTCTTGTGATTATTGTACCAGTGCTGCCACCTCCTGTATCCTCCTCCTCATAGAATGTAAGCTCTTGTGTCCATTGTACCAGTGCTGTCACCTCCTGTGTCCTCCTCCTCATAGATTGTAAGCTCTTGTGTCCATTGTACCAGTGCTGTCACCTCCTGTGTCCTACTCCTCATAGATTGTAAGCTCTTGTGTCCATTGTACCAGTGCTGTCACCTCCTGTGTCCTCCTCCTCATAGACTGTAAGCTCTTGTGTCCATTGTACCAGTGCTGTCACCTCCTGTGTCCTCCTCCTCATAGATTGTAAGCTCTTGTAATTATTGTACCAGTGCTGCCACCTCCTGTATCCTCCTCCTCATAGATTGTAAGCTCTTGTGTCCATTGTACCAGTGCTGCCACCTCCTGTATCCTCCTCCTCATAGATTGTAAGCTCTTGTGTCCATTGTACCAGTGCTGCCACCTCCTGTATCCTCCTCCTCATAGAGTGTAAGCTCTTGTGTCCATTGTACCAGTGCTGCCACCTCCTGTGTCCTCCTCCTCATAGATTGTAAGCTCTTGTGTCCATTGTACCAGTGCTGCCACCTCCTGTATCCTCCTCCTCATAGAGTGTAAGCTCTTGTGTCCATTGTACCAGTGCTGCCACCTCCTGTGTCCTCCTCCTCATAGATTGTAAGCTCTTGTGTCCATTGTACCAGTGCTGCCACCTCCTGTATCCTCCTCCTCATGGATTGTAAGCTCTTGTGTCCATTGTACCAGTGCTGCCACCTCCTGTGTCCTCCTCCTCATAGATTGTAAGCTCTTGTGATTATTGTACCAGTGCTGCCACCTCCTGTGTCCTCCTCCTCATAGATTGTAAGCTCTTGTGTCCATTGTACCAGTGCTGCCACCTCCTGTATCCTCCTCCTCATAGATTGTAAGCTCTTGTGTCCATTGTACCAGTGCTGCCACCTCCTGTATCCTCCTCCTCATGGATTGTAAGCTCTTGTGTCCATTGTACCAGTGCTGCCACCTCCTGTGTCCTACTCCTCATAGATTGTAAGCTCTTGTGTCCATTGTACCAGTGCTGCCACCTCCTGTATCCTCCTCCTCATAGATTGTAAACTCTGCCACCTCCTGTGTCCTCCTCCTCATAGATTGTAAGCTCTTGTGACTATTGTACCAGTGCTGCCACCTCCTGTATCCTCCTCCTCATAGATTGTAAGCTCTTGTGATTATTGTACCAGTGCTGCCACCTCCTGTATCCTCCTCCTCATAGATTGTAAGCTCTTGTGATTATTGTACCAGTGCTGCCACCTCCTGTATCCTCCTCCTCATAGATTGTAAGCTCTTGTGATTATTGTACCAGTGCTGCCACCTCCTGTGTCCTACTCCTTATAGATTGTAAGCTCTTGTGTCCATTGTACCAGTGCTGCCACCTCCTGTATCCTCCTCCTCATAGATTGTAAGCTCTTGTGATTATTGTACCAGTGCTGTCACCTCCTGTGTCCTACTCCTCATAGATTGTAAGCTCTTGTGTCCATTGTACCAGTGCTGTCACCTCCTGTGTCCTCCTCCTCATAGATTGTAAGCTCTTGTGATTATTGTACCAGTGCTGCCACCTCCTGTGTCCTACTCCTCATAGATTGTAAGCTCTTGTGTCCATTGTACCAGTGCTGCCACCTCCTGTATCCTCCTCCTCATAGATTGTAAGCTCTTGTGTCCATTGTAACAGTGCTGCCACCTCCTGTATCCTCCTCCTCATAGATTGTAAGCTCTTGTGTCCATTGTACCAGTGCTGCCACCTCCTGTATCCTCCTCCTCATAGATTGTAAGCTCTTGTGTCCATTGTACCAGTGCTGCCACCTCCTGTGTCCTCCTCCTCATAGATTGTAAGCTCTTGTGATTATTGTACCAGTGCTGCCACCTCCTGTATCCTCCTCCTCATAGATTGTAAGCTCTTGTGTCCATTGTACCAGTGCTGCCACCTCCTGTGTCCTCCTCCTCATAGATTGTAAGCTCTTGTGTCCATTGTACCAGTGCTGTCACCTCCTGTGTCCTCCTCCTCATAGATTGTAAGCTCTTGTGATTATTGTACCAGTGCTGTCACCTCCTGTATCCTCCTCCTCATAGATTGTAAGCTCTTGTGTCCATTGTACCAGTGCTGTCACCTCCTGTGTCCTCCTCCTCATAGATTGTAAGCTCTTGTGTCCATTGTACCAGTGCTGCCACCTCCTGTGTCCTCCTCCTCATAGATTGTAAGCTCTTGTGTCCATTGTACCAGTGCTGTCACCTCCTGTGTCCTCCTCCTCATAGATTGTAAGCTCTTGTGATTATTGTACCAGTGCTGTCACCTCCTGTATCCTCCTCCTCATAGATTGTAAGCTCTTGTGTCCATTGTACCAGTGCTGTCACCTCCTGTGTCCTCCTCCTCATAGATTGTAAGCTCTTGTGTCCATTGTACCAGTGCTGTCACCTCCTGTGTCCTCCTCCTCATAGATTGTAAGCTCTTGTGATTATTGTACCAGTGCTGCCACCTCCTGTATCCTCCTCCTCATGGATTGTAAGCTCTTGTTATTATTGTACCAGTGCTGCCACCTCCTGTGTCCTCCTCCTCATAGATTGTAAGCTCTTGTGTCCATTGTACCAGTGCTGTCACCTCCTGTATCCTCCTCCTCATGGATTGTAAGCTCTTGTGTCCATTGTACCAGTGCTGCCACCTCCTGTGTCCTCCTCCTCATAGACTATAAGCTCTTGTGTCCATTGTACCAGTGCTGCCACCTCCTGTGTCCTACTCCTCATAGACTATAAGCTCTTGTGTCCATTGTACCAGTGCTGTCACCTCCTGTGTCCTACTCCTCATAGATTGTAAGCTCTTGTGACCATTGTACCAGTGCTGCCACCTCCTGTGTCCTACTCCTCATAGATTGTAAGCTCTTGTGTCCATTGTACCAGTGCTGTCACCTCCTGTGTCCTACTCCTCATAGATTGTAAGCTCTTGTGTCCATTGTACCAGTGCTGCCACCTCCTGTATCCTCCTCCTCATAGATTGTAAGCTCTTGTGATTATTGTACCAGTGCTGCCACCTCCTGTATCCTCCTCCTCATAGATTGTAAGCTCTTGTGTCCATTGTACCAGTGCTGTCACCTCCTGTGTCCTACTCCTCATAGATTGTAAGCTCTTGTGTCCATTGTACCAGTGCTGCCACCTCCTGTGTCCTCCTCCTCATAGAGTGTAAGCTCTTGTGTCCATTGTACCAGTGCTGCCACCTCCTGTATCCTCCTCCTCATAGATTGTAAGCTCTTGTGTCCATTGTACCAGTGCTGTCACCTCCTGTGTCCTCCTCCTCATAGATTGTAAGATCTTGTGATTATTGTACCAGTGCTGCCACCTCCTGTATCCTCCTCCTCATAGATTGTAAGCTCTTGTGACTATTGTACCAGTGCTGCCACCTCCTGTATCCTCCTCCTCATAGATTGTAAGCTCTTGTGTCCATTGTACCAGTGCTGCCACCTCCTGTATCCTCCTCCTCATAGATTGTAAGCTCTTGTGTCCATTGTACCAGTGCTGCCACCTCCTGTGTCCTACTCCTCATAGATTGTAAGCTCTTGTGTCCATTGTACCAGTGCTGTCACCTCCTGTGTCCTCCTCCTCATAGATTGTAAGCTCTTGTGTCCATTGTACCAGTGCTGCCACCTCCTGTGTCCTACTCCTCATAGATTGTAAGCTCTTGTGTCCATTGTACCAGTGCTGCCACCTCCTGTATCCTCCTCCTCATAGATTGTAAGCTCTTGTGTCCATTGTACCAGTGCTGCCACCTCCTGTATCCTCCTCCTCATAGATTGTAAGCTCTTGTGATTATTGTACCAGTGCTGTCACCTCCTGTATCCTCCTCCTCATGGATTGTAAGCTCTTGTGATTATTGTACCAGTGCTGTCACCTCCTGTATCCTCCTCCTCATAGATTGTAAGCTCTTGTGTCCATTGTACCAGTGCTGCCACCTCCTGTGTCCTCCTCCTCATAGATTGTAAGCTCTTGTGATTATTGTACCAGTGCTGCCACCTCCTGTATCCTCCTCCTCATAGATTGTAAGCTCTTGTGATTATTGTACCAGTGCTGTCACCTCCTGTGTCCTCCACCTCATAGATTGTAAGCTCTTGTGATTATTGTACCAGTGCTGCCAGCTCCTGTGTCCTACTCCTCATAGATTGTAAGCTCTTGTGTCCATTGTACCAGTGCTGCCACCTCCTGTGTCCTACTCCTCATAGATTGTAAGCTCTTGTGTCCATTGTACCAGTGCTGCCACCTCCTGTGTCCTACTCCTCATAGATTGTAAGCTCTTGTGTCCATTGTACCAGTGCTGCCACCTCCTGTATCCTCCTCCTCATAGATTGTAAGCTCTTGTGTCCATTGTACCAGTGCTGCCAGCTCCTGTATCCTCCTCCTCATAGATTGTAAGCTCTTGTGTCCATTGTACCAGTGCTGCCACCTCCTGTGTCCTACTCCTCATAGATTGTAAGCTCTTGTTTCCATTGTACCAGTGCTGCCACCTCCTGTGTGCTACTCCTCATATATTGTAAGCTCTTGTGTCCATTGTACCAGTGCTGTCACCTCCTGTATCCTCCTCCTCATAGATTGTAAGCTCTTGTGTCCATTGTACCAGTGCTGCCACCTCCTGTGTCCTACTCCTCATAGATTGTAAGCTCTTGTGTCCATTGTACCAGTGCTGCCACCTCCTGTGTCCTACTCCTCATAGATTGTAAGCTCTTGTGTCCATTGTAACAGTGCTGCCACCTCCTGTATCCTCCTCCTCATAGATTGTAAGCTCTTGTGTCCATTGTACCAGTGCTGCCACCTCCTGTGTCCTCCTCCTCATAGATTGTAAGCTCTTGTGATTATTGTACCAGTGCTGTCACCTCCTGTATCCTCCTCCTCATGGATTGTAAGCTCTTGTGTCCATTGTACCAGTGCTGCCACCTCCTGTGTCCTACTCCTCATGGATTGTAAGCTCTTGTGATTATTGTACCAGTGCTGCCACCTCCTGTGTCCTCCTCCTCATAGATTGTAAGCTCTTGTGATTATTGTACCAGTGCTGTCACCTCCTGTGTCCTACTCCTCATAGATTGTAAGCTCTTGTGTCCATTGTACCAGTGCTGCCACCTCCTGTATCCTCCTCCTCATAGATTGTAAGCTCTTGTGTCCATTGTACCAGTGCTGTCACCTCCTGTGTCCTACTCCTCATAGATTGTAAGCTCTTGTGTCCATTGTACCAGTGCTGCCACCTCCTGTATCCTCCTCCTCATAGATTGTAAGCTCTTGTGTCCATTGTACCAGTGCTGTCACCTCCTGTGTCCTACTCCTCATAGACTATAAGCTCTTGTGTCCATTGTACCAGTGCTGCCACCTCCTGTATCCTCCTCCTCATAGATTGTAAGCTCTTGTGTCCATTGTACCAGTGCTGCCACCTCCTGTGTCCTACTCCTCATAGATTGTAAGCTCTTGTGTCCATTGTACCAGTGCTGCCACCTCCTGTGTCCTCCTCCTCATAGATTGTAAGCTCTTGTGTCCATTGTACCAGTGCTGCCACCTCCTGTGTCCTACTCCTCATAGATTGTAAGCTCTTGTGTCCATTGTACCAGTGCTGCCACCTCCTGTGTCCTCCTCCTCATAGATTGTAAGCTCTTGTGATTATTGTACCAGTGCTGCCACCTCCTGTATCCTCCTCCTCATGGATTGTAAGCTCTTGTGACTATTGTACCAGTGCTGCCACCTCCTGTATCCTCCTCCTCATAGATTGTAAGCTCTTGTGTCCATTGTACCAGTGCTGTCACCTCCTGTATCCTCCTCCTCATGGATTGTAAGCTCTTGTGATTATTGTACCAGTGCTGCCACCTCCTGTATCCTCCTCCTCATAGATTGTAAGCTCTTGTGTCCATTGTACCAGTGCTGCCACCTCCTGTATCCTCCTCCTCATAGATTGTAAGCTCTTGTGTCCATTGTACCAGTGCTGTCACCTCCTGTGTCCTACTCCTCATAGACTATAAGCTCTTGTGTCCATTGTACCAGTGCTGTCACCTCCTGTGTCCTCCTCCTCATAGACTATAAGCTCTTGTGTCCATTGTACCAGTGCTGTCACCTCCTGTGTCCTACTCCTCATGGATTGTAAGCTCTTGTGACTATTGTACCAGTGCTGCCACCTCCTGTATCCTCCTCCTCATAGATTGTAAGCTCTTGTGTCCATTGTACCAGTGCTGCCACCTCCTGTGTCCTCCTCCTCATAGATTGTAAGCTCTTGTGATTATTGTACCAGTGCTGCCACCTCCTGTGTCCTACTCCTCATAGATTGTAAGCTCTTGTGTCCATTGTACCAGTGCTGCCACCTCCTGTGTCCTCCTCCTCATAGATTGTAAGCTCTTGTGATTATTGTACCAGTGCTGCCACCTCCTGTATCCTCCTCCTCATAGATTGTAAGCTCTTGTGATTATTGTACCAGTGCTGCCACCTCCTGTGTCCTCCTCCTCATAGATTGTAAGCTCCTGTGACTATTGTACCAGTGCTGCCACCTCCTGTATCCTCCTCCTCATAGATTGTAAGCTCTTGTGACTATTGTACCAGTGCTGCCACCTCCTGTGTCCTACTCCTCATAGATTGTAAGCTCTTGTGTCCATTGTACCAGTGCTGCCACCTCCTGTATCCTCCTCCTCATAGATTGTAAGCTCTTGTGTCCATTGTACCAGTGCTGCCACCTCCTGTGTCCTCCTCCTCATAGATTGTAAGCTCTTGTGATTATTGTACCAGTGCTGCCACCTCCTGTGTCCTACTACTCATAGATTGTAAGCTCTTGTGTCCATTGTACCAGTGCTGCCACCTCCTGTATCCTCCTCCTCATGGATTGTAAGCTCTTGTGTCCATTGTACAAGCACTGTCACCTCCTGTGTCCTACTCCTCATGGATTGTAAGCTCTTGTGATTATTGTACCAGTGCTGCCACCTCCTGTATCCTCCTCCTCATGGATTGTAAGCTCTTGTGTCCATTGTACCAGTGCTGTCACCTCCTGTGTCCTCCTCCTCATAGATTGTAAGCTCTTGTGTCCATTGTACCAGTGCTGCCACCTCCTGTGTCCTCCTCCTCATAGATTGTAAGCTCTTGTGTCCATTGTACCAGTGCTGCCACCTCCTGTATCCTCCTCCTCATAGATTGTAAGCTCTTGTGATTATTGTACCAGTGCTGCCACCTCCTGTATCCTCCTCCTCATAGATTGTAAGCTCTTGTGATTATTGTACCAGTGCTGCCACCTCCTGTATCCTCCTCCTCATAGATTGTAAGCTCTTGTGATTATTGTACCAGTGCTGCCACCTCCTGTGTCCTACTCCTTATAGATTGTAAGCTCTTGTGATTATTGTACCAGTGCTGTCACCTCCTGTGTCCTCCTCCTCATAGATTGTAAGCTCTTGTGTCCATTGTACCAGTGCTGTCACCTCCTGTGTCCTCCTCCTCATAGATTGTAAGCTCTTGTGTCCATTGTACCAGTGCTGCCACCTCCTGTGTCCTACTCCTCATAGATTGTAAGCTCTTGTGTCCATTGTACCAGTGCTGCCACCTCCTGTATCCTCCTCCTCATAGATTGTAAGCTCTTGTGTCCATTGTACCAGTGCTGTCACCTCCTGTATCCTCCTCCTCATAGATTGTAAGCTCTTGTGATTATTGTACCAGTGCTGCCACCTCCTGTATCCTCCTCCTCATGGATTGTAAGCTCTTGTGTCCATTGTACCAGTGCTGTCACCTCCTGTATCCTCCTCCTCATAGATTGTAAGCTCTTGTGTCCATTGTACCAGTGCTGCCACCTCCTGTGTCCTCCTCCTCATAGATTGTAAGCTCTTGTGTCCATTGTACCAGTGCTGCCACCTCCTGTGTCCTCCACCTCATAGATTGTAAGCTCTTGTGTCCATTGTACCAGTGCTGTCACCTCCTGTGTCCTACTCCTCATAGACTATAAGCTCTTGTGTCCATTGTACCAGTGCTGCCACCTCCTGTGTCCTCCTCCTCATAGATTGTAAGCTCTTGTGTCCATTGTACCAGTGCTGCCACCTCCTGTATCCTCCTCCTCATGGATTGTAAGCTCTTGTGTCCATTGTACCAGTGCTGTCACCTCCTGTGTCCTACTCCTCATAGACTATAAGCTCTTGTGATTATTGTACCAGTGCTGTCACCTCCTGTGTCCTCCTCCTCATAGACTATAAGCTCTTGTGATTATTGTACCAGTGCTGCCACCTCCTGTATCCTCCTCCTCATAGATTGTAAGCTCTTGTGATTATTGTACCAGTGCTGCCACCTCCTGTGTCCTCCTCCTCATAGATTGTAAGCTCTTGTGACTATTGTACCAGTGCTGCCACCTCCTTTATCCTCCTCCTCATAGAATGTAAGCTCTTGTGTCCATTGTACCAGTGCTGCCACCTCCTGTATCCTCCTCCTCATAGAATGTAAGCTCTTGTGTCCATTGTACCAGTGCTGCCACCTCCTGTGTCCTACTCCTCATAGAGTGTAAGCTCTTGTGATTATTGTACCAGTGCTGCCACCTCCTGTATCCTCCTCCTCATAGATTGTAAGCTCTTGTGATTATTGTACCAGTGCTGTCACCTCCTGTATCCTCCTCCTCATAGATTGTAAGCTCTTGTGATTATTGTACCAGTGCTGCCACCTCCTGTGTCCTACTCCTCATAGATTGTAAGCTCTTGTGATTATTGTACCAGTGCTGCCACCTCCTGTATCCTCCTCCTCATAGATTGTAAGCTCTTGTGATTATTGTACCAGTGCTGCCACCTCCTGTATCCTCCTCCTCATAGAATGTAAGCTCTTGTGTCCATTGTACCAGTGCTGTCACCTCCTGTATCCTCCTCCTCATAGATTGTAAGCTCTTGTGATTATTGTACCAGTGCTGCCACCTCCTGTATCCTCCTCCTCATGGATTGTAAGCTCTTGTGTCCATTGTACCAGTGCTGCCACCTCCTGTGTCCTCCTCCTCATAGATTGTAAGCTCTTGTGTCCATTGTACCAGTGCTGCCACCTCCTGTGTCCTCCTCCTCATAGATTGTAAGCTCTTGTGTCCATTGTACCAGTGCTGCCACCTCCTGTGTCCTCCTCCTCATAGATTGTAAGCTCTTGTGTCCATTGTACCAGTGCTGTCACCTCCTGTGTCCTCCTCCTCATAGATTGTAAGCTCTTGTAATTATTGTACCAGTGCTGCCACCTCCTGTATCCTCCTCCTCATAGATTGTAAGCTCTTGTGTCCATTGTACCAGTGCTGCCACCTCCTGTATCCTCCTCCTCATAGATTGTAAGCTCTTGTGTCCATTGTACCAGTGCTGCCACCTCCTGTATCCTCCTCCTCATAGAGTGTAAGCTCTTGTGTCCATTGTACCAGTGCTGCCACCTCCTGTGTCCTCCTCCTCATAGATTGTAAGCTCTTGTGATTATTGTACCAGTGCTGCCACCTCTTGTATCCTCCTCCTCATAGATTGTAAGCTCTTGTGATTATTGTACCTGTGCTGTCACCTCCTGTGTCCTACTCCTCATAGACTATAAGCTCTTGTGTCCATTGTACCAGTGCTGTCACCTCCTGTGTCCTACTCCTCATAGATTGTAAGCTCTTGTGTCCATTGTACCAGTGCTGCCACCTCCTGTATCCTCCTCCTCATAGATTGTAAGCTCTTGTGATTATTGTACCAGTGCTGCCACCTCCTGTGTCCTCCTCCTCATAGATTGTAAGCTCTTGTGATTATTGTACCAGTGCTGCCACCTGCTGTATCCTCCTCCTCATAGATTGTAAGCTCTTGTGTCCATTGTACCAGTGCTGCCACCTCCTGTGTCCTCCTCCTCATAGATTGTAAGCTCTTGTGTCCATTGTACCAGTGCTGCCACCTCCTGTGTCCTCCTCCTCATGGATTGTAAGCTCTTGTGTCCATTGTACCAGTGCTGTCACCTCCTGTGTCCTCCTCCTCATAGATTGTAAGCTCTTGTGATTATTGTACCAGTGCTGCCACCTCCTGTATCCTCCTCCTCATAGATTGTAAGCTCTTGTGTCCATTGTACCAGTGCTGTCACCTCCTGTGTCCTCCTCCTCATAGATTGTAAGCTCTTGTGATTATTGTACCAGTGCTGTCACCTCCTGTATCCTCCTCCTCATGGATTGTAAGCTCTTGTGATTATTGTACCAGTGCTGCCACCTCCTGTGTCCTCCTCCTCATAGATTGTAAGCTCTTGTGTCCATTGTACCAGTGCTGTCACCTCCTGTATCCTCCTCCTCATGGATTGTAAGCTCTTGTGTCCATTGTACCAGTGCTGCCACCTCCTGTGTCCTCCTCCTCATAGACTATAAGCTCTTGTGTCCATTGTACCAGTGCTGTCACCTCCTGTGTCCTACTCCTCATAGATTGTAAGCTCTTGTGACTATTGTACCAGTGCTGCCACCTCCTGTGTCCTACTCCTCATAGATTGTAAGCTCTTGTGTCCATTGTACCAGTGCTGCCACCTCCTGTATCCTCCTCCTCATAGATTGTAAGCTCTTGTGATTATTGTACCAGTGCTGCCACCTCCTGTATCCTCCTCCTCATAGATTGTAAGCTCTTGTGATTATTGTACCAGTGCTGCCACCTCCTGTATCCTCCTCCTCATAGAATGTAAGCTCTTGTGATTATTGTACCAGTGCTGCCACCTCCTGTGTCCTACTCCTCATAGATTGTAAGCTCCTGTGACTATTGTACCAGTGCTGCCACCTCCTGTGTCCTACTCCTCATAGATTGTAAGCTCTTGTGTCCATTGTACCAGTGCTGCCACCTCCTGTATCCTCCTCCTCATAGATTGTAAGCTCTTGTGTCCATTGTACCAGTGCTGCCACCTCCTGTGTCCTACTCCTCATAGATTGTAAGCTCTTGTGTCCATTGTACCAGTGCTGCCACCTCCTGTATCCTCCTCCTCATGGATTGTAAGCTCTTGTGTCCATTGTACCAGTGCTGTCACCTCCTGTGTCCTCCTCCTCATAGATTGTAAGCTCTTGTGTCCATTGTACAAGCACTGTCACCTCCTGTGTCCTACTCCTCATGGATTGTAAGCTCTTGTGATTATTGTACCAGTGCTGCCACCTCCTGTATCCTCCTCCTCATGGATTGTAAGCTCTTGTGTCCATTGTACCAGTGCTGTCACCTCCTGTGTCCTCCTCCTCATAGATTGTAAGCTCTTGTGTCCATTGTACCAGTGCTGCCACCTCCTGTGTCCTCCTCCTCATAGATTGTAAGCTCTTGTGATTATTGTACCAGTGCTGCCACCTCCTGTGTCCTCCTCCTCATAGATTGTAAGCTCTTGTGTCCATTGTACCAGTGCTGTCACCTCCTGTATCCTCCTCCTCATAGATTGTAAGCTCTTGTGATTATTGTACCAGTGCTGCCACCTCCTGTATCCTCCTCCTCATAGATTGTAAGCTCTTGTGTCCATTGTACCAGTGCTGCCACCTCCTGTGTCCTCCTCCTCATAGATTGTAAGCTCTTGTGATTATTGTACCAGTGCTGCCACCTCCTGTGTCCTCCTCCTCATAGATTGTAAGCTCTTGTGTCCATTGTACCAGTGCTGTCACCTCCTGTATCCTCCTCCTCATAGATTGTAAGCTCTTGTGATTATTGTACCAGTGCTGCCACCTCCTGTATCCTCCTCCTCATAGATTGTAAGCTCTTGTGTCCATTGTACCAGTGCTGCCACCTCCTGTATCCTCCTCCTCATAGATTGTAAGCTCTTGTGTCCATTGTACCAGTGCTGCCACCTCCTGTGTCCTACTCCTCATAGATTGTAAGCTCTTGTGTCCATTGTACCAGTGCTGTCACCTCCTGTGTCCTCCTCCTCATAGATTGTAAGCTCTTGTGATTATTGTACCAGTGCTGCCACCTCCTGTGTCCTCCTCCTCATAGATTGTAAGCTCTTGTGATTATTGTACCAGTGCTGCCACCTCCTGTATCCTCCTCCTCATAGATTGTAAGCTCTTGTGATTATTGTACCAGTGCTGTCACCTCCTGTATCCTCCTCCTCATAGATTGTAAGCTCTTGTGTCCATTGTACCAGTGCTGCCACCTCCTGTATCCTCCTCCTCATGGATTGTAAGCTCTTGTGATTATTGTACCAGTGCTGCCACCTCCTGTGTCCTACTCCTCATAGACTATAAGCTCTTGTGTCCATTGTACCAGTGCTGCCACCTCCTGTGTCCTCCTCCTCATAGATTGTAAGCTCTTGTGACTATTGTACCAGTGCTGTCACCTCCTGTGTCCTCCTCCTCATAGATTGTAAGCTCTTGTGACTATTGTACCAGTGCTGCCACCTCCTGTATCCTCCTCCTCATAGATTGTAAGCTCTTGTGACTATTGTACCAGTGCTGTCACCTCCTGTGTCCTCCTCCTCATAGATTGTAAGCTCTTGTGTCCATTGTACCAGTGCTGTCACCTCCTGTGTCCTACTCCTTATAGATTGTAAGCTCTTGTGATTATTGTACCAGTGCTGTCACCTCCTGTGTCCTACTCCTCATAGATTGTAAGCTCTTGTGTCCATTGTACCAGTGCTGTCACCTCCTGTGTCCTACTCCTCATAGATTGTAAGCTCTTGTGTCCATTGTACCAGTGCTGCCACCTCCTGTATCCTCCTCCTCATAGATTGTAAGCTCTTGTGTCCATTGTACCAGTGCTGCCACCTCCTGTGTCCTACTCCTCATAGATTGTAAGCTCTTGTGTCCATTGTACCAGTGCTGTCACCTCCTGTGTCCTCCTCCTCATAGATTGTAAGCTCTTGTGATTATTGTACCAGTGCTGCCACCTCCTGTGTCCTCCTCCTCATAGATTGTAAGCTCTTGTGATTATTGTACCAGTGCTGCCACCTCCTGTATCCTCCTCCTCATAGATTGTAAGCTCTTGTGATTATTGTACCAGTGCTGTCACCTCCTGTATCCTCCTCCTCATAGATTGTAAGCTCTTGTGTCCATTGTACCAGTGCTGCCACCTCCTGTATCCTCCTCCTCATGGATTGTAAGCTCTTGTGATTATTGTACCAGTGCTGCCACCTCCTGTGTCCTACTCCTCATAGACTATAAGCTCTTGTGTCCATTGTACCAGTGCTGCCACCTCCTGTGTCCTCCTCCTCATAGATTGTAAGCTCTTGTGACTATTGTACCAGTGCTGTCACCTCCTGTGTCCTCCTCCTCATAGATTGTAAGCTCTTGTGACTATTGTACCAGTGCTGTCACCTCCTGTGTCCTCCTCCTCATAGATTGTAAGCTCTTGTGTCCATTGTACCAGTGCTGCCACCTCCTGTATCCTCCTCCTCATAGATTGTAAGCTCTTGTGATTATTGTACCAGTGCTGCCACCTCCTGTGTCCTCCTCCTCATAGATTGTAAGCTCTTGTGATTAGTGTACCAGTGCT
Organism: Engystomops pustulosus; assembly: GCF_040894005.1. Lineage (NCBI taxonomy): Eukaryota > Metazoa > Chordata > Amphibia > Anura > Leptodactylidae > Engystomops > Engystomops pustulosus. Next base: position 3,134,681 of record NC_092418.1, read on the forward strand.
GCCACCTCCTGTATCCTCCTCCTCATAGATTGTAAGCTCTTGTGATTATTGTACCAGTGCTGTCACCTCCTGTATCCTCCTCCTCATAGATTGTAAGCTCTTGTGTCCATTGTACCAGTGCTGTCACCTCCTGTGTCCTCCTCCTCATAGATTGTAAGCTCTTGTGATTATTGTACCAGTGCTGTCACCTCCTGTATCCTCCTCCTCATGGATTGTAAGCTCTTGTGATTATTGTACCAGTGCTGCCACCTCCTGTGTCCTCCTCCTCATAGATTGTAAGCTCTTGTGTCCATTGTACCAGTGCTGTCACCTCCTGTATCCTCCTCCTCATGGATTGTAAGCTCTTGTGTCCATTGTACCAGTGCTGCCACCTCCTGTGTCCTCCTCCTCATAGACTATAAGCTCTTGTGTCCATTGTACCAGTGCTGTCACCTCCTGTATCCTCCTCCTCATGGATTGTAAGCTCTTGTGTCCATTGTACCAGTGCTGCCACCTCCTGTGTCCTCCTCCTCATAGACTATAAGCTCTTGTGTCCATTGTACCAGTGCTGCCACCTCCTGTATCCTCCTCCTCATGGATTGTAAGCTCTTGTGTCCATTGTACCAGTGCTGTCACCTCCTGTGTCCTACTCCTCATAGATTGTAAGCTCTTGTGTCCATTGTACAAGCACTGTCACCTCCTGTGTCCTACTCCTCATGGATTGTAAGCTCTTGTGATTATTGTACCAGTGCTGCCACCTCCTGTATCCTCCTCCTCATGGATTGTAAGCTCTTGTGTCCATTGTACCAGTGCTGCCACCTCCTGTGTCCTACTCCTCATAGATTGTAAGCTCTTGTGTCCATTGTACCAGTGCTGCCACCTCCTGTGTCCTCCTCCTCATAGAATGTAAGCTCTTGTGATTATTGTACCAGTGCTGTCACCTCCTGTGTCCTACTCCTCATAGATTGTAAGCTCTTGTGTCCATTGTACCAGTGCTGCCACCTCCTGTGTCCTCCTCCTCATAGAATGTAAGCTCTTGTGTCCATTGTACCAGTGCTGTCACCTCCTGTATCCTCCTCCTCATGGATTGTAAGCTCTTGTGATTATTGTACCAGTGCTGTCACCTCCTGTGTCCTCCTCCTTATAGATTGTAAGCTCTTGTGTCCATTGTACCAGTGCTGTCACCTCCTGTGTCCTACTCCTCATAGATTGTAAGCTCTTGTGACCATTGTACCAGTGCTGCCACCTCCTGTGTCCTACTCCTCATAGATTGTAAGCTCTTGTGTCCATTGTACCAGTGCTGTCACCTCCTGTGTCCTCCTCCTCATAGACTGTAAGCTCTTGTGTCCATTGTACCAGTGCTGTCACCTCCTGTATCCTCCTCCTCATGGATTGTAAGCTCTTGTGATTATTGTACCAGTGCTGTCACCTCCTGTGTCCTCCTCCTCATAGATTGTAAGCTCTTGTGTCCATTGTACCAGTGCTGTCACCTCCTGTGTCCTACTCCTCATAGATTGTAAGCTCTTGTGACCATTGTACCAGTGCTGCCACCTCCTGTGTCCTACTCCTCATAGATTGTAAGCTCTTGTGTCCATTGTACCAGTGCTGTCACCTCCTGTGTCCTACTCCTCATAGATTGTAAGCTCTTGTGTCCATTGTACCAGTGCTGCCACCTCCTGTGTCCTCCTCCTCATAGAATGTAAGCTCTTGTGATTATTGTACTAGTGCTGTCACCTCCTGTGTCCTACTCCTCATAGATTGTAAGCTCTTGTGTCCATTGTACCAGTGCTGTCACCTCCTGTGTCCTCCTCCTCATAGACTGTAAGCTCTTGTGTCCATTGTACCAGTGCTGTCACCTCCTGTATCCTCCTCCTCATGGATTGTAAGCTCTTGTGATTATTGTACCAGTGCTGTCACCTCCTGTGTCCTCCTCCTCATAGATTGTAAGCTCTTGTGTCCATTGTACCAGTGCTGCCACCTCCTGTATCCTCCTCCTCATGGATTGTAAGCTCTTGTGTCCATTGTACCAGTGCTGTCACCTCCTGTATCCTCCTCCTCATAGATTGTAAGCTCTTGTGTCCATTGTACCAGTGCTGCCACCTCCTGTGTCCTCCTCCTCATAGAATGTAAGCTCTTGTGTCCATTGTACCAGTGCTGTCACCTCCTGTATCCTCCTCCTCATGGATTGTAAGCTCTTGTGATTATTGTACTAGTGCTGTCACCTCCTGTATCCTCCTCCTCATAGATTGTAAGCTCTTGTGTCCATTGTACCAGTGCTGCCACCTCCTGTATCCTCCTCCTCATGGATTGTAAGCTCTTGTGTCCATTGTACCAGTGCTGTCACCTCCTGTATCCTCCTCCTCATAGATTGTAAGCTCTTGTGTCCATTGTACCAGTGCTGTCACCTCCTGTGTCCTCCTCCTCATAGATTGTAAGCTCTTGTGTCCATTGTACCAGTGCTGCCACCTCCTGTATCCTCCTCCTCATAGATTGTAAGCTCTTGTGTCCATTGTACCAGTGCTGTCACCTCCTGTGTCCTCCTCCTCATAGATTGTAAGCTCTTGTGTCCATTGTACCAGTGCTGCCACCTCCTGTATCCTCCTCCTCATAGATTGTAAGCTCTTGTGTCCATTGTACCAGTGCTGCCACCTCCTGTGTCCTACTCCTCATAGATTGTAAGCTCTTGTGTCCATTGTACCAGTGCTGTCACCTCCTGTGTCCTACTCCTCATAGATTGTAAGCTCTTGTGTCCATTGTACCAGTGCTGTCACCTCCTGTGTCCTCCTCCTCATAGATTGTAAGCTCTTGTGATTATTGTACCAGTGCTGCCACCTCCTGTGTCCTACTCCTCATAGATTGTAAGCTCTTGTGTCCATTGTACCAGTGCTGCCACCTCCTGTATCCTCCTCCTCATAGAATGTAAGCTCTTGTGATTATTGTACCAGTGCTGCCACCTCCTGTATCCTCCTCCTCATAGATTGTAAGCTCTTGTGTCCATTGTACCAGTGCTGTCACCTCCTGTGTCCTACTCCTCATGGATTGTAAGCTCTTGTGATTATTGTACCAGTGCTGTCACCTCCTGTGTCCTACTCCTCATAGATTGTAAGCTCTTGTGACTATTGTACCAGTGCTGCCACCTCCTGTATCCTCCTCCTCATAGATTGTAAGCTCTTGTGTCCATTGTACCAGTGCTGCCACCTCCTGTGTCCTACTCCTCATAGATTGTAAGCTCTTGTGTCCATTGTACCAGTGCTGCCACCTCCTGTATCCTCCTCCTCATAGATTGTAAGCTCTTGTGACTATTGTACCAGTGCTGTCACCTCCTGTATCCTCCTCCTCATAGATTGTAAGCTCTTGTGACTATTGTACCAGTGCTGTCACCTCCTGTGTCCTACTCCTCATGGATTGTAAGCTCTTGTGATTATTGTACCAGTGCTGTCACCTCCTGTGTCCTACTCCTCATAGATTGTAAGCTCTTGTGACTATTGTACCAGTGCTGCCACCTCCTGTATCCTCCTCCTCATAGATTGTAAGCTCTTGTGTCCATTGTACCAGTGCTGCCACCTCCTGTGTCCTACTCCTCATAGATTGTAAGCTCTTGTGTCCATTGTACCAGTGCTGCCACCTCCTGTATCCTCCTCCTCATGGATTGTAAGCTCTTGTGACTATTGTACCAGTGCTGCCACCTCCTGTGTCCTCCTCCTCATAGATTGTAAGCTCTTGTGATTATTGTACCAGTGCTGTCACCTCCTGTATCCTCCTCCTCATAGATTGTAAGCTCTTGTGTCCATTGTACCAGTGCTGCCACCTCCTGTGTCCTCCTCCTCATAGATTGTAAGCTCTTGTGTCCATTGTACCAGTGCTGCCACCTCCTGTATCCTCCTCCTCATAGATTGTAAGCTCTTGTGTCCATTGTACCAGTGCTGCCACCTCCTGTGTCCTACTCCTCATAGATTGTAAGCTCTTGTGTCCATTGTACCAGTGCTGTCACCTCCTGTGTCCTCCTCCTCATAGATTGTAAGCTCTTGTGATTATTGTACCAGTGCTGCCACCTCCTGTGTCCTACTCCTCATAGATTGTAAGCTCTTGTGTCCATTGTACCAGTGCTGCCACCTCCTGTATCCTCCTCCTCATAGAATGTAAGCTCTTGTGATTATTGTACCAGTGCTGCCACCTCCTGTATCCTCCTCCTCATAGATTGTAAGCTCTTGTGTCCATTGTACCAGTGCTGTCACCTCCTGTGTCCTACTCCTCATGGATTGTAAGCTCTTGTGATTATTGTACCAGTGCTGCCACCTCCTGTATCCTCCTCCTCATAGATTGTAAGCTCTTGTGTCCATTGTACCAGTGCTGCCACCTCCTGTATCCTCCTCCTCATAGATTGTAAGCTCTTGTGTCCATTGTACCAGTGCTGCCACCTCCTGTATCCTCCTCCTCATAGATTGTAAGCTCTTGTGTCCATTGTACCAGTGCTGCCACCTCCTGTATCCTCCTCCTCATGGATTGTAAGCTCTTGTGACTATTGTACCAGTGCTGCCACCTCCTGTATCCTCCTCCTCATAGATTGTAAGCTCTTGTGTCCATTGTACCAGTGCTGCCACCTCCTGTATCCTCCTCCTCATAGATTGTAAGCTCTTGTGTCCATTGTACCAGTGCTGCCACCTCCTGTGTCCTCCTCCTCATAGAATGTAAGCTCTTGTGTCCATTGTACCAGTGCTGCCACCTCCTGTATCCTCCTCCTCATAGATTGTAAGCTCTTGTGTCCATTGTACCAGTGCTGCCACCTCCTGTGTCCTCCTCCTCATAGATTGTAAGCTCTTGTGTCCATTGTACCAGTGCTGCCACCTCCTGTATCCTCCTCCTCATAGATTGTAAGCTCTTGTGATTATTGTACCAGTGCTGCCACCTCCTGTATCCTCCTCCTCATGGATTGTAAGCTCTTGTGATTATTGTACCAGTGCTGTCACCTCCTGTGTCCTCTCCTCCTCATAGAATGTAAGCTCTTGTGTCCATTGTACCAGTGCTGCCACCTCCTGTATCCTACTCCTCATGGATTGTAAGCTCTTGTGATTATTGTACCAGTGCTGTCACCTCCTGTGTCCTCTCCTCCTCATAGAATGTAAGCTCTTGTGTCCATTGTACCAGTGCTGCCACCTCCTGTATCCTCCTCCTCATAGATTGTAAGCTCTTGTGTCCATTGTACCAGTGCTGCCACCTCCTGTATCCTCCTCCTCATAGATTGTAAGCTCTTGTGTCCATTGTACCAGTGCTGCCACCTCCTGTGTCCTCCTCCTCATAGATTGTAAGCTCTTGTGTCCATTGTACCAGTGCTGCCACCTCCTGTGTCCTCCTCCTCATAGATTGTAAGCTCTTGTGTCCATTGTACCAGTGCTGCCACCTCCTGTATCCTCCTCCTCATAGATTGTAAGCTCTTGTGATTATTGTACCAGTGCTGCCACCTCCTGTATCCTCCTCCTCATAGATTGTAAGCTCTTGTGATTATTGTACCAGTGCTGCCACCTCCTGTGTCCTCCTCCTCATAGATTGTAAGCTCTTGTGTCCATTGTACCAGTGCTGCCACCTCCTGTATCCTCCTCCTCATAGATTGTAAGCTCTTGTGATTATTGTACCAGTGCTGCCACCTCCTGTATCCTCCTCCTCATAGATTGTAAGCTCTTGTGATTATTGTACCAGTGCTGCCACCTCCTGTGTCCTCCTCCTCATAGATTGTAAGCTCTTGTGTCCATTGTACCAGTGATGTCACCTCCTGTGTCCTACTCCTCATGGATTGTAAGCTCTTGTGACTATTGTACCAGTGCTGCCACCTCCTGTATCCTCCTCCTCATAGATTGTAAGCTCTTGTGTCCATTGTACCAGTGCTGCCACCTCCTGTGTCCTACTCCTCATAGATTGTAAGCTCTTGTGTCCATTGTACCAGTGCTGCCACCTCCTGTATCCTCCTCCTCATAGATTGTAAGCTCTTGTGTCCATTGTACCAGTGCTGTCACCTCCTGTGTCCTCCTCCTCATAGATTGTAAGATCTTGTGATTATTGTACCAGTGCTGTCACCTCCTGTGTCCTACTCCTCATAGACTATAAGCTCTTGTGTCCATTGTACCAGTGCTGCCACCTCCTGTATCCTCCTCCTCATAGATTGTAAGCTCTTGTGTCCATTGTACCAGTGCTGCCACCTCCTGTATCCTCCTCCTCATAGATTGTAAGCTCTTGTGTCCATTGTACCAGTGCTGCCACCTCCTGTGTCCTACTCCTCATGGATTGTAAGCTCTTGTGTCCATTGTACCAGTGCTGTCACCTCCTGTGTCCTACTCCTCATGGATTGTAAGCTCTTGTGATTATTGTACCAGTGCTGTCACCTCCTGTATCCTCCTCCTCATAGATTGTAAGCTCTTGTGTCCATTGTACCAGTGCTGCCACCTCCTGTATCCTCCTCCTCATAGATTGTAAGCTCTTGTGTCCATTGTACCAGTGCTGCCACCTCCTGTGTCCTACTCCTCATAGATTGTAAGCTCTTGTGTCCATTGTACCAGTGCTGTCACCTCCTGTGTCCTCCTCCTCATAGATTGTAAGCTCTTGTGTCCATTGTACCAGTGCTGCCACCTCCTGTGTCCTACTCCTCATAGATTGTAAGCTCTTGTGTCCATTGTACCAGTGCTGCCACCTCCTGTGTCCTCCTCCTCATAGAGTGTAAGCTCTTGTGTCCATTGTACCAGTGCTGCCACCTCCTGTATCCTCCTCCTCATAGATTGTAAGCTCTTGTGTCCATTGTACCAGTGCTGCCACCTCCTGTATCCTCCTCCTCATAGATTGTAAGCTCTTGTGATTATTGTACCAGTGCTGTCACCTCCTGTATCCTCCTCCTCATGGATTGTAAGCTCTTGTGATTATTGTACCAGTGCTGTCACCTCCTGTGTCCTACTCCTCATAGATTGTAAGCTCTTGTGTCCATTGTACCAGTGCTGCCACCTCCTGTGTCCTACTCCTCATAGATTGTAAGCTCTTGTGTCCATTGTACCAGTGCTGTCACCTCCTGTGTCCTCCTCCTCATAGATTGTAAGCTCTTGTGTCCATTGTACCAGTGCTGCCACCTCCTGTGTCCTACTCCTCATAGATTGTAAGCTCTTGTGTCCATTGTACCAGTGCTGCCACCTCCTGTGTCCTCCTCCTCATAGAGTGTAAGCTCTTGTGTCCATTGTACCAGTGCTGCCACCTCCTGTATCCTCCTCCTCATAGATTGTAAGCTCTTGTGTCCATTGTACCAGTGCTGCCACCTCCTGTATCCTCCTCCTCATAGATTGTAAGCTCTTGTGATTATTGTACCAGTGCTGTCACCTCCTGTATCCTCCTCCTCATGGATTGTAAGCTCTTGTGATTATTGTACCAGTGCTGTCACCTCCTGTGTCCTACTCCTCATAGATTGTAAGCTCTTGTGTCCATTGTACCAGTGCTGCCACCTCCTGTGTCCTACTCCTCATAGATTGTAAGCTCTTGTGATTATTGTACCAGTGCTGCCACCTCCTGTATCCTCCTCCTCATGGATTGTAAGCTCTTGTGTCCATTGTACCAGTGCTGTCACCTCCTGTGTCCTCCTCCTCATAGATTGTAAGCTCTTGTGATTATTGTACCAGTGCTGCCACCTCCTGTGTCCTCCTCCTCATAGATTGTAAGCTCTTGTGATTATTGTACCAGTGCTGTCACCTCCTGTATCCTCCTCCTCATAGATTGTAAGCTCTTGTGTCCATTGTACCAGTGCTGCCACCTCCTGTATCCTCCTCCTCATGGATTGTAAGCTCTTGTGATTATTGTACCAGTGCTGTCACCTCCTGTATCCTCCTCCTCATAGATTGTAAGCTCTTGTGTCCATTGTACCAGTGCTGCCACCTCCTGTGTCCTCCTCCTCATAGATTGTAAGCTCTTGTGTCCATTGTACCAGTGCTGCCACCTCCTGTGTCCTCCTCCTCATAGATTGTAAGCTCTTGTGTCCATTGTACCAGTGATGTCACCTCCTGTGTCCTCCTCCTCATAGATTGTAAGCTCTTGTGTCCATTGTACCAGTGCTGCCACCTCCTGTGTCCTACTCCTCATAGACTATAAGCTCTTGTGTCCATTGTACCAGTGCTGTCACCTCCTGTGTCCTACTCCTCATGGATTGTAAGCTCTTGTGACTATTGTACCAGTGCTGCCACCTCCTGTATCCTCCTCCTCATAGATTGTAAGCTCTTGTGTCCATTGTACCAGTGCTGCCACCTCCTGTATCCTCCTCCTCATAGATTGTAAGCTCTTGTGTCCATTGTACCAGTGCTGCCACCTCCTGTGTCCTACTCCTCATAGATTGTAAGCTCTTGTGTCCATTGTACCAGTGCTGCCACCTCCTGTGTCCTACTCCTCATAGATTGTAAGCTCTTGTGACTATTGTACCAGTGCTGCCACCTCCTGTATCCTCCTCCTCATAGATTGTAAGCTCTTGTGTCCATTGTACCAGTGCTGCCACCTCCTGTGTCCTCCTCCTCATAGATTGTAAGCTCTTGTGTCCATTGTACCAGTGCTGCCACCTCCTGTATCCTCCTCCTCATAGATTGTAAGCTCTTGTGATTATTGTACCAGTGCTGCCACCTCCTGTGTCCTACTCCTCATAGACTATAAGCTCTTGTGTCCATTGTACCAGTGCTGCCACCTCCTGTATCCTCCTCCTCATAGATTGTAAGCTCTTGTGTCCATTGTACCAGTGCTGTCACCTCCTGTATCCTCCTCCTCATAGATTGTAAGCTCTTGTGATTATTGTACCAGTGCTGCCACCTCCTGTATCCTCCTCCTCATGGATTGTAAGCTCTTGTGATTATTGTACCAGTGCTGCCACCTCCTGTGTCCTACTCCTCATGGATTGTAAGCTCTTGTGATTATTGTACCAGTGCTGCCACCTCCTGTATCCTCCTCCTCATGGATTGTAAGCTCTTGTGATTATTGTACCAGTGCTGTCACCTCCTGTGTCCTCTCCTCCTCATAGAATGTAAGCTCTTGTGTCCATTGTACCAGTGCTGCCACCTCCTGTATCCTCCTCCTCATGGATTGTAAGCTCTTGTGTCCATTGTACCAGTGCTGCCACCTCCTGTGTCCTCCTCCTCATAGCTTGTAAGCTCTTGTGTCCATTGTACCAGTGCTGTCACCTCCTGTATCCTCCTCCTCATAGATTGTAAGCTCTTGTGATTATTGTACCAGTGCTGTCACCTCCTGTGTCCTCCTCCTCATAGATTGTAAGCTCTTGTGATTATTGTACCAGTGCTGTCACCTCCTGTATCCTCCTCCTCATAGATTGTAAGCTCTTGTGTCCATTGTACCAGTGCTGCCACCTCCTGTATCCTCCTCCTCATAGATTGTAAGCTCTTGTGTCCATTGTACCAGTGCTGCCACCTCCTGTGTCCTCCTCCTCATAGATTGTAAGCTCTTGTGTCCATTGTACCAGTGCTGCCACCTCCTGTGTCCTCCTCCTCATAGATTGTAAGCTCTTGTGTCCATTGTACCAGTGCTGCCACCTCCTGTATCCTCCTCCTCATAGATTGTAAGCTCTTGTGTCCATTGTACCAGTGCTGCCACCTCCTGTGTCCTCCTCCTCATAGATTGTAAGCTCTTGTGTCCATTGTACCAGTGCTGTCACCTCCTGTATCCTCCTCCTCATGGATTGTAAGCTCTTGTGATTATTGTACCAGTGCTGCCACCTCCTGTATCCTCCTCCTCATAGATTGTAAGCTCTTGTGTCCATTGTACCAGTGCTGCCACCTCCTGTGTCCTCCTCCTCATAGATTGTAAGCTCTTGTGTCCATTGTACCAGTGCTGCCACCTCCTGTGTCCTCCTCCTCATAGATTGTAAGCTCTTGTGTCCATTGTACCAGTGCTGCCACCTCCTGTATCCTCCTCCTCATAGATTGTAAGCTCTTGTGTCCATTGTACCAGTGCTGCCACCTCCTGTGTCCTCCTCCTCATAGATTGTAAGCTCTTGTGTCCATTGTACCAGTGCTGCCACCTCCTGTGTCCTCCTCCTCATAGATTGTAAGCTCTTGTGATTATTGTACCAGTGCTGCCACCTCCTGTATCCTCCTCCTCATAGATTGTAAGCTCTTGTGATTATTGTACCAGTGCTGCCACCTCCTGTGTCCTCCTCCTCATAGATTGTAAGCTCTTGTGTCCATTGTACCAGTGCTGCCACCTCCTGTATCCTCCTCCTCATAGATTGTAAGCTCTTGTGATTATTGTACCAGTGCTGCCACCTCCTGTATCCTCCTCCTCATAGATTGTAAGCTCTTGTGATTATTGTACCAGTGCTGCCACCTCCTGTGTCCTCCTCCTCATAGATTGTAAGCTCTTGTGTCCATTGTACCAGTGATGTCACCTCCTGTGTCCTACTCCTCATGGATTGTAAGCTCTTGTGACTATTGTACCAGTGCTGCCACCTCCTGTATCCTCCTCCTCATAGATTGTAAGCTCTTGTGTCCATTGTACCAGTGCTGCCACCTCCTGTGTCCTCCTCCTCATAGATTGTAAGCTCTTGTGTCCATTGTACCAGTGCTGCCACCTCCTGTGTCCTCCTCCTCATAGATTGTAAGCTCTTGTGTCCATTGTACCAGTGCTGCCACCTCCTGTGTCCTACTCCTCATAGATTGTAAGCTCTTGTGACTATTGTACCAGTGCTGCCACCTCCTGTATCCTCCTCCTCATAGATTGTAAGCTCTTGTGTCCATTGTACCAGTGCTGCCACCTCCTGTGTCCTCCTCCTCATAGAATGTAAGCTCTTGTGTCCATTGTACCAGTGCTGTCACCTCCTGTATCCTACTCCTCATAGACTATAAGCTCTTGTGTCCATTGTACCAGTGCTGCCACCTCCTGTGTCCTCCTCCTCATAGATTGTAAGCTCTTGTGATTATTGTACCAGTGCTGCCACCTCCTGTGTCCTACTCCTCATAGATTGTAAGCTCTTGTGTCCATTGTAACAGTGCTGCCACCTCCTGTATCCTCCTCCTCATAGATTGTAAGCTCTTGTGTCCATTGTACCAGTGCTGCCACCTCCTGTGTCCTCCTCCTCATAGATTGTAAGCTCTTGTGATTATTGTACCAGTGCTGCCACCTCCTGTATCCTCCTCCTCATGGATTGTAAGCTCTTGTGTCCATTGTACCAGTGCTGTCACCTCCTGTGTCCTCCTCCTCATAGATTGTAAGCTCTTGTGATTATTGTACCAGTGCTGCCACCTCCTGTGTCCTCCTCCTCATAGATTGTAAGCTCTTGTGATTATTGTACCAGTGCTGTCACCTCCTGTATCCTCCTCCTCATAGATTGTAAGCTCTTGTGTCCATTGTACCAGTGCTGCCACCTCCTGTATCCTCCTCCTCATGGATTGTAAGCTCTTGTGATTATTATACCAGTGCTGTCACCTCCTGTATCCTCCTCCTCATAGATTGTAAGCTCTTGTGTCCATTGTACCAGTGCTGCCACCTCCTGTGTCCTCCTCCTCATAGATTGTAAGCTCTTGTGATTATTGTACCAGTGCTGCCACCTCCTGTATCCTCCTCCTCATAGATTGTAAGCTCTTGTGATTATTGTACCAGTGCTGTCACCTCCTGTGTCCTCCACCTCATAGATTGTAAGCTCTTGTGATTATTGTACCAGTGCTGCCAGCTCCTGTGTCCTACTCCTCATAGATTGTAAGCTCTTGTGTCCATTGTACCAGTGCTGCCACCTCCTGTGTCCTACTCCTCATAGATTGTAAGCTCTTGTGTCCATTGTACCAGTGCTGCCACCTCCTGTGTCCTACTCCTCATAGATTGTAAGCTCTTGTGTCCATTGTACCAGTGCTGCCACCTCCTGTATCCTCCTCCTCATAGATTGTAAGCTCTTGTGTCCATTGTACCAGTGCTGCCAGCTCCTGTATCCTCCTCCTCATAGATTGTAAGCTCTTGTGTCCATTGTACCAGTGCTGCCACCTCCTGTATCCTCCTCCTCATAGATTGTAAGCTCTTGTGTCCATTGTACCAGTGCTGCCACCTCCTGTGTCCTACTCCTCATAGATTGTAAGCTCTTGTGTCCATTGTACCAGTGCTGCCACCTCCTGTGTCCTACTCCTCATAGATTGTAAGCTTTTGTGTCCATTGTACCAGTGCTGCCTCCTCCTCATAGATTGTAAGCTCTTGTGTCCATTGTACCAGTGCTGCCACCTCCTGTGTCCTACTCCTCATAGATTGTAAGCTCTTGTGTCCATTGTACCAGTGCTGCCACCTCCTGTGTCCTACTCCTCATAGATTGTAAGCTCTTGTGTCCATTGTAACAGTGCTGCCACCTCCTGTATCCTCCTCCTCATAGATTGTAAGCTCTTGTGTCCATTGTACCAGTGCTGCCACCTCCTGTGTCCTCCTCCACATAGATTGTAAGCTCTTGTGATTATTGTACCAGTGCTGTCACCTCCTGTATCCTCCTCCTCATGGATTGTAAGCTCTTGTGTCCATTGTACCAGTGCTGCCACCTCCTGTGTCCTACTCCTCATGGATTGTAAGCTCTTGTGATTATTGTACCAGTGCTGCCACCTCCTGTGTCCTCCTCCTCATAGATTGTAAGCTCTTGTGATTATTGTACCAGTGCTGTCACCTCCTGTGTCCTACTCCTCATAGATTGTAAGCTCTTGTGTCCATTGTACCAGTGCTGCCACCTCCTGTATCCTCCTCCTCATAGATTGTAAGCTCTTGTGTCCATTGTACCAGTGCTGTCACCTCCTGTATCCTCCTCCTCATGGATTGTAAGCTCTTGTGTCCATTGTACCAGTGCTGCCACCTCCTGTGTCCTACTCCTCATAGATTGTAAGCTCTTGTGTCCATTGTACCAGTGCTGTCACCTCCTGTGTCCTCCTCCTCATAGATTGTAAGCTCTTGTGTCCATTGTACCAGTGCTGCCACCTCCTGTGTCCTACTCCTCATAGATTGTAAGCTCTTGTGTCCATTGTACCAGTGCTGCCACCTCCTGTGTCCTACTCCTCATAGATTGTAAGCTCTTGTGTCCATTGTACCAGTGCTGTCACCTCCTGTGTCCTACTCCTCATAGACTATAAGCTCTTGTGTCCATTGTACCAGTGCTGTCACCTCCTGTGTCCTACTCCTCATGGATTGTAAGCTCTTGTGACTATTGTACCAGTGCTGCCACCTCCTGTATCCTCCTCCTCATAGATTGTAAGCTCTTGTGTCCATTGTACCAGTGCTGCCACCTCCTGTGTCCTCCTCCTCATAGATTGTAAGCTCTTGTGATTATTGTACCAGTGCTGCCACCTCCTGTGTCCTACTCCTCATAGATTGTAAGCTCTTGTGTCCATTGTACCAGTGCTGCCACCTCCTGTGTCCTCCTCCTCATAGATTGTAAGCTCTTGTGATTATTGTACCAGTGCTGCCACCTCCTGTATCCTCCTCCTCATAGATTGTAAGCTCTTGTGATTATTGTACCAGTGCTGCCACCTCCTGTGTCCTACTCCTCATAGATTGTAAGCTCTTGTGTCCATTGTACCAGTGCTGCCACCTCCTGTGTCCTCCTCCTCATAGATTGTAAGCTCCTGTGACTATTGTACCAGTGCTGCCACCTCCTGTATCCTCCTCCTCATAGATTGTAAGCTCTTGTGACTATTGTACCAGTGCTGCCACCTCCTGTGTCCTACTCCTCATAGATTGTAAGCTCTTGTGTCCATTGTACCAGTGCTGCCACCTCCTGTATCCTCCTCCTCATAGATTGTAAGCTCTTGTGTCCATTGTACCAGTGCTGCCACCTCCTGTATCCTCCTCCTCATAGATTGTAAGCTCTTGTGACCATTGTACCAGTGCTGCCACCTCCTGTGTCCTACTCCTCATAGATTGTAAGCTCTTGTGTCCATTGTACCAGTGCTGCCACCTCCTGTGTCCTCCTCCTCATAGATTGTAAGCTCTTGTGATTATTGTACCAGTGCTGCCACCTCCTGTGTCCTACTACTCATAGATTGTAAGCTCTTGTGTCCATTGTACCAGTGCTGCCACCTCCTGTATCCTCCTCCTCATGGATTGTAAGCTCTTGTGTCCATTGTACCAGTGCTGTCACCTCCTGTGTCCTCCTCCTCATAGCTTGTAAGCTCTTGTGATTATTGTACCAGTGCTGCCACCTCCTGTGTCCTCCTCCTCATAGATTGTAAGCTCTTGTGTCCATTGTACCAGTGCTGCCACCTCCTGTGTCCTCCTCCTCATAGATTGTAAGCTCTTGTGATTATTGTACCAGTGCTGCCACCTCCTGTGTCCTCCTCCTCATAGATTGTAAGCTCTTGTGTCCATTGTACAAGCACTGTCACCTCCTGTGTCCTACTCCTCATGGATTGTAAGCTCTTGTGATTATTGTACCAGTGCTGCCACCTCCTGTATCCTCCTCCTCATGGATTGTAAGCTCTTGTGTCCATTGTACCAGTGCTGTCACCTCCTGTGTCCTCCTCCTCATAGATTGTAAGCTCTTGTGTCCATTGTACCAGTGCTGCCACCTCCTGTGTCCTACTCCTCATAGATTGTAAGCTCTTGTGTCCATTGTACCAGTGCTGTCACCTCCTGTGTCCTACTCCTCATAGATTGTAAGCTCTTGTGTCCATTGTACCAGTGCTGCCACCTCCTGTATCCTCCTCCTCATAGATTGTAAGCTCTTGTGATTATTGTACCAGTGCTGCCACCTCCTGTATCCTCCTCCTCATAGATTGTAAGCTCTTGTGATTATTGTACCAGTGCTGCCACCTCCTGTATCCTCCTCCTCATAGATTGTAAGCTCTTGTGATTATTGTACCAGTGCTGCCACCTCCTGTGTCCTACTCCTTATAGATTGTAAGCTCTTGTGATTATTGTACCAGTGCTGTCACCTCCTGTGTCCTCCTCCTCATAGATTGTAAGCTCTTGTGTCCATTGTACCAGTGCTGTCACCTCCTGTGTCCTCCTCCTCATAGATTGTAAGCTCTTGTGTCCATTGTACCAGTGCTGTCACCTCCTGTATCCTCCTCCTCATAGATTGTAAGCTCTTGTGATTATTGTACCAGTGCTGCCACCTCCTGTATCCTCCTCCTCATGGATTGTAAGCTCTTGTGTCCATTGTACCAGTGCTGCCACCTCCTGTGTCCTCCTCCTCATAGAGTGTAAGCTCTTGTGTCCATTGTACCAGTGCTGTCACCTCCTGTGTCCTACTCCTCATAGACTATAAGCTCTTGTGTCCATTGTACCAGTGCTGCCACCTCCTGTGTCCTCCTCCTCATAGATTGTAAGCTCTTGTGTCCATTGTACCAGTGCTGCCACCTCCTGTATCCTCCTCCTCATGGATTGTAAGCTCTTGTGTCCATTGTACCAGTGCTGTCACCTCCTGTGTCCTACTCCTCATAGACTATAAGCTCTTGTGTCCATTGTACCAGTGCTGTCACCTCCTGTGTCCTACTCCTCATAGATTGTAAGCTCTTGTGTCCATTGTACCAGTGCTGCCACCTCCTGTATCCTCCTCCTCATAGATTGTAAGCTCTTGTGATTATTGTACCAGTGCTGCCACCTCCTGTATCCTCCTCCTCATAGAATGTAAGCTCTTGTGTCCATTGTACCAGTGCTGTCACCTCCTGTGTCCTCCTCCTCATAGATTGTAAGCTCTTGTGATTATTGTACCAGTGCTGCCACCTCCTGTATCCTCCTCCTCATAGATTGTAAGCTCTTGTGTCCATTGTACCAGTGCTGCCACCTCCTGTATCCTCCTCCTCATAGATTGTAAGCTCTTGTGTCCATTGTACCAGTGCTGCCACCTCCTGTATCCTCCTCCTCATAGAGTGTAAGCTCTTGTGTCCATTGTACCAGTGCTGCCACCTCCTGTGTCCTCCTCCTCATAGATTGTAAGCTCTTGTGTCCATTGTACCAGTGCTGCCACCTCCTGTATCCTCCTCCTCATAGAGTGTAAGCTCTTGTGTCCATTGTACCAGTGCTGCCACCTCCTGTGTCCTCCTCCTCATAGATTGTAAGCTCTTGTGTCCATTGTACCAGTGCTGCCACCTCCTGTGTCCTCCTCCTCATAGATTGTAAGCTCTTGTGTCCATTGTACCAGTGCTGCCACCTCCTGTATCCTCCTCCTCATAGATTGTAAGCTCTTGTGTCCATTGTACCAGTGCTGCCACCTCCTGTATCCTCCTCCTCATGGATTGTAAGCTCTTGTGTCCATTGTACCAGTGCTGCCACCTCCTGTGTCCTACTCCTCATAGATTGTAAGCTCTTGTGTCCATTGTACCAGTGCTGCCACCTCCTGTATCCTCCTCCTCATAGATTGTAAACTCTGCCACCTCCTGTGTCCTCCTCCTCATAGATTGTAAGCTCTTGTGACTATTGTACCAGTGCTGCCACCTCCTGTATCCTCCTCCTCATAGATTGTAAGCTCTTGTGATTATTGTACCAGTGCTGCCACCTCCTGTGTCCTCCTCCTCATAGATTGTAAGCTCTTGTGTCCATTGTACCAGTGCTGCCACCTCCTGTATCCTCCTCCTCATAGATTGTAAGCTCTTGTGTCCATTGTACCAGTGCTGCCACCTCCTGTATCCTCCTCCTCATGGATTGTAAGCTCTTGTGTCCATTGTACCAGTGCTGCCACCTCCTGTGTCCTACTCCTCATAGATTGTAAGCTCTTGTGTCCATTGTACCAGTGCTGCCACCTCCTGTATCCTCCTCCTCATAGATTGTAAACTCTGCCACCTCCTGTGTCCTCCTCCTCATAGATTGTAAGCTCTTGTGACTATTGTACCAGTGCTGCCACCTCCTGTATCCTCCTCCTCATAGATTGTAAGCTCTTGTGATTATTGTACCAGTGCTGCCACCTCCTGTATCCTCCTCCTCATAGATTGTAAGCTCTTGTGATTATTGTACCAGTGCTGCCACCTCCTGTGTCCTACTCCTTATAGATTGTAAGCTCTTGTGTCCATTGTACCAGTGCTGCCACCTCCTGTATCCTCCTCCTCATAGATTGTAAGCTCTTGTGATTATTGTACCAGTGCTGTCACCTCCTGTGTCCTACTCCTCATAGATTGTAAGCTCTTGTGTCCATTGTACCAGTGCTGCCACCTCCTGTATCCTCCTCCTCATAGATTGTAAGCTCTTGTGTCCATTGTACCAGTGCTGCCACCTCCTGTGTCCTACTCCTCATAGATTGTAAGCTCTTGTGTCCATTGTACCAGTGCTGCCACCTCCTGTGTCCTCCTCCTCATAGACTATAAGCTCTTGTGTCCATTGTACCAGTGCTGCCACCTCCTGTATCCTCCTCCTCATAGATTGTAAGCTCTTGTGTCCATTGTACCAGTGCTGTCACCTCCTGTATCCTCCTCCTCATAGATTGTAAGCTCTTGTGATTATTGTACCAGTGCTGTCACCTCCTGTGTCCTCCTCCTCATAGATTGTAAGCTCTTGTGATTATTGTACCAGTGCTGCCACCTCCTGTATCCTCCTCCTCATAGATTGTAAGCTCTTGTGATTATTGTACCAGTGCTGCCACCTCCTGTGTCCTCCTCCTCATAGATTGTAAGCTCTTGTGATTATTGTACCAGTGCTGCCACCTCCTGTGTCCTCCTCCTCATAGATTGTAAGCTCTTGTGTCCATTGTACCAGTGCTGCCACCTCCTGTATCCTCCTCCTCATAGATTGTAAGCTCTTGTGTCCATTGTACCAGTGCTGCCACCTCCTGTGTCCTCCTCCTCATAGATTGTAAGCTCTTGTGATTATTGTACCAGTGCTGCCACCTCCTGTATCCTCCTCCTCATAGATTGTAAGCTCTTGTGTCCATTGTACCAGTGCTGTCACCTCCTGTATCCTCCTCCTCATAGATTGTAAGCTCTTGTGTCCATTGTACCAGTGCTGCCACCTCCTGTATCCTCCTCCTCATAGATTGTAAGCTCTTGTGATTATTGTACCAGTGCTGCCACCTCCTGTATCCTCCTCCTCATAGATTGTAAGCTCTTGTGTCCATTGTACCAGTGCTGCCACCTCCTGTGTCCTCCTCCTCATAGATTGTAAGCTCTTGTGTCCATTGTACCAGTGCTGTCACCTCCTGTGTCCTCCTCCTCATAGATTGTAAGCTCTTGTGATTATTGTACCAGTGCTGCCACCTCCTGTATCCTCCTCCTCATAGATTGTAAGCTCTTGTGTCCATTGTACCAGTGCTGTCACCTCCTGTGTCCTCCTCCTCATAGATTGTAAGCTCTTGTGATTATTGTACCAGTGCTGTCACCTCCTGTATCCTCCTCCTCATAGATTGTAAGCTCTTGTGTCCATTGTACCAGTGCTGTCACCTCCTGTGTCCTCCTCCTCATAGATTGTAAGCTCTTGTGATTATTGTACCAGTGCTGCCACCTCCTGTATCCTCCTCCTCATAGATTGTAAGCTCTTGTGTCCATTGTACCAGTGCTGCCACCTCCTGTGTCCTCCTCCTCATAGACTATAAGCTCTTGTGTCCATTGTACCAGTGCTGTCACCTCCTGTGTCCTCCTCCTCATAGACTATAAGCTCTTGTGTCCATTGTACCAGTGCTGTCACCTCCTGTGTCCTCCTCCTCATAGATTGTAAGCTCTTGTGTCCATTGTACCAGTGCTGTCACCTCCTGTGTCCTACTCCTCATAGACTATAAGCTCTTGTGTCCATTGTACCAGTGCTGTCACCTCCTGTGTCCTACTCCTCATAGATTGTAAGCTCTTGTGACCATTGTACCAGTGCTGCCACCTCCTGTGTCCTACTCCTCATAGATTGTAAGCTCTTGTGTCCATTGTACCAGTGCTGCCACCTCCTGTATCCTCCTCCTCATAGATTGTAAGCTCTTGTGTCCATTGTACCAGTGCTGCCACCTCCTGTATCCTCCTCCTCATAGATTGTAAGCTCTTGTGTCCATTGTACCAGTGCTGTCACCTCCTGTGTCCTACTCCTCATAGATTGTAAGCTCTTGTGTCCATTGTACCAGTGCTGCCACCTCCTGTGTCCTACTCCTCATAGAGTGTAAGCTCTTGTGTCCATTGTACCAGTGCTGCCACCTCCTGTGTCCTCCTCCTCATAGATTGTAAGCTCTTGTGTCCATTGTACCAGTGCTGCCACCTCCTGTATCCTCCTCCTCATAGATTGTAAGCTCTTGTGTCCATTGTACCAGTGCTGCCACCTCCTGTGTCCTCCTCCTCATAGATTGTAAGCTCTTGTGTCCATTGTACCAGTGCTGCCACCTCCTGTGTCCTCCTCCTCATAGATTGTAAGCTCTTGTGTCCATTGTACCAGTGCTGCCACCTCCTGTATCCTCCTCCTCATAGATTGTAAACTCTTGTGTCCATTGTACCAGTGCTGCCACCTCCTGTATCCTCCTCCTCATAGATTGTAAGCTCTTGTGATTATTGTACCAGTGCTGTCACCTCCTGTGTCCTACTCCTCATAGATTGTAAGCTCTTGTGTCCATTGTACCAGTGCTGCCACCTCCTGTATCCTCCTCCTCATAGATTGTAAGCTCTTGTGATTATTGTACCAGTGCTGCCACCTCCTGTGTCCTACTCCTCATAGATTGTAAGCTCTTGTGTCCATTGTACCAGTGCTGCCACCTCCTGTGTCCTCCTCCTCATAGAATGTAAGCTCTTGTGTCCATTGTACCAGTGCTGCCACCTCCTGTGTCCTACTCCTCATAGATTGTAAGCTCTTGTGTCCATTGTACCAGTGCTGTCACCTCCTGTGTCCTCCTCCTCATAGAGTGTAAGCTCTTGTGTCCATTGTACCAGTGCTGCCACCTCCTGTGTCCTCCTCCTCATAGAATGTAAGCTCTTGTGTCCATTGTACCAGTGCTGCCACCTCCTGTATCCTCCTCCTCATAGATTGTAAGCTCTTGTGATTATTGTACCAGTGCTGCCACCTCCTGTGTCCTCCTCCTCATGGATTGTAAGCTCTTGTGATTATTGTACCAGTGCTGCCACCTCCTGTGTCCTCCTCCTCATAGATTGTAAGCTCTTGTGTCCATTGTACCAGTGCTGTCACCTCCTGTATCCTACTCCTCATAGACTATAAGCTCTTGTGTCCATTGTACCAGTGCTGCCACCTCCTGTGTCCTCCTCCTCATAGAGTGTAAGCTCTTGTGTCCATTGTACCAGTGCTGCCACCTCCTGTATCCTCCTCCTCATAGATTGTAAGCTCTTGTGTCCATTGTACCAGTGCTGTCACCTCCTGTGTCCTCCTCCTCATAGATTGTAAGCTCTTGTGACTATTGTACCAGTGCTGCCACCTCCTGTATCCTCCTCCTCATAGATTGTAAGCTCTTGTGTCCATTGTACCAGTGCTGCCACCTCCTGTATCCTCCTCCTCATAGATTGTAAGCTCTTGTGTCCATTGTACCAGTGCTGTCACCTCCTGTGTCCTCCTCCTCATAGATTGTAAGCTCTTGTGTCCATTGTACCAGTGCTGCCACCTCCTGTGTCCTACTCCTCATAGATTGTAAGCTCTTGTGTCCATTGTACCAGTGCTGCCACCTCCTGTATCCTCCTCCTCATAGATTGTAAGCTCTTGTGTCCATTGTACCAGTGCTGCCACCTCCTGTATCCTCCTCCTCATAGATTGTAAGCTCTTGTGTCCATTGTACCAGTGCTGCCACCTCCTGTGTCCTCCTCCTCATAGAGTGTAAGCTCTTGTGTCCATTGTACCAGTGCTGCCACCTCCTGTATCCTCCTCCTCATAGATTGTAAGCTCTTGTGTCCATTGTACCAGTGCTGCCACCTCCTGTATCCTCCTCCTCATAGATTGTAAGCTCTTGTGATTATTGTACCAGTGCTGCCACCTCCTGTATCCTCCTCCTCATGGATTGTAAGCTCTTGTGTCCATTGTACCAGTGCTGCCACCTCCTGTATCCTCCTCCTCATGGATTGTAAGCTCTTGTGATTATTGTACCAGTGCTGTCACCTCCTGTATCCTCCTCCTCATAGATTGTAAGCTCTTGTGATTATTGTACCAGTGCTGTCACCTCCTGTGTCCTACTCCTCATAGATTGTAAGCTCTTGTGTCCATTGTACCAGTGCTGCCACCTCCTGTATCCTCCTCCTCATGGATTGTAAGCTCTTGTGATTATTGTACCAGTGCTGTCACCTCCTGTGTCCTACTCCTCATGGATTGTAAGCTCTTGTGACTATTGTACCAGTGCTGCCACCTCCTGTATCCTCCTCCTCATAGATTGTAAGCTCTTGTGTCCATTGTACCAGTGCTGCCACCTCCTGTATCCTCCTCCTCATAGATTGTAAGCTCTTGTGTCCATTGTACCAGTACTGCCACCTCCTGTGTCCTACTCCTCATAGATTGTAAGCTCTTGTGTCCATTGTACCAGTGCTGTCACCTCCTGTGTCCTCCTCCTCATAGATTGTAAGCTCTTGTGTCCATTGTACCAGTGCTGCCACCTCCTGTGTCCTACTCCTCATAGATTGTAAGCTCTTGTGTCCATTGTACCAGTGCTGCCACCTCCTGTATCCTCCTCCTCATAGATTGTAAGCTCTTGTGTCCATTGTACCAGTGCTGCCACCTCCTGTATCCTCCTCCTCATAGATTGTAAGCTCTTGTGTCCATTGTACCAGTGCTGCCACCTCCTGTGTCCTCCTCCTCATAGAGTGTAAGCTCTTGTGTCCATTGTACCAGTGCTGCCACCTCCTGTATCCTCCTCCTCATAGATTGTAAGCTCTTGTGTCCATTGTACCAGTGCTGCCACCTCCTGTATCCTCCTCCTCATAGATTGTAAGCTCTTGTGATTATTGTACCAGTGCTGCCACCTCCTGTATCCTCCTCCTCATGGATTGTAAGCTCTTGTGTCCATTGTACCAGTGCTGCCACCTCCTGTATCCTCCTCCTCATGGATTGTAAGCTCTTGTGATTATTGTACCAGTGCTGTCACCTCCTGTGTCCTACTCCTCATAGATTGTAAGCTCTTGTGTCCATTGTACCAGTGCTGCCACCTCCTGTGTCCTACTCCTCATAGATTGTAAGCTCTTGTGATTATTGTACCAGTGCTGCCACCTCCTGTATCCTCCTCCTCATGGATTGTAAGCTCTTGTGTCCATTGTACCAGTGCTGTCACCTCCTGTGTCCTCCTCCTCATAGATTGTAAGCTCTTGTGATTATTGTACCAGTGCTGCCACCTCCTGTGTCCTCCTCCTCATAGATTGTAAGCTCTTGTGATTATTGTACCAGTGCTGTCACCTCCTGTATCCTCCTCCTCATAGATTGTAAGCTCTTGTGTCCATTGTACCAGTGCTGCCACCTCCTGTGTCCTACTCCTCATAGATTGTAAGCTCTTGTGTCCATTGTACCAGTGCTGCCACCTCCTGTGTCCTACTCCTCATAGATTGTAAGCTCTTGTGTCCATTGTACCAGTGCTGTCACCTCCTGTGTCCTCCTCCTCATGGATTGTAAGCTCTTGTGTCCATTGTACCAGTGCTGCCACCTCCTGTATCCTCCTCCTCATAGATTGTAAGCTCTTGTGTCCATTGTACCAGTGCTGCCACCTCCTGTATCCTCCTCCTCATGGATTGTAAGCTCTTGTGATTATTGTACCAGTGCTGTCACCTCCTGTGTCCTACTCCTCATAGAATGTAAGCTCTTGTGATTATTGTACCAGTGCTGCCGCCTCCTGTATCCTCCTCCTCATAGATTGTAAGCTCTTGTGTCCATTGTACCAGTGCTGCCACCTCCTGTGTCCTCCTCCTCATAGATTGTAAGCTCTTGTGTCCATTGTACCAGTGCTGCCACCTCCTGTGTCCTCCTCCTCATAGATTGTAAGCTCCTGTGACTATTGTACCAGTGCTGCCACCTCCTGTATCCTCCTCCTCATAGATTGTAAGCTCTTGTGTCCATTGTACCAGTGCTGCCACCTCCTGTGTCCTCCTCCTCATAGATTGTAAGCTCTTGTGTCCATTGTACCAGTGCTGCCACCTCCTGTGTCCTACTCCTCATAGATTGTAAGCTCTTGTGACTATTGTACCAGTGCTGCCACCTCCTGTGTCCTACTCCTCATAGATTGTAAGCTCTTGTGTCCATTGTACCAGTGCTGCCACCTCCTGTATCCTCCTCCTCATAGATTGTAAGCTCTTGTGTCCATTGTACCAGTGCTGCCACCTCCTGTGTCCTCCTCCTCATAGATTGTAAGCTCTTGTGATTATTGTACCAGTGCTGCCACCTCCTGTGTCCTACTACTCATAGATTGTAAGCTCTTGTGTCCATTGTACCAGTGCTGCCACCTCCTGTATCCTCCTCCTCATGGATTGTAAGCTCTTGTGTCCATTGTACCAGTGCTGTCACCTCCTGTGTCCTCCTCCTCATAGATTGTAAGCTCTTGTGTCCATTGTACAAGCACTGTCACCTCCTGTGTCCTACTCCTCATGGATTGTAAGCTCTTGTGATTATTGTACCAGTGCTGCCACCTCCTGTATCCTCCTCCTCATGGATTGTAAGCTCTTGTGTCCATTGTACCAGTGCTGTCACCTCCTGTGTCCTCCTCCTCATAGATTGTAAGCTCTTGTGTCCATTGTACCAGTGCTGCCACCTCCTGTATCCTCCTCCTCATAGATTGTAAGCTCTTGTGTCCATTGTACCAGTGCTGCCACCTCCTGTGTCCTCCTCCTCATAGATTGTAAGCTCTTGTGTCCATTGTACCAGTGCTGCCACCTCCTGTATCCTCCTCCTCATAGATTGTAAGCTCTTGTGATTATTGTACCAGTGCTGCCACCTCCTGTATCCTCCTCCTCATAGATTGTAAGCTCTTGTGATTATTGTACCAGTGCTGCCACCTCCTGTATCCTCCTCCTCATAGATTGTAAGCTCTTGTGATTATTGTACCAGTGCTGCCACCTCCTGTATCCTCCTCCTCATAGATTGTAAGCTCTTGTGATTATTGTACCAGTGCTGCCACCTCCTGTGTCCTACTCCTTATAGATTGTAAGCTCTTGTGATTATTGTACCAGTGCTGTCACCTCCTGTGTCCTCCTCCTCATAGATTGTAAGCTCTTGTGTCCATTGTACCAGTGCTGTCACCTCCTGTGTCCTCCTCCTCATAGATTGTAAGCTCTTGTGTCCATTGTACCAGTGCTGCCACCTCCTGTGTCCTACTCCTCATAGATTGTAAGCTCTTGTGTCCATTGTACCAGTGCTGCCACCTCCTGTATCCTCCTCCTCATAGATTGTAAGCTCTTGTGTCCATTGTACCAGTGCTGTCACCTCCTGTATCCTCCTCCTCATAGATTGTAAGCTCTTGTGATTATTGTACCAGTGCTGCCACCTCCTGTATCCTCCTCCTCATGGATTGTAAGCTCTTGTGTCCATTGTACCAGTGCTGTCACCTCCTGTATCCTCCTCCTCATAGATTGTAATCTCTTGTGTCCATTGTACCAGTGCTGCCACCTCCTGTGTCCTCCTCCTCATAGATTGTAAGCTCTTGTGTCCATTGTACCAGTGCTGCCACCTCCTGTGTCCTCCACCTCATAGATTGTAAGCTCTTGTGTCCATTGTACCAGTGCTGTCACCTCCTGTGTCCTACTCCTCATAGACTATAAGCTCTTGTGTCCATTGTACCAGTGCTGCCACCTCCTGTGTCCTCCTCCTCATAGATTGTAAGCTCTTGTGTCCATTGTACCAGTGCTGCCACCTCCTGTGTCCTACTCCTCATAGATTGTAAGCTCTTGTGATTATTGTACCAGTGCTGCAACCTCCTGTATCCTCCTCCTCATAGAATGTAAGCTCTTGTGTCCATTGTACCAGTGCTGTCACCTCCTGTGTCCTCCTCCTCATAGATTGTAAGCTCTTGTAATTATTGTACCAGTGCTGCCACCTCCTGTATCCTCCTCCTCATAGATTGTAAGCTCTTGTGTCCATTGTACCAGTGCTGCCACCTCCTGTGTCCTACTCCTCATAGATTGTAAGCTCTTGTGATTATTGTACCAGTGCTGCAACCTCCTGTATCCTCCTCCTCATAGAATGTAAGCTCTTGTGTCCATTGTACCAGTGCTGTCACCTCCTGTGTCCTCCTCCTCATAGATTGTAAGCTCTTGTAATTATTGTACCAGTGCTGCCACCTCCTGTATCCTCCTCCTCATAGATTGTAAGCTCTTGTGTCCATTGTACCAGTGCTGCCACCTCCTGTGTCCTCTCCTCCTCATAGATTGTAAGCTCTTGTGTCCATTGTACCAGTGCTGCCACCTCCTGTATCCTCCTCCTCATAGATTGTAAGCTCTTGTGTCCATTGTACCAGTGCTGCCACCTCCTGTATCCTCCTCCTCATAGAGTGTAAGCTCTTGTGTCCATTGTACCAGTGCTGCCACCTCCTGTGTCCTCCTCCTCATAGATTGTAAGCTCTTGTGATTATTGTACCAGTGCTGCCACCTCTTGTATCCTCCTCCTCATAGATTGTAAGCTCTTGTGATTATTGTACCAGTGCTGTCACCTCCTGTGTCCTACTCCTCATAGACTATAAGCTCTTGTGTCCATTGTACCAGTGCTGTCACCTCCTGTGTCCTACTCCTCATAGATTGTAAGCTCTTGTGTCCATTGTACCAGTGCTGCCACCTCCTGTATCCTCCTCCTCATAGATTGTAAGCTCTTGTGATTATTGTACCAGTGCTGCCACCTCCTGTGTCCTCCTCCTCATAGATTGTAAGCTCTTGTGATTATTGTACCAGTGCTGCCACCTCCTGTATCCTCCTCCTCATAGATTGTAAGCTCTTGTGTCCATTGTACCAGTGCTGCCACCTCCTGTGTCCTCCTCCTCATAGATTGTAAGCTCTTGTGTCCATTGTACCAGTGCTGCCACCTCCTGTATCCTCCTCCTCATAGATTGTAAGCTCTTGTGTCCATTGTACCAGTGCTGTCACCTCCTGTGTCCTCCTCCTCATAGATTGTAAGCTCTTGTGATTATTGTACCAGTGCTGTCACCTCCTGTGTCCTCCTCCTCATAGATTGTAAGCTCTTGTGTCCATTGTACCAGTGCTGCCACCTCCTGTATCCTCCTCCTCATAGATTGTAAGCTCTTGTGTCCATTGTACCAGTGCTGCCACCTCCTGTGTCCTACTCCTCATAGATTGTAAGCTCTTGTGTCCATTGTACCAGTGCTGCCACCTCCTGTGTCCTCCTCCTCATAGATTGTAAGCTCTTGTGTCCATTGTACCAGTGCTGCCACCTCCTGTATCCTCCTCCTCATAGATTGTAAGCTCTTGTGATTATTGTACCAGTGCTGCCACCTCCTGTATCCTCCTCCTCATAGATTGTAAGCTCTTGTGTCCATTGTACCAGTGCTGCCACCTCCTGTATCCTCCTCCTCATGGATTGTAAGCTCTTGTGTCCATTGTACCAGTGCTGCCACCTCCTGTATCCTCCTCCTCATAGATTGTAAGCTCTTGTGATTATTGTACCAGTGCTGCCACCTCCTGTATCCTCCTCCTCATAGATTGTAAGCTCTTGTGATTATTGTACCAGTGCTGCCACCTCCTGTATCCTCCTCCTCATAGATTGTAAGCTCTTGTGTCCATTGTACCAGTGCTGTCACCTCCTGTGTCCTCCTCCTCATAGATTGTAAGCTCTTGTGTCCATTGTACCAGTGCTGCCACCTCCTGTATCCTCCTCCTCATAGATTGTAAGCTCTTGTGATTATTGTACCAGTGCTGTCACCTCCTGTATCCTCCTCCTCATGGATTGTAAGCTCTTGTGTCCATTGTACCAGTGCTGCCACCTCCTGTGTCCTCCTCCTCATAGATTGTAAGCTCTTGTGATTATTGTACCAGTGCTGTCACCTCCTGTATCCTCCTCCTCATGGATTGTAAGCTCTTGTGATTATTGTACCAGTGCTGCCACCTCCTGTGTCCTCCTCCTCATAGATTGTAAGCTCTTGTGTCCATTGTACCAGTGCTGTCACCTCCTGTATCCTCCTCCTCATGGATTGTAAGCTCTTGTGTCCATTGTACCAGTGCTGCCACCTCCTGTGTCCTCCTCCTCATAGACTATAAGCTCTTGTGTCCATTGTACCAGTGCTGCCACCTCCTGTGTCCTCCTCCTCATAGATTGTAAGCTCTTGTGACTATTGTACCAGTGCTGCCACCTCCTGTGTCCTACTCCTCATAGATTGTAAGCTCTTGTGTCCATTGTACCAGTGCTGCCACCTCCTGTATCCTCCTCCTCATAGATTGTAAGCTCTTGTGATTATTGTACCAGTGCTGTCACCTCCTGTGTCCTACTCCTCATAGATTGTAAGCTCTTGTGACTATTGTACCAGTGCTGCCACCTCCTGTGTCCTACTCCTCATAGATTGTAAGCTCTTGTGTCCATTGTACCAGTGCTGCCACCTCCTGTATCCTCCTCCTCATAGATTGTAAGCTCTTGTGATTATTGTACCAGTGCTGCCACCTCCTGTATCCTCCTCCTCATAGATTGTAAGCTCTTGTGATTATTGTACCAGTGCTGCCACCTCCTGTATCCTCCTCCTCATAGATTGTAAGCTCTTGTGATTATTGTACCAGTGCTGCCACCTCCTGTGTCCTACTCCTCATAGATTGTAAGCTCCTGTGACTATTGTACCAGTGCTGCCACCTCCTGTGTCCTACTCCTCATAGATTGTAAGCTCTTGTGTCCATTGTACCAGTGCTGCCACCTCCTGTATCCTCCTCCTCATAGATTGTAAGCTCTTGTGTCCATTGTACCAGTGCTGCCACCTCCTGTGTCCTCCTCCTCATAGATTGTAAGCTCTTGTGTCCATTGTACCAGTGCTGCCACCTCCTGTATCCTCCTCCTCATAGATTGTAAGCTCTTGTGTCCATTGTACCAGTGCTGCCACCTCCTGTGTCCTACTCCTCATAGATTGTAAGCTCTTGTGTCCATTGTACCAGTGCTGCCACCTCCTGTGTCCTCCTCCTCATAGATTGTAAGCTCTTGTGTCCATTGTACCAGTGCTGCCACCTCCTGTATCCTCCTCCTCATAGATTGTAAGCTCTTGTGTCCATTGTACCAGTGCTGCCACCTCCTGTGTCCTACTCCTCATAGATTGTAAGCTCTTGTGTCCATTGTACCAGTGCTGCCACCTCCTGTATCCTCCTCCTCATGGATTGTAAGCTCTTGTGTCCATTGTACCAGTGCTGCCACCTCCTGTATCCTCCTCCTCATAGATTGTAAGCTCTTGTGTCCATTGTACCAGTGCTGCCACCTCCTGTGTCCTCCTCCTCATAGATTGTAAGCTCTTGTGTCCATTGTACCAGTGCTGTCACCTCCTGTGTCCTCCTCCTCATAGATTGTAAGCTCTTGTGTCCATTGTACCAGTGCTGTCACCTCCTGTGTCCTCCTCCTCATAGATTGTAAGCTCTTGTGTCCATTGTACCAGTGCTGTCACCTCCTGTGTCCTCCTCCTCATAGATTGTAAGCTCTTGTGATTATTGTACCAGTGCTGTCACCTCCTGTGTCCTACTCCTCATGGATTGTAAGCTCTTGTGATTATTGTACCAGTGCTGCCACCTCCTGTGTCCTCCTCCTCATGGATTGTAAGCTCTTGTGTCCATTGTACCAGTGCTGCCACCTCCTGTGTCCTCCTCCTCATAGACTATAAGCTCTTGTGATTATTGTACCAGTGCTGCCACCTCCTGTATCCTCCTCCTCATAGATTGTAAGCTCTTGTGTCCATTGTACCAGTGCTGCCACCTCCTGTATCCTCCTCCTCATAGATTGTAAGCTCTTGTGTCCATTGTACCAGTGCTGTCACCTCCTGTGTCCTCCTCCTCATAGATTGTAAGCTCTTGTGTCCATTGTACCAGTGCTGCCACCTCCTGTGTCCTCCTCCTCATAGATTGTAAGCTCTTGTGATTATTGTACCAGTGCTGCCACCTCCTGTATCCTCCTCCTCATAGATTGTAAGCTCTTGTGATTATTGTACCAGTGCTGTCACCTCCTGTATCCTCCTCCTCATAGATTGTAAGCTCTTGTGTCCATTGTACCAGTGCTGCCACCTCCTGTATCCTCCTCCTCATAGATTGTAAGCTCTTGTGTCCATTGTACCAGTGCTGCCACCTCCGGTGTCCTACTCCTTATAGATTGTAAGCTCTTGTGATTATTGTACCAGTGCTGTCACCTCCTGTGTCCTACTCCTCATAGATTGTAAGCTCTTGTGTCCATTGTACCAGTGCTGTCACCTCCTGTGTCCTACTCCTCATAGATTGTAAGCTCTTGTGTCCATTGTACCAGTGCTGCCACCTCCTGTATCCTCCTCCTCATAGATTGTAAGCTCTTGTGTCCATTGTACCAGTGCTGCCACCTCCTGTGTCCTACTCCTCATAGATTGTAAGCTCTTGTGTCCATTGTACCAGTGCTGTCACCTCCTGTGTCCTCCTCCTCATAGATTGTAAGCTCTTGTGATTATTGTACCAGTGCTGCCACCTCCTGTATCCTCCTCCTCATAGATTGTAAGCTCTTGTGATTATTGTACCAGTGCTGCCACCTCCTGTATCCTCCTCCTCATAGATTGTAAGCTCTTGTGATTATTGTACCAGTGCTGCCACCTCCTGTGTCCTACTCCTCATAGACTATAAGCTCTTGTGTCCATTGTACCAGTGCTGCCACCTCCTGTGTCCTCCTCCTCATAGATTGTAAGCTCTTGTGACTATTGTACCAGTGCTGTCACCTCCTGTGTCCTCCTCCTCATAGATTGTAAGCTCTTGTGACTATTGTACCAGTGCTGTCACCTCCTGTGTCCTACTCCTCATAGATTGTAAGCTCTTGTGACTATTGTACCAGTGCTGTCACCTCCTGTGTCCTCCTCCTCATAGATTGTAAGCTCTTGTGTCCATTGTACCAGTGCTGCCACCTCCTGTATCCTCCTCCTCATAGATTGTAAGCTCTTGTGATTATTGTACCAGTGCTGCCACCTCCTGTGTCCTCCTCCTCATAGATTGTAAGCTCTTGTGATTATTGTACCAGTGCTGCCACCTCCTGTATCCTCCTCCTCATAGATTGTAAGCTCTTGTGATTATTGTACCAGTGCTGTCACCTCCTGTATCCTCCTCCTCATAGATTGTAAGCTCTTGTGTCCATTGTACCAGTGCTGTCACCTCCTGTGTCCTCCTCCTCATAGATTGTAAGCTCTTGTGATTATTGTACCAGTGCTGTCACCTCCTGTATCCTCCTCCTCATGGATTGTAAGCTCTTGTGATTATTGTACCAGTGCTGCCACCTCCTGTGTCCTCCTCCTCATAGATTGTAAGCTCTTGTGTCCATTGTACCAGTGCTGTCACCTCCTGTATCCTCCTCCTCATGGATTGTAAGCTCTTGTGTCCATTGTACCAGTGCTGCCACCTCCTGTGTCCTCCTCCTCATAGATTGTAAGCTCTTGTGTCCATTGTACCAGTGCTGTCACCTCCTGTGTCCTACTCCTCATGGATTGTAAGCTCTTGTGTCCATTGTACCAGTGCTGTCACCTCCTGTATCCTCCTCCTCATAGACTATAAGCTCTTGTGATTATTGTACCAGTGCTGCCACCTCCTGTGTCCTACTCCTCATAGACTATAAGCTCTTGTGTCCATTGTACCAGTGCTGCCACCTCCTGTGTCCTCCTCCTCATAGATTGTAAGCTCTTGTGTCCATTGTACCAGTGCTGCCACCTCCTGTATCCTCCTCCTCATAGATTGTAAGCTCTTGTGTCCATTGTACCAGTGCTGTCACCTCCTGTGTCCTACTCCTCATGGATTGTAAGCTCTTGTGATTATTGTACCAGTGCTGCCACCTCCTGTATCCTCCTCCTCATGGATTGTAAGCTCTTGTGTCCATTGTACCAGTGCTGCCACCTCCTGTATCCTCCTCCTCATAGATTGTAAGCTCTTGTGTCCATTGTACCAGTGCTGTCACCTCCTGTGTCCTACTCCTCATAGATTGTAAGCTCTTGTGACCATTGTACCAGTGCTGCCACCTCCTGTGTCCTACTCCTCATAGATTGTAAGCTCTTGTGTCCATTGTACCAGTGCTGTCACCTCCTGT
Organism: Engystomops pustulosus; assembly: GCF_040894005.1. Taxonomy (NCBI): domain Eukaryota; kingdom Metazoa; phylum Chordata; class Amphibia; order Anura; family Leptodactylidae; genus Engystomops; species Engystomops pustulosus. The sequence continues at coordinate 3,165,695 of NC_092418.1, forward strand.
GTCCTACTCCTCATAGATTGTAAGCTCTTGTGTCCATTGTACCAGTGCTGCCACCTCCTGTGTCCTCCTCCTCATAGAATGTAAGCTCTTGTGATTATTGTACTAGTGCTGTCACCTCCTGTGTCCTACTCCTCATGGATTGTAAGCTCTTGTGATTATTGTACTAGTGCTGTCACCTCCTGTATCCTCCTCCTCATAGATTGTAAGCTCTTGTGTCCATTGTACCAGTGCTGCCACCTCCTGTATCCTCCTCCTCATAGATTGTAAGCTCTTGTGACCATTGTACCAGTGCTGCCACCTCCTGTGTCCTACTCCTCATAGATTGTAAGCTCTTGTGTCCATTGTACCAGTGCTGTCACCTCCTGTGTCCTCCTCCTCATAGACTGTAAGCTCTTGTGTCCATTGTACCAGTGCTGTCACCTCCTGTATCCTCCTCCTCATGGATTGTAAGCTCTTGTGATTATTGTACCAGTGCTGTCACCTCCTGTGTCCTCCTCCTCATAGATTGTAAGCTCTTGTGTCCATTGTACCAGTGCTGCCACCTCCTGTATCCTCCTCCTCATGGATTGTAAGCTCTTGTGTCCATTGTACCAGTGCTGTCACCTCCTGTATCCTCCTCCTCATAGATTGTAAGCTCTTGTGTCCATTGTACCAGTGCTGTCACCTCCTGTGTCCTCCTCCTCATAGATTGTAAGCTCTTGTGTCCATTGTACCAGTGCTGCCACCTCCTGTGTCCTCCTCCTCATAGATTGTAAGCTCTTGTGTCCATTGTACCAGTGCTGTCACCTCCTGTGTCCTCCTCCTCATAGATTGTAAGCTCTTGTGTCCATTGTACCAGTGCTGCCACCTCCTGTGTCCTCCTCCTCATAGAATGTAAGCTCTTGTGTCCATTGTACCAGTGCTGTCACCTCCTGTATCCTCCTCCTCATGGATTGTAAGCTCTTGTGATTATTGTACTAGTGCTGTCACCTCCTGTATCCTCCTCCTCATAGATTGTAAGCTCTTGTGTCCATTGTACCAGTGCTGCCACCTCCTGTATCCTCCTCCTCATGGATTGTAAGCTCTTGTGTCCATTGTACCAGTGCTGTCACCTCCTGTATCCTCCTCCTCATAGATTGTAAGCTCTTGTGTCCATTGTACCAGTGCTGTCACCTCCTGTGTCCTCCTCCTCATAGATTGTAAGCTCTTGTGTCCATTGTACCAGTGCTGCCACCTCCTGTATCCTCCTCCTCATAGATTGTAAGCTCTTGTGTCCATTGTACCAGTGCTGTCACCTCCTGTGTCCTCCTCCTCATAGATTGTAAGCTCTTGTGTCCATTGTACCAGTGCTGCCACCTCCTGTATCCTCCTCCTCATAGATTGTAAGCTCTTGTGTCCATTGTACCAGTGCTGCCACCTCCTGTGTCCTACTCCTCATAGATTGTAAGCTCTTGTGTCCATTGTACCAGTGCTGTCACCTCCTGTGTCCTCCTCCTCATAGATTGTAAGCTCTTGTGATTATTGTACCAGTGCTGCCACCTCCTGTGTCCTACTCCTCATAGATTGTAAGCTCTTGTGTCCATTGTACCAGTGCTGCCACCTCCTGTATCCTCCTCCTCATAGAATGTAAGCTCTTGTGATTATTGTACCAGTGCTGCCACCTCCTGTATCCTCCTCCTCATAGATTGTAAGCTCTTGTGTCCATTGTACCAGTGCTGTCACCTCCTGTGTCCTACTCCTCATGGATTGTAAGCTCTTGTGATTATTGTACCAGTGCTGTCACCTCCTGTGTCCTACTCCTCATAGATTGTAAGCTCTTGTGACTATTGTACCAGTGCTGCCACCTCCTGTATCCTCCTCCTCATAGATTGTAAGCTCTTGTGTCCATTGTACCAGTGCTGCCACCTCCTGTGTCCTACTCCTCATAGATTGTAAGCTCTTGTGTCCATTGTACCAGTGCTGCCACCTCCTGTATCCTCCTCCTCATAGATTGTAAGCTCTTGTGACTATTGTACCAGTGCTGTCACCTCCTGTATCCTCCTCCTCATAGATTGTAAGCTCTTGTGTCCATTGTACCAGTGCTGCCACCTCCTGTATCCTCCTCCTCATGGATTGTAAGCTCTTGTGTCCATTGTACCAGTGCTGTCACCTCCTGTATCCTCCTCCTCATAGATTGTAAGCTCTTGTGTCCATTGTACCAGTGCTGTCACCTCCTGTGTCCTCCTCCTCATAGATTGTAAGCTCTTGTGTCCATTGTACCAGTGCTGCCACCTCCTGTATCCTCCTCCTCATAGATTGTAAGCTCTTGTGTCCATTGTACCAGTGCTGTCACCTCCTGTGTCCTCCTCCTCATAGATTGTAAGCTCTTGTGTCCATTGTACCAGTGCTGCCACCTCCTGTATCCTCCTCCTCATAGATTGTAAGCTCTTGTGTCCATTGTACCAGTGCTGCCACCTCCTGTGTCCTACTCCTCATAGATTGTAAGCTCTTGTGTCCATTGTACCAGTGCTGTCACCTCCTGTGTCCTCCTCCTCATAGATTGTAAGCTCTTGTGATTATTGTACCAGTGCTGCCACCTCCTGTGTCCTACTCCTCATAGATTGTAAGCTCTTGTGTCCATTGTACCAGTGCTGCCACCTCCTGTATCCTCCTCCTCATAGAATGTAAGCTCTTGTGATTATTGTACCAGTGCTGCCACCTCCTGTATCCTCCTCCTCATAGATTGTAAGCTCTTGTGTCCATTGTACCAGTGCTGTCACCTCCTGTGTCCTACTCCTCATGGATTGTAAGCTCTTGTGATTATTGTACCAGTGCTGCCACCTCCTGTATCCTCCTCCTCATAGATTGTAAGCTCTTGTGTCCATTGTACCAGTGCTGCCACCTCCTGTATCCTCCTCCTCATGGATTGTAAGCTCTTGTGACTATTGTACCAGTGCTGCCACCTCCTGTATCCTCCTCCTCATAGATTGTAAGCTCTTGTGTCCATTGTACCAGTGCTGCCACCTCCTGTGTCCTCCTCCTCATAGATTGTAAGCTCTTGTGTCCATTGTACCAGTGCTGCCACCTCCTGTGTCCTCCTCCTCATAGATTGTAAGCTCTTGTGATTATTGTACCAGTGCTGTCACCTCCTGTGTCCTCCTCCTCATAGATTGTAAGCTCTTGTGTCCATTGTACCAGTGCTGCCACCTCCTGTATCCTCCTCCTCATAGATTGTAAGCTCTTGTGTCCATTGTACCAGTGCTGCCACCTCCTGTGTCCTCCTCCTCATAGATTGTAAGCTCTTGTGTCCATTGTACCAGTGCTGCCACCTCCTGTGTCCTCCTCCTCATAGATTGTAAGCTCTTGTGTCCATTGTACCAGTGCTGTCACCTCCTGTGTCCTCCTCCTCATAGATTGTAAGCTCTTGTGATTATTGTACCAGTGCTGTCACCTCCTGTATCCTCCTCCTCATAGATTGTAAGCTCTTGTGTCCATTGTACCAGTGCTGCCACCTCCTGTGTCCTCCTCCTCATAGATTGTAAGCTCTTGTGTCCATTGTACCAGTGCTGCCACCTCCTGTGTCCTCATCCTCATAGATTGTAAGCTCTTGTGTCCATTGTACCAGTGCTGCCACCTCCTGTATCCTCCTCCTCATAGATTGTAAGCTCTTGTGACCATTGTACCAGTGCTGCCACCTCCTGTGTCCTACTCCTCATAGATTGTAAGCTCTTGTGTCCATTGTACCAGTGCTGCCACCTCCTGTATCCTCCTCCTCATAGATTGTAAGCTCTTGTGTCCATTGTACCAGTGCTGTCACCTCCTGTGTCCTCCTCCTCATAGATTGTAAGCTCTTGTGTCCATTGTACCAGTGCTGTCACCTCCTGTGTCCTCCTCCTCATAGATTGTAAGCTCTTGTGATTATTGTACCAGTGCTGTCACCTCCTGTGTCCTACTCCTCATGGATTGTAAGCTCTTGTGATTATTGTACCAGTGCTGCCACCTCCTGTGTCCTCCTCCTCATGGATTGTAAGCTCTTGTGTCCATTGTACCAGTGCTGCCACCTCCTGTGTCCTCCTCCTCATAGACTATAAGCTCTTGTGATTATTGTACCAGTGCTGCCACCTCCTGTATCCTCCTCCTCATAGATTGTAAGCTCTTGTGTCCATTGTACCAGTGCTGCCACCTCCTGTATCCTCCTCCTCATAGATTGTAAGCTCTTGTGTCCATTGTACCAGTGCTGTCACCTCCTGTGTCCTCCTCCTCATAGATTGTAAGCTCTTGTGTCCATTGTACCAGTGCTGCCACCTCCTGTGTCCTCCTCCTCATAGATTGTAAGCTCTTGTGATTATTGTACCAGTGCTGCCACCTCCTGTATCCTCCTCCTCATAGATTGTAAGCTCTTGTGATTATTGTACCAGTGCTGTCACCTCCTGTATCCTCCTCCTCATAGATTGTAAGCTCTTGTGTCCATTGTACCAGTGCTGCCACCTCCTGTATCCTCCTCCTCATAGATTGTAAGCTCTTGTGTCCATTGTACCAGTGCTGCCACCTCCGGTGTCCTACTCCTTATAGATTGTAAGCTCTTGTGATTATTGTACCAGTGCTGTCACCTCCTGTGTCCTACTCCTCATAGATTGTAAGCTCTTGTGTCCATTGTACCAGTGCTGTCACCTCCTGTGTCCTACTCCTCATAGATTGTAAGCTCTTGTGTCCATTGTACCAGTGCTGCCACCTCCTGTATCCTCCTCCTCATAGATTGTAAGCTCTTGTGTCCATTGTACCAGTGCTGCCACCTCCTGTGTCCTACTCCTCATAGATTGTAAGCTCTTGTGTCCATTGTACCAGTGCTGTCACCTCCTGTGTCCTCCTCCTCATAGATTGTAAGCTCTTGTGATTATTGTACCAGTGCTGCCACCTCCTGTATCCTCCTCCTCATAGATTGTAAGCTCTTGTGATTATTGTACCAGTGCTGCCACCTCCTGTATCCTCCTCCTCATAGATTGTAAGCTCTTGTGATTATTGTACCAGTGCTGCCACCTCCTGTGTCCTACTCCTCATAGACTATAAGCTCTTGTGTCCATTGTACCAGTGCTGCCACCTCCTGTGTCCTCCTCCTCATAGATTGTAAGCTCTTGTGACTATTGTACCAGTGCTGTCACCTCCTGTGTCCTCCTCCTCATAGATTGTAAGCTCTTGTGACTATTGTACCAGTGCTGTCACCTCCTGTGTCCTACTCCTCATAGATTGTAAGCTCTTGTGACTATTGTACCAGTGCTGTCACCTCCTGTGTCCTCCTCCTCATAGATTGTAAGCTCTTGTGTCCATTGTACCAGTGCTGCCACCTCCTGTATCCTCCTCCTCATAGATTGTAAGCTCTTGTGATTATTGTACCAGTGCTGCCACCTCCTGTGTCCTCCTCCTCATAGATTGTAAGCTCTTGTGATTATTGTACCAGTGCTGCCACCTCCTGTATCCTCCTCCTCATAGATTGTAAGCTCTTGTGATTATTGTACCAGTGCTGTCACCTCCTGTATCCTCCTCCTCATAGATTGTAAGCTCTTGTGTCCATTGTACCAGTGCTGTCACCTCCTGTGTCCTCCTCCTCATAGATTGTAAGCTCTTGTGATTATTGTACCAGTGCTGTCACCTCCTGTATCCTCCTCCTCATGGATTGTAAGCTCTTGTGATTATTGTACCAGTGCTGCCACCTCCTGTGTCCTCCTCCTCATAGATTGTAAGCTCTTGTGTCCATTGTACCAGTGCTGTCACCTCCTGTATCCTCCTCCTCATGGATTGTAAGCTCTTGTGTCCATTGTACCAGTGCTGCCACCTCCTGTGTCCTCCTCCTCATAGATTGTAAGCTCTTGTGTCCATTGTACCAGTGCTGTCACCTCCTGTGTCCTACTCCTCATGGATTGTAAGCTCTTGTGTCCATTGTACCAGTGCTGTCACCTCCTGTATCCTCCTCCTCATAGACTATAAGCTCTTGTGATTATTGTACCAGTGCTGCCACCTCCTGTGTCCTACTCCTCATAGACTATAAGCTCTTGTGTCCATTGTACCAGTGCTGCCACCTCCTGTGTCCTCCTCCTCATAGATTGTAAGCTCTTGTGTCCATTGTACCAGTGCTGCCACCTCCTGTATCCTCCTCCTCATAGATTGTAAGCTCTTGTGTCCATTGTACCAGTGCTGTCACCTCCTGTGTCCTACTCCTCATGGATTGTAAGCTCTTGTGATTATTGTACCAGTGCTGCCACCTCCTGTATCCTCCTCCTCATGGATTGTAAGCTCTTGTGTCCATTGTACCAGTGCTGCCACCTCCTGTATCCTCCTCCTCATAGATTGTAAGCTCTTGTGTCCATTGTACCAGTGCTGTCACCTCCTGTGTCCTACTCCTCATAGATTGTAAGCTCTTGTGACCATTGTACCAGTGCTGCCACCTCCTGTGTCCTACTCCTCATAGATTGTAAGCTCTTGTGTCCATTGTACCAGTGCTGTCACCTCCTGTGTCCTACTCCTCATAGATTGTAAGCTCTTGTGTCCATTGTACCAGTGCTGCCACCTCCTGTGTCCTCCTCCTCATAGAATGTAAGCTCTTGTGATTATTGTACTAGTGCTGTCACCTCCTGTGTCCTACTCCTCATGGATTGTAAGCTCTTGTGATTATTGTACTAGTGCTGTCACCTCCTGTATCCTCCTCCTCATAGATTGTAAGCTCTTGTGTCCATTGTACCAGTGCTGCCACCTCCTGTATCCTCCTCCTCATAGATTGTAAGCTCTTGTGACCATTGTACCAGTGCTGCCACCTCCTGTGTCCTACTCCTCATAGATTGTAAGCTCTTGTGTCCATTGTACCAGTGCTGTCACCTCCTGTGTCCTCCTCCTCATAGACTGTAAGCTCTTGTGTCCATTGTACCAGTGCTGTCACCTCCTGTATCCTCCTCCTCATGGATTGTAAGCTCTTGTGATTATTGTACCAGTGCTGTCACCTCCTGTGTCCTCCTCCTCATAGATTGTAAGCTCTTGTGTCCATTGTACCAGTGCTGCCACCTCCTGTATCCTCCTCCTCATGGATTGTAAGCTCTTGTGTCCATTGTACCAGTGCTGTCACCTCCTGTATCCTCCTCCTCATAGATTGTAAGCTCTTGTGTCCATTGTACCAGTGCTGTCACCTCCTGTGTCCTCCTCCTCATAGATTGTAAGCTCTTGTGTCCATTGTACCAGTGCTGCCACCTCCTGTGTCCTCCTCCTCATAGATTGTAAGCTCTTGTGTCCATTGTACCAGTGCTGTCACCTCCTGTGTCCTCCTCCTCATAGATTGTAAGCTCTTGTGTCCATTGTACCAGTGCTGCCACCTCCTGTGTCCTCCTCCTCATAGAATGTAAGCTCTTGTGTCCATTGTACCAGTGCTGTCACCTCCTGTATCCTCCTCCTCATGGATTGTAAGCTCTTGTGATTATTGTACTAGTGCTGTCACCTCCTGTATCCTCCTCCTCATAGATTGTAAGCTCTTGTGTCCATTGTACCAGTGCTGCCACCTCCTGTATCCTCCTCCTCATGGATTGTAAGCTCTTGTGTCCATTGTACCAGTGCTGTCACCTCCTGTATCCTCCTCCTCATAGATTGTAAGCTCTTGTGTCCATTGTACCAGTGCTGTCACCTCCTGTGTCCTCCTCCTCATAGATTGTAAGCTCTTGTGTCCATTGTACCAGTGCTGCCACCTCCTGTATCCTCCTCCTCATAGATTGTAAGCTCTTGTGTCCATTGTACCAGTGCTGTCACCTCCTGTGTCCTCCTCCTCATAGATTGTAAGCTCTTGTGTCCATTGTACCAGTGCTGCCACCTCCTGTATCCTCCTCCTCATAGATTGTAAGCTCTTGTGTCCATTGTACCAGTGCTGCCACCTCCTGTGTCCTACTCCTCATAGATTGTAAGCTCTTGTGTCCATTGTACCAGTGCTGTCACCTCCTGTGTCCTCCTCCTCATAGATTGTAAGCTCTTGTGATTATTGTACCAGTGCTGCCACCTCCTGTGTCCTACTCCTCATAGATTGTAAGCTCTTGTGTCCATTGTACCAGTGCTGCCACCTCCTGTATCCTCCTCCTCATAGAATGTAAGCTCTTGTGATTATTGTACCAGTGCTGCCACCTCCTGTATCCTCCTCCTCATAGATTGTAAGCTCTTGTGTCCATTGTACCAGTGCTGTCACCTCCTGTGTCCTACTCCTCATGGATTGTAAGCTCTTGTGATTATTGTACCAGTGCTGTCACCTCCTGTGTCCTACTCCTCATAGATTGTAAGCTCTTGTGACTATTGTACCAGTGCTGCCACCTCCTGTATCCTCCTCCTCATAGATTGTAAGCTCTTGTGTCCATTGTACCAGTGCTGCCACCTCCTGTGTCCTACTCCTCATAGATTGTAAGCTCTTGTGTCCATTGTACCAGTGCTGCCACCTCCTGTATCCTCCTCCTCATAGATTGTAAGCTCTTGTGACTATTGTACCAGTGCTGTCACCTCCTGTATCCTCCTCCTCATAGATTGTAAGCTCTTGTGTCCATTGTACCAGTGCTGCCACCTCCTGTATCCTCCTCCTCATGGATTGTAAGCTCTTGTGTCCATTGTACCAGTGCTGTCACCTCCTGTATCCTCCTCCTCATAGATTGTAAGCTCTTGTGTCCATTGTACCAGTGCTGTCACCTCCTGTGTCCTCCTCCTCATAGATTGTAAGCTCTTGTGTCCATTGTACCAGTGCTGCCACCTCCTGTATCCTCCTCCTCATAGATTGTAAGCTCTTGTGTCCATTGTACCAGTGCTGTCACCTCCTGTGTCCTCCTCCTCATAGATTGTAAGCTCTTGTGTCCATTGTACCAGTGCTGCCACCTCCTGTATCCTCCTCCTCATAGATTGTAAGCTCTTGTGTCCATTGTACCAGTGCTGCCACCTCCTGTGTCCTACTCCTCATAGATTGTAAGCTCTTGTGTCCATTGTACCAGTGCTGTCACCTCCTGTGTCCTCCTCCTCATAGATTGTAAGCTCTTGTGATTATTGTACCAGTGCTGCCACCTCCTGTGTCCTACTCCTCATAGATTGTAAGCTCTTGTGTCCATTGTACCAGTGCTGCCACCTCCTGTATCCTCCTCCTCATAGAATGTAAGCTCTTGTGATTATTGTACCAGTGCTGCCACCTCCTGTATCCTCCTCCTCATAGATTGTAAGCTCTTGTGTCCATTGTACCAGTGCTGTCACCTCCTGTGTCCTACTCCTCATGGATTGTAAGCTCTTGTGATTATTGTACCAGTGCTGCCACCTCCTGTATCCTCCTCCTCATAGATTGTAAGCTCTTGTGTCCATTGTACCAGTGCTGCCACCTCCTGTATCCTCCTCCTCATGGATTGTAAGCTCTTGTGACTATTGTACCAGTGCTGCCACCTCCTGTATCCTCCTCCTCATAGATTGTAAGCTCTTGTGTCCATTGTACCAGTGCTGCCACCTCCTGTGTCCTCCTCCTCATAGATTGTAAGCTCTTGTGTCCATTGTACCAGTGCTGCCACCTCCTGTGTCCTCCTCCTCATAGATTGTAAGCTCTTGTGATTATTGTACCAGTGCTGTCACCTCCTGTGTCCTCCTCCTCATAGATTGTAAGCTCTTGTGTCCATTGTACCAGTGCTGCCACCTCCTGTATCCTCCTCCTCATAGATTGTAAGCTCTTGTGTCCATTGTACCAGTGCTGCCACCTCCTGTGTCCTCCTCCTCATAGATTGTAAGCTCTTGTGTCCATTGTACCAGTGCTGCCACCTCCTGTGTCCTCCTCCTCATAGATTGTAAGCTCTTGTGTCCATTGTACCAGTGCTGTCACCTCCTGTGTCCTCCTCCTCATAGATTGTAAGCTCTTGTGATTATTGTACCAGTGCTGTCACCTCCTGTATCCTCCTCCTCATAGATTGTAAGCTCTTGTGTCCATTGTACCAGTGCTGCCACCTCCTGTGTCCTCCTCCTCATAGATTGTAAGCTCTTGTGTCCATTGTACCAGTGCTGCCACCTCCTGTGTCCTCATCCTCATAGATTGTAAGCTCTTGTGTCCATTGTACCAGTGCTGCCACCTCCTGTATCCTCCTCCTCATAGATTGTAAGCTCTTGTGACCATTGTACCAGTGCTGCCACCTCCTGTGTCCTACTCCTCATAGATTGTAAGCTCTTGTGTCCATTGTACCAGTGCTGCCACCTCCTGTATCCTCCTCCTCATAGATTGTAAGCTCTTGTGTCCATTGTACCAGTGCTGCCACTGCATCCCCCCTTCTCCTCATAGACTAAGTTCTTGGGGGTCATGCCCTCACTCATTGTATCACGTGGCTACGATATGTCACTGTTATGTCTTATTTTATTTGTAAGGCTGCTAAATGAAGGGTAGAAAATACAATCTATGAAGTGTATTAGAAAGACTGTAAGCTCTTGTGCGCAGGGTCCTTATTCCTATTGGTCCTTCTGACCCAACAACGTCTTATTTTGTCCGCATAGGTAGGTAATGATCTGTAAGACGCTGTGGAATATGACAATGCGCTCTATAAATATGTATTATTGAGAACTTGTATATAGGCGCCATGAGTTGTACAGCGCTATGGAATATGGTGGCGATATATATAACTACAGATTTATTATTAGTACTATTGTCCCAACCAACACCAGGACTTTCCCCTCCTCCTAAATCACATCTCAGCCAGTCACATCCCCGTGGGAAGGGGAGAAACTGATCAGGACATTTTCCGTGTAATATCACAAACAAAAAATTGGTAAACTTGAATATAATTATGGCCATAATTTTGAGTGTTTTGATTTAATTAATGACACTGCACTCAGAATGGCGCCGCTTGTAAGCAATCACCAAATCCAGAGACAATAGGACCAAATGTCCGAGTGCTGGTTCTGTAGGATCTAGACCTGGTGTCATCAGTCAGGTGAGCGCTTAAGACAAAGACCCCCAATCCTGCAGCAGAGGACGTCACCCACAGGTGCGGGAGCTACTGGTGCTCTGATCACAGCCGTGTGGACCACGAGAGGCGCCGGAGGTATCGGAACGCCGCATGACGACCTAGAGGAGCCGCTGCGAGATCGCCGGCTAGGGAGGCTGAGGGAATGACAGGAGGACGGAGCGCTGCCATCGGATTTTAAAGACCTAGATATGGAAGAGCTGCGCCAATCCCCAGACTGGCATAGCCAGTAGGAGTGGGTTGCAGTGCACTTCCAGGAGAACGCAGGAGGATATAACCGAGTCCCAGGTCATGGGATTGTAAAGACCTGGCGACCTGGATGTGGAAGAGCTGCGCCAATCCCCAGACTGGCATTGCCAGTAGGAGTGGGTTGCAGTACACATCCTAAAATCATATATAACAGAGTCCCACATCGCCAGTTAGCATGGTGCACCCTGGGATGGAGGAAGTTGGGGAGCATAAGCTGGAGGGGGGGGGGGGGAGCAGGTCTTCATCAGGGACCTCAAATTCTATAGGGTATGCAGAGGGGGGTGGGGTGTTACTCATAGCTGTGGCAGGGGGCTAGAGACTCCTAACAGCAGCAGAAGCCCCTGCCCTGGGGCACCACATGTGAGGGAAGGATCCAGCAGCCAGAGTAGGGAGCTGGGGATTCATAACTGCAGCTAAGCCTCTACCCTGCAGCACTGCAAGGGTTAAATATGCTGCTAGAAGCAGAGGGCAGTGAGGGTGATGGAGGGGCAGTGTGCTGCTCAGGGCACTGTAAGTGAAGGTGCCAGGGCAGAAGATTTACTATAGATAAGCCCTGGCAGGACTATGGGGACCATGTGGTGTGTGCATGTACAGTAGTACAAGCTGGGGCTGGGGATGCACTGTAGCTACTCCCTGCCTGGCAGCACTATAGGGACCATGTGGTGGGTGCATGTACAGGAGTACAAGCAGCTGCTGGGGATGCACTAGAGCTACTCCCTGCCTGGCAGGACTATAGGGACCATGTGGTGGGTGCATGTACAGTAGTACAAGTCGCTGCTGGGGATGCACTGTAGATACTCCCTGCCTGGCAGCACTATAGGGACCATGTGGTGGGTGCATGTACAGTAGTACCAGCAGCTACAGGGGCTGGGGATGCACTAGAGCTACTCCCCGCCTGGCAGCACTATAGGGACCATGTGGTGGGTGCATGTACAGTAGTACAAGTCGCTGCTGGGGATGCACTGTAGATACTCCCTGCCTGGCAGCACTATAGGGACCATGTGGTGGGTGCATGTACAGTAGTACCAGCAGCTACAGGGGCTGGGGATGCACTAGAGCTACTCCCCGCCTGGCAGCACTATAGGGACCATGTGGTGGGTGCATGTACAGTAGTACAAGCAGCTCCTGGGGCAGGGGACAGGCTCATTACAGCTACTGCAGACGGCCCTGGTGATAGGGGAGAGGTGGCAGGAGACACCATACCCGGTGTGACTGATCAGGCCAAGGCTTGTCTCTGCAGGGGAGGTGGTGGGACAATGTCCTGCCTGGTCCCTGCACCACAGCCACAGCAGGCAGAGGTGCAGGGGGCCAGGCAGGAGCAGGGCTGGGGGCGCAGGGGGGCCAGGCCGGAGCAGGGCTGGGGGTGCAGGGGGTCTAGGCCGGAGCAGGGCTGGGGGTGCAGGGGGCCAGGCAGGGCTGGGGGTGCAGGGGGGCCAGGCAGGAGCAGGGCTGGGGGTGCAGGGGGCCAGGCAGGAGCAGGGCTGGGGGTGCAGGGGGCCAGGCAGGGCTGGGGGTGCAGGGGGGTCAGGCAGGAGCAGGGCTGGGGGTGCAGGGGGGTCAGGCAGGAGCAGGGCTGGGGGTGCAGAGCTCGTGTGCTCTGCAGGAGAGAGGACTCGGCGGTGACTGCCTACCAGAGCCTGGAGCAGGGTTGTAGGAGCCAGTACAGCAGGGGGAAGCAGCCATGGTGGTTTCCATCAGGAGTGACGCAGCCATGCTGATTCCTCGGCCTGCAGACGACGGCGCATCCTCAGACAGCACAGAACACGCGGGAAAACCGATGAAAAAGAGGCGGAGTCTCTGCTACTCAGAGTATTTGAGCATGTGCTCACCTCCTGTACCGCCCACATTACTAGCCACGCCCCCAGCACATCCCTCTGATGAATAAAGATGAGCGGGTAGAGCAACCTCCAATTAAAGGGGCCACACATCTTTTATTGTGTTCAGACTGCTAGCCACCTTTGAGCAGTCATTAGCCCAACGGCTATGCGCCTAGGGGCTATCAATACAAAAATCCAGCATCTCACAGATACAACCACCACCTGCCTCTATCAGTCCTGCTGTACACAATTTAAGTTGCCCCTAGAAACGACCCTGTAACTTCCGAGTTTATGGTCGAGAGGAAACATTGTTGTCCTGTCTGACGCTGCACTGAGCTGCTTTCTCCCTCCAGCCCCCTCCCTGCATTCCAGGACGAGCTCACACACGAATATATATATATACACACAGACTTCCTGCAAGCAAACAACACATTGGGGGTCATTTACTAAGGGCCCGATTCGCGTTTTCCCACCGCGTTACCCGGATATTTCCGACTTTCGGCGATTTTCCCTGTATTGCCCCTGGATTTTGGCGCACGCGATCGGATTATGACGCATCGGCGCTGGCATGCACGCAACGGAAATCGGGGACGTGGCCGAACGAAAACCCGTCGGATTCGGAAAAACCACCGCATTTTTTAAAAAAAAAGGTCGCTGGACACGCGCTTACCTTCACCAGGTATAGGCTCGTGCATTCCGGCGGACCTCGGGGAACTTCAGCGCAGCAGCGACATCTGGTGGACGGCGGAGGAACTGCCTTAGTGAATCGCCGAAAGACCCGAATCCACCGTACAGAACGCGCTGCTGGATCGCGAATTAGCCGGGTAAGTAAATCTTCCCCATTGTGAAGAGAGTAAAGCTACAAGCTACAGACAGATAAGATCTTTATCCAGGGGAGGGGGAGGGAGGTATATAGCAGAGTTGAGTGTGTCATTGTGTGTAATATGCATCTCATGGATCTCATCATCTCTCATCTGTCTCATCTCTTTCTATGTGTCAGATACTGGTGAATTTTCAGAAGGTAAATGAAAGTGTATATAACCCTGTACCCTGATAATCTAAGCACATTGTCAGCACACATCATCTCACAGCACAGAGGGATCATGAAATGTCTGCTTGGAGAGTTTCTGCTCACACTCTGGAAACTTACACTGACCATCACTGAGTGATTGGAGCTAAAACACCAATAACACTGAGTAACATTGTACAGTAAGGGGTTAAAGATGGTCTTTCTTGTGTATCATCACAAGGGGGATGGAAATGTGAGAATTTTCATGGGAAAACTCCTTTAACTCCACAAACGTTACATGTATCAATATGGAAACATCATATATCAGAGCAGCAGAAAATGCAGATGTGCAAATCAGACACCTGCCCCCAATGTCTCCTGCGCACAACTCCCCGCCCCTCTGTGTCACATGACTAAAGTTTATAAACCAGAAATAATAAACCAACCCCCTTTGCCCTGCCCATTAACTCCGCCCCCGCAGAACTTATAGATGTGATTAAGGAGGAAAATAACTGAATGAGCTGCAGCCGGTCACAATCTGGATTTTATTTTGGATTATAAAATGTAACTGGAACATTCTGTGGGGTTTATAAGGAGTCAGACACCCAGCGGGGGCTCCTGTACACAGTGATCGGGGAGGAGGTCCCTGTAATACAAGACAACGTGTCATGATCCAGACATTCGGGAGGAATCAGTATATAACCCTCCCCATGTGTACAGACACATACAGGAGGCGGTGGGCAGTGTGACCATGTCCCAGCAGATCTCCACAGTCTTCACACATTGACTGCAGCTTGGAACAAATATTAAGACGTTAAATGATCCGAATTAATCTCCAGGACCAGATGTGACGCATCTGCTGGGGGGTCCGGGTCCTGACAGCGTCTAGTGAGGACAATCTGCCGGAGAAGAACCTGAGGCCGAGACTGTGATCAGTTTCTTGGCTTCTCTTTTACTTTATCAGATGTTTCCAGTACATGGCATAGAAGAGCTTCGTGTTCCTCAAGTTTAGACTCGAGCTGCTGTACTCTGGATTTAAGCCTCTCAATCTCTTCATCCTTTTTCTGTATTGTCAGTTTTGGGTCAGTCCCATAGGTCAGGTTAGGATTATAGCTTGTGTCCCTGGGAGAACCTGCACCCATCATGTTTTCTGTTCCAGTTTTCCAATGATAACTTCTGTGTCCATATTGTGTCATTCCTTCATCTTCTCCACCAGGGATTGATCGGTTCTCCTTATGTCTCTGAATTCCTTGAGTTTCTTTATTTTCATGTTCCTCGTATGGTTTATATTCCAATTCATGGATAAGGTGTGTCAACTGCAGAATTTTCTGTTCCATGTTCTGGATTGTTTCCTCCTTTCCTGCTATGGTCCTCTCCTTGTCACAAAGATCTTTCTGGATCTTCTCTTTTGCTTCTTGTGTCTCTTTCCTCACTTGTGCCTCAGCGTCTTCTCTTTCTCTTAGTTTCTCCTCCAGATCTTCCATTGTTTGTTTCATCTTCTTGGCCGTCAGCTGATTTTCTGCTCTGGTCCTCTCCTCGTCACACAGATCTTTCTGGATCTTCTCTTTTGCTTCTTGTGTCTCTTTCCTCACTTGTGCCTCAGTGTCTTCTCTTTCTCTTAGTTTCTTCTCTAGGTCTTCAATTGTTTGTTCCATCTTCTTGATCGTCCTCTCCTTGTCACACAGATCTTTCTGGATCCTCTCTACTGTCTTTTGTGTCACTATTCTCATTTGTGCCTCAGCGTCTTCTCTTTCTCTTAGTTTCTTCTCCAGATCTTCCATTGTTTGTTTCATCTTCTTGGTCGTCAGCTGATTTTCTGCCATGGTCCTCTCCTCGTCACACAGATCTTTCTGGATCCTCTCTACTGTCTTTTGTGTCTCTTTTCTCATTTGCTCCTCAGCGTCTTCTCTTTCTCTTAGTTTCTCCTCCAGATCTTCTATTGTTTGTTTCATCTTCTTGGTCGTCAGCTGATTTTCTGCCATGGTCCTCTCTTGGTCACACAGATCTTTCTGGATCCTCTCTACTGTCTTTTGTTTCACTATTCTCATTTGTTCCTCAGCGTCTTCTCTTTCTGTTAGTTTCTCCTCCAGATCTTCTATTGCTTGTTTCATGTTCTTCATCGTCACCTGATTTTCTGCCATGGTCCTCTCTTGGTCACACAGATCTTTCTGGATCCTCTCTACTGTCTTTTGTGTCTCTTTTCTCATTTGCTCCTCAGCGTCTTCTCTTTCTCTTAGTTTCTCCTCCAGATCTTCTATTGTTTGTTTCATCTTCTTGGTCGTCAGCTGATTTTCTGCCATGGTCCTCTCTTGGACACACAGATCTTTCTGGATCCTCTCTACTGTCTTTTGTTTCACTATTCTCATTTGTTCCTCAGCGTCTTTTCTTTCTCTTAGTTTCTCCTCCAGATCTTCTATTGTTTGTTTCATGTTCTTCATCGTCAGCTGATTTTCTGCCATGGTCCTCTCTTGGTCACACAGATCTTTCTGGATCCTCTCTACTGTCTTTTGTGTCTCTTTTCTCATTTGCTCCTCAGCGTCTTCTCTTTCTCTTAGTTTCTTCTCTAGGTCTTCAATTGTTTGTTCCATCTTCTTGATCGTCCTCTCCTTGTCACACAGATCTTTCTGGATCCTCTCTACTGTCTTTTGTGTCTCTTTTCTCATTTGCTCCTCAGCGTCTTCTCTTTCTCTTAGTTTCTTCTCCAGATCTTCCATTGTTTGTTTCATCTTCTTGGTCGTCAACTGATTTTCTGCCATGGTCCTCTCCTCGTCACACAGATCTTTCTGGATCCTCTCTACTGTCTTTTGTTTCACTATTCTCATTTGTTCCTCAGCGTCTTCTCTTTCTCTTAGTTTCTCCTCCAGATCTTCTATTGTTTGTTTCATGTTCTTCATCGTCACCTGATTTTCTGCCATGGTCCTCTCTTGGTCACACAGATCTTTCTGGATCCTCTCTACTGTCTTTTGTGTCTCTTTTCTCATTTGTTCCTCAGTGTCTTCTCTTTCTCTTAGTTTCTTCTCCAGATCTTCCATTGTTTGTTTCATCTTCTTCATCGTCACCTGATTTTCTGCTCTGGTCCTCTCCTTGTCACATAGATTTTTCTGGATCATCTCTGTGGTGCATTCTTTCTCTTTTACGTTCTTGTCATGTTCTTTTGCTTGCTGTTTTTCTTCGCTCTCCTTTGGTTTCTTGAGCAGGAGGTCATTCCTACTTTGAATATGCTCAGTTTCTCTTTGCAGCCTCTGCAGCTCGGGCATCTTTGTCCTGTTTTCTTCATGTAGATTTTTCTGGCCCTCTTTACATTTTTCATTGTCTGTGGATAAACAAACTGTTAAATCTTTATAGATGTTGTCCAACTCAACCAAAGTCTTAGAACCATCCAAGATCAGCTTACCAGGATCTAGAAGCCTCTTCTTTGATTTTGGCCCTTTGGGATCCACAGCATCTTTCCAAGGTGAAGTATAAGCTTTGGAGATGCCAAGTTCCTTAATTTGTAGAACAGAAGATGCGGCTTCACGGTCTCTTGAAGATAGATGATGGTCCTGTCCTGGATGTATTTGAAACTTACTTGATGTACAAGAGTTTCTTCCATAATCAGCTTCATCTGTATAAAAAGAGTAAAAACACCAAGTTACTTTCTATCCTTAGGATTTGTATTCATTAGATGACAATATACAGAGTAATGTCTCCCGCAAGCTGGGGACGGAAGCAAAATCCATTAACTATAAATTACTGGACTATGCAAATGCCCATGGCCAGTATTTGGATGGGCCTTTCTTTTCAACTGGACAGGCTGTACTAATATTCTTCTGCTGAACCTTCTGGCCAGTCTTCTCAGTAGTAAGATCTATTTGTTTCATTCCCTTTTATTGTATAACTGTTTGTGTAAGTACAGTGTTTTTATTCTTTGTAATTCCTTGTTTTATGTATGCACTGCCGATCTGTGTATTAAATATTTAAAATGTAATAAGTCACTGTTGCCTTAAAGAAATTAGGTTTCCAAAGAGCTAATGTTACCAATACCTATTGTTAAATAATGTTGTAGCTAATTGGGTTATCTAAATTTTGTGTTTCGAAATTGTTGAGGGATTTCTGTAAACATCGAACCTAATTACCTACTTATTTTACATTAATAGCAAAATATAGGTGGTGGAAATTAAGGTTTCAGCTAAAACTTAAGTGAATGCTACAAGAGTAGAATTGAGCGTAAAGGAGACATCTTGTGTAGATGGGTGGGACTTTATGTAGTAAATTGTGAGGCTCCCTATCGTAGTTGCACCCTGTGACATAACTTGAGAGTGGGGGCTCATCATAATGGGTTTCATATATGCCCTTTAGTCATGTTATGTAAATTTACCTCCATGTAGTAACTTATTGGGGCTCATTTATTAAGGGTCCGAATCGTCGGGTTATGCAAAGATTTCCGATTTGCGCCGAATTGCCCTGGGATTTTAATGCACGGGACTGGATTTTGGCGCATCGGCGCCGGCTTACACGCGACAGAAAACGGGGGTGTAGGCATCGGACAACCCGACGGATTCGGAAAAAACACGGAATTTAAAAAAGAATTTGTGTCGCAAGATCAGCACTCACATACACCGGGACAAAGAAGGTGAACTCCGGCGGACCTTGGCGCAGCAGCGACGCCCGGTGGATATCGGGCGCATGGACTTTACTGAATGACGGCAGAACCGATTCAGCATCGGACAACGCGTCGTGGGATCGCAACTGGACCGGGTAAGTAAATGAGCCCCATTGTGTAGCATACCTACAGAAGGTGAGCATACACAGTGCTAGAGCTGTTGTTTCAGATGGATGGAGAATTATATGATCATTATGCGGCTTCTCATATAATTTATAGGGAGACTGATGGGAAAACAGAAAAATAAATGAAGCTATGAATGTACTGAAGGGACGGACCCCGTCCAGCACCACTACATTACATAGGACCTTCTCATTGTATCAGAGAAGCTTCATATGTTGCATGTGGTGACTGGAGAGAGGGAGGTCATTGGCCAACTGCAGAAGGGTTACTGTAATCTATACCTGGGATTGGTAAAATGCACATATTGATGTAGTGTTGAGATGTGACATTAATGACTCCACTTCCTGTCTATTCTTACCCGGGTCCATGGTTTCATCTTCTTGGGTTTTCCTCCTTAGGATTCTCTGTATATTTTCCAGGTTCTCCACGTTGTCATTCCTTTCATTGAACAGGAATAGATCGGCGGCCAGTCTACCGATGCTGGGCTGGTTCTCCAGGATCCGGGTCTTCTCAGATGAGTCAGTTTTCTGCAGATCATCGATCACCACAATGACCTTGTCCTTACCTGCAGAAAAGTGTAAGAATCAGTCAGACTCTCTGGATCTACTGCCATGACATCAGGACAATCCATGGGATATTTCTCACATACCGAGATACTCGGAGAGGTCTCTGAGCTCCTCATCGTATAAGGAGTCGGTGACGTCTGTGATGTTGAGTCGTCCGTGTTTTTTTGTGTGGTACAGGATGGCAAAGGAGCAGTTTCTGATCTCAGAGTAAAAATCTGTGTATTTATTAGTGATGTAGACGCCATGGACATCATCTGCTCTCATCAGACACTTGGTCTTCAGCCAATCCACCAACCAGCGGTAATTACTCTCTGGAGACCTTGAGAAGATGTTGATCTTTGGTCTTGATCTCATGGGTTGTAGAACCTTATGTCCTCCATGTTTTACATATGCAGAACAGATCTGTTTGTTATCCTGAAATGATTCCTTGATTTTCTAAAAGGGGAAACAAGAATTATTATTTTTCTACAGATTCTGTCCTCAGGAAAGAGCTTTCCTGATAGGACAGATGAATGACCACCAGTAACCAGAAATCTGAATTGTAATAAGAAGAGATGTGAGCCGGACATGATAAGCAGAGGAGATCTGGGATTGGAGTCTATAAATGTTTCATTTTAATTACTGTACAGCAGTAGTGTCGCTGGGATAAAAGATCCGGTGCCCCGCCCGGATCTTTTGTCCTGTTCCCCAGATTTGCAGAATACTCGTCCGGCTGTCCGGGCATCACCCCACTCATCACTATCTGCATGCTCAGGACACAAATCGTGATGAGTAATATAGTGAAGAATGGAGCCATCAGCTCTGTTCTCAACTACAGAGAGCAGGAGACGCTGCCATCACCCAGTGTCTCGTGCTCCAGGCAGCTGACTGCACTGCTGGGTGCAGGAGAAGAGCAAGGGAAGTGCAAGGTGAGTATTAGTGATTTACTATGCAGTGTGAGGGCAAGGGGCACATTGAGGAGGGCTGTGGTGAGGACATTACTGGGGGGGCTGTGTGAGGACATTACTGGGGGGGCTGTGTGAGGACATTACTGGGGGCTGTGGTGGACATTACTGAGGGCTGCGGTGGACATTACTGGGGGGCTGCGGTGGACATTACTGGGGGGCTGCGGTGGACATTACTGGGGGGCTGCGGTGGACATTACTGGGGGGGCTGTGTGAGGACATTACTGGAGGCTGTGGTGGACATTACTGAGGGTTTCGGTGGACATTACTGGGGGGCTGTGTGAGAACATTACTGAGGGCTTCGGTGGACATTACTGGGGGCTGTGGTGGACATTACTGAGGACTACGGTGGACATTACTGAGGACTGTGGTGGACAATACTTAGGGATGCGGTGGACATTACTGAGGACTACGGTGGACATTACTGAGGAGTACGGTGGACATTACTGAGGACTAAGGTGGACATTACTGGGGGGATGCGGTGGACATTACTGAGGGCTGCGGTGGACATTACTGGGGGGCTGCGGTGGACATTACTGAGGGCTGCAGTGGACATTACTGAGGGCTGCGGTGGACATTACTGAGGGCTGTGGTGGACATTACTGGGGGCTGTGGTGGACATTACTGAGGGCTGCGGTGGACATTACTGAGGGCTGTGGTGGACATTACTGGGGGCTGTGGTGGACATTACTGAGGGCTGCGGTGGACATTACTGAGGGTCTGTGTGAGGACATTACTGGGTGGCTGTGGGGGACATTACTGAGGACTACGGCGGACAATACTGAGGACTACGGTGGACATTACTGAGGACTACGGTGGACATCACTGAGGGCTGTGGTGGACATTACTGAGGACTACGGCGGACATTACTGAGGGATGCGGTGGACATTACCGAGGGCTGTGGTGGAAATTACTGGGGACTACGGTGGACATTACTGAGGACTACGGTGGACATTACTGAGGACTACGGTGGACATTACTGAGGGATGCGGTGGACAATACTGAGGGATGCGGTGGATATTACTGAGTACTACGGTGGACATTACTGAGGAGTACGGTGGACATTACTGAGGACTAAGGTGGACATTACTGGGGGGATGCGGTGGACATTACTGAGGGCTGCGGTAGACATTACTGGGGGACTGCGGTGGACATTACTGAGGGCCGCAGTGGACATTACTGAGTGCTGCGGTGGACATTACTGAGGGCTGTGGTGGACATTACTGGGGGGTCTGTGTGAGGACATTACTGAGGACTACGGTGGACATCACTGAGGGCTGTGGTGGACATTACTGAGGACTACGGCGGACAATACTGAGAGATGTGGTGGACATTACCAAGGGATGTGGTGGACATTACTGAGGGTCTGTGTGAGGACATTACTGGGGGGCTGTGGGGGACATTACTGAGGACTACGGTGGACATCACTGAGGGCTGTGGTGGACATTACTGAGGACTACGGCGGACAATACTGAGGGATGTGGTGGACATTACCGAGGGATGTGGTGGACATTACTGAGGACTACGGTGGACATCACTGAGGGTTGTGGTGGACATTACTGAGGACTACGGCGGACATTACTGAGGGATGCGGTGGATATTACCGAGGGATGTGGTGGACATTACTGTGGACTACGGTGGACATTACTGTGGACTATAATGGACATCACTGAGGGCTGCGGTGGACATTACTGAGGGATGCGGTGGACATTACTGAGGGATGTGGTGGACATTACTGAGGACTAAGGTGGACATTACTGAGGACTAAGGTGGACATTACTGGGGGGCTGCGGTGGACATTACTGGGGGGCTGTTGTGGACATTACTGAGGGCTGCGGTGGACATTACTGGGGGGCTGCGGTGGACATTACTGGGGGCTGCGGTGGACATTACTGGGGGGCTGCGGTGGACATTGCTGGGGGGCTGCGGTGGACATTACTGGGGGGCTGTGTGAGGACATTACTGAGGGTTGCGGTGGACATTACTGGGGGGCTGCGGTGGACATTACTGAGGGCTGCGGTGGACGTTACTGAGGGCTGTGGTGGACATTACTGAGGGTCTGTGTGAGGACATTACTGGGGGCTGTGGGGGACATTACTGAGGGCTGCGGTAGACATTACTGAGGGCTGCGGTGGACATTACTGAGGGGCTGTGGTAGACATTAACAGGGGCTATGTGAGGACATTACTGGGGGGGGATGTGTGAGGACATTACTGAGGGCTGTGTGAGGACATTACTGGGGGGCTGTGGTGGACATTACTGGGGGGCTGTGTGAGGACATTACTGGGGGGGATGTGTGAGGACATTACTGGGTGGCTGTGTGATGACATTACTGGGGGGGGGGTGTGAGGACATTACTGGGGGATTGTGTGGGGCACATTGCTGGGGGGCTGTGTGGGGACCTTACTGGGGGCTGTGGTGGACATTACTGGGGGGTTGTGTGGGGGACATTACTGGGCGGTTGTGTGGGGGACATTACTGGGGATTGTGTGGGGGACATTACTGGGGGATGTGTGAGGACATTACTGGGTGGCTGTGTGAGGACATTACTGGGGGTTGTGTGGGGGAAATTACTGGGGGCTGTGTGAGGACATTAATGGGGGGGCTGTGTGGGGGACATTACTAGGGGGGTGTGTGGAGGACATTACTGGGGGGCTGTGTGGGCACATTACTGGGGGGCTGTGTGAGGACATTACTGTGGGGCTGTGTGAGGACGTTACTGGGGGGGATGTGTGAGGACATTACTGGGGGCCTGTGTGAGGACATTACTGGGGGCCTGTGTGAGGACATTACTGGGGGGGTGTGTGAGGACAATACTGGGGGGGCTGTGTGGGGGACATTACTGGGGGGTTGTGTGGGGGACATTACTGGGGATTGTGTAGGGGACATTACTGGGGGATGTGTGAGGACATTACTGGGTGGCTGTGTGAGGACATTACTGGGGGTTGTGTGGGGGAAATTACTGGGGGCTGTGTGAGGACATTAATGGGGGGGCTGTGTGGGGGACATTACTAGGGGGGGGTGTGGAGGACATTACTGGGGGGCTGTGTGAGGACATTACTGGGGGGCTGTGTGAGGACATTACTGGGGGGCTGTGTGGGCACATTACTGGGGGGCTGTGTGAGGACATTACTATGGGGCTGTGTGAGGACATTACTGGGGGGGATGTGTGAGGACATTACTGGGGGGGATGTGTGAGGACATTACTGGGGGCCTGTGTGAGGATATTACTGGGGGATTGTGTGAGGACATTACTGGGGGTGTGTGTGAGGACAATACTATGGGGGCTGTGTGGGGGACATTACTGGGGGGCTGTGTGGGGGACATTACTAGGGGGGGGTGGAGGACATTACTGGGGGGCTGTGTGAGGACATTACTGGGGGGCTGTGTGGGCACATTACTGGGGGGCTGTGTGAGGACATTACTGGGGGGCTGTGTGAGGACATTACTGGGGGGCTGTGTGGAGGACATTACTGGGGGACTCTGTGGGCACATTACTGGGGGGCTGTGTGAGGACATTACTGGGGGGCTGTGTGAGGACATTACTGGGGGGCTGTGTGGAGGACATTACCGGGGGGCTGTGTGAGGACATTACTGGGGGGCTGTGTGGGCACATTACTGAGGGCTGTGGTGGACATTGCGAGGGGCTGTTTGAGGACATTACTGAGGGCTGCGGTGGACATTACTGAGGGCTGCGGTGGACATTACTGAGGGCTGTGGTGGACATTGCGAGGGGCTGTTTGAGGACATTACTGAGGGCTGCGGTGGACATTACTGAGGGCTGCGGTGGACATTACTGAGGGCTGTGGTGGACATTATTGGGGGCTGCAGTTGACATTACTGAGGGCTGTGGGCAAATTACTGGACACTGTGGGATAAATACTGGGGGCTGTGTGAGGGCGAACCCCTGTGGGCAATGCTCGTCCCGAGTGTATATGTGTTTCCATAGAAATGCATGCGATTGTTAACGAGGACCTGGTGTCTTGCATTGTTTAAGCACAGGGCACACCCCACGTGTGTACGCAGCCATACAGTGTTTGGGGCGAGTGTTTGGGGTAGCAGTGGGAAAACACTTGCAGGGAACCAAGATGTGGAAACAGTGATGAACACAAGACGTCTTTGTGGTGAGGAGGAGGACACGTGGCTGAAGAGGAGATGTGGTGATGCAGTCCCAGGACGCATCACCTGAGGGCGATGGATGAATTAGGGAGGGATTTCTCCTTTGTTTTCTGTCGCTGTATATTAGTACAGTTGTTTTTGGCACAACCCAATGTACAGGAGTGGGCATTACTGAAAGTGGGACACATATTCACTGGTGCCCGTGCCCTGAATCATTTACCAGCCTAGCAACGCCCCTGCTGTACAGGACTTACTTCACTTGTGGACCTGGCAGAAGATGGAGAAGATCTGCTGTAACCTGGGGAGAAAGTGAGAGCTGTCAGTGATCTTCATGGTTCCAGCCTTGTGGGATATGACGAGATTATACAGAGATTTGTGGAAGGTCTTGGTGAGGATGACAATACACTGGAATCATAGCTACAGGGGAGACTCGAGCTTTCCATGGACTGTGAGGGAATCTGAAGATGTTCCAGCCCTGTCACCTGACCAGTCGTAGTTGGAATAGGTTGATGTATATCCAGTTGTACCTTATTATTTACAAGGATAATTTCCTATTATATTTATAACGTTACTGTAGACTTGCGTTACTCTTAGCAGTGACCGGTCACTAGGCGGTTGTTGAGTAGATGGAGCCTCCGACAGCTTCAGCACTGGCTGTACTGGTAGCCGTCCTGGTCCGTCTAGTAAGGACCTTCAGTGTAAATGTGTGCATGGGTGATAAACTCAGGAGCCCATTCACATTACAGCAATTCTTACATGGTGGGTCATTTTTATGGGCTTTGTCTGAGAAAATAAGAAGAATTTTTGACCCTTCAGATGTGTCTTTCGACTAGTGGGGAGCAGTCAGGTCCTATTGATGTAGTGTTGAGAATTGACATTTATTTATTTATTTATTTTTTTTTTGGGGGGGGGGTTTAAAAAATTTATTTAAAGAAAAACGAAAAGTTTTACATACAGTTGTTTATAAAGAACAGTTTACATGTTTGTCCTTAATCATTGACACTACTATCAGTAGTATTTGTTTGTGTTAGTTGGTTAAAACATGACTATCAATGCTTCTATTGTTGTTATTACTCAGACTCGATCTAGACCGGTCATTACTTCATGAGTCCAGATCCGTAAGTCGTCCATTAGACAGAGACAGATAACCTTAATTAAAAAGAAAGGAATAAAATTTAAGAAAAAGAAATGTGAAAAGTGAAAAGAGGAACAAGAAGGAAGACAGAAAAAAGGCAACTTAGCCTTTTGTAATATAATCCTTATAGTGGTCTTGCCATTTGGTGTTCTGAAGATAGGTGATGCGTTTGGGTTGGTCACTCATAGTAGTATTGAGAATTAGTCCAGACTTTCCATTGGTCTTCCATTAAGGTGGTTTTTAGAGATGAGCGAACATGCTCGTCCGAGCTTGATGCTCGGTCGAGCATTAGGGTACTCGAAACTGCTCGTTGCTCGGACGAATACTTCGCCCGCTCGAGAAAATGGCAGCTCCCGCCGTTTTGCTTTTTGGCGGCCAGAAACAGAGCCAATCACAAGCCAGGAGACTCTGCACTCCACCCAGCATGACGTGGTACCCTTACACGTCGATAGCAGTGGTTGGCTGGCCAGATCAGGTGACCCTGGGATAGACTAGCCGCTGGCCGCGCTGCTCGGATCATTCTGTCTCTGGATGCCGCTAGGGAGAGAGCTGCTGCTGGTCAGGGAAAGCGTTAGGGTGTTCTATTAGCTTACTGTTAGGCAGGAGTGATTCTCAAAGAACCCAACAGCCCTTCTTAGGGCTACAATAACGTTCTACTTTTTTTATTTTAATTTGCATCTTTTACCATTTTGTGAGGAATTAGCAGGGGGACTTGCTACCGTTGTGTTTAGCTCTTAGTGGCACACATATCCATAGCAAAGACCGAAGTGGGAAAATTCAGTAGGGGTTGGATTTCTATTAGGCAATAACTCAGTGTCATCTCATCTGGCATAGTAGTGTGCTTCCTTTGATACTTGGCTAGAAAATAGCCATAGGAGAATACAAACAGCTTCTTGAAGCCTACAGTAGCGTTCTATATATTTGATTTCTGGTTGATCTGCTGGTGGCTGTAGTTTCTGCAGTGCATGTACTTGCCAATTCTGAGCAATTTGTAGTGAGACTTGCGACCGCTGTGTTCTGCGCTTAGTGGCGCACATATCCATAGCAAAGGCCGAAGTGGCAAAATTCAGTAGGGGTTGGATTTCTATTAGGCAATAACTCAGTGTCATCTCATCTGGCATAGTAGTGTGCTTCCTTTGATACTTGGCTAGAAAATAGCCATAGCAATAGGATAGGATTGTTTGGTTTTAAAAACTCAAAAAAAAACAAAAAACACAAAAAAACACAAAAAGAAGTAAAAAAAAAAAAAAAGTTATAACTCTCATTTTAAAAATGTTTAACCCGAGGGCTAGGGGTAGAGGACGAGGGCGGGGACGTGGGCGTCCAACTACTGCAGGGGTCAGAGGCCGTGGTCCTGGGCGGGGTGAGACACCACCTGCTGATGAGGGAGCAGGGGAACGCCGCAGAGCTACACTCCCTAGGTTCATGTCTGAAGTTACTGGGACTCGTGGTAGAGCACTGTTGAGGCCAGAACAGTGCGAACAGGTGATGTCGTGGATTGTTGACAATGCTTCGAGCAATTTGTCCACCACCAGTCAGTCTTCCACGCAGTCCACCCATGTCACCGAAATCCCCACTCCTCCAGCTCCTGCACCTCAGCCTCCTCCCCCCCAGTCTGCCCCCTCCCAGGAAAATTTGGCATTTGAACCGGCATACTCTGAGGAACTGTTTTCTGGACCCTTCCCACAGTCACAAACCACTTGTCCGGTTGCTGCTGAGCAATTTTCCGATGCCCAGGTTTTCCACCAGTCACAGTCTGTGGGTGATGATGACCTTCTTGACGTAGTGGAAGTGTGTAAAGAGGTGTCCGACGATGAGGAGACACGGTTGTCAGACAGTGGGGAAGTTGTTGTCAGGGCAGGAAGTCCGAGGGGGGAGCAGACTGAGGGATCGGAGGATGATGAGGTGACAGACCCAAGCTGGGTTGAGAGGCCGGGTGAACACAGTGCTTCTGAGACGGAGGAGAGTCCTCGACCTGAACAGGTTGGAAGAGGCAGTGGTGGGGCCAGACGGAGAGGCAGGGCCAGAGCTGGTGCATCAGCGCCACTGTCAACTAGTGAAGCTCCCGTGGTGAGGGCTCTTGCGGCGAGGGCTAGATCTTCAGAAGTGTGGAGGTTCTTTAAGGAAACACCGGATGACCGACGGACTGTGGTGTGCAACATTTGCCAAACCAGGCTCAGCAGGGGTTCCACCACTACTAGCTTAACTACCACCAGTATGCGCAGGCATATGAATGCTAAGCACCCCACTCAGTGGCAACAAGCCCGTTCACCTCCGGCCGTGCACACCACTGCTCCTTCCCCTGTGTCAGCTGCTAGTCAGCCCCCTGCCCAGGACCCTGGCACAAAAACCCCATCGTCGCCTCCACGATCCTCCACAGCATCCACCAGCGTTCAGCTCTCCATACCCCAGACGCTGGAGCGGAAACGCAAATATAGTGCAACCCACCCGCACGCCCAAGCCCTTAATGTGCACATCTCCAGATTGCTTAGCCTGGAGATGCTGCCCTATAGGCTAGTAGAGACCGAGGCCTTTCGCAACCTCATGGCGGCGGCCGCCCCTCGGTATTCGGTCCCCAGCCGCCACTACTTTTCCCGATGTGCCGTCCCAGCCCTGCACCAGCACGTGTCAGACAACATCATCCGTGCCCTGACCAACGCCGTTTCTGACAAGGTCCACCTGACCACGGACACGTGGACGAGTGCTGCCGGGCAGGGCCACTATATATCGCTGACGGCACATTGGGTTAACTTGGTGGAGGCTGGGACCGAGTCTGACCCTGGGGCTGCTCATATACTGCCGACGCCGAGGATTGCGGGGCCTACCTCGGTCCAGGTGTTTCAGGCCTACTATGCCTCCTCCTCCTCCCACCCCTCCTCCACCTCCTCCTCCGAACTACCATCCGTGGGCACGGCGCCATCAGTCGGTAGCTCTAGGCACAGCAGCAGTGCCGTCGCTAAGCGACAGCAGGCGGTGCTCAAACTGCTGAGCCTAGGCGACAAAAGGCACACCGCCCAAGAGCTATTACAGGGCATCACGGCGCAGACTGATCTGTGGCTGGCACCGCTGAACCTCAAGCCGGGAATGGTTGTGTGTGACAACGGCCGTAACCTGGTGGCGGCTCTGCAACTCGGCAGACTGACACATGTGCCATGCCTGGCCCATGTGTTAAATCTGATAGTGCAGCGTTTCCTCAAGACATACCCCAATCTGTCTGATTTGCTCACGAAGGTGCGCCGCATCTGTGCGCATTTCAGGAAGTCCAGCCCAGATGCTGCCACTCTCAGGGCAGCGCAGCGCCGCCTCCAACTGCCCGCTCACCGACTGTTGTGCGACGTGCCCACGAGGTGGAATTCAACACTGACCATGTTATCCAGAGTTTACCAGCAGCGCAGAGCGATTGTAGACTGCCAGATGTCAACTTCCACCAGAACTGGTAGTCAGGTCAGTCAGCTTCCTCAAGTCTACAATGAGGAGTGGACGTGGATGTCTGATATCTGTCAGGTGCTGAGTAACTTTGAGGAGTCAACACAGATGGTCAGTGGCGATGCCGCCATCATCAGCCTCACCATCCCGCTGCTTGGCCTGTTGAAAAACTCTCTGGTCAGCATGAAGTCGGAAGCTTTGCGCTCGTCACAAGAGACGGGGGAAGAATATTCCCTTGTTGATAGCCAAAGCACCCTGAGGTCTGTTTCTCAGCGCATATCGGAGGAGGTGGAGGTGGAGGAGGATGAGGAGGAAGAGGAGGAGAATGTTGGCGAGACACAAGAGGGGACCATTGTTGAGTCCTTCACTGTTCAGCGTGTATGGGCAGAAGAAGAGGAGTTGGAGGAGTTGGAGGAGGAGGAAATGGACAGTCAGGCCAGTGAGGGGAGTGAATTCTTACGCGTTGGTACTCTGGCGCATATGGCAGATTTCATGCTAGGCTGCCTATCCCGTGACCCTCGCGTTCAAAGAATTTATTCCAGCACCGATTACTGGGTGTTCACTCTCCTGGACCCACGGTACAAGCAAAATCTTTCCACTCTCATCCCTGCAGAGGAAAGGAGTGTGAGAATGCATGAATACCAGCAGGCCCTGGTGCACAAGCTGAAACAGTATTTCCCTTCTGACAGCGCTAGCGGCAGAGTGCGTAGTTCTGCGGGACAAGTAGCGAGGGAGAGTAGGCGAGTAGGCAGCTTGTCCTGCACTGGCAAGGGTACGCTTTACAAGGCTTTTGCCAGCTTTATGTCACCCCAGCAAGACACTGTCACCTGTCCCCAGTCTCGGCAGAGTAGGGCTGATCTTTACAGAAAGATGGTGAGGGAGTACGTAGCTGACCATACCATCGTCCTAAATGATCACACAGCTCCCTACAACTACTGGGTTTCAAAGCTGGACATGTGGCACGAACTGGCGCTGTACGCCTTGGAGGTTCTTGCCTGCCCTGCCGCTAGCGTCTTGTCCGAGCGGGTTTTCAGTGCAGCTGGTGGCATCATCACCGATAAGCGTACACGCCTGTCGACTGACAGCGCTGACAGGCTGACGCTTATTAAAATGAATAAAGGCTGGATTTCTCAGAATTTCCAATGTCCACCAGGTGAAGGAAGCTCAACCTGAATAATTGATCCACTCCTCCTCCTCCTCCTCCTCATTTTCCTCCTTCTCCTCCTCTTTGTACAGTAAAGCAGAGGAAAATGGCTATTTTTTGACAGGGCCCACTGGCTCTTGCTATAGTACTTCATGCATTTAATTTTTCTGGAGGGCCACCTACCCGGTCCTCTGTTTGAAACAATTTTTGTGAGTGCCACATACAGGCACTCAATCTATTCCATTTTTCTGGAGGGCCACCTACCCGGTCCTCTGTTTTAAAAAATTTTTGGGACTGCCACATACAGGCACTCAATCTATTCCATTTTACTGGAGGGCCACCTACCTGCTCCTCTGGTTTGAAACATTTTTGGGACTGCCACATACAGGCACTCAATCTATTCCATTTTACTGGAGGGCCACCTACCTGCTCCTCTGGTTTGAAACATTTTTGGGACTGCCACATACAGGCACTCAATCTATTCCATTTTACTGGAGGGCCACCTACCTGCTCCTCTGGTTTGAACAATTTTTGGGACTGCCACATACAGGCACTCAATCTATTCCATTTTACTGGAGGGCCACCTACCTGCTCCTCTGGTTTGAAACATTTTTGGGACTGCCACATACAGGCACTCAATCTATTCCATTTTACTGCAGGGCCACCTACCTGCTCCTCTGGTTTGAACAATTTTTGGGACTGCCACATACAGGCACTCAATCTATTCCATTTTACTGGAGGGCCACCTACCTGCTCCTCTGGTTTGAAGAATTTTTGGGACTGCCACATACAGGCACTCAATCTATTCCATTTTACTGGAGGGCCACCTACCTGCTCCTCTGGTTTGAACAATTTTTGGGACTGCCACATACAGGCACTCAATCTATTCCATTTTACTGGAGGGCCACCTACCTGCTCCTCTGGTTTGAAGAATTTTTGGGACTGCCACATACAGGCACTCAATCTATCCCATTTTACTGGAGGGCCACCTACCTGCTCCTCTGGTTTGAAAAATGTTTGGGACTGCCACATACAGGCACTATCCAAATTAAATTGTCTCCATAGCAGCCTCCACACGTTGTCTCCATTGCTACCTCCAAAAGTCGTCCATATAGCTGCCTCCATACATCGTCCCTTTATCAAACGAGGTGTGTCAGGCAGAAATTTGGGTTGTTTTCATGGATTCCACATCAAAGTTGTTAACTTTGTCGCCACCCTGCTGTGTTATCCACAAAATATACTGGCAAACTTTTACCATTTAGGGATATTATTTCAGCGCTTCTTGCGCATCTGTTTACATTCCCCTCACCCGGCATATCCTAAACTTATAAGAACGCTACTACACTTGATCTTATACAAAAGGTTCTTAGAAGTGCTGTTTGGGGAGTAGCCTAGAGACAGGGGCTTGGATTGGCGAAAGCTCGCCTGGCAGCGGAACGCCAGCTCCATGCGCATCATGCGCTTCTTGCGCATCTGTTTACATTCCCCTAACCCGCCATATCCCAAACTTATAAGAACGCTACTACACTTAACTTGGTGCAGGCTGGGACCGAGTCTGACCCTGGGGCTGGTCATATACTGCCGACGCAGAGAATTGCGGGGCCTACCTCGGTCCAGGTCTCAAAGGCCTACTATACCTCCTCCCACCCCTCCTCCACCTCCTCCTCCTCCGAATTACCATCCGTGGGCATGGCGCCATCAGTCGGTAGCTCTAGGCACAGCAGCAGTGCCGTCGCTAAGCGACAGCAGGCGGTGCTGAAACTGCTGAGCCTAGGCGATAAAAGGCACACCGCCCAAGAGCTATTACAGGGCATTCCACATCAAAGTTGTTAACTTTGTCGCCACCCTGCTGTGTAATCCACAAAATATACTTGCAAACTTTTACCATTTAGGGATATTATTTCAGCGCTTCTTGCGCATCTGTTTACATTCCCCTCACCCGCCATATCCTAAACTTATAAGAACGCTACTACACTTGATCTTATACAAAAGTGCTGTTTGGGGAGTAGCCTAGAGACAGGGGCTTGGATTTGCGAAAGCTCGCCTGGCAGCGGAGCGCCAGCTCCATGCGCATCATGCGCTTCTTGCGTATCTGTTTACATTCCCCTCACCCGGCATATCCTAAACTTATAAGAACGCTACTACACTTGATCTTATACAAAAGGTTCTTAGAAGTGCTGTTTGGGGAGTAGCCTAGAGACAGGGGCTTGGATTGGCGAAAGCTCGCCTGGCAGCGGAGCGCCAGCTCCATGCCAAGATCCAACTAACATAGTTTTAACTGCAGCACCTTTAATCTACTACTAGTTCACTGCCTCCATACATGGTCCCCTTATCAAACGAGCTGTGTCAGGCAGAATTTTGGGTTGTTTTCATGGCTTCCATGTTAACTTTGTCGCCACCCTGCTGTGTAATCCACAAAATATACTGGCAAACTTTTATCATGTACCGATATTATTTGAGCACTTCTTGCTCACCTCCTTTGGTTCCTCTCTGCCACCCATTGGTTTGAAGCCTGAGTCCATTTAGGGTATGTCGCCATGACACTCTCTAGCCTGCTGCCGCTGCCTCTGCATGCCGTCCCCTATAGTGTCAGGGGCAATTATTGGATGTTTTAGATGCTATCTAGCCTCATTCTGTCACTCTGTCATGGCCATGCTGTTGCCCATAATTTTGGCATAATGGTGCGATTATGCAGCCTCAGAGGCATCCATGCATGCTGCCCCTGCTGTTTCCTGTCCATTTCCGTGGTGTTTCCATCCTTTTCTGAGGTTCCCAGGTGTTTGGCCAAGCTTCCCTGTGCAGAGCCTTGGTCCCCTTGAAAAATGCTCGAGTCTCCCATTGACTTCAATGGGGTTCGTTATTCGAGACGAGCACTCGAGCATCGGGAAAAGTTCGTCTCGAATAACGAGTACCCGAGCATTTTAGTGTTCGCTCATCTCTAGTGGTTTTCCCTCTTTGGTTGGCTATCGCTCTCTCGTAGGCACATGTGGTATTTAATTGACCTAATATATCGTCCAGTTGTGGGCATTTGGGGTCTTTCCAGTGCTTAGTTATAGTAAGTTTGGTAGTCATTAGTAATTGTGCGGGTACTGTAGGATGCTTCTTGTCTAAGCTTGCTAAATCTATTAATAGCAGCGCTTGTTGTGGTGATAGGCTTATTGGCTTCTTATATATGTGAGATAGGATATTAGTAACGGAATTCCATAAAGGTGAAATTATAGGACAGTCCCATAGAATATGAAGAAGTGTACCTCTGCCTCCGCATCCCCTCCAACAAGAAGGGGAGGTTCTTGGGTAGATCATACTTAACTTGGAAGGTGTAAAATACCACCTATGGAGAGTTTTTATTATTGCCTCCTGGTGAGACACACATTGGAATGTGGAATAAATAGTTGTAAATGCTTTTTTCCATTGAGCTGGAGTGAATGATTTTTGAAGGTCTCTTTCCCATTTAGTCATAAATGGAGGTTTGTCTTGTTTGATATTTTCTTGTAAGAGTTTATAGAAGAAAGCTATTCCTTTGGTCTTTGAGGAGGTTTTGTCCAGGTAGTTTAGTATAGTTTGGTCTATTTGAGGAACATGCTGATTGGTACTGTTTAAAATACTTCGTATTCTCAGGTATTTATGTGTTTCTCCTTGAGGTAGATTATATTTTGAGGAGATTTCTTGGTAAGATTGAATAGATTTGTGGCCCCATATGTCCTGGATTGTTTTGATTCCTTTTGCCTTCCATGTCGCTAGGTCTAAGTTAGGTGTTTTGGAATTGAGATATTCCAGGGGGATTCTGCTTAATGGAAATGTGGTTTTGTTGGAGTTCCGTTTGTGGAGAAGTTCCTGCCATGCTTGATCTGCTGCTTTAATTGTAGGTGTGTTAGGGGTAGAATTAGATAGACCCCATAGTCCATTATATAATCTAAATGCCAGTGGGAAATTGTTATTTAGATGTACTTCTTGTTTGCACCAGTTTTTCACGGGTTCCCCCCACCAGTGACTGGTTTGATCCAAAACAGCCGCATAGTAGTAGTTTTTTAAGTCTGGTAAACCGAGTCCTCCATTTAATTTATCTCTAGTCAATATTCCTCGTGCTATTCTGGGTTTTTTACCCGCCCAGATGAATTTGGAAAGCTGTGAGTGGGCTTTTTTGAAGAAATTTTCTGGTACTGGTATATTAAGACTTCTAAAAATAAAAAGGTAGCGAGGGAGTATCATCATTTTGTATGCCGCTATTCTGCCGCACCAGGATAATATTGTTTTGGAGTAGGATTCTAAATCTTTATCAATTGTTGCTAATAACGGATAGTAGTTGAGTTGTATTAGTTGGTTAGTCGGAAAGGTTAATTTCACACCCAAATATGAGATCCATTTGTCCTGCCAGTCTAGATCATATGTGGCTTTTAGTTGTTTCAGTGTAGGGGGTTTCAGGTTTATCGGTAATGCTTGGGATTTTGTATTGATCTTATAATGTGAGATCTTGCTAAATTCTGCTATAATTTTTAATGTTTCTGGTAGAGAGTTGATTGGTCGCTTAGTGTGAGGATTATGTCATCCGCAAATAGGGAGATGACATTATGAGATTGTCCCATGTTAATTCCCTTTATTTGTTCATTTTGTCTTATCAGTTCCGCTAGAGGTTCTATTGATAAATTAAAAAATAATGGGGAAAGGGGGCATCCCTGACGAGTGCCGTTTGTCAATTTAAAGTATGGGGATAAAATGCCATTTGTAAATACTTGGGCTATAGGATTTGAATATAGTGCTTTTATGGCGCTATATATTTCGCCTTTAATACCAAATTTGTTTAGTACTTCAAATGCGTATTCCCAATTCACTCTGTCAAACGCCTTTTCGGCGTCGACAGTGAGGGCTATTGCACTTTTCTTATTAAGTTCGCAATATTGAAGGGTGTTAATGATTCTCCTCGTGTTATCTGGAACTTGCCTGCCATGCGTAAAACCAGCCTGGTCCGGATGAATTAGTGTAGGAATAATTGGTTTTAACCTATTTGCTAATATTTTAGCATATATTTTTACGTCATGGTTTAAAAGTGAAATCGGTCTATAGTTGGATGTTATGTCGGTAGGTTTACCCGGCTTTGGTAGGGTGACTATTAAAGCTGATAGCATCTCACTTGGAAATGCTCCCTTTTCCTGTGCCAGGTTGAATAGCTTATTTAAATGCGGGGTGAGTGAGGTTATAAATTTTTTATAGTATTCCCCTGGTAGTCCGTCAGGGCCTGGTGTCTTATCGGATGGAAACGATCTAATAGTTTTTGTTATTTCCTCTGGGGTGAATTTAGCGTTAAGAGACTTTAGTTGTTCAGATGAAACTTTGGGAAGTGATATCTTTTTAAGAAAGGAGTTTATAGCTATTTTTGTCGGTACTGAGTTTGTGGGATCGTTCTTTAAGTTATAAAGTCCCTCATAGTATGCTGCAAAAGCTTCAGCTATGCCTCTAGGAGACATGATTTTCTCCTTAGTGTTGGGGTGATGAATCAATGGGATTTTTGATTTCAGGGCTCTTTGTTTTAGTTTTTTAGCTAATACAGCCCCTGCTTTTTGGTCCTGAGAGTAGAATTTTATTTTCATTTTTTTTAGGGAGTGTGAGTAATTAACAAGGTATAAATTTCTCAGGTGATCTCTAGCTTCCCGTAATTTTTTGTAAGTATCGTGTTGGTGGTTTGTCTTGTGAAGTGCTTCTAATATGGCTATCTTTTTTGTTGTATTATCTATTTCTTTCTTTCTCTGAATATTTGCTTTTATCCCTATCTTTATGAGTTCCCCTCTTATAAATCCTTTGTGTGTGATCCATACTGAAAAGAAATCAGTGTTCTCTTGCGTATTAAATGTCATGAATTCTTTAGAAGCTTTTTCTAGGAATTCAACATGTTTGTTGTTTGAAAAAACTGTTGTATTGGCCCTCCATACAAAATCATTGATATTTGATAGGTTGTCTGAAATTGTAAGAGATATTGGAGCATGGTCTGACCAATGTTTCGATCCAATCTTAGTATTTTCTATTCTGTCTAGTAAGTCTCTGTTAACTAAAAACATATCTATTCTAGAATATGTACAATGTCTGTGAGAATAGAAGGAGAAATCTTTTTCGGATGCGTGTTGCACTCTCCATGCATCAAATAGTTGGTTACGCCATATCCAGGGATTAAGAATGAAATCCCTTTTCGGGGATCTAGCTGTTGTGTCCAGTTCGAATTGATTGATTGTATTGAAGTCCCCACATATTATTAATTCTCCTTGTTTGATTTTGTTTACCTTTTTAAGGAGTTTCCTTAAGAATTTTCCTTGTCCCTTATTTGGGGCGTATATATTTACTATTGTGTAAGGTAGATTATTTATTGTACATACTATTATTATGTAGCGACTCTGTGAATCTATAATTTGTTGTTGTATTTTCAGTGCCAGTGATGACCGAAAACCCATTAGCACCCCCCTTTTTTTTTGGGAGAAGGTGGATGTTATAATTGTGGGGAATTGAGGGTTAGATATTTTGGGTGGGTTTTTACTACTAATGTGTGTCTCTTGTATGCAGATAATATCTGCTTTCTGTTTTTGGGTTTCTTTCCATAAGAGCGACCTTTTATATGGACTGTTAAGTCCTTTCACATTAAGGGATATAATTTTTATACCCATATTTATATTTAATGAGCTGTTTGGTGATGCATTTTTTAGTATTAGAGATGTTGTTTTCTGTTTGTTTGTTGTTTTTAGTATGACCAAAGGCAGTAGACCATAACCATATATGCATAACAATACATTTCCTATACACGAAATTTACATAAAAATAAACTTGAAATACAATAAACAAAATTGTACTAATCTGAAATTGTAGTACTTGCATGGGGTGAGTCCACGTGGAAACGTGACGGGGAGGTGTAAGTAGTCGTTCTATCTCCTCCTCTTAAACTTGTTTTAGGCTGTTTCTCGTTATATTT
The DNA here is from genome assembly GCF_040894005.1 of Engystomops pustulosus. NCBI lineage: Eukaryota > Metazoa > Chordata > Amphibia > Anura > Leptodactylidae > Engystomops > Engystomops pustulosus. Next base: position 3,202,761 of record NC_092418.1, read on the forward strand.
TTAACTTGCGGTTCGCCATTCAGGGTTTAATTTTCTGTGCTCTCTTTTTTCTTTGGATTGGGTTATTTCTTCGTATGGTAAGCCCCATTTTTCCAGAATTGAGTAGCCTTCCATGAGATTATTTATTACTACCATTGTGTTCTGGTGTTTCACCAGTATTTTGGTCGGGAAGCCCCATCTATACAGGATGTTATTTTTTCTTAGTGCAGATGTTATTGGGGCTAGCACTCTACGGGCTTGCAAAGTGGCTGCAGAAAGATCTACGTATAATTTTATGGATTCGTATGGTGCTGGTAAGTTTTGCAGGTTTCTAGATTTAGTCATCAGTTGTTCTTTTACATGAAAAAAGGTGAATCTCGCCAGGACATCTCTGGGTATAGAGTCAGGAAGAGAATTAGGCTTAGGTATTCTGTGAGCTCGATCTATGCTTAATTCATACTCCGCTAGGTTAGGGAGAATTGTTTTAGTAAGCTGTTGTACGTAATTACGGAGTTGTGTGCCTGGAACATTTTCAGGTATTCCCCTTAGTTTTACGTTGTTTCTCCTGTCTCTATCTTCAACGTCTACTAGCTTTGCTTGAATGTTAGAGACTTTTTCATCAACTTCATTATGAGAATCTACCAGCTCATTATGTGCGTTAGTGAGCGATGTCATTTTTTCTTCCACATGAGATACTCTCTCTCCTAAACTGTTGACTGAATATTGTAATGGAGAAATTAGATTAGAGAGATCTTTTTGTAGTGATATTTTAAAAGCTTCCAGCATGGCTTTTAGCTTGGTCTCAGACACTGTCTTTTCTGATGCTTGAAATAGTGAAAAGCTGTCTGGAGTAGTTGGTGTTTGGTGATTAGTCTGAGAAGAGAGGCTTGAGTCTGTGTTCACATTGAAATCTTGTTTGCGGATTTTATGTTTCACAGGACTGATGGCTGGTGAATTGGAGTTGTCAGTGCTATTCTGTGAGGGAGCTAGAGCTGAGTTAGAGCTCTCTGGCAGGTGTAGCTGCAGGGGAGACATGCTTCCCTCCCCCACCTCGTGGTCAGGAGAAGATTCTGGGCTAGAGACATGTCCCTTGCTTCTCTGGCTATTTCTAGCAGGTACTGTGTTTTCTGGAGGGGATTTGCTTGCTCTGGGGAGTTTTGAGATGGGGTTGCCGGTCTCCTTACCTCCACATGTGCTGTGGCACGATCCTTTAGTGGCGCTTGAGGATGTCTCTGCGCCATCTTTGCTTCCCCGCGGGTCCGCTGTGAAATACAGCCCGATCGGCTTATTTGCCGCTTCTTTGTTATTTCGCCGCTTTGCGGCTGTGCCAGTGATGTTTCCCGGCATGATGCTGTTGTTTTTTCCCCCTGCTCGGCGTTTATATCGCTGTTTTAGCGCTGTATGGGAGATATGAAGGACGGAGCTCCCCGTTCACGCGGCCATACTCTCAGGCAGCCAAGCCACGCCCCCCAGAATTGACATTTATGACTCCACTTACCGGTGTCCATGGTTTCATCTTTTTGGGTTTTCCTCCTTAGGATTCTCTGTATATTTTCCAGGTTCTCCACGTTGTCCTTCCTTTCATTGAACAGGAATAGATCGGTGGCCAGTCTACCGATGCTGGGCTGGTTCTCCAGGATCCGGGTCTTCTCAGATGAGTCAGTTTTCTGCAGATCATCGATCACCACAATGACCTTGTCCTTACCTGCAGAAAAGTGTAAGAATCAGTCAGACTCCCTGGATCTACTGCCATGACATCAGGACAATCCATGGGATATTTCTCACATACCGAGATACTCGGAGAGGTCTCTGAGCTCCTCATCGTATAAGGAGTCAGTGACGTCTGTGATGTTGAGTCGTCCGTGTTTTTTTGTGTGGTACAGGATGGCAAAGGAGCAGTTTCTGATCTCAGAGTAAAAATCTGTGTAATTATTAGTGATGTAGACGCCATGGACATCGTCTGCTCTCATCAGACACTTGGTCTTCAGCCAATCCTCCAACCAGCGGTAATTAAACTCTGCACACCTTGTGAAGATGCCGATCCTCAGTCTGGATCTGGCGGGTTCTATAACCTCATGTCCTCCACATTTGGTATTTGAAGACCACTTCTGTTTGGATTCTGGAGATGTTCCACTGATTTTCTGAATAATGGAAAAAGATATATTATTTTTCTCAGAATTTGTCTTGTAGGACAGATGATTGGCCACCAATGACACTGTTGAATGTATAAATTAGTAGAATTTGGAGACATGAAAAGTATTTGTAGGAATACAGCACAACCCTGTGACCCAGATTTATCAAAAACAGTGCAAACTGTACTATGTGCAGTTACCTCTGTAGTGTGCAGGGGGCGCCAGATTCATAAATTGTGGCGCCCATTCATCATGAATCTGGTGCCCCCTGCACTGCCCTGGCAGAATGCACTGACTTTTGAGTGCATCTTTAACTTGGAGCATAAAACACAATTTGCATGTCTAACTGCGCACCAGACGCCCCCTTCAGTGCAGAGACTTGTATAGCATGGAGTATAAAGCAGCCGTGTGCCGGACACTTTATAGATACATGTACAAGCAGTTTGCACTAAAGAGAACATCAGAAAACTGGCGCAGGGGCTTAATAAATATTGACCTGTATGTCACCAGACCCATTTGGAAGATTTTCCAGGGAATATTTCTTGGATCCCCTTATATAATATAGAAGATCTGTGTCCATAAACCAATCCCGGCTCCGTGGGGCATCATCTGGTTGTCTATATATGATGAGCAGCTCTAGAGATCTACAAGGAGTATCTTCATTGTCATGAGCATAGACAACATTAGGACTTACTTACACTTGTGAATATAGAGGGGAGGAAGAAAGAAGTCCAGGAACCTGCGGAGAGAGTGAGAGTTATCAGTGATCTCTACCGTCCCATCTATGTGTAAAGAGATATTACACATGATACAGAGACTGTGGACATCCACAACACAAGGGAGATTACAGAACATCTAGTGGCCACATCCTACAACACAAGGGAGATTACAGAACATCTAATGGCCACATCCTACAACACAAGGGAGATTACAGAACATCTAGTGGCCACGTCCTACAACACAAGGGAGATTACAGAACATCTAGTGGCCACGTCCTACAACACAAGGGAGATTACAGAACATCTAGTGGCCAAATCCTACAACACAAGGGAGATTACAGAACATCTACTGGCCACATCCTACAACACAAGGGAGATTACAGAACATCTAGTGGCCACATCCTACAACACAAGGGAGATTAAAGAACATCTAGTGGCCACATCCTACAACACAAGGGAGATTACAGAACATCTACTGGCCACATACTACAACACAAGGGAGATTACAGAAGATCTAATGGCCACATCCTACAACACAAGGGAGATTACAGAACATCTAGTGGCCACGTCCTACAACACAAGGGAGATTACAGAACATCTAGTGGCCACATCCTACAACACAAGGGAGATTACAGAACATCTATTTGCCACATCCTACAACATAAGAGGGAGATTACAGAACATCTAGTGGCCACATCCTACAACACAAGGGAGATTACAGAACATCTAGTGGCCACATCCTACAACACAAGGGAGATTACAGAACATCTACTGGCCACACCCTACAACAGAAGGGAGATTACAGAACAACTAGTGGCCACATCCTACAACACAAGGGAGATTACAGAACATCTAGTGGCCACATCATACAACACAATGGAGATTACAGAACATCTAGTGGCCACATCATACAACACAAGGGAGATTACAGAACATCTACTGGCCACATCCTACAACACAAGGGAGATTACAGAACATCTAATGGCCACATCCTACAACACAAGGGAGATTACAGAACATCTAATGGCCACATCCTACAACACAAGGGAGATTACAGAACATCTAGTGGCCACGTCATACAACACAAGGGAGATTACAGAAGATCTACTGGCCACATCCTACAACACAAGGGAGATTACAGAACATCTAGTGGCCACATCCTACAACCCAAGGGAGATTACAGAACATCTAATGGCCACATCCTACAACACAAGGGAGATTACAGAACATCTACTGGCCACATCCTACAACACAAGGGAGATTACAGAACATCTAGTGGCCACGTCCTACAACACAAGGGAGATTACAGAACATCTAGTGGCCACGTCCTACAACACAAGGGAGATTACAGAACATCTAGTGGCCACATCCTACAACACAAGGGAGATTACAGAACATCTACTGGCCACATCCTACAACACAAGGGAGATTACAGAACATCTAGTGGCCACATCCTACAACACAAGGGAGATTAAAGAACATCTAGTGGCCACATCATACAACACAAGGGAGATTACAGAACATCTAGTGGCCACATCCTACAACATAAGAGGGAGATTACAGAACATCTAGTGGCCACATCCTACAACACAAGGGAGATTACAGAACATCTAGTGGCCACATCCTACAACAGAAGGGAGATTACAGAACATCTAGTGGCCACATCCTACAACACAAGGGAGATTACAGAACATCTAGTGGCCACATCATACAACACAAGGGAGATTACCGAACATCTAGTGGCCACATCATACAACACAAGGGAGATTACAGAACATCTACTGGCCACATCCTACAACACAAGGGAGATTACAGAACATCTAATGGCCACATCCTACAACACAAGGGAGATTACAGAACATCTAATGGCCACATCCTACAACACAAGGGAGATTACAGAACATCTAGTGGCCACGTCATACAACACAAGGGAGATTACAGAACATCTAGTGGCCACATCCTACAACACAAGGGAGATTACAGAACATCTAGTGGCCACATCCTACAACAGAAGGGAGATTACAGAACATCTAATGGCCACATCCTACAACACAAGGGAGATTACAGAACATCTAGTGGCCACGTCATACAACACAAGGGAGATTACAGAAGATCTACTGGCCACATCCTACAACACAAGGGAGATTACAGAACATCTAGTGGCCACATCCTACAACACAAGGGAGATTACAGAAGATCTAGTGGCCACATCCTACAACACAAGGGAGATTACAGAAGATCTAATGGCCACATCCTACAACACAAGGGAGATTACAGAACATCTAGTGGCCACATCCTACAACACAAGGGAGATTACAGAACATCTAGTGGCCACATCCTACAACACAAGGGAGATTACAGAACATCTAGTGGCCACATCCTACAACACAAGGGAGATTACAGAACATCTAGTGGCCACATCATACAACACAAGTGAGATTACAGAACATCTAGTGGCCAAATCATACAACAGAAGGGAGATTACAGAACATCTAGTGGCCACATCCTACAACACAAAGGAGATTACAGAACATCTAGTGGCCACATCCTACAACACAAGGGAGATTACAGAACATCTAGTGGCCACATCCTACAACACAAGGGAGATTACAGAAGATCTAGTGGCCAAATCCTACAACACAAGGGAGATTACAGAACATCTAGTGGCCACGTCCTACAACACAAGGGAGATTACAGAACATCTAGTGGCCACGTCCTACAACACAAGGGAGATTACAGAACATCTAGTGGCCACATCCTACAACACAAGGGAGATTACAGAACATCTAGTGGCCACATCCTACAACACAAGGGAGATTACAGAACATCTAGTGGCCACATCCTACAACACAAAGGAGATTACAGAAGATCTAGTGGCCACGTCCTACAACACAAGGGAGATTACAGAACATCTAGTGGCCACATCCTACAACACAAGGGAGATTACAGAACATCTAGTGGCCACGTCCGAAGGGAGATTACAGAACATCTAGTGGCCACATCATACAAAAGAAGGGAGATTACAGAACATCTAGTGGCCACGTCCTACAACAGAAGGGAGATTACAGAACATCTAGAGGCCACATCCTACAACACAAGGGAGATTACAGAACATCTAGTGGCCACATCCTACAACACAAGGGAGATTACAGAACATCTACTGGCCACATCCTACAACACAAGGGAGATTACAGAACATCTAATGGCCACATCCTACAACACAAGGGAGATTACAGAACATCTAATGGCCACATCCTACAACACAAGGGAGATTACAGAACATCTAGTGGCCACGTCATACAACACAAGGGAGATTACAGAAGATCTACTGGCCACATCCTACAACACAAGGGAGATTACAGAACATCTGGTGGCCACATCCTACAACAGAAGGGAGATTACAGAACATCTAATGGCCACATCCTACTACACAAGGGAGATTACAGAACATCTAGTGGCCACGTCATACAATACAAGGGAGATTACAGAAGATCTACTGGCCACATCCTACAACACAAGGGAGATTACAGAATATCTAGTGGCCACGTCCTACAACAGAAGGGAGATTACAGAAGATCTACTGGCCACATCCTACAACAGAAGGGAGATTACAGAACATCTAGTGGCCACATCCTACAACAGAAGGGAGATTACAGAAGATCTACTGGCCACATCCTAAAACACAAGGGAGATTACAGAACATCTAGTGGCCACATTCTACAACACAAGGGAGATTACAGAACATCTAGTGGCCACATCATACAACACAAGGGAGATTACAGAACATCTAGTGGCCACATTCTACAACAGAAGGGAGATTACAGAACATCTAGTGGCCACATCATACAACAGAAGGGAGATTACAGAACATCTAGTCACCACATCCACAACACAAGGGAGATTACAGAACATCTAGTGGCCACATCCTACAACACAAGGGAGATTACAGAACATCTAGTGGCCACATCATACAACAGAAGGGAGATTACAGAACATCTAGTCACCACATCCACAACACAAGGGAGATTACAGAACATCTAGTGGCCACATCCTACAACACAAGGGAGATTACAGAACATCTAGTGGCCACATCCTACAACACAAGGGAGATTACAGAACATCTAGTGGCCACGTCCTACAACACAAGGGAGATTACAGAACATCTAGTGGCCACGTCCTACAACACAAGGGAGATTACAGAACATCTAGTGGCCACATCCTACAACACAAGGGAGATTACAGAACATCTACTGGCCACATCCTACAACACAAGGGAGATTACAGAACATCTAGTGGCCACGTCATACAACACAAGGGAGATTACAGAAGATCTACTGGCCACATCCTACAACACAAGGGAGATTACAGAACATCTAGTGGCCACGTCCTACAACAGAAGGGAGATTACAGAACATCTAGTGGCCACGTCCTACAACAGAAGGGAGATTACAGAAGATCTACTGGCCACATCCTACAACAGAAGGGAGATTACAGAACATCTAGTGGCCACATCCTACAACACAAGGGAGATTACAGAACATCTAGTGGCCACATCATACAACACAAGGGAGATTACAGAACATCTAGTGGCTACATCCTACAACAGAAGGGAGATTACAGAACATCTAGTGGCCACATCCTACAACACAAGGGAGATTACAGAAGATCTAGTGGCCACGTCCTACAACACAAGGGAGATTACAGAACATCTAGTGGCCACATCATACAACACAAGGGAGATTACAGAACATCTACTGGCCACATCCTACAACACAAGGGAGATTACAGAACATCTAGTGGCCACGTCCTACAACACAAGGGAGATTACAGAACATTTAGTGGCCACATCCTACAACACAAGGGAGATTACAGAACATCTAGTGGCCACGTCCTACAACACAAGGGAGATTACAGAACATCTATTGGCCACATCATACAACACAAGGGAAATTACAGAACATCTAGTGGCCACATCCTACAACACAAGGGAGATTACAGAACATCTAATGGCCACATCCTACAACACAAGGGAGATTACAGAACATCTAGTGGACCTGCCGTCAGTCCTGACTCCAGCCCTGATCTCCATATGGACCCTTCTACTGTATAGCCCAGGATATGTGGAAGGTCATGGAGAGACTGACAACACACCGGTTATTATAGTTGCAGGGGAGGTACGAGGCTCCATGATTTCCTCTGATCTAGTTTTTAACTCTCCTTTCTTTTCATCTGATCTCTTTGTTGAATCCTGAATAATTTTTCATAATCATCTTACCCTCCATATGGGCTGAGACGCAAAGGAAAGTCCTACCATTACATTCATTTTTCATGATATTTTGTTGGTATTTTGGATGTTACATTTTCATTACTCTTACTCTTAGCGGCGCTGGATTGGGGAACTGCAGTGGCTCCAGTGTTGCCCAGGACCTTAAGGATCTCCGCCATCTTCTTGTTGGCTTCTTCAGTCTTGCCAGATTCAGGGAAGAGGAGAAGCTGAGAGGACAATTGTCCGAGGCTGGGCTGTGCCTCCAGGATCCTCTGCCGCTCACTGTCAGACCAATTCTCCACATCATCCAACACCACCAGGACATTATTTCTGCCTTTAGAAATAAATGAAACAGGAGAATGAAGATCCCACAAAGCGGCTCCACCTCCATTTATCACACACTGCATGCTCCACCTCCAATTATCATAAACTGCATGCTCCACCTCCATTTATCACACACTGCATGCTCCACCTCCATTTATCATACACTGCATGCTCCACCTCCATTTATCACACACTGCATGCTCCACCTCCATTTATCACACACTGCATGCTCCACCTCCATTTATCATACACTGCATGCTCCACCTCCATTTATCATAAACTGCATTCTCCACCTCCATTTATCATACACTGCATGCTCCACCTCCACTTATCATAACCTACATGCTCCACCTCCATTTATCATAAACTGCATTCTCCACCTCCATTTATCATACACTGCATGCTGCACCTCCACTTATCATAATCTACATGCTCCACCTCCATTTATCATACACTGCATGCTCCACCTCCATTTATCACACACTGCATGCTGCACCTCCATTTATCATACACTGCATGCTCCACCTCCATTTATCACACACTGCATGCTCCACCTCCACTTATCATAATCTACATGCTCCACCTCCATTTATCATACACTGCATGCTCCACCTCCATTTATCACACACTGCATGCTCCACCTCCATTTATCACACACTGCATGCTGCACCTCCATTTATCACACACTGCATGCTCCACCTCTATTTATCCTACACTGCATGATTCCCCACCATTTATCACACACTGCAGGCTCCACCTCCATTTATCATACACTGCATGCTCCACCTCCATTTATCATACACTGCATGCTCCACCTCCATTTATCATACGCTGCATGCTCCACCTCCATTTAACATACACTGCATGATTCCCCACCATTTATCATACACCGCATGCTGTAACTCCATTTATCACACACTGCATGCTCCACCTCCATTTATCACACACTGCATGCTCCAACTCCATTTATCACACACTGCATGTTCCACCTCCATTTATCATACACTGCATTCTGCACCTCCATTTATCACACACTGCATGGTGCACCTCCATTTATCATACACTGCATGCTCCACCTCCATTTATCACACACTGCATGCTCCACCTCCATTTATCACACACTGCATGCTCCACCTCCATTTATCACACACTGCATGCTCCACCTCCATTTATCATACACTGCATGTTCCACCTCCATTTATCACACACTGCATGCGCCACCTCCATTTATCACACACTGCATGCTCCACCTCTATTTATCACACACTGCATGCTCCACCTCCATTTATCATACACTGCATGCTCCACCTCCATTTATCACACACTGCATGCTCCACCTCCATTTATCACACACTGCATGCTCCACCTCCATTTATCATACACTGCATGCTCCACCTCCATTTATCACACACTGCATGCTGCACCTCCATTTATCACACACTGCATGCTCCACCTCTATTTATCATACACTGCATGATTCCCCACCATTTATCACACACTGCAGGCTCCACCTCCATTTATCATACACTGCATGCTCCACCTCCATTTATCATACACTGCATGCTCCACCTCCATTTATCATACACTGCATGATTCCCCACCATTTATCATACACCGCATGCTCCAACTCCATTTATCACACACTGCATGCTCAGCCTCCATTTATCACACACTGCATGCTCCACCTCCATTTATCACACACTGCATGCTGCACCTCTATTTATCACACACTGCATGCTCCACCTCCATTTATCACACACTGCATGCTCCACCTCCATTTATCACACACTGCATGCTCCACCTCCATTTATCACACACTGCATACTCCACCTCCATTTATCATACACTGCATACTCCACCTCCATTTATCACACACTGCATGCTCCACCTCCATTTATCACACACTGCATACTCCACCTCCATTTATCATACACTGCATGCTCCACCTCCATTTATCACACACTGCATGCTCCGCCTCCATTTATCACACACTGCATGCTCCAACTGCATTTATCACACACTGCATTCTGCACCTCCATTTATCATACACTGCATGCTCCACCTCCATTTATCACACACTGCATGCTCCACCTCCATTTATCATACACTGCATGCTCCACCTTCATTTATCACACACTGCATGCTCCACCTCCATTTATCATACACTGCATGCTCCACCTCCATTTATCACACACTGCATGCTCCACCTCCATTTATCATACACTGCATGCTCCACCTCCATTTATCACACACTGCATGCTCCACCTCCATTTATCACACACTGCATGCTCCACCTCCATTTATCATACACTGCATGCTCCACCTCCATTTATCACACACTGCATGCTGCACCTCTATTTATCACACATTGCATGCTCCACCTCCGTTTATCACACACTGCATGCTCCACCTCCATTTATCACACACTGCATGCTCCACCTTCATTTATCACACACTGCATGCTCCACCTCCATTTATCATACACTGCATGCTCCACCTCCATTTATCACACACTGCTTGCTCCACCTCCATTTATCACACACTGCATGCTCCACCTCCATTTATCACACACTGCATGTTTCACCTCCATTTATCACACACTGCATGCTCCACCTCCATTTATCATACACTGCATGCTCCACCTCCATTTATCACACACTGCATGCTGCACCTCTATTTATCACACATTGCATGCTCCACCTCCATTTATCATACACTGCATGCTCCACCTCCGTTTATCACACACTGCATGCTCCACCTCCATTTATCATGCACTGCATGCTCCACCTCCATTTATCACACACTGCATGCTCCACCTTCATTTATCACACACTGCATGCTCCACCTCCATTTATCATACACTGCATGCTCCACCTCCATTTATCACACACTGCTTGCTCCACCTCCATTTATCACACACTGCATGCTCCACCTCCATTTATCACACACTGCATGCTCCACCTCCATTTATCACACACTGCATGCTCCACCTCCATTTATCACACACTGCATGCTCCACCTCCATTTATCACACACTGCATGCTCCACCTCCATTTATCACACACTGCATGCTCCACCTCCATTTATCACACACTGCATGCTCCACCTCCATTTATCATACACTGCATGCTCCACCTCCAGTTATCATACACTGCATGCTCCACCTCCATTTATCACACACTGCATGCTCCACCTCCATTTATCACACACTGCATGCTCCACCTCCATTTATCATACACTGCATGCTCCACCTCCATTTATCATACACTGCATGCTCCACCTCCATTTATCACACACTGCTTGCTCCACCTCCATTTATCATACACTGCATGCTCCACCTCCATTTATCACACACTGGTGCATGAACATAATTTTTAGTTATTCTTTATTAAAAAGCTGGAGAGAGGAGCTAAAGAGTGGAAGAAAAGGGACCAGGACAGAAATGGACAAGCGAAGACTGGATAGAGGAGATCAGGTCTAGAAAGGCTGCGACCATGAAATAGTGAAAACTAAGACTAGAAACAGTAGATGGAGACGGTGGCCCACATTGATCAAAAACAGTGCAGTGCGTACTATGTCCAGTGTCCTGTGTAGTGTTTACTATGTGCAGTGTGTGTACTATGTGCATGGTGTACTATGTGCAGGGTGCAATATGTGCAGGGTGTGTACTATGTGCAGGGTGTGTACTATGTGCAAGGGGTGTACTATGTGCATGGTGTACTAAGTGCAGGGCGTACTATGTGCAGGGTGTGTACTATGTGCAGGGTGTGTACTATGTGCAGGGTGTGTACTATGTGCAGGGTGTACTATGTGCAGGGTGTACTATGTGCAGGGTGTGTACTATGTGCAGGGGGTGTACTATGTGCAGGGTGTACTATGTGCAGGGGGTGTACTATGTGCAGGGTGTGTACTATGTGCAGGGTGTGTACTATGTGCAGGGTGTACTATGTGTAGTGTTTACTATGTGCAGTGTGTGTACTATGTGCAGGGTGTGTACTATGTGCAGGGTGTGCTATGTGCAGGGTGTGTACTATGTGCAGGGTGTGTACTATGTGCAGGGTGTACTATGTGCAGTGTGTACTATGTGCAGTGTGTACTATGTGCAGTGCACTATGTGCAGGGTGTGTACGATGTGCAGTGTGTACTATGTGCATATTGTGTACTATGTGCAGTGTGTACTAAGTGCAGTGTGTACTATGTGCAGGGTGTGTACTATGTGCAGTGTGTACTATGTGCAGTGTGTATTATGTGGATTTTGCACTATGTGCAGTGTCCTGTGTAGTATGTGCAGGGTGTGTACTATGTGCAGTGTGTATTATGTGGAGTGTGTACAATGTGCAGTGTCCTGTACAGTGTGTACTATGTGCATTGTCCTGTGTAGTGTATATAATGTTCAGGGTGTGTACTATGTGCAGTGTTTACTATGTGCAGTGTGTACTATGTGCAGGGTGTACTATGTACAGTGTTTACTATGTGCAGTGTCCTGTGTAGTGTGTACTATGTGCAATGTGTACTATGTGCAGTGTCCTGTGTAGTGTGTACTATGTGCAGTGTCCTGTGTAGTATGTACAATGTGCAGGGTGTGTAGTATGTGCAGGGTGTGTACTATGTGCAGTGTGTACTATGTGCAGGGTGTGTACTATGTGCAGTGCGTACTATGTGCAGTGTGTATTATGTGGAGTGTGCACTATGTGCAGTGTCCTGTGTAGTATGTGCAGGCTGTACTATGTGCAGTGTCCTGTGTACTATGTGAAGGGTGTACTATGTGCAGTATGTAATATGTGCAGTGTGTACTATGTGCAGTGTCTTGTGTACTATGTGCAGGTGTACTATGTGCAGTATGTAATATGTGCAGTGTGTACTATGTGCAGTGTCCCGTGTACTATGTGCAGTGTCCTGTGTACTAGGTGCAGCGTGTACTATGTGCAGGGTCCTGTGTACTATGTGCAGGGTCCTGTGTACTAGGTGCAGCGTGTACTATGTGCAGTGTCCTGTGTACTATATGCAGGGTGCTGTGTACTATCTGCAGTGTCCTGTGTGGTGTGTACTATGTGCAGTGTCCTGTGTAGTGTGCAGTGTGTACTATGTGCAGTGTCCTGTGTACTATATGCAGGGTCCTGTGTACTATGTGCATGGTGTGTACTATGTGCAGTGTGTGTACTATGTGCAGTGTCCTGTGTGGTGTGTACTATATGCAGTGTGTACTATGTGGAGTGTGTACTATGTGCAGTGTCCTGTGTAGTGTGTACTATGTGCAGGGTGTGTACTATGTGTAGTGTGTACTTTGTGCAAGGTGTGTACTATGTGCAGTGTGTACTATATGCAGGGGGTGTACTATGTGCAGTGTGTGAACTACATGAAGTGTGTACTATGTGCAGGGTGTACTATGTGCAGTGTCTTGTGTACTATGTGCAGGTGTACTATGTGCAGTGTCCTGTGTAGTGTGTACTATGTGCAGGGTGTGTACTATGTGCAGTGTGTACTTTGTGCAAGTTGTGTACTATGTGCAGTGTGTACTATGTGCAGGGTGTGTACTATGTGCAGTGTGTGAAATACATGCAGTGTGTACTATGTGCAGTGTGTACTATGTGCAGGGTGTACTATGTGCAGTGTGTACTATGTGCAATGTCCTGTGTACTAGGTGCAGCATGTACTATGTGCAGTGTCCTGTATACTATGTGCAGTGTCCTGTGTGGTGTGTAGTATGCACAGTGTCCTGTGTACTATGTGCAGTGTCCTGTGTGGTGTGTACTATGTGCAGTGTGTACTATGTGCAGTGTGTACTATGTGCAGTGTCCTATGTGCTATGTGCAGTGTCCTGTGTACTATGTGCAGTGTCCTGTGTGGTGTGTGCAGTGTCCTGTGTGGTGTGTACTATGTGCAGGGTGGTACTATGTGCAGTGTCCTGTGTACTATGTGCAGTATGTAATATGTGCAGTGTGTACTATGTGCAGTATGTAATATGTGCAGGTGTACTATGTGCAGTGTGTACTATGTGCAGTATGTAATATGTGCAGTGTGTACTATGTGCAGTATGTAATATGTGCAGCTGTACTTTGTGCAGTGTCCTGTGTACTATGTGCAGTGTCCTGTGTACTAGGTGCAACGTTTACTATGTGCAGTGTCCTGTATACTATGTGCAGTGTCCTGTGTGGTGTGTACTATGTGCAGTGTGTACTATGTGCAGTGTGTACTATGTAGAGTGTGTACTATGTGCAGTGTCCTGTGTAGTGTGTACTATGTGCAGGGTGTGTGCTATGTGTAATGTGTACTTTGTGCAAGGTGTGTACTATGTGCAGTGTGTACTATGTGCAGTGTGTGAACTACATGCAGTGTGAACTATGTGCAGTGTGTACTATGTGCAGGGTGTACTATGTGCAGTATGTACTATGTGCAGTGTGTACTATGTGCAGTATGTACTATGTGCAGTGTCTTGTGTACTATGTGCAGGTGTACTATGTGCAGTGTTCTGTGTAGTGTGTACTATGTGCAGGGTGTGTACTATGTGCAGTGTGTACTATGTGCAGTATGTACTATGTGCAGTGTCCTGTGTACTAGGTGCAGCATGTACTATGTGCAGTGTCCTGTATACTATGTGCAGTGTCCTGTGTGGTGTGTAGTATGCGCAGTGTCCTGTGTACTATGTGCAGTGTCATGTGTAGTGTGTACTATGTGCAGTGTGTACTATGTGCAGTGTGTACTATGTGCAGTGTCCTGTGTGCTATGTGCAGGGTCATGTGTACTATGTGCAGTGTCCTGTGTGGTGTGTGCAGTGTCCTGTGTGGTGTGTACTATGTGCAGGGTGGTACTATGTGCAGTGTCCCTTTGTGCTATGTGCAGTGTCCTGTGTGGTGTGTGCAGTGTCCTGTGTGGTGTGTGCAGTGTCCTGTGTGGTGTGTACTATGTGCAGGGTGTGTACAATGTGCAGTGTGTACTATGTACAGGGTCCTTTGTACTATGTGCAGTGTGTACTATGTGCAGTGTCCTGTGTGGTGCAGTGTCCTGTGTGGTGTGTGCAGTTTCCTGTGTGGTGTGTACTATGTGCAGTGTGTACTATGTGCAGTGTCCTGTGTACTATGTGCAGTGTGTACTATGTGGAGTGTGTACTATGTGCAATGTCCTGTGTAGTGTGTACTATGTGCAGGGTATGTACTATGTGCAGTGTGTACTATATGCAGCGTCCTGTGTACTATGTGCAGGGTCCTGTTTAGTATGTGCAGTGTGTACTATGTGCAGTGTCCTTTGTACTATGTGCAGTGTTTACTATGTGCAGGGGGTGTGTACTATGGGCAAAGTGTACCATGTGCAGTGTCTTGTGTACTATGTGCAGGGGGTGTGTACTATGTGCAGGGTGTGTACTATGTGCAGTGTGTACTTTGTGCAGAGTGTACTATGTGCAGGGTCCTGTTTACTATGTGAAGTGTCCTGTGTACTATGTGAAGGGTGTGTACTATGTGCAGTGTTTACTATGTGCAGCGTCCTGTGGACTATGTGCAGCGTCCTGTGTACTATGTGCAGGGTGTGTACTATGTGAAGTGTACTATGTGAAGTGTGTACTATGTGCAGGGTCCTGTGTACTATGTGCAGTATGTGCTATGTGCAGTGTGTACTATGTACAGGGTCCTTTGTACTATGTGCAGTGTGTACTACGTGCAGTTTCCTGTGTGGTGTGTAATATGTGCAGTGTGTACTATGTGCAGTGTCCTGTGCCCAATGTGCAGTGTGTACTATGTGGAGTGTGTACTATGTGCAGTGTCCTGTGTAGTGTGTACTATGTGAAGGGTATGTACTATGTGCAGTGTGTACTATGTGCAGCGTCCTGTGTACTATGTGCAGGGTCCTGTTTACTATGTGCAGTGTGTACTATGTGCATCGTCCTTTGTACTATGTGCAGTGTGTACTATGTGCAGTGTCTTGTGTACTATGTGCAGTGTATACTATGTGCAAGGGGTGTGTACTATGCGCAAAGTGTACCATGTGCAGTGTCTTGTGTACTATGTGCAGGGGGTGTGTACTATGTGCAGGGTGTGTACTATGTGCAGTGTGTACTATGTGCAGTGTCCTGTGCCCAATGTGCAGTGTGTACTATGTGGAGTGTGTACTATGTGCAGTGTCCTGTGTAGTGTGTACTATGTGAAGGGTATGTACTATGTGCAGTGTGTACTATGTGCAGCGTCCTGTGTACTATGTGCAGGGTCCTGTTTACTATGTGCAGTGTGTACTATGTGCATCGTCCTTTGTACTATGTGCAGTGTGTACTATGTGCAGTGTCTTGTGTACTATGTGCAGTGTATACTATGTGCAAGGGGTGTGTACTATGCGCAAAGTGTACCATGTGCAGTGTCTTGTGTACTATGTGCAGGGGGTGTGTACTATGTGCAGGGTGTGTACTATGTGCAGTGTGTACTATGTGCAGGGTCCTGTTTACTATATGCAGTGTCCTGTATGTGCAGTGTGTACTATGTGCAGTGTCCTGTGCCCAATGTGCAGTGTGTACTATGTGCAGTGTCTTGTGTAGTGTGTACTATGTGCAGGGTATGTACTATGTGCAGTGTGTACTATGTACAAGGTGTGTACTATGTGCAGGGTCCTGTTTACTATGTGCAGTGTGTACTATGTGCAGGGTTTACTGTGTGCAGTGTGTACTATGTGCAGTGTCCTGTGTACTAGGTGCAGCATGTACTATGTGCAGTGTCCTGTATACTATGTGCAGTGTCCTGTGTGGTGTGTAGTATGCGCAGTGTCCTGTGTACTATGTGCAGTGTCCTGTGTGGTGTGTACTATGTGCAGTGTGTACTTTGTGCAGTGTGTACTATGTGCAGTGTCCTGTGTGCTATGTGCAGTGTCCTGTGTACTATTTGCAGTGTCCTGTGTGGTGTGTGCAGTGTCCTGTGTGGTGTGTACTATGTGCAGGGTGGTACTATGTGCAGTGTCCTGTGTGGTGTGTGCAGTGTCCTGTGTACTATGTGCAGTGTCCTGTGTTGTGTGTGCAGTGTCCTGTGTGGTGTGTACTATGCGCAGGCTGTGTACTATGTGCAGTGTGTACTATGTACAGATTCTTTTGTACTATGTGCAGTGTGTACTATGTGCAGTTTCCTGTGTGGTGTGTACTATGTGCAGTGTGTACTATGTGCAGTGTCCTGTGTTTTATGTGCAGTGTGTACTATGTGGAGTGTGTACTATGTGCAGTGTCCTGTGTAGTGTGTACTATGTGCAGGGTATGTACTATGTGCAGTGTGTACTATGTGCAGCGTCCTTTGTACTATGTGCAGTGTGTACTATGTGCAGTGTCTTGTGTACTATGTGCAGTGTATACTATGTGCAAGGGGTGTGTACTATGCGCAAAGTGTACCATGTGCAGTGTCTTGTGTACTATGTGCAGGGGGTGTGTACTATGTGCAGGGTGTGTACTATGTGCAGTGTGTACTATGTGCAGGGTATGTACTATGTGCAGTGTGTACTATGTGCAGCGTCCTTTGTACTATGTGCAGTGTGTACTATGTGCAGTGTCTTGTGTACTATGTGCAGTGTATACTATGTGCAAGGGGTGTGTACTATGTGCAGGGTGTGTACTATGTGCAGTGTGTACTATGTGCAGGGTCCTGTTTACTATGTGCAGTGTCCTGTATGTGCAGGGTGTACTATGAGCAGTGTCTTGTGTACTTTATGCCGGGGGTGTGTACTATGTACAGGGTGTGTACTTTGTGCAGAGTGTACTATGTGCAGGGTCCTGTTTACTATGTGAAATGTCCTGTGTACTATGTGAAGGGTGTGTACTATGTGCAGTGTCTACTATGTGCAGTGTTTACTATGTGCAGCGTCCTGTGTACTATGTGCAGTTTCCTGTGTACTATGTGCAGTGTGTACTATATGCAGTGTACTATGTGCAGTGTCTTGTGTACTATGTGCAGGGGGTGTGTACTATGTGCAGGGTGTGTACTATGTGCAGTGTGTACTATGTGCAGGGTCCTGTTTACTATGTGCAGTGTCCTGTATGTGCAGGGTGTACTATGAGCAGTGTCTTGTGTACTTTATGCCGGGGGTGTGTACTATGTACAGGGTGTGTACTTTGTGCAGAGTGTACTATGTGAAGTGTCCTGTGTACTATGTGAAGGGTGTGTACTATGTGCAGTGTGTACTATGTGCAGTGTTTACTATGTGCAGCGTCCTGTGTACTATGTGCAGTTTCCTGTGTACTATGTGCAGTGTGTACTATATGCAGTGTGTACTGTGTGCAGTGTGTACTATGTGCAGGATGTGTACTATGTGCAGGATGTGTACTATGTGAAGTGTACTATGTGAAGTGTGTACTATGTGCAGGGTCGTGTACTATGTGCAGTATGTACTATGTGCAGTGTATACTATGTACAGGGTCCTTTGTACTATGTGCAGTGTGTACTATGTGCAGTTACCTGTGTGGTGTGTACTTTGTGCAGTGTGTACTATGTGCAGTGTCCTGTGCCCTATGTGCAGTGTGTACTTTGTGGAGTGTGTACTATGTGCAGTGTCCTGTGTAGTGTGTACTATGTGCAGGGTATGTACTATATGCAGTGTGTACTATGTGCAAG
The DNA here is from genome assembly GCF_040894005.1 of Engystomops pustulosus. NCBI lineage: Eukaryota > Metazoa > Chordata > Amphibia > Anura > Leptodactylidae > Engystomops > Engystomops pustulosus. The sequence continues at coordinate 3,221,749 of NC_092418.1, forward strand.
GTGTGTACTATGTGCAGTGTGTACTATGTGCAGCGTCCTGTGTACTATGTGCAGGGTCCTGTTTACTATGCGCAGTGTGTACTATGTGGAGTGTGTACTATGTGCAGTGTCCTGTGTAGTGTGTACTATGTGCAGGGTATGTACTATGTGCAGTGTGTACTATGTGCAGCGTCCTGTGTACTATGTGCAGGGTCCTGTTTACTATGTGCAGTGAGTACTATGTGCAGCGTCCTTTGTACTATGTGCAGTGTGTACTATGTGCAGTGTCTTGTGTACTATGTTCAGTGTATACTATGTGTAAGGGGTGTGTACTATGCGCAAAGTGTACCATGTGCAGTGTCTTGTGTACTATGTGCAGGGGGTGTGTACTATGTGCAGGGTGTGTACTATGTGCAGTGTGTACTATGTGCAGTGTGTACTATGTGCAGGGTGTGTACTATGTGCAGAGTGTACTATGTGCAGGGTCCTGTTTACTATGTGCAGTGTCCTGTATGTGCAGGGTGTACTATGTGCAGTGTCTTGTGTACTTTATGCCGGGGGTGTGTACTATGTACAGGGTGTGTACTTTGTGCAGAGTGTACTATGTGCAGGGTCCTGTTGACTATGTGTAGTGTCCTGTGTACTATGTGAAGGGTGTGTACTATGTGCAGTGTGTACTATGTGCAGTGTGTACTATGTGCAGCGTCCTATGTACTATGTGCAGCATCCTGTGTACTATGTGCAGGGTGTGTACTATGTGAAGTGTACTATGTGAAGTGTGTACTATGTGCAGGGTCCTGTGTACTATGTGCAGTATGTACTATGTGCAGTGTGTACTATGTACAGGGTCCTTTGTACTATGTGCAGTGTGTACTATGTGCAGTGTCCTGTGCCCTATGTGCAGTGTGTACTTTGTGGAGTGTGTACTATGTGCAGTGTCCTGTGTAGTGTGTACTATGTGCAGGGTATGTACTATGTGCAGTGTGTACTATAAGCAGCGTCCTGTGTACTATGTGCAGGGTCCTGTTTACTATGTGCAGTGTGTACTATGTGCAGCGTCCTTTGTACTATGTGCAGGGTCCTGTGTACAATGTGCAGTGTGCTATGGGCAGTGTCTTGTGTACTATGTGCAGTGTATACTATGTGCAAGGGGTGTGTACTATGGGCAAAGTGTACTATGTGCAGGGGGTGTGTACTATGTGCAGGGTGTGTACTATGTGCAGGGTCCTGTTTACTATGTGCAGTGTCCTGTATGTGCAGGGTGTACTATGTGCAGTGTCTTGTGTACTATGTGCCGGGGGTGTACTATGTGCAGTGTGTGTACTATATGCAGGGGGTGTACTATGTGCAGGGTGTGTACTATGTGCAGTGTGTACTATGTGCAGGGTGTACTATGTGCAGTGTCCTGTGTACTATGTGCAGTTTGTACTATGTGCAGGGGGTGTGCTATGTGTAGTGTGTACTATGTGCAGGGGTTGTACTATGTGCAGTGTGTGTACTATGTGCAGGGGGTGTACTATGTGCAGGGTGTGTACTATGTGCAGGGGGTGTACTATGTGCGGTGTGTACTATGTGCAGGGTGTGTAATATGTGCAGTGTGTACTATGTGCAGGGTATACTATGTGCAGTGTCCTGTGTAATATGTGCAGTGTGTACTATGTGCAGGGTGTACTATGTGCAGTGTCCTGTGTACTATGTGCAGTGTCCTGTGTAGTGTGCAGTGTGTGCTATGTGCAGTGTCCTGTGTAATATGTGCAGTGTGTACTATGTGCAGGGTGTACTATGTGCAGTGTCCTGTGTACTATGTGCAGTGTCCTGTGTAGTGTGCAGTGTGTACTATGTGCAGTGTCCTGTGTAGTGTGCAGGGGTCTGCAAAAGAGGACACCACTATTTTTGGTGCCCCTTTACCTTGGGCCGTGTGACACAATTCTGTCGGACTTTGCCTGTTAGCTTTGGTACATGGTTGGAATGAGCACCGGACGCCCCTTCAGTGGCAACATTTGTGTGGCTTGGGGAATAGTGCAGCCACCACTATGGAGAGCAGAATTGCTGAGGGTTTCTAGGATGGTGAAATAATGTCTAGACGATGGTCCGGTGTAACAAGGTCTATGATGTCACCATTACCTAGAGTATCGGAGAGATAGCGAAGCTCCGCATCATACAACGCTCCTTCTACATCGGTGATATTACTCCGCCCCCGGTGCTTGGTGTGATACAGGATCCCGACACCATATTTTCTGACTTCCTTCTCCCACTCTATTCTGTTGCTGTTGGTGATTGGTAGATACGACACAGGACATGTCCCTCTGATGAAGTCCCTCAACCACTGAAGATCCGTGTCTGAAGATCTGGAGGTGATCACCACAACATTCCTGTCACTGGAGAAGACACATCAGATGTGACCGGTATCACATACACGGACGTCCAACCATGACAAATACTGATTCAAAGGAAATCTACCATCTGTTTTCATGCATTATGAACCAGACATACCCTGAGAATGCTGTAGCTACACTGGTGCAGAAACATATCTTGTTTAATGCCTGAGCTGAGAGTTTTTTTCAGAAAAATAATTATACATATATGCTAATGAGGCTCTGTCGCTCCTGTGGCTGCCCCGGCACTTCTCCTCTTACCCTGATTATACACTGCTCCAGAGAATGATGTAATCACTGTGTTGTCCCTGACAGGCAGAAGTAATCAATCACTGCACCATCCCCCAGCTTCTGTGTGTGAGTCATCCAGGTTGATTCGTCTTGTCTGGACTGTTCAGGAAGCTCCTGTAATGTGTTTATCCAACTGCACCCAGCTTTCCCAGGGTCCTGAATTTTATGATTGTTTTTTGAGCAGATCCACTTGGTCCAGGGATTAAACAAGATATGTTTCTGCATCAGTTTAGCCACAGCAATGTATGTTTGCTTCATAAGGAAATCGAATTGTAGATGAAGTCTCAGGCCATAGTGCATTGCTGTAAGTCGCCCCCTAGTGCCTCTTATTGATACAGTCATACTCTAGTAACTGCCGCTTTATGTGATGATACAAATGGGGGCGATTCAGAACCTTGATGGGGTCCCGTGCCCTGGGATCGCCAGTCCCCCCACCTATGTAGTCGGCCGGTACAGTATGTAGCATGTAATATAAGGGACACACTTGTAGTGCCGCTATGTAGCATATGGAACAAACATGTAGTTCAGTATTGTACACAGGCATTATACAGTAGAGCCGGCCCCTACTTAAGAACACCCGACTTACAGACGACCCCTAGTTACAAACGGACCGCTGGATATTGGTAAGTTACTGTACTTTAGCCTTAGGCTGCAATGAATAGATGTAACAGTTATCACAGGCGTCTGCAATTAGAAATCCTGGTGAAGATAAATTACTGGTAATTCTGGTTCTTATTCCAATTATCACAGAGACCAAAACATTTTTGTCTGGATCTACAATTATAAAATTTCCTGTTCCAACTTACATACAAATTCAACTTAAGAACAAACGTACAGAACTTCTCCTGCACATAACCCGGAGACTGCCTGTACTCACATCTAGTACAGTCCATATAAGGTACAGAACACAACAGTCCTGCCCTGTGTCCCATCTGGACCCAGAAATTCGGAGAAAAATAGAAAACACATACAGTTATAAGAGGCGGTGGGGGGGGGGGGGTAGATAGACAGGTGAGGTGTGTATAGACAGGTAAGGTGTGTATAGACAGGTGAGATGTGTATAGACAGGTGAGGTGAGTGTAGACATGTGAGGTGTGTATAGACATGTGAGGTGAGTGTAGACAGGTGAGGTGTGTATAGACAGGTGAGGTGTGTATAGACAGGTGAGGTGTGTATAGACAGGTGAGGTGAGTGTAGACAGGTGAGGTGTGTATAGACAGGTGAGGTGAGTGTAGACAGGTGAGGTGAGTGTAGACAGGTGAGGTGTGTATAGACAGGTGAGGTGAGTGTAGACAGGTGAGGTGTGTATAGACAGGTGAGGTGAGTGTAGACAGGTGAGGTGTGTATAGACAGGTGAGGTGTGTATAGACAGGTGAGGTGAGTGTAGGCAGGTGAGGTGTGTATAGACAGGTGAGGTGAGTGTAGACAGGTGAGGTGTGTATAGACAGGTGAGGTGTGTATAGACAGGTGAGGTGTGTATAGACAGGTGAGGTGAGTGTATACAGGTGAGGTGTGTATAGACAGGTGAGGTGAGTGTAGACAGGTGAGGTGTGTATAGACAGGTGAGGTGTGTATAGACAGGTGAGGTGAGTGTAGACAGGTGAGGTGAGTGTAGACAGGTGAGGTGTGTATAGACAGGTGAGGTGAGTGTAGACAGGTGAGGTGAGTGTAGACAGGTGAGGTGTGTATAGACATGTGAGGTGAGTGTAGACAGGTGAGGTGTGTATAGACAGGTGAGGTGTGTATAGACAGGTGAGGTGAGTGTAGACAGGTGAGGTGTGTATAGACAGGTGAGGTGAGTGTAGACAGGTGAGGTGTGTATAGACAGGTGAGGTGAGTGTAGACAGGTGAGGTGAGTGTAGACAGGTGAGGTGAGTGTAGACAGGTGAGGTGTGTATAGACAGGTGAGGTGAGTGTAGACAGGTGAGGTGTGTATAGACAGGTGAGGTGAGTGTAGACAGGTGAGGTGAGTGTAGACAGGTGAGGTGTGTATAGACAGGTGAGGTGTGTATAGACAGGTGAGGTGAGTGTAGACAGGTGAGGTGTGTATAGACAGGTGAGGTGAGTGTAGACAGGTGAGGTGTGTATAGACAGGTGAGGTGTGTATAGACAGGTGAGGTGAGTGTAGACAGGTGAGGTGTGTATAGACAGGTGAGGTGAGTGTAGACAGGTGAGGTGTGTATAGACAGGTGAGGTGAGTGTAGACAGGTGAGGTGAGTGTAGACAGGTGAGGTGTGTATAGACAGGTGAGGTGAGTGTAGACAGGTGAGGTGTGTATAGACAGGTGAGGTGTGTATAGACAGGTGAGGTGAGTGTAGATAGGTGAGGTGAGTGTAGACAGGTGAGGTGTGTATAGACAGGTGAGGTGAGTGTAGACAGGTGAGGTGTGTATAGACAGGTGAGGTGTGTATAGACAGGTGAGGTGAGTGTAGACAGGTGAGGTGTGTATAGACAGGTGAGGTGTGTATAGACAGGTGAGGTGAGTGTAGACAGGTGAGGTGTGTATAGACAGGTGAGGTGTGTATAGACAGGTGAGGTGAGTGTAGACAGGTGAGGTGTGTATAGACAGGTGAGGTGTGTATAGACAGGTGAGGTGAGTGTAGACAGGTGAGGTGAGTGTAGACAGGTGAGTGTAGACAGGTGAGGTATGTATAGACAGGTGAGGTGAGTGTAGACAGGTGAGGTGTGTATAGACAGGTGAGGTGAGTGTAGACAGGTGAGGTGTGTATAGACAGGTGAGGTGAGTGTAGACAGGTGAGGTGTGTATAGACAGGTGAGGTGTGTATAGACAGGTGAGGTGTGTGTGTAGACAGACGCGGCCGGGCCTCACCTTTCTCTATGGCTGCGCCTCATGTCTGGTTCTCTCTCGTCTTTGCTGTCTCTTCTCTCTTTCAGGTTGTTTCCTCTCTCTGACTCTCAGCCTCTGGGTTGCTGTCTCTTTTCCTCTCTTTCTCTTTGTCTCTTGCGGTCTCTTTCTCCCTCTCTGTGTCTCTTGCTGACTCTTTCTCTTTGTCTGTTCTCCTGTTTCTGGCTGTTTTCTCTCTCAGACTCTCAGCCTCTGGGTTGCTGTCTCTTTCCCTCTCTTTCTCTTTGTCTCTTGCGGTCTCTTTCTCCCTCTCCGTGTCTCTTGCTATCTTTTTCTCTTTGTCTCTTCTCCTGTTTCTGGCTGTTTTCTCTCTCTGACTCTGTTCTGTCTCTTAGCCTCGGGGTTGCTGTCTCATTCCCTCTTCTTCTCCGTGTCTCTTGCGGTCTCTTTCTCCCTTTCCGTGTCTCTTGCTGTCTCTTTCTCTTTGTCTCTTCTCCTGTTTCTGGCTGTTTTCTCTCTCTGACTCTGTTCTGTCTCTTAGCCTCGGGGTTGCTGTCTCTTTCCCTCTTCCTCTCCGTGTCTCTTGCAGTCTCTTTCTCCCTCTCCGTGTCTCTTGCAGTCTCTTTCTCCCTCTCCGTGTCTCTTGCGGTCTCTTTCTCCCTCTCCGTGTCTCTTGCGGTCTCTTTCTCCCTCTCCGTGTCTCTTGCGGTCTCTTTCTCCCTCTCCGTGTCTCTTGCAGTCTCTTTCTCCCTCTCCGTGTCTCTTGCCGTCTCTTCTCTGTTTCCTGTAAGTCACGATCCTCCTCCTGTTACTTTCACTTTTACTCTCGTCTTTCTGTCTCATCTCATCACGGTCTGAGGCCGAGCTGTCCGGATCTCCTGCGCTCCCCATCCGCTCCTCCCGCTTTTCCCCTGTAAGGACACGGACACCGCGTGACGAGGGAATTAACGAGGCCGCAGCAGACGGTTTATTAACAAATATAAAACAGAAAATTATAACTTTATTAACAATAACAAAACAAAATGCATTAACAGACAGACCAGGCCTTAGAGGGGTAATTCCTAATGTCGGTTATCTGGCTACCCCCACCCCCTGCACCGGCTCGGGGGCTGACAGATAGGTCGCAGATAACCCAAACCACCCCGGGGGGCGACTACAAGAATCATCATCCTCCATTTCCCTTTTGGTTATGTGCACAGCGCCAAAGCTCGTGAGAACTTCCCTCCGAGGCCTCATCCTGCGGGACAAAGTTCTTCACCACTGAGGGCCGGGCGAGCGGGAATCTGTCCTGTGCCGAGCTCCAAGGAGGAAGCCGGAAGCCGGACCCCAATTTTTTATACAGGTAAACCCCCCACCTTGTGACCTCAGCCTCTCTGCAACCCCCCCCCCCCCACACACACACACACATACCTACCTAATTTAACCCTATGCCTGCTTTTAAATCTGATGAAGGCGGGCATATGGTTAACGGTGTACCTCCCAACTTTTGGGCAAGAGAAAGAGGGACAAAAGCCCCTCCCCCTTTTTCTAAACCACGCCCATTGTTCCACCCACAAGCATAGTATGATATTCACCTTGATGGTCCCCACATGGTACAACACCCTTTACTTTGGCCAAACCCCCCCCCCATGGACCCTTTTAATTACCCCTAATGCAACTCTGCTACATATAAAACATATAAAACCAATCTTTCATTTTATCCTCCCGTTACATTTAGTTTTCCACTTTTATTTAATCTCCCTAAACTTACACGTAATGCTATCCGTACTCACACCACTACCCCTCCTCACATGGTGTGGTCCCTGTTCTCTATCCTCCTCCTGTAGCATCCTGTCCTCCAGCCTCCTCCTGTATCCCCCTGTCCTCCATCTGCCTCCTGTATCCCCCTGTCCTCCATCTGCCTCCTGTAGCTCCTGTCCTCCAGCCTCCTCCTGTAGCCCCCTGTCTTCTAGTCTCCTCCTGCGGCCTCCTATACTCCAGCCTCCTCCTGTCCTCCAGCCTCCTCCTGTAGTTCCTTCCTCCAACATCCTGTCCTCCAGCCTTCTCCTGTGTCCCCCTGTCCTCCAGCCTGGTCCTGTAGCCCCTGTCCTCCATCCTCCTCCTGTAGCCCCTGTCCTCCATCCTCCTCCTGTAGCCCCCTGTCTTCTAGTCTCCTCCTGTGGCCTCCTATACTCCAGCCTCCTCCTGTCCTCCAGCCTCCTCCTGTAGTTCCTTCCTCCAACATCCTGTCCTCCAGCCTCCTCCTGTATCCCCCTGTCCTCCATCTGCCTCCTGTAGCTCCTGTCCTCCATCTGCCTCCTGTAGCTCCTGTCCTCCATCCTCCTCCTGTAGCCCCCTGTCTTCTAGTCTCCTCCTGTGGCCTCCTATACTCCAGCCTCCTCCTGTCCTCCAGCCTTCTCCTGTGTCCCCCTGTCCTCCTGTATCCCCTGTTCTACATCCTCATTCTGTAGCTTATGTCCACCATCCTCCTCCTGTAGCCCCCTGACACAAATCCTCCTCCTGTAGCCCCCTGTCTTCTAGCCTCCTCCTGTGGCCTCCTATACTCCAGCCTCCTCCTGTAGCTCCTGTCCTCCAGCCTTCTTCTGCCCTAGAGCCTCCTCCTGTAGCTACTTCCTCCAACATCCTGTCCTCCAGCCTTCTCCTGTGTCCCCCCGTCCTCCAGCCTCCTCCTGTAGCCCCTGTCCTCCATCCTCCTCCTGTGGCCTCCTATCCTCCTCCTGCAGCTCCTGTCCTCCTGCATACTCCTGTCCTTCAGCCTCCTCCTGTTTCCCCTGTTCTCCATCCTCCTTCTGTAGCTCATGTTCTCCATCCTCCTCCTGTAGCCCCCTGAACTCCATCCTCCTACTGTGGCCTCCTTTCCTCCAGCAACTCCTGTCCTCCAGCCTCCTCCTGTATCCCCTGTCCTCCATCCTCCTCCTGTACCTCATGTCCTCCATCCTCCTCCTGTATCTCATGTCCTACATCTTCCTCCTGTGGCCTCCTGTCCTCCATCCTCCTCCTGTTCTCCAGCCTCCTCCTGTATCCCCTGTTCTCCATCCTCATTCTGTAGCTTATGTCCACCATCCTCCTCCTGTAGCCCCCTGACACAAATCCTCCTCCTGTAGTCCCCTGTCTTCTAGCCTCCTCCTGTAGCTCCTGTCCTCCAGCCTCCTTCTGTCATACAGCCTCCTCCTGTAGCTCCTTCCTCCAACATCCTGTCCTCCAGCCTTCTCCTGTGTCCCCCTGTCCTCCAGCCTCCTCTTGTAGCCCCTGTCCTCCATCCTCCTCCTGTGGCCTCCTATCCTCCTCCTGCAGCTCCTGTCCTCCTGCATACTCCTGTCCTCCAGCTTCCTCCTGTATCCCCTGTTCTCCATCCTCCTCCTGTAGCCCCGTGAACTCCATCCTCCTCCTGTGGCCTCCTTTCCTCCAGCAACTCCTGTCCTCCAGCCTCCTCCTGTATCCCCTGTCCTCCATCCTCCTCCTGTAGCTCATGTCCTCCATCCTCCTCCAGTGGCCTCCTGTCCTCCATCCTCCACCTATGGCCTCCTGTCCTCCAGCAACTCCTGTCCTCCATCCTCCTCCTGAATCCCCTATCCTCCATCCTCCTCCTGTAGCTCATGTCCTCCATCCTCCTCCTGTAGCCTCCTGTCCTCCATCCTCCACCTATGGCCTCCTGTCCTCCAGCAACTCCTGTCCTCCAGCCTCCTCCTGTATCCCCTGTTCTCCATCCTCATTCTGTAGCTTATGTCCACCATCCTCCTCCTGTATCCTCCTCCTGTAGCCCACTGTCCTCCAGCATCCTGCTGTTCTCCAGCCTTCTCATGTGGTCTCCTGTCTTCCATCCTCCTCCTGTAGTCTCCTTTCCTCCATCCTCTTCCTGTAGCCCCCGGAACTCCATCCTCCTCCTGTAGCTCATGTCCTCTATCCTCCTCCTGTCCTCCAGCCTTCTCATGTGGTCTTCTGTCTTCCATCTTCCTCCTGTAGTCTCCTTTCCTCCATCCTCTTCCTGTAGCCCCCGGAACTCCATCCTCCTCCTGTAGCTCATGTCCTCCATCCTCCTCCAGTGGCCTCCTGTCCTCCATCCTCCTCCAGCAACTCCTGTCCTCCATCCTCCTCCTGAATCCCCTATCCTCCATCCTCCTCCTGTATCTCATGTCCTACATCTTCCTCCTGTGGCCTCCTGTCCTCCATCCTCCTCCTGTCCTCCAGCCTCCTCCTGTATCCCCTGTTCTCCATCCTCATTCTGTAGCTTATGTCCACCATCCTCCTCCTGTAGCCCCCTGACACAAATCCTCCTCCTGTAGTCCCCTGTCTTCTAGCCTCCTCCTGTAGCTCCTGTCCTCCAGCCTCCTTCTGTCATACAGCCTCCTCCTGTAGCTCCTTCCTCCAACATCCTGTCCTCCAGCCTTCTCCTGTGTCCCCCTGTCCTCCAGCCTCCTCTTGTAGCCCCTGTCCTCCATCCTCCTCCTGTGGCCTCCTATCCTCCTCCTGCAGCTCCTGTCCTCCTGCATACTCCTGTCCTCCAGCTTCCTCCTGTATCCCCTGTTCTCCATCCTCCTCCTGTAGCCCCGTGAACTCCATCCTCCTCCTGTGGCCTCCTTTCCTCCAGCAACTCCTGTCCTCCAGCCTCCTCCTGTATCCCCTGTCCTCCATCCTCCTCCTGTAGCTCATGTCCTCCATCCTCCTCCAGTGGCCTCCTGTCCTCCATCCTCCACCTATGGCCTCCTGTCCTCCAGCAACTCCTGTCCTCCATCCTCCTCCTGAATCCCCTATCCTCCATCCTCCTCCTGTAGCTCATGTCCTCCATCCTCCTCCTGTAGCCTCCTGTCCTCCATCCTCCACCTATGGCCTCCTGTCCTCCAGCAACTCCTGTCCTCCAGCCTCCTCCTGTATCCCCTGTTCTCCATCCTCATTCTGTAGCTTATGTCCACCATCCTCCTCCTGTATCCTCCTCCTGTAGCCCACTGTCCTCCAGCATCCTGCTGTTCTCCAGCCTTCTCATGTGGTCTCCTGTCTTCCATCCTCCTCCTGTAGTCTCCTTTCCTCCATCCTCTTCCTGTAGCCCCCGGAACTCCATCCTCCTCCTGTAGCTCATGTCCTCTATCCTCCTCCTGTCCTCCAGCCTTCTCATGTGGTCTTCTGTCTTCCATCTTCCTCCTGTAGTCTCCTTTCCTCCATCCTCTTCCTGTAGCCCCCGGAACTCCATCCTCCTCCTGTAGCTCATGTCCTCCATCCTCCTCCAGTGGCCTCCTGTCCTCCATCCTCCTCCTATGGCCTCCTGTCCTCCAGCAACTCCTGTCCTCCATCCTCCTCCTGAATCCCCTATCCTCCATCCTCCTCCTGTAGCTCATGTCCTCCATCCTCCTCCTGTAGCCTCCTGTCCTCCATCCTCCACCTATGGCCTCCTGTCCTCCAGCAACTCCTGTCCTCCAGCCTCCTCCTGTATCCCCTGTTCTCCATCCTCATTCTGTAGCTTATGTCCACCATCCTCCTCCTGTATCCTCCTCCTGTAGCCCACTGTCCTCCAGCATCCTGCTGTTCTCCAGCCTTCTCATGTGGTCTCCTGTCTTCCATCCTCCTCCTGTAGTCTCCTTTCCTCCATCCTCTTCCTGTAGCCCCTGGAACTCCATCCTCCTCCTGTAGCCTCCTGTCCTCCAGCCTCCTCCTGTATCCCCTGTCCTCCATCCTCCTCCTGTAGCTCATGTCCTCTATCCTCCTCCTGTCCTCCAGCCTTCTCATGTGGTCTTCTGTCTTCCATCCTCCTCCTGTAGTCTCCTTTCCTCCAGCCTCCTCCTGTATCCCCTGTCCTCCATCCTCCTCCTGTAGCTCATGTCCTCTATCCTCCTCCTGACCTCCAGCCTCCTCTTATTGTGGCCTTCTGCCCCCTGGCATTAAAAAAAAACCTTACCTCGTTCCCCCCTGCAGTCATTCCTTCTCCCGGGCTCCAACTGACGTGCGGAGGGGGCGGGGCAAACCGGAGGTGGAGCTGCCTCCTCCATGACTCGAGCAGAAGAGATCATGTGAAGAGGTAGCGGGGGCTGATCCCGCCTCTTCCTGGTTCCGATATCTCAGCTGCTCTGCTGCTCTTATGTACAGGACCAGGAAAAGGCGGGACAAACCACGGGAGAGGGGGGGGGGGGGAACCCGGGACATTCTCCCAGCTGCCCGTGACGGTGGGACAGAGCCCAAAAACCCGGGACTGTTCTGGGACAGTTGTGAGCTATGGTTAATGGTTCCGCCTGACCTTCTGCCCTTTCCTATAGAGAAATCTGTGTTTAAAGGGGTCCGTCTCTGCGTGTTGAGAGGTCTGGGTGTAGAGAAGTCTCTGTTTAAAGGAGCCAGAAGGACCTACAGCACAGAAAATATAGAGAAGACAGAAGTACGTAGGTAGAAGTACAGAGACTATGGAAAAGCCAGAAGGACCTTCAGTACAGAGACCATAGAGAGGACAGAAGGACCTACAGCACCGAGACTACAGAAAAGCCAGAAGGACCTACAGCACAGAGACTATAGAGAAGACAGAAGGACCTACATCCCAGAGACTATAGAGAAGACAGAAGGACCTACATCCCAGAGACTATAGAGAAGCCAGAAGGACCTACATCCCAGAGACTATAGAGAAACCAGAAGGACCTACAGCACAGAGACTATAGAGAAACCAGAAGGACCTACAGCACAGAGACTATAGAGAAGACAGAAGGACCTACATCCCAGAGACTAGAGAGAAGACAGAAGGACCTACATCCCAGAGACTAGAGAGAAGACAGAAGGACCTACATCCCAGAGACTATAGAGAAGACAGAAGGACCTACAGCACAGAGACTATAGAGAAGCCAGAAGGATCTACAGCACAGAGACTATAGAGAAGCCAGAAGGACCTACAGCACAGAGAATATAGAGAAGACAGAAGGACCTACAGCACAGAGACTATAGAGAATACAGAAGGACCTACAGCACAGAGAATATAGAGAAGCCAGAAGGACCTACGGCACAGAGACTATAGAAAAGACAGAAGGACCTACAGCACAGAGACTATAGAGAAGACAGAAGGACCTACATCCCAGAGACTATAGAGAAGACAGAAGGACCTACAGCACAGAGACTATAGAGAAACCAGAAGGACCTACAGCACAGATACTATAGAGAAACCAGAAGGACCTACAGCACAGAGACTATAGAGAAGCCAGAAGGACCTACAGCACAGAGACTATAGAGAAACCAGAAGGACCTACAGCACAGATACTATAGAGAAACCAGAAGGACCTACAGCACAGAGACTATAGAGAAGCCAGAAGGACCTACAGCACAGAGACTAGAGAGAAGACAGAAGTACCTAAAGCACAGAGACTATAGAGAAGACAGAAGGACCTACAGCACAGAGACTATAGAGAAGACAGAAGGACCTAGAACACAGAGACTATAGAGAAGACAGAAGGACCTACACCACGGAGACTATAGAGAAGAGAGAAGGACCTACATCCCAGAGACTATAGAGAAGCCAGAAGGACCTACATCCCAGAGACTATAGAGAAGCCAGAAGGACCTACAGCACAGAGACTATAGAGAAACCAGAAGGACCTACAGCACAGAGACTATAGAGAAGACAGAAGGACCTACATCCCAGAGACTAGAGAGAAGACAGAAGGACCTACATCCCAGAGACTAGAGAGAAGACAGAAGGACCTACATCCCAGAGACTATAGAGAAGACAGAAGGACCTACAGCACAGAGACTATAGAGAAACCAGAAGGACCTACAGCACAGATACTATAGAGAAACCAGAAGGACCTACAGCACAGAGACTATAGAGAAGACAGAAGGACCTACATCCCAGAGACTATAGAGAAGACAGAAGGACCTACAGCACAGAGACTATAGAGAAAACAGAAGGACCTACAGCACAGATACTATAGAGAAACCAGAAGGACCTACAGCACAGAGACTATAGAGAAGCCAGAAGGACCTACAGCACAGAGACTATAGAGAAACCAGAAGGACCTACAGCACAGAGACTATAGAGAAGCCAGAAGGACCTACAGCACAGAGACTAGAGAGAAGACAGAAGTACCTAAAGCACAGAGACTATAGAGAAGACAGAAGGACCTACAGCACAGAGACTATAGAGAAGACAGAAGGACCTAGAACACAGAGACTATAGAGAAGACAGAAGGACCTACACCACGGAGACTATAGAGAAGCCAGAAGGACCTACAGCACAGAGACTATAGAGAAGACAGAAGTACCTACACCACAGAGACTATAGAGAAGACAGAAGGACCTACACCACAGAGACTATAGAGACGACAGAAGGACCTACAGCACAGAGACTATAGAGAAGACAGAAGGACCTACAGCACAGAGACTATAGAGAAGAGAGAAGGACCTACAGCACAGAGACTATAGAGAAGACAGAAGGACCTGCATCCCAGAGACTATAGAGAAGACAGAAGGACCTACAGCACAGAGACTATAGAGAAGAGAGAAGGACCTACAGCACAGAGACTATAGAGAAGACAGAAGGACCTACAGCACAGAGACTATAGAGAAGAGAGAAGGACCTACAGCACAGAGACTATAGAGAAGACAGAAGGACCTGCATCCCAGAGACTATAGAGAAACCAGAAGGACCTACAGCACAGAGACTATAGAGAAGCCAGAAGGACCTACAGCACAGAGACTATAGAGAAGACAGAAGGACCTACAGCACAGAGACTATAGAGAAGACAGAAGGACCTACAGCACAGAGACTATAGAGAAGAGAGAAGGACCTACAGCACAGAGACTATAGAGAAGACAGAAGGACCTGCATCCCAGAGACTATAGAGAAACCAGAAGGACCTACAGCACAGAGACTATAGAGAAGCCAGAAGGACCTACAGCACAGAGACTATAGAGAAGACAGAAGGACCTACAGCACAGAGACTATAGAGAAGACAGAAGGACCTACAGCACAGAGACTATAGAGAAGAGAGAAGGACCTACAGCACAGAGACTATAGAGAAGACAGAAGGACCTGCATCCCAGAGACTATAGAGAAACCAGAAGGACCTACAGCACAGAGACTATAGAGAAGCCAGAAGGACCTAGAACACAGAGACTATAGAGAATACAGAAGGACCTACAACACAGAGACTACAGAGAAGACAGAAGGACCTAAGCTCAGGGCAAGGACCTCAAAGGTAGTTTTCTCCAAAATACTACCTGTACTGCCACACCAGAAAGGCAGCGGGAGATCAGGGAGGTAAATTAGTGGCTCAAAAGTTGGTGTAGGAAGGAGGGTTTTGGGTTCATGGAGAACTGGACTGACTTTTCTGTCGGCTACAGGCTCTACAGTAGGGATGGGCTGCACCTCAATGGGGAGGGGGCCGCTGTTTTAGGGGAAAAAATGGCTAGAAGGTTGGAGGACCTGGGGGAAAGGAAACTAGACTTGTGCAGGGCAAATAGACAGTGTACATAGAGAGCTGGGAAGAGTCATAGTCCATGGGGGAGGAAGGGGGGCTGGAATGAGATTGGGGAATAAGAACAAAAGGAATACGGACAGGGAAAACCATATAAAGTGCATGTACACAAATGCCAGAAGCCTCACAAACAAAATGGAGGAACTGGAACTCTTGATGTTGGAGCGGAAATCTGATATAGTGGGTATCAGCGAGACATGGCTGGACAGTAGCTATGACTGGGCCGTTACTATAGATGGTTATAGTCTTTTTAGAAAGGATCGTATAAATAGACAAGGGGGAGGGGTTTGTTTATATGTGAATTCTCGCCTCAAGCCTGTCCTGCGAGATGACATCAGTAACAAAAATGCAAATGTGGAGTCCCTATGGGTGGAGATAAGGGGAGGGAAAAAAATAATAAAATATTACTAGGGGTTTGTTATAAGGCTCCAAATATAATGGAGGCAGCAGAGGAAATGTTGATAAGTCACAAGGATGCAGCTTCACTTATCATGGGGGACTTCAATTACCCCGATATTGACTGGGCGGCAGAAACATGCAGGTCCTTCTAGTCCTGGAGCCAACAAGAGGGGGGTCACTGCTGGACCTTATCCTGACCAACAGACCTGATAGGGTATCAAAATTACAGGTTGGGGGGAACCTGGGGAATAGTGATCATAATATCATTGATTTTGTATTACGCTTTACTAAGAGCTTGGATGTTCTGAGAGGAAGAAGATGGACTCCGTTCCCTCCGGATGGTAGAAGGAAGAAAAAGCGAACTTCACTTTGGCGCAACACGATTTAAAGTTAAGGCATCTAAGATGACATTTTTATTAAGTAAAAAATATATAGTAATAAAATAATAAAACAATGTATATCACAAAAGACAACGTGTTTCGCGTCACAACTGGACGCTCCATCAGGTCTGTATGAGGTTCTAGGAGTTGTGCGGCTTTTTAGGTACATCCTAGAGGAAATGATGTCATAGCAGCTTCCGGACATAACCAATCAGTTATAGTCAATCGATAAGTCTCCTCAGTAAAACAACAGAATCCCAAATATTTAGGCATAAAACAGCACATCATAATAAATATCATAATAAATCATTTGATAAAATGCCGGGTATTTGGGGAGGATTTGAGGGAGATCGTGTAACCGGAAGTAATGACAGAGGATCGGGGAGGATGAGTGGAACGCTATCTCCCGGAAGAGAGTGAAATCAATGACTCGCACGATAGAGAACCCGTGGCTCATTGGTACCTGCCCTCACCCTCCGACGGTGACGCTGAAAAGGACTTGGGGGTATTGGTGGATGGTAAACTTAATTTTAGTGACCAGAGCCAGGCGGCTGCTGCTAAAGCGGATAAAATTATGGGATGTATCAAGAGAGGAATAGATTCTCATGATAAAGACATAGTTTTGCCCTTATACAAATCCCTGGTCAGACCACACATGGAATATTGTGGACAGTTTTGGGCACCAGTGTATAAAAAGGATACAGTAGAGCTGGAACGGGTGCAGAGGAGAGCAACCAGGATTATTAGGGGAATGGGGGGATTAGAATACACTGACAGATTACAAAATTTGGGGATTATTCAGTTTAGAAGAAAGACGACCGAGGGGAGACTTCATTACAATGTACAAATACCTGAACGGACAGTACAAGGATCTCTCCAAAGATCTTTTTATACCTCGGCCTGTGACCAGGACAAGGGGGCATCCTCTACACCTAGAGGAGAGGCGATTCTACCATCACCATAGAGAGGGGACATCCTCTACGCCTAGAGGAGAGGAGGTTCTACCATCACCATAGACAGGGGCATCCTCTACGCCTAGAGGAGAGGAGGTTCTACCATCACCATAGACAGGGGCATCCTCTACGCCTAGAGGAGAGGCGATTCTACCATCACCATAGACAGGGGCATCCTCTACACCTAGAGGAGAGGAGGTTCTACCATCACCATAGACAGGGGGCATCCTCTACACCTAGAGGAGAGGAGGTTCTACCATTACCATAGACAGGGGGCATCCTCTACACCTAGAGGAGAGGAGGTTCTACCATCACCATAGACAGGAGGCATTCTCTACACCTAGAGGAGAGGAGGTTCTACCGTCAGCATAGACAGGGGGCATCCTCTACACGTAGAGGAGAAGGGGTTCTACCATCACCATAAAAAGGGGGCATCCTCTACACCTAGAGGAGGGAAGGTTCTACCATCAACATAGACAGGGGGCATCCTCTACACCTAGAGGAGAGGGGGTTCTACCATCACCATAGACAGGGGACATCCTCTACACCTAGAGGAGAGGAGGTTCTACCATCACCATGGACAGGGGGCATCCTCTACACCTAGAGGAGAGGAGGTTCTACCATCACCATAGACAGGGAGCATCCTCTACACCGAGAGGAGAGAAGGTTCTACCATCAACATAGACAGGGAGCATCCTCTACACCTAGAGGAGAGGAGGTTCTACCATCACCATAGACAGGGGGCATCCTCTACACCTAGAGGAGAGGAGGTTCTACCATCACCATAGACAGGGGGCATCGTCTACACCTAGAAAAGAGGCAGTTCTCCCATCACCATAGACAGGGGGCATCCGCTACACTCAGTGGAGAGGAGGTTCTACCATCACCATAGACAGTGGGAATCCTCTACATCTAGAGGAGAGGAGGTTCTACCATCACCATAGACAGGGGGCATCCTCCACACCAAGAGGAGAGGAGGTTCTACCATCACCATAGACAGGGGGACATCCTCCACACCTATAGGAGAGGAGGTTCTACCATCACCATAGACAGGGGGCATCCTCTACACCTAGAGGAGAGGAGGTTCTACCATCACCATAGACAGGAGGCATCCTCTACACCTAGAGGAGAGGAGGTTCTACCATCACCATAGACAGGGGGCATCCTCTACACCTAGAGGAGAGGAGGTTCTACCATCACCATAGACAGGAGGCATCCTCTACACCTAGAGGAGAGGAGTTTCTACCATCACCATAGACAGGGGACATCCTCTACACCTAGAGGAGAGGAGGTTCAGGGGGCGTGGCCTAGCGCTTGATGTAGGAGGACGTGGGACACAAGCGCTCCTCCGCAATTAGCCTGAATAACCATCCTGACCCCGCTGTACCTGGGTAAAAAAGTGATTGTCCGGTGCCGGGAGCCCTGCGGAAGAAGCGGAGCAGGGAATTAAGGAGATGACGGGTCCCCGAAACAAGCGCTCGGCCGACAAACACGCCGAGCGCACGATCCAAGATGGCGCCCGGACTCCAGGCGGAAGCACTAAGGGGCTGCGTGCAGAGACAGCAGCGCGCCTCGGCAGCTTTGCAAGGCAGTCGGGGGAGAGAACCCCTGGAAAGAGGTCGGATCTACAACCGGGGAGCCTTGCCCATGGGTCCAGGTACGCAGCGCTGGCAGAGGAGGAGATGGAGGATGAGAGTGAGGAGGAGATGGGGGAGCAAGGAGAAGCTCAAGTTGTAGGGGAGGAAACTGCTGAACCAACGATTGCTGATGTGATGAGGGCCCTGCAACAGAATACTGCTACTCTGCTTAAGCTAACTGGCCAAGTGGGGGGCCTTAAAGAGGACATCTTGCTTTTGAGAAATGATGTGCATAAGGTGGCAGAACGCACCACAGCAGTGGAAGGGCGATTGCTGGAAGTGGAAGAGATGTTTCCCCCAATACAGCGTGAGGTGAGGGATCACTCCCAAGCAGTTATGCTCCTTCAAGCAAAGGCGGATGATTTGGAGAATAGACTGCGCCGAAATAATGTGCGGCTAGTTGGGGTGCCGGAACGGGTGGAGGGGCAGAACCCGGATGATTACTTTGAGAAATGGCTCTTGGAAACATTTGGCAGAGAGAATCTAACACCACTGTTTGCGGTGGAAAGGGCACACAGAGTCCCTACTCGCCCAGGCCCGCCTGGCCGCCCACCGCGTCCTGTGCTGGTGAAACTACTACATTACAAAGATAGAGATAAAATCTTGCGTCAAGCCAGAGAGCGCCAGGATATAATGATAAACGGTGCCCGGATTGCTTTTTTTCAAGATTTTTCTGCGGAAGTCCAACGACGTCGGATGCAGTTTCTGGATATAAAGAAACGCCTGCGGGCGCTCGCAGTGCCATATTCAATGTTATACCCGGCGAAATTACGAGTTGTAGCACTGGACACTACACATTTTTTTGAAACACCCGGAGCTGCACTTCATTGGCTGGACATCAATGAGCAAAGGCTGAGAAGACCTGCGGGGAATCCTGAGGACGCCTGAACACGGAAATGTGTGAGGTTCACGGTCGCTACCAGGGGACTACTACGTTTGGTTTAATATTCATTGGACAGTGTTGTGGCATGGAAGCGGACCTTCTATAATATCTGAATCGGAGTGGGGTGGAGAGGAAAATGCTGTTGAAGTTTGAAGCGGCTGTTATATAATTGTTTTTGCTTATATCTAGCATTATTATTTTCTCACAGGTACAGGGGGGTAAGGGAATTGTAGCGGCGGAGCGATCCGCTAAGTTATAGCTATGAGAATGGGGGATTTGTCTGTTAAGACGATATACTCTGCCCTGGGGGAACCCCTGAAAGTTAGAGGGGTAACCTTAAGGGGAAAAGGAAGGAGGAGACTGGTGATGGGTTGGTTGAGGGCGAGGAGGCTACAGGATAGCCCGTACCCTCTACGGAGGGGAGGTTTACAGTTCTGTTTAGGGGGGGGGAGTTGGGGGGGCAAGGGGAGGGCTGTGATCTGGTCTCTAAGAAGTTATGTACTGGTTGTATATGATGGGTGAGATTTTCTACTGTGCGTCTTGGAATGTCCGGGTCTTAGGCGCTGCAAATAAACAAAGGGCCATCTTTAAATATATGAAAGACCATTCAGTTTCCATAATGGGGTTACAGGAAACGCATTTAACGAGGGATACGGTGTCGGTACTGCACCGTTCGTGGATTAGCCACGGATTTCACGCATTCCATTCTACCTATTCGAGAGGAGTGAGCTTGTTGGTCAAACAATCAGTGCCTTTCCGATGTCATGCCTCCTTTGCGGATCCGGAGGGTCGATTTGTGGGGGTGCATTGTAGAATATACCGCTGGGATTGCATTATAGTGGTGGTATATGTTCCGCCACCCTTCTCTAGCTTAACGCTGAGGGCCATATTGGAACGTTTGTCCTCTTTACCGGAGGCACCACTTATTATTATGGGAGATTTTAATGCCGTATTGGATGAAAGCATTGACAGGTTTCCTAGTGGGGGGGGGAGGGGGACTACAGATTCCACACTACTGGCGAGATGGTGTGAAGAGTTAGGTATGCATGATTTGTGGCGGGTACGACATGTGGGAGTCCGTCAGTATTCTTGTGCCTCTGCTACTTATAGAACTATGTCGCGCATTGATATGATAATGGGCTCTGAGAGGGTGCTGCCGGTGGTGATGGACGTGAAGTATTTGCCTAGAACCCTTTCGGATCATTCCCCTGTTGTGATGAAGGTAAATGGAAGTGGAGAGAGGGAAGTGGTGAGTAAGAATGGTGGGATAT
Source organism: Engystomops pustulosus (assembly GCF_040894005.1). NCBI lineage: Eukaryota > Metazoa > Chordata > Amphibia > Anura > Leptodactylidae > Engystomops > Engystomops pustulosus. The sequence continues at coordinate 3,242,160 of NC_092418.1, forward strand.
GGAGACTGAACGCGTTTTGGTTGAAACTGTTTGAAGGGGTACGAATGAAGGAACAACTGAGAGAGTTCTTTGCCCTTAATGAGGGATCTGTGCCTAGACGGGTATTGTGGGATTATTTTAAGGTATATTTGCGAGACAGGTGTAAAAGCGAGATCAAAAAGGTCAAGGAGACTTCTAGGCAGATAGGGGCAGACCTACAAAGGAGGGTGGTGGAGTCAGAGGAGAATCACATTAGGGGTGGTACCCCGGAAACTGAGAAAGTGTGGATGGAGGCACAACATCAGCTTACAAAATTCCATTTAGAACAAGCTGATAATAAACGTATGTTCTTAAAGCAGCAATTCTATGCGGAAGGAGAACAGACGGGAAGGTTGTTGGCAAGGATGGCTCAGGGGCAAAAAGAAAATAACTTTGTGCATAGTATGCAGAATGAGGAGGGGGAGTTACTTACAGACACTAAGGGTATCTTAGGAGTCTTTGAAACTTTTTACGCCAGATTATATGCATCCAGGGTTAATTATTCAACGGCTCAAGTGGAGGAGTATTTGGGGGGGATTGCAATGCCCAGATTGGGACAGGAGTCACGGGATATGTTAGAGGAACCCATAACAATGGAAGAACTTGAGGAGGCGGCTATGGGCATGGCCAATGAGAAGGCCCCGGGTATGGATGGCATACCGGCTGAAATGTATAAAGAGTATGGGGATATCCTGTTACCTCAGTGGTGGGAAACCTTAAAGGAATGCTTTGAGGAAGGCTGTCTTCCTGCCTCATGTTATGAGGCATTGATAGTGGTGCTTCTGAAGGAAGGGAAGGAGGCCCAAATACCTGAATCCTATAGACCGGTCTCCTTGCTAACGTCCGATATTAAGATTCTGGCGAAAATATTAGCCAATCGGCTGAGCAGAATAATAGGGACTGTAGTACATCACGACCAAACGGGATTTATCCCATCCAAATCCACGGCTATTAATATACGTCGCTTGTTTTTAAATCTACAAGCACATCAGGAGGGGGCGGAGGAGGCGGCGGTGCTATCTTTAGATGCCGCCAAAGCCTTTGATAGTATAGAATGGGAATACCTATGGGCAGTGCTGAGGAAACTGGGCTTTGGGCCACATTTTATAAAGTGGGTGCAGATGTTGTATAGGGCTCCTGTAGCTTGTGTCCGAGTTAATGGAATGGTGTCTGAACGCCTGTGCCTGCGAAGGGGTACGAGGCAGGGATGCCCATTGTCCCCACTATTATTTGCTATGGCTATTGAGCCCTTGGCCTGCCTGATAAGACAGCACCCGGACTTAACAGGGTTTAGATATACCGGGGGGGAGGAAAGGATCGCATTATATGCAGATGATATGCTCCTTTTCCTGGCTGGAGTAGACCGAGGCTTGCCCACGGTAATGAACCTCTTAATTCAATTTGGAGACTTCTCAGGGCTACGCATTAATTGGACGAAGTCAGCATTACTACCTTTACGGGCATCTAGTTCTACCGGCATGCAGAGGTGGGGGATATCGGTGGTGGAGAAATTTAAATACTTAGGCATATGGGTCACAAGATCTTTGGCGGCTTATATAGATTTGAACTTGGCCCCTCTGTTGGGCAGAATGAGGTCCCGAGTGTTGGTGTGGAATAAACTGCCCTTATCGGCGCTGGGCCGATCCAACCTCATTAAAATGATTTTAATGCCACAATTACTCTACATATTACACAACGCACCAGTTTGGATTCCGAAGTTTTGGTTCCGAAGGATACATAGCTTGTTTAGGGACTTAATTTGGAAGAAGGGGGTCCCCAGAATTAAGTTGGAAAAGTTACAGCTTCCTAAGAGACAGGGAGGTCTAGCAATCCCAAATGCATGGGTATATTTCCTTGCAGCACAATGTCAGCACCTCGGGGGGTGGGATGTGCCTGGCTCGGAGTCATGGTGTCCGAGGGTTCTGCAGCATTTCTGTGATCCATTGTCTCCAATGGCGGCTTTGGAGGCGGGGGTCTTTGGGAGAGTAGCTAGGGGACACCCGACAGTGCTCTTGGTTCAGAAAATATGGGGAACTTATAAGAAGATAATGGAAATAGGACCCTTTACAAAATATACCTCTTTATGGGACAACCCGTACCTGGGGGAAATATATATGTTGGAAGGTATGCAAGGGTGGAAACAGCAGGGAATAAAAATGCTCGCACAATTATATGACCAGTCTGTACTAAAATCATTTCAGCAATTGGTGGATGAATTTGAGAGGAGAGGAGGTTCTATCATCACCATAGACAGGGGACATCCTCTACACCTAGAGGAGAGGAGGTTCTACCATCAGCATACACAGGGGGCATCCTCTGCACCTAGAGGAGAGGAGGTTCAACCATCACCATAGCCAGGGGGCATCCCCTACACCTAGAGGAGAGGAGGTTCTACCATCACCATAGACAGGGGGCATCCTCTACGCCTAGAGGAGAGGAGGTTCTACCATCACCATAGACAGGAGGCATCCTCTACACCTAGAGGAGAGGAGGTTCTACCATCACCATAGACAGGAGGCATCCTCTACACCTAGAGGAGAGGAGGTTCTATAATCACCATAGACAGGGAGCATCCTCTACACCAAGAAAAGAGGAGGTTCTACCATCACCATAGTCAGGGGGCATCCTCTACACCTAGAGGAGAGGAGGTTCTACCATCACCATAGACAGGAGGCATCTTCTACACCTAGAGGAGAGGAGGTTCTACCATTACCATAGACAGGTAGCATCCTCTACACCTAGAGGAGAGGAAGTTCTACCATCAAAGGGGGCATCCTCTACACCTAGAGGAGAGGGGGTTCTACCATCACCATAGACAGGGGAAATCCTCTACACCAAGAGGAGAGGAGGTTCTATCATCACCATAGACAGGGGACATCCTCTACACCTAGAGGAGAGGAGGTTCTACCATCACCATAGACAGGGGCCATCCTCTACACCTAGAGGAGAGGAAGTTCTACCATCACCATAGACAGGGGGCATCCTCTACACCTAGAGGAGAGGAGGTTCTACCATCACCATAGACAGGGGACATCCTCTACACCTAGAGGAGAGGAGGTTCTACTATCAACATAGACAGGGGGCATCCTCCACGTCTTGAGTAGAGGAGGTTCTACCATCAATGTAAACAGGGGGCATCCTCTACACCTAGAGGAGAGGAGGTTCTACCATCACCATAGACAGGGGAATCACCTTTACCATAGATATGGGGGTGCCCCCTACACTTAGTGGAGAGACGGTTCTAACATCACCATAGACAGGGGGCATCCTATACACCTACAGGAGAGGAGGTTCTACCATCACCATAGACAGAAGGCATCCTCTACACCTAGAGGAGAGGAGGTTCTACCATCACCATAGACAGGGGGCATCCTATACAACTAGAGGAGAGGAGGTTCTACCATCACCATAGACAGGGGGCATCCTTTACACCTAGAAGAGAAGAGGAGGTTCTACCATCACCTTAGACAGGGGGCATCCTCTGCACCTAGAGGAGAGGAGGTTTTACCATCATCATAGACAGGGAGCATCCTCTGCACCTAGAGGAGAGGAGGTTCTACCATCAGCATCGACAGGGGGCATCCTCTACACCTAGAGGAGAGGGGGTTCTACCATCATCATAGACAGGGGACATCCTCTACACCTAGAGGAGAGGGGGTTCTACCATCACCATAGACAGGGGACATCCTCTACACCTAAAGGAGAGGGGGTTCTATCATCACCATAGAAAGGGGGCATCCTCTACATCTAGAGGAGAGGAGGTTCTACCATCAACATAGGCTGGGGGCATCCTCTACACCTAGAGGAGAGGGGGTTCTACCATCAGCATAGACAGGGGGCATCCTCTACACCTAGAGGAGAGGGGGTTCTACCATCACCATAGACAGGGGGCATCCTCTCCACCAAGAGGAGAGGAGGTTCTATCATCACCATAGACAGGGGACATCCTCTACACCTAGAGGAGAGGAGGTTCTACCTTCAACATAGAAAAGGGGCATCCTCTACACCTAGAGGAAAGGAGGTTCTACCATCACCATAGACAGGGGGCATCCTCTACACCTAGAGGAGAGGAGGGTCTACCATCACCATAGACAGGGGACATCCTCTACACCTAGAGGAGAGGAAGTTCTACCATCACCATAGACAGGAGGCATCCTCTACACCTAGAGGAGAGGAGGTTCTACCATCACCATAGACAAAGGCATCCTCTACACCAAGAGGAGAGGAGGTTCTACCATCAGCATAGACAGGGGGCATCCTCTACACCTAGAGGAGAGGGGGTTCTACCATCACCATAGACAGGGGACATCCTCTACACCAAGAGGAGAGGAGGTTCAACCATCACCGTAGACAGGGGGCATCCTCTACACCTAGAGATGAGGAGGTTCTACCATCAACATAGACAGGGGCATCCTCTACACATAGAGCAGAGGTGATTCTACCATCACCATAGACCGGGGGCTGTCTTCTACACCTAAAGGGGGAGGAGGTTCTACCATCAACATAGACAGGGGGCATCCTCTACATCTAGAGGAGAGGAGGTTCTACCATCAACATAGGCAGGGGGCATTCTCTACACCTAGAGGAGAGGAGGTTCTACCATCAGCATAGACAGGGGGCATCCTCTACACCTAGAGGAGAGGGGGTTCTACCATCACCATAGACAGGGGACATCCTCTACACCAAGAGGAGAGGAGCTTCTATCATCACCATAGACAGGGGACATCCTCTACAGCAAGAGGAGAGGAGTTTCTACCATCAACATAGACAGGAGGCATCCTCTACACCTAGTGGAGAGGAGGTTCTACCATCACCATAGACAGGGGGCATCCTCTACACCTAGAGGAGAGGGGGTTCTACCATCACCATAGACTGGGGGCATCCTCTCCACCAAGAGGAGAGGAGGTTCTATCATCACCATAGACAGGGGACAACCTCTACACCTAGAGGAGAGGAGGTTCTACCATCAACTTAGAAAAGGGGCATCCTCTACACCTAGAGGAAAGGAGGTTCTACCATCACCATAGACAGGGGGCATCCTCTACACCTAGAGGAGAGGAGTTTCTACCATCACCATAGACAGGGGACATACTCTACACCTAGAGGAGAGGAGGTTCTACCATCACCATAGACAGGAGGCATCCTCTACATCTAGAGGAGAGGAGGTTCTACCATCAACATAGACAGGGGGCATCCTGTACATTTAGAGGAGAGGAGGTTCTACCATCAGCATAGACAGGGGGCATCCTCTACACCTAGAGGAGAGGGGGTTCTACCATCACCATAGACAGGGGACATCCTCTACACCAAGAAGAGAGGAGGTTCTACTATCAACATAGACAGGGGCATCCTCTACACCTAGAGGAGAGGAGGTTCTACCATCACCATAGACAGGGGACATCCTCTACACCTAGAGGAGAGGAGGTTCTACCATCAACATAGACAGGGGGCATCCTCTACATCTAGAGGAGAGGAGTTTCTACCATCAACATAGACAGGAGGCATCCTCTACACCTAGTGGAGAGGAGGTTCTACCATCACCATAGACAGGGGGCATCTTCTACACCTAGAGGAGAGGAGGTTCTACCATCACCATAGACAGGGGGCATCCTCTACACCTAGAGGAGAGGAGGTTCTAACATCACCATAGACAGGGGGCATCCTCTACACCTAGAGGAGAGGAGGTTCTACCATCACCATAGACAGGGGGCATCCTCTACACCTAGAGGAGAGGAGGTTCTACCATCACCATAGACAGGGGACATCCTCTACACCTAGAGGAGAGAAGGTTCTACCATCAACATAGACAGGGGGCATCCTCTACATCTAGAGGAGAGGAGTTTCTACCATCAACATAGACAGGAGGCATCCTCTACACCTAGTGGAGAGGAGGTTCTACCATCACCATAGACAGGGGGCATCCTCTACACCTAGAGGAGAGGAGGTTCTACCATCACCATAGACAGGGGGCATCCTCTACACCTAGAGGAGAGGAGGTTCTAACATCACCATAGACAGGGGGCATCCTCTACACCTAGAGGAGAGGAGGTTCTACCATCACCATAGACAGGGGGCATCCTCTACACCTAGAGGAGAGGAGGTTCTACCATCACCATAGACAGGGGGCATCCTCTACACCTAGAGGATAGGAGGTTCTACCATCACCATAGACAGGGGGCATCCTCTACACCTAGAGGATAGGAGGTTCTACCATCATCATAGACAGGGGATATCCTCTACACCTAGAGGATAGGAGGTTCTACCATCACCATAGACAGGGGGAATCCTCTACACCTAGAGGAGAGGAGGTTCTACCATCACCATAGACAGGGGGCATCCTCTACACCTAGAGGATAGGAGGTTCTACCATCACCATAGACAGGGGGCATCATCTACACCTAGAGGATAGGAGGTTCTACCATCACCATAGACAGGGGACATCCTCTACACCTAGAGGAGAGGAGGTTTTACCATCATCATAGACAGGGAGCATCCTCTGCACCTAGAGGAGAGGAGGTTCTACCATCAGCATCGACAGGGGGCATCCTCTACACCTAGAGGAGAGGGGGTTCTACCATCACCATAGACAGGGGACATCCTCTACTCCTAGAGGAGAGGGGGTTCTACCATCACCATAGACAGGGGACATCCTCTACACCTAAAGGAGAGGGGGTTCTATCATCACCATAGAAAGGGGGAATCCTCTACACCTAGAGGAGAGGGGGTTCTACCATCAGCATAGACAGGGGGTATCCTCTACACCGAGAGGAGAAGGGGGTTCTACCATCACCATGGACAGGGGACATCCTCTACACCTAAAGGAGAGGGGGTTCTATCATCACCATAGACAGGGGGCATCCTCTACATCTAGAGGAGAGGAGGTTCTACCATCAACATAGGCTGGGGGCATCCTCTACACCTAGAGGAGAGGGGGTTCTACCATCACCATAGGCAGGGGGCATCCTCTCCACCAAGAGGAGAGGAGGTTCTATCATCACCATAGACAGGGGACATCCTCTACACCTAGAGGAGAGGAAGTTCTACCATCACCATAGACAGGGGGCATCCTCTACACCTAGAGGAGAGGAGGTTCTACCTTCAACATAGAAAAGGGGCATCCTCTACACCTAGAGGAAAGGAGGTTCTACCATCACCATAGACAGGGGGCATCCTCTACACCTAGAGGAGAGGAGGGTCTACCATCACCATAGACAGGGGACATCCTCTACACCTAGAGGAGAGGAGGTTCTACCATCACCATAGACAGGAGGCATCCTCTACACCAAGAGGAGAGGAGGTTCTACCATCAGCATAGACAGGGGGCATCCTCTACACCTAGAGGAGAGGGGGTGCTACCATCACCATAGACAGGGGACATCCTCTACACCAAGAGGAGAGGAGGTTCAACCATCACCGTAGACAGGGGGCATCCTCTACACCTAGAGATGAGGAGGTTCTACCATCAACATAGACAGGGGCATCCTCTACACATAGAGGAGAGGTGATTCTACCATCACCATAGACCGGGGGCTGTCTTCTACACCTAAAGGGGGAGGAGGTTCTACCATCAACATAGACAGGGGGCATCCTCTACATCTAGAGGAGAGGAGGTTCTACCATCAACATAGGCAGGGGGCATCCTCTACACCTAGAGGAGAGGCGTTCTACCATCAGCATAGACAGGGGGCATCCTCTACACCTAGAGGAGAGGGGGTTCTACCATCACCATAGACAGGGGACATCCTCTACACCAAGAGGAGAGGAGCTTCTATCATCACCATAGACAGGGGACATCCTCTACAGCAAGAGGAGAGGAGGTTCTACCATCACCTTAGACAGGGTACATCCTCTACACCTAGAGGAGAGGAGGTTCTACCATCAACATAGAAAGGGGGCATCTTCTACACCTAGAGGAGTTGGGGTTCTACCATCACCATAGACTGGGGGCATCCTCTCCACCAAGAGGAGAGGAGGTTCTATCATCACCATAGACAGGGGACAACCTCTACACCTAGAGGAGAGGAGGTTCTACCATCAACTTAGAAAAGGGTCATCCTCTACACCTAGAGGAAAGGAGGTTCTACCATCACCATAGACAGGGGGCATCCTCTACACCTAGAGGAGAGGAGTTTCTACCATCACCATAGACAGGGGACATCCTCTTCACCTAGAGGAGAGGACGTTCTACCATCACCATAGACAGGAGGCATCCTCTACATCTAGAGGAGAGGAGGTTCTACCATCACCATAGACAGAGGCATCCTCTACACCTAGAGGAGAGGAGGTTCTACCATCAACATAGACAGGGGGCATCCTGTACATCTAGAGGAGAGGAGGTTCTACCGTCAGCATAGACAGGGGGCATCCTCTACACCTAGAGGAGAGGGGGTTCTACCATCACCATAGACAGGGGACATCCTATACACCAAGAGGAGAGGAGGTTCAACCATCACCGTAGACAGGGGGCATCCTCTACACCTAGAGATGAGGAGGTTCTACCATCAACATAGACAGGGGGCATCCTCTACACCTAATGGGGGAGGAGGTTCTACCATCAACATAGACAGGGGGCATCCTCTACATCTAGAGGAGAAGAGGTTCTACTATCAACATAGACAGGGGGCATCCTCTACATCTAGAGGAGAAGAGGTTCTTCCATCACCATAGGCAGGGGGCATCCTTTACACCTAGAGGAGAGGGGGTTCTACCATCACCATAGACAGGGGGCATCCTCTACACCTAGAGGAGAGGGGGTTCTACCATCACCATAGACAGGGGACATCATCTACAGCAAGAGGAGAGGAGGTTCTACCATCACCTTAGACAGGGGACATCCTCTACACCTAGAGGAGAGGAGGTTCTACCATCAACATAGACAGGGGACATCCTCTACACCTAGAGGAGAGGAGGTTCTACTATCATCATAGACAGGGGGCATCCTCTACATCTAGAGGAGAAGACGTTCTACCACCACCATAGGCAGGGGGCATCCTCTACACCTAGAGGAGAGGAGGTTCTACCATCAACATAGACAGGGGGCATCCTGTACATCTAGAGGAGAGGAGGTTCTACCATCAGCATAGACAGGGGGCATCCTCTACACCTAGAGGAGAGGGGGTTCTACCATCACCATAGACAGGGGACATCCTCTACACCAAGAAGAGAGGAGGTTCTACCATCAACATAGACAGGGGGCATCCTCTACACCTAGAGGAGAGGAGGTTCTACCATCACCATAGATAGGGGACATCCTCTACACCTAGAGGAGAGGAGGTTCTACCATCACCATAGACAGGGGACATCCTCTACACCTAGAGGAGAGGAGGTTCTACCATCAACATAGACAGGGGGCATCCTCTACCTCTAGAGGAGAGGAGGTTCTACCATCACCATAGACAGGAGGCATCCTCTACACCTAGTGGAGAGGAGGTTCTACCATCACCATAGACAGGGGGCATCCTCTACACCTAGAGGAGAGGAAGTTCTACCATCACCATAGACGAGGGCATCCTCTACACCTAGAGGAGAGGAGGTTCTACCATCACCATAGACAGGGGGCATCCTCCACACCTAGAGGAGAGGAGATTCTACCATGACCATAGACAGGGGGCATCCTCTACACCTAGAGGAGAGGAGGTTCTACCATTACCATAGACAGGTAGCATCCTCTACACCTAGAGGAGAGGAAGTTCTACCATCAAAGGGGGCATCCTCTACACCTAGAGGAGAGGGGGTTCTACCATCACCATAGACAGGGGAAATCCTCTACACCAAGAGGAGAGGAGGTTCTATCATCACCATAGACAGGGGACATCCTCTACACCTAGAGGAGAGGAGGTTCTACTATCAACATAGACAGGGGGCATCCTCCACGTCTTGAGTAGAGGAGGTTCTACCATCAATGTAAACAGGGGGCATCCTCTACACCTAGAGGAGAGGAGGTTCTACCATCACCATAGACAGGGGAATCACCTTTACCATAGATATGGGGGTGCCCCCTACACTTAGTGGAGAGACGGTTCTAACATCACCATAGACAGGGGGCATCCTATACACCTACAGGAGAGGAGGTTCTACCATCACCATAGACAGAAGGCATCCTCTACACCTAGAGGAGAGGAGGTTCTACCATCACCATAGACAGGGGGCATCCTATACAACTAGAGGAGAGGAGGTTCTACCATCACCATAGACAGGGGGCATCCTTTACACCTAGAAGAGAAGAGGAGGTTCTACCATCACCATAGACAGGGGGCATCCTCTGCACCTAGAGAAGAGGAGGTTTTACCATCATCATAGACAGGGAGCATCCTCTGCACCTAGAGGAGAGGAGGTTCTACCATCAGCATCGACAGGGGGCATCCTCTACACCTAGAGGAGAGGGGGTTCTACCATCATCATAGACAGGGGACATCCTCTACACCTAGAGGAGAGGGGGTTCTACCATCACCATAGACAGGGGACATCCTCTACACCTAAAGGAGAGGGGGTTCTATCATCACCATAGAAAGGGGGCATCCTCTACATCTAGAGGAGAGGAGGTTCTACCATCAACATAGGCTGGGGGCATCCTCTACACCTAGAGGAGAGGGGGTTCTACCATCAGCATAGACAGGGGGCATCCTCTACACCTAGAGGAGAGGGGGTTCTACCATCACCATAGACAGGGGGCATCCTCTCCACCAAGAGGAGAGGAGGTTCTATCATCACCATAGACAGGGGACATCCTCTACACCTAGAGGAGAGGAGGTTCTACCTTCAACATAGAAAAGGGGCATCCTCTACACCTAGAGGAAAGGAGGTTCTACCATCACCATAGACAGGGGGCATCCTCTACACCTAGAGGAGAGGAGGGTCTACCATCACCATAGACAGGGGACATCCTCTACACCTAGAGGAGAGGAGGTTCTACCATCACCATAGACAGGAGGCATCCTCTACACCTAGAGGAGAGGGGGTTCTACCATCACCATAGACAGGGGGCATCCTCTCCACCAAGAGGAGAGGAGGTTCTATCATCACCATAGACAGGGGACATCCTCTACACCTAGAGGAGAGGAGGTTCTACCTTCAACATAGAAAAGGGGCATCCTCTACACCTAGAGGAAAGGAGGTTCTACCATCACCATAGACAGGGGGCATCCTCTACACCTAGAGGAGAGGAGGGTCTACCATCACCATAGACAGGGGACATCCTCTACACCTAGAGGAGAGGAGGTTCTACCATCACCATAGACAGGAGGCATCCTCTACACCTAGAGGAGAGGAGGTTCTACCATCACCATAGACAAAGGCATCCTCTACACCAAGAGGAGAGGAGGTTCTACCATCAGCATAGACAGGGGGCATCCTCTACACCTAGAGGAGAGGGGGTTCTACCATCACCATAGACAGGGGACATCCTCTACACCAAGAGGAGAGGAGGTTCAACCATCACCGTAGACAGGGGGCATCCTCTACACCTAGAGATGAGGAGGTTCTACCATCAACATAGACAGGGGCATCCTCTACACATAGAGGAGAGGTGATTCTACCATCACCATAGACCGGGGGCTGTCTTCTACACCTAAAGGGGGAGGAGGTTCTACCATCAACATAGACAGGGGGCATCCTCTACATCTAGAGGAGAGGAGGTTCTACCATCAACATAGGCAGGGGGCATCCTCTACACCTAGAGGAGAGGAGGTTCTACCATCAGCATAGACAGGGGGCATCCTCTACACCTAGAGGAGAGGGGGTTCTACCATCACCATAGACAGGGGACATCCTCTACACCAAGAGGAGAGGAGCTTCTATCATCACCATAGACAGGGGACATCCTCTACAGCAAGAGGAGAGGAGGTTCTACCATCACCTTAGACAGGGTACATCCTCTACACCTAGAGGAGAGGAGGTTCTACCATCAACATAGAAAGGGGGCATCTTCTACACCTAGAGGAAAGGAGGTTTTACCATCACCATAGACAGGGGGCATCCTCTACACCTAGAGGAGAGGAGTTTCTACCATCACCATAGACAGGGGACATCCTCTTCACCTAGAGGAGAGGAGGTTCTACCATCACCATAGACAGGAGGCATCCTCTACATCTAGAGGAGAGGAGGTTCTACCATCACCATAGACAGAGGCATCCTCTACACCTAGAGGAGAGGAGGTTCTACCGTCAGCATAGACAGGGGGCATCCTCTACACCTAGAGGAGAGGGGGTTCTACCATCACCATAGACAGGGGACATCCTCTACACCTAGAGGAGAGGGGGTTCTACCATCACCATAGACAGGGGGCATCCTCTACACCTAGAGGAGAGGGGGTTCTACCATCACCATAGACAGGGGACATCATCTACACCAAGAGCAGAGGAGCTTCTATCATCACCATAGACAGGGGGCATCCTCTACACCTAGAGGAGAGGGGGTTCTACCATCACCATAGACAGGGGGCATCCTCTACACCTAGAGGAGAGGAGGTTCTACCATCACCATAGACAAAGGCATCCTCTACACCAAGAGGAGAGGAGGTTCTACCATCAGCATAGACAGGGGGCATCCTCTACACCTAGAGGAGAGGGGGTTCTACCATCACCATAGACAGGGGACATCCTCTACACCAAGAGGAGAGGAGGTTCAACCATCACCGTAGACAGGGGGCATCCTCTACACCTAGAGATGAGGAGGTTCTACCATCAACTTAGACAGGGGCATCCTCTACACATAGAGGAGAGGTGATTCTACCATCACCATAGACCGGGGGCTGTCTTCTACACCTAAAGGGGGAGGAGGTTCTACCATCAACATAGACAGGGGGCATCCTCTACATCTAGAGGAGAGGAGGTTCTACCATCAACATAGGCAGGGGGCATCCTCTACACCTAGAGGAGAGGAGGTTCTACCATCAGCATAGACAGGGGGCATCCTCTACACCTAGAGGAGAGGGGGTTCTACCATCACCATAGACAGGGGACATCCTCTACACCAAGAGGAGAGGAGCTTCTATCATCACCATAGACAGGGGACATCCTCTACAGCAAGAGGAGAGGAGTTTCTACCATCAACATAGACAGGAGGCATCCTCTACACCTAGTGGAGAGGAGGTTCTACCATCACCATAGACAGGGGGCATCCTCTACACCTAGAGGAGAGGGGGTTCTACCATCACCATAGACTGGGGGCATCCTCTCCACCAAGAGGAGAGGAGGTTCTATCATCACCATAGACAGGGGACAACCTCTACACCTAGAGGACAGGAGGTTCTACCATCAACTTAGAAAAGGGGCATCCTCTACACCTAGAGGAAAGGAGGTTCTACCATCACCATAGACAGGGGGCATCCTCTACACCTAGAGGAGAGGAGTTTCTACCATCACCATAGACAGGGGACATCCTCTACACCTAGAGGAGAGGAGGTTCTACCATCACCATAGACAGGAGGCATCCTCTACATCTAGAGGAGAGGAGGTTCTACCATCAACATAGACAGGGGGCATCCTGTACATTTAGAGGAGAGGAGGTTCTACCATCAGCATAGACAGGGGGCATCCTCTACACCTAGAGGAGAGGGGGTTCTACCATCACCATAGACAGGGGACATCCTCTACACCAAGAAGAGAGGAGGTTCTACTATCAACATAGACAGGGGCATCCTCTACACCTAGAGGAGAGGAGGTTCTACCATCACCATAGACAGGGGACATCCTCTACACCTAGAGGAGAGGAGGTTCTACCATCAACATAGACAGGGGGCATCCTCTACATCTAGAGGAGAGGAGTTTCTACCATCAACATAGACAGGAGGCATCCTCTACACCTAGTGGAGAGGAGGTTCTACCATCACCATAGACAGGGGGCATCTTCTACACCTAGAGGAGAGGAGGTTCTACCATCACCATAGACAGGGGGCATCCTCTACACCTAGAGGAGAGGAGGTTCTAACATCACCATAGACAGGGGGCATCCTCTACACCTAGAGGAGAGGAGGTTCTACCATCACCATAGACAGGGGGCATCCTCTACACCTAGAGGAGAGGAGGTTCTACCATCACCATAGACAGGGGACATCCTCTACACCTAGAGGAGAGAAGGTTCTACCATCAACATAGACAGGGGGCATCCTCTACATCTAGAGGAGAGGAGTTTCTACCATCAACATAGACAGGAGGCATCCTCTACACCTAGTGGAGAGGAGGTTCTACCATCACCATAGACAGGGGGCATCCTCTACACCTAGAGGAGAGGAAGTTCTACCATCACCATAGACAGGGGGCATCCTCTACACCTAGAGGAGAGGAGGTTCTACCATCACCATAGACAGGGGGCATCCTCTACACCTAGAGGAGAGGGGGTTCTACCATCACCATAGACAGGGGGCATCCTCTACACCTAGAGGAGAGGAGGTTCTAACATCACCATAGACAGGGGGCATCCTCTACACCTAGAGCAGAGGAGGTTCTACCATCACCATAGACAGGGGGCATCCTCTACACCTAGAGGAGAGGAGGTTCTACCATCACCATAGACAGGGGGCATCCTCTACACCTAGAGGATAGGAGGTTCTACCATCACCATAGACAGGGGGCATCCTCTACACCTAGAGGATAGGAGGTTCTACCATCATCATAGACAGGGGATATCCTCTACACCTAGAGGATAGGAGGTTCTACCATCACCATAGACAGGGGGCATCCTCTACACCTAGAGGATAGGAGGTTCTACCATCACCATAGACAGGGGGCATCATCTACACCTAGAGGATAGGAGGTTCTACCATCACCATAGACAGGGGACATCCTCTACACCTAGAGGAGAGGAGGTTTTACCATCATCATAGACAGGGAGCATCCTCTGCACCTAGAGGAGAGGAGGTTCTACCATCAGCATCGACAGGGGGCATCCTCTACACCTAGAGGAGAGGGGGTTCTACCATCACCATAGACAGGAGACATCCTCTACACCTAGAGGAGAGGGGGTTCTACCATCACCATAGACAGGGGACATCCTCTACACCTAAAGGAGAGGGGGTTCTATCATCACCATAGAAAGGGGGAATCCTCTACACCTAGAGGAGAGGGGGTTCTACCATCAGTATAGACAGGGGGTATCCTCTACACCGAGAGGAGAAGGGGGTTCTACCATCACCATGGACAGGGGACATCCTCTACACCTAAAGGAGAGGGGGTTCTATCATCACCATAGACAGGGGGCATCCTCTACATCTAGAGGTGAGGAGGTTCTACCATCAACATAGGCTGGGGGCATCCTCTACACCTAGAGGAGAGGGGGTTCTACCATCACCATAGGCAGGGGGCATCCTCTCCACCAAGAGGAGAGGAGGTTCTATCATCACCATAGACAGGGGACATCCTCTACACCTAGAGGAGAGGAAGTTCTACCATCACCATAGACAGGGGGCATCCTCTACACCTAGAGAAGAGGAGGTTCTACCTTCAACATAGAAAAGGGGCATCCTCTACACCTAGAGGAAAGGAGGTTCTACCATCACCATAGACAGGGGGCATCCTCTACACCTAGAGGAGAGGAGGGTCTACCATCACCATAGACAGGGGACATCCTCTACACCTAGAGGAGAGGAGGTTCTACCATCACTATAGACAGGAGGCATCCTCTACACCAAGAGGAGAGGAGGTTCTACCATCAGCATAGACAGGGGGCATCCTCTACACCTAGAGGAGAGGGGGTTCTACCATCACCATAGACAGGGGACATCCTCTACACCAAGAGGAGAGGAGGTTCAACCATCACCGTAGACAGGGGGCATCCTCTACACCTAGAGATGAGGAGGTTCTACCATCAACATAGACAGGGGCATCCTCTACACATAGAGGAGAGGTGATTCTACCATCACCATAGACCGGGGGCTGTCTTCTACACCTAAAGGGGGAGGAGGTTCTACCATCAACATAGACAGGGGGCATCCTCTACATCTAGAGGAGAGGAGGTTCTACCATCAACATAGGCAGGGGGCATCCTCTACACCTAGAGGAGAGGCGTTCTACCATCAGCATAGACAGGGGGCATCCTCTACACCTAGAGGAGAGGGGGTTCTACCATCACCATAGACAGGGGACATCCTCTACACCAAGAGGAGAGGAGCTTCTATCATCACCATAGACAGGGGACATCCTCTACAGCAAGAGGAGAGGAGGTTCTACCATCACCTTAGACAGGGTACATCCTCTACACCTAGAGGAGAGGAGGTTCTACCATCAACATAGAAAGGGGGCATCTTCTACACCTAGAGGAGAGGGGGTTCTACCATCACCATAGACTGGGGGCATCCTCTCCACCAAGAGGAGAGGAGGTTCTATCATCACCATAGACAGGGGACAACCTCTACACCTAGAGGAGAGGAGGTTCTACCATCAACTTAGAAAAGGGGCATCCTCTACACCTAGAGGAAAGGAGGTTCTACCATCACCATAGACAGGGGGCATCCTCTACACCTAGAGGAGAGGAGTTTCTACCATCACCATAGACAGGGGACATCCTCTTCACCTAGAGGAGAGGAGGTTCTACCATCACCATAGACAGGAGGCATCCTCTACATCTAGAGGAGAGGAGGTTCTACCATCACCATAGACAGAGGCATCCTCTACACCTAGAGGAGAGGAGGTTCTACCATCAACATAGACAGGGGGCATCCTGTACATCTAGAGGAGAGGAGGTTCTACCGTCAGCATAGACAGGGGGCATCCTCTACACCTAGAGGAGAGGGGGTTCTACCATCACCATAGACAGGGGACATCCTATACACCAAGAGGAGAGGAGGTTCAACCATCACCGTAGACAGGGGGCATCCTCTACACCTAGAGATGAGGAGGTTCTACCATCAACATAGACAGGGGGCATCCTCTACACCTAATGGGGGAGGAGGTTCTACCATCAACATAGACAGGGGGCATCCTCTACATCTAGAGGAGAGGAGGTTCTACTATCAACATAGACAGGGGGCATCCTCTACATCTAGAGGAGAAGAGGTTCTTCCATCACCATAGGCAGGGGGCATCCTTTACACCTAGAGGAGAGGGGGTTCTACCATTACCATAGACAGGGGGCATCCTCTACACCTAGAGGAGAGGGGGTTCTACCATCACCATAGACAGGGGACATCATCTACACCAAGAGGAGAGGAGCTTCTATCATCACCATAGACAGGGGACATCCTCTACAGCAAGAGGAGAGGAGGTTCTACCATCACCTTAGACAGGGGACATCCTCTACACCTAGAGGAGAGGAGGTTCTACCATCAACATAGACAGGGGACATCCTCTACACCTAGAGGAGAGGAGGTTCTACTATCATCATAGACAGGGGGCATCCTCTACATCTAGAGGAGAAGAGGTTCTACCACCACCATAGGCAGGGGGCATCCTCTACACCTAGAGGAGAGGAGGTTCTACCATCAACATAGACAGGGGGCATCCTGTACATCTAGAGGAGAGGAGGTTCTACCATCAGCATAGACAGGGGGCATCCTCTACACCTAGAGGAGAGGGGGTTCTACCATCACCATAGACAGGGGACATCCTCTACACCAAGAAGAGAGGAGGTTCTACCATCAACATAGACAGGGGGCATCCTCTACACCTAGAGGAGAGGAGGTTCTACCATCACCATAGACAGGGGACATCCTCTACACCTAGAGGAGAGGAGGTTCTACCATCACCATAGACAGGGGACATCCTCTACACCTAGAGGAGAGGAGGTTCTACCATCAACATAGACAGGGGGCATCCTCTACCTCTAGAGGAGAGGAGGTTCTACCATCACCATAGACAGGAGGCATCCTCTACACCTAGTGGAGAGGAGGTTCTACCATCACCATAGACAGGGGGCATCCTCTACACCTAGAGGAGAGGAAGTTCTACCATCACCATAGACGAGGGCATCCTCTACACCTAGAGGAGAGGAGGTTCTACCATCACCATAGAATGGGGGCATCCTCCACACCTAGAGGAGAGGAGATTCTACCATGACCATAGACAGGGGGCATCCTCTACACCTAGAGGAGAGGAGGTTCTACCATTACCATAGACAGGTAGCATCCTCTACACCTAGAGGAGAGGAAGTTCTACCATCAAAGGGGGCATCCTCTACACCTAGAGGAGAGGGGGTTCTACCATCACCATAGACAGGGGAAATCCTCTACACCAAGAGGAGAGGAGGTTCTATCATCACCATAGACAGGGGACATCCTCTACACCTAGAGGAGAGGAGGTTCTACTATCAACATAGACAGGGGGCATCCTCCACGTCTTGAGTAGAGGAGGTTCTACCATCAATGTAAACAGGGGGCATCCTCTACACCTAGAGGAGAGGAGGTTCTACCATCACCATAGACAGGGGAATCACCTTTACCATAGATATGGGGGTGCCCCCTACACTTAGTGGAGAGACGGTTCTAACATCACCATAGACAGGGGGCATCCTATACACCTACAGGAGAGGAGGTTCTACCATCACCATAGACAGAAGGCATCCTCTACACCTAGAGGAGAGGAGGTTCTACCATCACCATAGACAGGGGGCATCCTATACAACTAGAGGAGAGGAGGTTCTACCATCACCATAGACAGGGGGCATCCTTTACACCTAGAAGAGAAGAGGAGGTTCTACCATCACCATAGACAGGGGGCATCCTCTGCACCTAGAGAAGAGGAGGTTTTACCATCATCATAGACAGGGAGCATCCTCTGCACCTAGAGGAGAGGAGGTTCTACCATCAGCATCGACAGGGGGCATCCTCTACACCTAGAGGAGAGGGGGTTCTACCATCATCATAGACAGGGGACATCCTCTACACCTAGAGGAGAGGGGGTTCTACCATCACCATAGACAGGGGACATCCTCTACACCTAAAGGAGAGGGGGTTCTATCATCACCATAGAAAGGGGGCATCCTCTACATCTAGAGGAGAGGAGGTTCTACCATCAACATAGGCTGGGGGCATCCTCTACACCTAGAGGAGAGGGGGTTCTACCATCAGCATAGACAGGGGGCATCCTCTACACCTAGAGGAGAGGGGGTTCTACCATCAGCATAGACAGGGGGCATCCTCTCCACCAAGAGGAGAGGAGGTTCTATCATCACCATAGACAGGGGACATCCTCTACACCTAGAGGAGAGGAGGTTCTACCTTCAACATAGAAAAGGGGCATCCTCTACACCTAGAGGAAAGGAGGTTCTACCATCACCATAGACAGGGGGCATCCTCTACACCTAGAGGAGAGGAGGGTCTACCATCACCATAGACAGGGGACATCCTCTACACCTAGAGGAGAGGAGGTTCTACCATCACCATAGACAGGAGGCATCCTCTACACCTAGAGGAGAGGAGGTTCTACCATCACCATAGACAAAGGCATCCTCTACACCAAGAGGAGAGGAGGTTCTACCATCAGCATAGACAGGGGGCATCCTCTACACCTAGAGGAGAGGGGGTTCTACCATCACCATAGACAGGGGACATCCTCTACACCAAGAGGAGAGGAGGTTCAACCATCACCGTAGACAGGGGGCATCCTCTACACCTAGAGATGAGGAGGTTCTACCATCAACATAGACAGGGGCATCCTCTACACATAGAGGAGAGGTGATTCTACCATCACCATAGACCGGGGGCTGTCTTCTACACCTAAAGGGGGAGGAGGTTCTACCATCAACATAGACAGGGGGCATCCTCTACATCTAGAGGAGAGGAGGTTCTACCATCAACATAGGCAGGGGGCATCCTCTACACCTAGAGGAGAGGAGGTTCTACCATCAGCATAGACAGGGGGCATCCTCTACACCTAGAGGAGAGGGGGTTCTACCATCACCATAGACAGGGGACATCCTCTACACCAAGAGGAGAGGAGCTTCTATCATCACCATAGACAGGGGACATCCTCTACAGCAAGAGGAGAGGAGTTTCTACCATCAACATAGACAGGAGGCATCCTCTACACCTAGTGGAGAGGAGGTTCTACCATCACCATAGACAGGGGGCATCCTCTACACCTAGAGGAGAGGGGGTTCTACCATCACCATAGAGTGGGGGCATCCTCTCCACCAAGAGGAGAGGAGGTTCTATCATCACCATAGACAGGGGACAACCTCTACACCTAGAGGAGAGGAGGTTCTACCATCAACTTAGAAAAGGGGCATCCTCTACACCTAGAGGAAAGGAGGTTCTACCATCACCATAGACAGGGGGCATCCTCTACACCTAGAGGAGAGGAGTTTCTACCATCACCATAGACAGGGGACATCCTCTACACCTAGAGGAGAGGAGGTTCTATCATCACCATAGACAGGAGGCATCCTCTACATCTAGAAGAGAGGAGGTTCTACCATCAACATAGACAGGGGGCATCCTGTACATTTAGAGGAGAGGAGGTTCTACCATCAGCATAGACAGGGGGCATCCTCTACACCTAGAGGAGAGGGGGTTCTACCATCACCATAGACAGGGGACATCCTCTACACCAAGAAGAGAGGAGGTCCTACTATCAACATAGACAGGGGCATCCTCTACACCTAGAGGAGAGGAGGTTCTACCATCACCATAGACAGGGGACATCCTCTACACCTAGAGGAGAGGAGGTTCTACCATCAACATAGACAGGGGGCATCCTCTACATCTAGAGGAGAGGAGTTTCTACCATCAACATAGACAGGAGGCATCCTCTACACCTAGTGGAGAGGAGGTTCTACCATCACCATAGACAGGGGGCATCTTCTACACCTAGAGGAGAGGAGGTTCTACCATCACCATAGACAGGGGGCATCCTCTACACCTAGAGGAGAGGAGGTTCTAACATCACCATAGACAGGGGGCATCCTCTACACCTAGAGGAGAGGAGGTTTATCCATCACCATAGACAGGGGGCATCCTCTACACCTAGAGGAGAGGAGGTTCTACCATCACCATAGACAGGGGACATCCTCTACACCTAGAGGAGAGAAGGTTCTACCATCAACATAGACAGGGGGCATCCTCTACATCTAGAGGAGAGGAGTTTCTACCATCAACATAGACAGGAGGCATCCTCTACACCTAGTGGAGAGGAGGTTCTACCATCACCATAGACAGGGGGCATCCTCTACACCTAGAGGAGAGGAGGTTCTACCATCACCATAGACAGGGGGCATCCTCTACACCTAGAGGAGAGGAGGTTCTAACATCACCATAGACAGGGGGCATCCTCTACACCTAGAGGAGAGGAGGTTCTACCATCACCATAGACAGGGGGCATCCTCTACACCTAGAGGAGAGGTGGTTCTACCATCACCATAGACAGGGGGCATCCTCTACACCTAGAGGATAGGAGGTTCTACCATCACCATAGACAAGGGGCATCCTCTAAACCTAGAGGATAGGAGGTTCTACCATCACCATAGACAGGGGGCATCCTCTACACCTAGAGGATAGGAGGTTCTACCATCATCATAGACAGGGGATATCCTCTACACCTAGAGGATAGGAGGTTCTACCATCACCATAGACAGGGGGCATCCTCTACACCTAGAGGAGAGGAGGTTCTACCATCACCATAGACAGGGGGCATCCTCTACACCTAGAGGATAGGAGGTTCTACCATCACCATAGACAGGGGGCATCCTCTACACCTAGAGGATAGGAGGTTCTACCATCATCATAGACAGGGGACATCCTCTACACCTAGAGGATAGGAGGTTCTACCATCACCATAGACAGGGGGCATCCTCTACACCTAGAGGAGAGGAGGTTCTACCATCACCATAGACGAGGGCATCCTCTACACCAAGAGGAGAGGAGGTTCAACCATCACCGTAGACAGGGGGCATCCTCTACACCTAGAGATGAGGAGGTTCTACCATCAACATAGACAGGGGCATCCTCTACACATAGAGGAGAGGTGATTCTACCATCACCATAGACCGGGGGCTGTCTTCTACACCTAAAGGGGGAGGAGGTTCTACCATCAACATAGACAGGGGGCATCCTCTACATCTAGAGGAGAGGAGGTTCTACCATCAACATAGGCAGGGGGCATCCTCTACACCTAGAGGAGAGGCGTTCTACCATCAGCATAGACAGGGGGCATCCTCTACACCTAGAGGAGAGGGGGTTCTACCATCACCATAGACAGGGGACATCCTCTACACCAAGAGGAGAGGAGCTTCTATCATCACCATAGACAGGGGACATCCTCTACAGCAAGAGGAGAGGAGGTTCTACCATCACCTTAGACAGGGTACATCCTCTACACCTAGAGGAGAGGAGGTTCTACCATCAACATAGAAAGGGGGCATCTTCTACACCTAGAGGAGAGGGGGTTCTACCATCACCATAGACTGGGGACATCCTCTTCACCTAGAGGAGAGGAGTTTCTACCATCACCATAGACAGGGGACATCCTCTTCACCTAGAGGAGAGGAGGTTCTACCATCACCATAGACAGGAGGCATCCTCTACATCTAGAGGAGAGGAGGTTCTACCATCACCATAGACAGAGGCATCCTCTACACCTAGAGGAGAGGAGGTTCTACCATCAACATAGACAGGGGGCATCCTGTACATCTAGAGGAGAGGAGGTTCTACCGTCAGCATAGACAGGGGGCATCCTCTACACCTAGAGGAGAGGGGGTTCTACCATCACCATAGACAGGGGACATCCTATACACCAAGAGGAGAGGAGGTTCAACCATCACCGTAGACAGGGGGCATCCTCTACACCTAGAGATGAGGAGGTTCTACCATCAACATAGACAGGGGGCATCCTCTACACCTAATGGGGGAGGAGGTTCTACCATCAACATAGACAGGGGGCATCCTCTACATCTAGAGGAGAGGAGGTTCTACTATCAACATAGACAGGGGGCATCCTCTACATCTAGAGGAGAAGAGGTTCTTCCATCACCATAGGCAGGGGGCATCCTTTACACCTAGAGGAGAGGGGGTTCTACCATTACCATAGACAGGGGGCATCCTCTACACCTAGAGGAGAGGGGGTTCTACCATCACCATAGACAGGGGACATCATCTACACCAAGAGGAGAGGAGCTTCTATCATCACCATAGACAGGGGACATCCTCTACAGCAAGAGGAGAGGAGGTTCTACCATCACCTTAGACAGGGGACATCCTCTACACCTAGAGGAGAGGAGGTTCTACCATCAACATAGACAGGGGACATCCTCTACACCTAGAGGAGAGGAGGTTCTACTATCATCATAGACAGGGGGCATCCTCTACATCTAGAGGAGAAGAGGTTCTACCACCACCATAGGCAGGGGGCATCCTCTACACCTAGAGGAGAGGAGGTTCTACCATCAACATAGACAGGGGGCATCCTGTACATCTAGAGGAGAGGAGGTTCTACCATCAGCATAGACAGGGGGCATCCTCTACACCTAGAGGAGAGGGGGTTCTACCATCACCATAGACAGGGGACATCCTCTACACCAAGAAGAGAGGAGGTTCTACCATCAACATAGACAGGGGGCATCCTCTACACCTAGAGGAGAGGAGGTTCTACCATCACCATAGACAGGGGACATCCTCTACACCTAGAGGAGAGGAGGTTCTACCATCACCATAGACAGGGGACATCCTCTACACCTAGAGGAGAGGAGGTTCTACCATCAACATAGACAGGGGGCATCCTCTACCTCTAGAGGAGAGGAGGTTCTACCATCACCATAGACAGGAGGCATCCTCTACACCTAGTGGAGAGGAGGTTCTACCATCACCATAGACAGGGGGCATCCTCTACACCTAGAGGAGAGGAAGTTCTACCATCACCATAGACGAGGGCATCCTCTACACCTAGAGGAGAGGAGGTTCTACCATCACCATAGACAGGGGGCATCCTCCACACCTAGAGGAGAGGAGATTCTACCATGACCATAGACAGGGGGCATCCTCTACACCTAGAGGAGAGGAGGTTCTACCATTACCATAGACAGGTAGCATCCTCTACACCTAGAGGAGAGGAAGTTCTACCATCAAAGGGGGCATCCTCTACACCTAGAGGAGAGGGGGTTCTACCATCACCATAGACAGGGGAAATCCTCTACACCAAGAGGAGAGGAGGTTCTATCATCACCATAGACAGGGGACATCCTCTACACCTAGAGGAGAGGAGGTTCTACTATCAACATAGACAGGGGGCATCCTCCACGTCTTGAGTAGAGGAGGTTCTACCATCAATGTAAACAGGGGGCATCCTCTACACCTAGAGGAGAGGAGGTTCTACCATCACCATAGACAGGGGAATCACCTTTACCATAGATATGGGGGTGCCCCCTACACTTAGTGGAGAGACGGTTCTAACATCACCATAGACAGGGGGCATCCTATACACCTACAGGAGAGGAGGTTCTACCATCACCATAGACAGAAGGCATCCTCTACACCTAGAGGAGAGGAGGTTCTACCATCACCATAGACAGGGGGCATCCTATACAACTAGAGGAGAGGAGGTTCTACCATCACCATAGACAGGGGGCATCCTTTACACCTAGAAGAGAAGAGGAGGTTCTACCATCACCATAGACAGGGGGCATCCTCTGCACCTAGAGAAGAGGAGGTTTTACCATCATCATAGACAGGGAGCATCCTCTGCACCTAGAGGAGAGGAGGTTCTACCATCAGCATCGACAGGGGGCATCCTCTACACCTAGAGGAGAGGGGGTTCTACCATCATCATAGACAGGGGACATCCTCTACACCTAGAGGAGAGGGGGTTCTACCATCACCATAGACAGGGGACATCCTCTACACCTAAAGGAGAGGGGGTTCTATCATCACCATAGAAAGGGGGCATCCTCTACATCTAGAGGAGAGGAGGTTCTACCATCAACATAGGCTGGGGGCATCCTCTACACCTAGAGGAGAGGGGGTTCTACCATCAGCATAGACAGGGGGCATCCTCTACACCTAGAGGAGAGGG
The DNA here is from genome assembly GCF_040894005.1 of Engystomops pustulosus. Lineage (NCBI taxonomy): Eukaryota > Metazoa > Chordata > Amphibia > Anura > Leptodactylidae > Engystomops > Engystomops pustulosus. The sequence continues at coordinate 3,267,107 of NC_092418.1, forward strand.
GGTTCTACCATCACCATAGACAGGGGGCATCCTCTCCACCAAGAGGAGAGGAGGTTCTATCATCACCATAGACAGGGGACATCCTCTACACCTAGAGGAGAGGAGGTTCTACCTTCAACATAGAAAAGGGGCATCCTCTACACCTAGAGGAAAGGAGGTTCTACCATCACCATAGACAGGGGGCATCCTCTACACCTAGAGGAGAGGAGGGTCTACCATCACCATAGACAGGGGACATCCTCTACACCTAGAGGAGAGGAGGTTCTACCATCACCATAGACAGGAGGCATCCTCTACACCTAGAGGAGAGGAGGTTCTACCATCACCATAGACAAAGGCATCCTCTACACCAAGAGGAGAGGAGGTTCTACCATCAGCATAGACAGGGGGCATCCTCTACACCTAGAGGAGAGGGGGTTCTACCATCACCATAGACAGGGGACATCCTCTACACCAAGAGGAGAGGAGGTTCAACCATCACCGTAGACAGGGGGCATCCTCTACACCTAGAGATGAGGAGGTTCTACCATCAACATAGACAGGGGCATCCTCTACACATAGAGGAGAGGTGATTCTACCATCACCATAGACCGGGGGCTGTCTTCTACACCTAAAGGGGGAGGAGGTTCTACCATCAACATAGACAGGGGGCATCCTCTACATCTAGAGGAGAGGAGGTTCTACCATCAACATAGGCAGGGGGCATCCTCTACACCTAGAGGAGAGGAGGTTCTACCATCACCATAGACAGGGGACATCCTCTACACCTAGAGGAGAGGGGGTTCTACCATCACCATAGACAGGGGACATCCTCTACACCAAGAGGAGAGGAGCTTCTATCATCACCATAGACAGGGGACATCCTCTACAGCAAGAGGAGAGGAGTTTCTACCATCAACATAGACAGGAGGCATCCTCTACACCTAGTGGAGAGGAGGTTCTACCATCACCATAGACAGGGGGCATCCTCTACATCTAGAGGAGAGGGGGTTCTACCATCACCATAGAGTGGGGGCATCCTCTCCACCAAGAGGAGAGGAGGTTCTATCATCACCATAGACAGGGGACAACCTCTACACCTAGAGGAGAGGAGGTTCTACCATCAACTTAGAAAAGGGGCATCCTCTACACCTAGAGGAAAGGAGGTTCTACCATCACCATAGACAGGGGGCATCCTCTACACCTAGAGGAGAGGAGTTTCTACCATCACCATAGACAGGGGACATCCTCTACACCTAGAGGAGAGGAGGTTCTACCATCACCATAGACAGGAGGCATCCTCTACATCTAGAAGAGAGGAGGTTCTACCATCAACATAGACAGGGGGCATCCTGTACATTTAGAGGAGAGGAGGTTCTACCATCAGCATAGACAGGGGGCATCCTCTACACCTAGAGGAGAGGGGGTTCTACCATCTCCATAGACAGGGGACATCCTCTACACCAAGAAGAGAGGAGGTTCTACTATCAACATAGACAGGGGCATCCTCTACACCTAGAGGAGAGGAGGTTCTACCATCACCATAGACAGGGGACATCCTCTACACCTAGAGGAGAGGAGGTTCTACCATCAACATAGACAGGGGGCATCCTCTACATCTAGAGGAGAGGAGTTTCTACCATCAACATAGACAGGAGGCATCCTCTACACCTAGTGGAGAGGAGGTTCTACCATCACCATAGACAGGGGGCATCTTCTACACCTAGAGGAGAGGAGGTTCTACCATCACCATAGACAGGGGGCATCCTCTACACCTAGAGGAGAGGAGGTTCTAACATCACCATAGACAGGGGGCATCCTCTACACCTAGAGGAGAGGAGGTTCTACCATCACCATAGACAGGGGGCATCCTCTACACCTAGAGGAGAGGAGGTTCTACCATCACCATAGACAGGGGACATCCTCTACACCTAGAGGAGAGAAGGTTCTACCATCAACATAGACAGGGGGCATCCTCTACATCTAGAGGAGAGGAGTTTCTACCATCAACATAGACAGGAGGCATCCTCTACACCTAGTGGAGAGGAGGTTCTACCATCACCATAGACAGGGGGCATCCTCTACACCTAGAGGAGAGGAGGTTCTACCATCACCATAGACAGGGGGCATCCTCTACACCTAGAGGAGAGGAGGTTCTAACATCACCATAGACAGGGGGCATCCTCTACACCTAGAGGAGAGGAGGTTCTACCATCACCATAGACAGGGGGCATCCTCTACACCTAGAGGAGAGGGGGTTCTACCATCACCATAGACAGGGGGCATCCTCTACACCTAGAGGATAGGAGGTTCTACCATCACCATAGACAGGGGGCATCCTCTAAACCTAGAGGATAGGAGGTTCTACCATCACCATAGACAGGGGGCATCCTCTACACCTAGAGGATAGGAGGTTCTACCATCATCATAGACAGGGGATATCCTCTACACCTAGAGGATAGGAGGTTCTACCATCACCATAGACAGGGGGCATCCTCTACACCTAGAGGAGAGGAGGTTCTACCATCACCATAGACAGGGGGCATCCTCTACACCTAGAGGATAGGAGGTTCTACCATCACCATAGACAGGGGGCATCCTCTACACCTAGAGGATAGGAGGTTCTACCATCATCATAGACAGGGGACATCCTCTACACCTAGAGGATAGGAGGTTCTACCATCACCATAGACAGGGGGCATCCTCTACACCTAGAGGAGAGGAGGTTCTACCATCACCTTAGACAACGGCTTCCTCTACACCTAGAAGAGAGGTGGTTCTACCATCACCATAGACAGGGGGCATCCTCTACACCTAGAGCAGAGGAGGATCTATCATCACCATAGACAGGGGGCATCCTCTACACCTAGAGCAGAGGAGGTTCTACCATCACCATAGACAGGGGGCATCCTCCACACCTAGAGGAGAGGAGGTTCTACCATCACCATAGACAAGGGGCATCCTCCACACCTAGAGGAGAGGAGGTTCTAACATCACCATAGACAGGGGGAATCCTCTACACCTAGAGGAGAGGAAGTTCTACCATCAAAGGGGGCATCCTCTACACCTAGAGGAGAGGGGGTTCTACCATCACCATAGACAGGGGGCATCCTCTGCACCTAGAGGAGAGGAGGTTTTACCATCATCATAGACAGGGAGCATCCTCTGCACCTAGAGGAGAGGAGGTTCTACCATCAGCATCGACAGGGGGCATCCTCTACACCTAGAGGAGAGGGGGTTCTACCATCACCATAGACAGGGGACATCCTCTACACCTAGAGGAGAGGGGGTTCTACCATCACCATAGACAGGGGACATCCTCTACACCTAAAGGAGAGGGGGTTCTATCATCACCATAGAAAGGGGGAATCCTCTACACCTAGAGGAGAGGGGGTTCTACCATCAGCATAGACAGGGGGTATCCTCTACACCGAGAGGAGAAGGGGGTTCTACCATCACCATGGACAGGGGACATCCTCTACACCTAAAGGAGAGGGGGTTCTATCATCACCATAGACAGGGGGCATCCTCTACATCTAGAGGAGAGGAGGTTCTACCATCAACATAGGCTGGGGGCATCCTCTACACCTAGAGGAGAGGGGGTTCTACCATCACCATAGGCAGGGGGCATCCTCTCCACCAAGAGGAGAGGAGGTTCTATCATCACCATAGACAGGGGACATCCTCTACACCTAGAGGAGAGGAGGTTCTACCTTCAACATAGAAAAGGGGCATCCTCTACACCTAGAGGAAAGGAGGTTCTACCATCACCATAGACAGGGGGCATCCTCTACACCTAGAGGAGAGGAGGGTCTACCATCACCATAGACAGGGGACATCCTCTACACCTAGAGGAGAGGAGGTTCTACCATCACCATAGACAGGAGGCATCCTCTACACCTAGAGGAGAGGAGGTTCTACCATCACCATAGACAAAGGCATCCTCTACACCAAGAGGAGAGGAGGTTCTACCATCAGCATAGACAGGGGGCATCCTCTACACCAAGAGGAGAGGGGTTTCTACCATCACCATAGACAGGGGACATCCTCTACACCAAGAGGAGAGGAGGTTCTACCATCAACATAGAAAGGGGGCATCTTCTACACCTAGAGGAGAGGGGGTTCTACCATCACCATAGACAGGGGGCATCCTCTCCACCAAGAGGAGAGGAGGTTCTATCATCACCATAGACAGGGGACATCCTCTACACCTAGAGGAGAGGAGGTTCTACCTTCAACATAGAAAAGGGGCATCCTCTACACCTAGAGGAAAGGAGGTTCTACCATCACCATAGACAGGGGGCATCCTCTACACCTAGAGGAGAGGAGGGTCTACCATCACCATAGACAGGGGACATCCTCTACACCTAGAGGAGAGGAGGTTCTACCATCACCATAGACAGGAGGCATCCTCTACACCTAGAGGAGAGGAGGTTCTACCATCACCATAGACAAAGGCATCCTCTACACCAAGAGGAGAGGAGGTTCTACCATCAGCATAGACAGGGGGCATCCTCTACACCTAGAGGAGAGGGGGTTCTACCATCACCATAGACAGGGGACATCCTCTACACCAAGAGGAGAGGAGGTTCAACCATCACCGTAGACAGGGGGCATCCTCTACACCTAGAGATGAGGAGGTTCTACCATCAACATAGACAGGGGCATCCTCTACACATAGAGGAGAGGTGATTCTACCATCACCATAGACCGGGGGCTGTCTTCTACACCTAAAGGGGGAGGAGGTTCTACCATCAACATAGACAGGGGGCATCCTCTACATCTAGAGGAGAGGAGGTTCTACCATCAACATAGGCAGGGGGCATCCTCTACACCTAGAGGAGAGGAGGTTCTACCATCACCATAGACAGGGGACATCCTCTACACCTAGAGGAGAGGGGGTTCTACCATCACCATAGACAGGGGACATCCTCTACACCAAGAGGAGAGGAGCTTCTATCATCACCATAGACAGGGGACATCCTCTACAGCAAGAGGAGAGGAGTTTCTACCATCAACATAGACAGGAGGCATCCTCTACACCTAGTGGAGAGGAGGTTCTACCATCACCATAGACAGGGGGCATCCTCTACACCTAGAGGAGAGGGGGTTCTACCATCACCATAGAGTGGGGGCATCCTCTCCACCAAGAGGAGAGGAGGTTCTATCATCACCATAGACAGGGGACAACCTCTACACCTAGAGGAGAGGAGGTTCTACCATCAACTTAGAAAAGGGGCATCCTCTACACCTAGAGGAAAGGAGGTTCTACCATCACCATAGACAGGGGGCATCCTCTACACCTAGAGGAGAGGAGTTTCTACCATCACCATAGACAGGGGACATCCTCTACACCTAGAGGAGAGGAGGTTCTACCATCACCATAGACAGGAGGCATCCTCTACATCTAGAAGAGAGGAGGTTCTACCATCAACATAGACAGGGGGCATCCTGTACATTTAGAGGAGAGGAGGTTCTACCATCAGCATAGACAGGGGGCATCCTCTACACCTAGAGGAGAGGGGGTTCTACCATCACCATAGACAGGGGACATCCTCTACACCAAGAAGAGAGGAGGTTCTACTATCAACATAGACAGGGGCATCCTCTACACCTAGAGGAGAGGAGGTTCTACCATCACCATAGACAGGGGACATCCTCTACACCTAGAGGAGAGGAGGTTCTACCATCAACATAGACAGGGGGCATCCTCTACATCTAGAGGAGAGGAGTTTCTACCATCAACATAGACAGGAGGCATCCTCTACACCTAGTGGAGAGGAGGTTCTACCATCACCATAGACAGGGGGCATCTTCTACACCTAGAGGAGAGGAGGTTCTACCATCACCATAGACAGGGGGCATCCTCTACACCTAGAGGAGAGGAGGTTCTAACATCACCATAGACAGGGGGCATCCTCTACACCTAGAGGAGAGGAGGTTCTACCATCACCATAGACAGGGGGCATCCTCTACACCTAGAGGAGAGGAGGTTCTACCATCACCATAGACAGGGGACATCCTCTACACCTAGAGGAGAGAAGGTTCTACCATCAACATAGACAGGGGGCATCCTCTACATCTAGAGGAGAGGAGTTTCTACCATCAACATAGACAGGAGGCATCCTCTACACCTAGTGGAGAGGAGGTTCTACCATCACCATAGACAGGGGGCATCCTCTACACCTAGAGGAGAGGAGGTTCTACCATCACCATAGACAGGGGGCATCCTCTACACCTAGAGGAGAGGAGGTTCTAACATCACCATAGACAGGGGGCATCCTCTACACCTAGAGGAGAGGAGGTTCTACCATCACCATAGACAGGGGGCATCCTCTACACCTAGAGGAGAGGTGGTTCTACCATCACCATAGACAGGGGGCATCCTCTACACCTAGAGGATAGGAGGTTCTACCATCACCATAGACAGGGGGCATCCTCTAAACCTAGAGGATAGGAGGTTCTACCATCACCATAGACAGGGGGCATCCTCTACACCTAGAGGATAGGAGGTTCTACCATCATCATAGACAGGGGATATCCTCTACACCTAGAGGATAGGAGGTTCTACCATCACCATAGACAGGGGGCATCCTCTACACCTAGAGGAGAGGAGGTTCTACCATCACCATAGACAGGGGGCATCCTCTACACCTAGAGGATAGGAGGTTCTACCATCACCATAGACAGGGGGCATCCTCTACACCTAGAGGATAGGAGGTTCTACCATCATCATAGACAGGGGACATCCTCTACACCTAGAGGATAGGAGGTTCTACCATCACCATAGACAGGGGGCATCCTCTACACCTAGAGGAGAGGAGGTTCTACCATCACCTTAGACAGCGGCTTCCTCTACACCTAGAAGAGAGGTGGTTCTACCATCACCATAGACAGGGGGCATCCTCTACACCTAGAGCAGAGGAGGATCTATCATCACCATAGACAGGGGGCATCCTCTACACCTAGAGCAGAGGAGGTTCTACCATCACCATAGACAGGGGGCATCCTCCACACCTAGAGGAGAGGAGGTTCTACCATCACCATAGACAAGGGGCATCCTCCACACCTAGAGGAGAGGAGGTTCTAACATCACCATAGACAGGGGGAATCCTCTACACCTAGAGGAGAGGAAGTTCTACCATCAAAGGGGGCATCCTCTACACCTAGAGGAGAGGGGGTTCTACCATCACCATAGACAGGGGGCATCCTCTGCACCTAGAGGAGAGGAGGTTTTACCATCATCATAGACAGGGAGCATCCTCTGCACCTAGAGGAGAGGAGGTTCTACCATCAGCATCGACAGGGGGCATCCTCTACACCTAGAGGAGAGGGGGTTCTACCATCACCATAGACAGGGGACATCCTCTACACCTAGAGGAGAGGGGGTTCTACCATCACCATAGACAGGGGACATCCTCTACACCTAAAGGAGAGGGGGTTCTATCATCACCATAGAAAGGGGGAATCCTCTACACCTAGAGGAGAGGGGGTTCTACCATCAGCATAGACAGGGGGTATCCTCTACACCGAGAGGAGAAGGGGGTTCTACCATCACCATGGACAGGGGACATCCTCTACACCTAAAGGAGAGGGGGTTCTATCATCACCATAGACAGGGGGCATCCTCTACATCTAGAGGAGAGGAGGTTCTACCATCAACATAGGCTGGGGGCATCCTCTACACCTAGAGGAGAGGGGGTTCTACCATCACCATAGGCAGGGGGCATCCTCTCCACCAAGAGGAGAGGAGGTTCTATCATCACCATAGACAGGGGACATCCTCTACACCTAGAGGAGAGGAGGTTCTACCATCACCATAGACAGGGGGCATCCTCTACACCTAGAGGAGAGGAGGGTCTACCATCACCATAGACAGGGGACATCCTCTACACCTAGAGGAGAGGAGGTTCTACCATCAGCATAGACAGGAGGCATCCTCTACACCTAGAGGAGAGGAGGTTCTACCATCAACTTAGAAAAGGGGCATCCTCTACACCTAGAGGAAAGGAGGTTCTACCATCACCATAGACAGGGGGCATCCTCTACACCTAGAGGAGAGGAGTTTCTACCATCACCATAGACAGGAGGCATCCTCTACATCTAGAGGAGAGGAGGTTCTACCATCACCATAGACAGAGGCATCCTCTACACCTAGAGGAGAGGAGGTTCTACCATCAACATAGACAGGGGGCATCCTGTACATCTAGAGGAGAGGAGGTTCTACCGTCAGCATAGACAGGGGGCATCCTCTACACCTAGAGGAGAGGGGGTTCTACCATCACCATAGACAGGGGACATCCTATACACCAAGAGGAGAGGAGGTTCAACCATCACCGTAGACAGGGGGCATCCTCTACACCTAGAGATGAGGAGGTTCTACCATCAACATAGACAGGGGGCATCCTCTACACCTAATGGGGGAGGAGGTTCTACCATCAACATAGACAGGGGGCATCCTCTACATCTAGAGGAGAGGAGGTTCTACTATCAACAAAGACAGGGGGCATCCTCTACATCTAGAGGAGAAGAGGTTCTTCCATCACCATAGGCAGGGGGCATCCTCTACACCTAGAGGAGAGGGGGTTCTACCATCACCATAGACAGGGGGCATCCTCTACACCTAGAGGAGAGGGGGTTCTACCATCACCATAGACAGGGGACATCATCTACACCAAGAGGAGAGGAGCTTCTATCATCACCATAGACAGGGGACATCCTCTACAGCAAGAGGAGAGGAGGTTCTACCATCACCATAGAAAGGGGGCATCCTCTACACCTAGAGATGAGGAGGTTCTACCATCAACATAGACAGGGGGCATCCTCTACACCTAATGGGGGAGGAGGTTCTACCATCAACATAGACAGGGGGCATCCTCTACATCTAGAGGAGAGGAGGTTCTACTATCAACAAAGACAGGGGGCATCCTCTACATCTAGAGGAGAAGAGGTTCTTCCATCACCATAGGCAGGGGGCATCCTCTACACCTAGAGGAGAGGGGGTTCTACCATCACCATAGACAGGGGGCATCCTCTACACCTAGAGGAGAGGGGGTTCTACCATCAGCATAGACAGGGGGCATCCTCTACACCTAGAGGAGAGGGGGTTCTACCATCACCATAGACAGGGGACATCCTCTACAACAAGAAGAGAGGAGGTTCTACCATCAACATAGACAGGGGGCATCCTCTACACCTAGAGGAGAGGAGGTTCTACCATCACCATAGACAGGGGACATCCTCTACACCTAGAGGAGAGGAGGTTCTACCATCACCATAGACAGGGGACATCCTCTACACCTAGAGGAGAGGAGGTTCTACCATCAACATAGACAGGGGGCATCCTCTACCTCTAGAGGAGAGGAGGTTCTACCATCACCATAGACAGGAGGCATCCTCTACACCTAGTGGAGAGGAGGTTCTACCATCACCATAGACAGGGGGCATCCTCTACAGCTAGAGGAGAGGAAGTTCTACCATCACCATAGACGAGGGCATCCTCTACACCTAGAGGAGAGGAGGTTCTACCATCACCATAGACAGGGGGCATCCTCCACACCTAAAGGAGAGGAGGTTCTACCATGACCATAGACAGGGTACATCCTCTACACCTAGAGGAGAGGAGGTTCTACCATCAACATAGAAAGGGGGCATCTTCTACACCTAGAGGAGAGGGGGTTCTACCATCACCATAGAATGGGGGCATCCTCTCCACCAAGAGGAGAGGAGGTTCTATCATCACCATAGTCAGGGGACAACCTCTACACCTAGAGGAGAGGAGGTTCTACCATCAACTTAGAAAAGGGGCATCCTCTACACCTAGAGGAAAGGAGGTTCTACCATCACCATAAACAGGGGGCATCCTCTACACCTAGAGGAGAGGAGTTTCTACTATCACCATAGACAGGGGACATCCTCTTCACCTAGAGGAGAGGAGGTTCTACCATCACCATAGACAGGAGGCATCCTCTACATCTAGAGGAGAGGAGGTTCTACCATCACCATAGACAGAGGCATCCTCTACACCTAGAGGAGAGGAGGTTCTACCATCAACATAGACAGGGGGCATCCTGTACATCTAGAGGAGAGGAGGTTCTACCGTCAGCATAGACAGGGGGCATCCTCTACACCTAGAGGAGAGGGGGTTCTACCATCACCATAGACAGGGGACATCCTATACACCAAGAGAAGAGGAGGTTCAACCATCACCGTAGACAGGGGGCATCCTCTACACCTAGAGATGAGGAGGTTCTACCATCAACATAGACAGGGGGCATCCTCTACACCTAATGGGGGAGGAGGTTCTACCATCAACATAGACAGGGGGCATCCTCTACATCTAGAGGAGAGGAGGTTCTACTATCAACATAGACAGGGGGCATCCTCTACATCTAGAGGAGAGGAGGTTCTTCCATCACCATAGGCAGGGGGCATCCTTTACACCTAGAGGAGAGGGGGTTCTACCATCACCATAGACAGGGGGCATCCTCTACACCTAGAGGAGAGGGGGTTCTACCATCACCATAGACAGGGGACATCATCTACACCAAGAGGAGAGGAGCTTCTATCATCACCATAGACAGGGGACATCCTCTACAGCAAGAGGAGAGGAGGTTCTACCATTACCTTAGACAGGGGACATCCTCTACACCTAGAGGAGAGGAGGTTCTACCATCAACATAGACAGGGGACATCCTCTACACGTAGAGGAGAGGAGGTTCTACTATCATCATAGACAGGGGGCATCCTCTACATCTAGAGGAGAAGAGGTTCTACCATCACCATAGGCAGGGGGCATCCTCTACACCTAGAGGAGAGGAGGTTCTACCATCAACATAGACAGGGGGCATCCTGTACATCTAGAGGAGAGGAGGTTCTACCATCAGCATAGACAGGGGGCATCCTCTACACCTAGAGGAGAGGGGGTTCTACCATCACCATAGACAGGGGACATCCTCTACACCAAGAAGAGAGGAGGTTCTACCATCAACATAGACAGGGGGCATCCTCTACACCTAGAGGAGAGGAGGTTCTACCATCACCATAGACAGGGGACATCCTCTACACCTAGAGGAGAGGAGGTTCTACCATCACCATAGACAGGGGACATCCTCTACACCTAGAGGAGAGGAGGTTCTACCATCAACATAGACAGGGGGCATCCTCTACCTCTAGAGGAGAGGAGGTTCTACCATCACCATAGACAGGAGGCATCCTCTACACCTAGTGGAGAGGAGGTTCTACCATCACCATAGACAGGGGGCATCCTCTACACCTAGAGGAGAGGAAGTTCTACCATCACCATAGACGAGGGCATCCTCTACACCTAGAGGAGAGGAGGTTCTACCATCACCATAGACAGGGGGCATCCTCCACACCTAGAGGAGAGGAGGTTCTACCATGACCATAGACAGGGGGCATCCTCTACACCTAGAGGAGAGGAGGTTCTACCATGACCATAGACAGGGGGCATCCTCTACACCTAGAGGAGAGGAGGTTCTACCATCACCATAGACAGGGGACATCCTCTACACCTAGAGGAGAGGAGGTTCTACCATTACCATAGACAGGAGGCATCCTCTACACCTAGAGGAGAGGAGGTTCTACCATCACCATAGACAGGGGGCATCCTCTACACCTAGAGGAGAGGAGGTTCTACCATCACCATAGACAGGGGGCATCCTGTACATCTAGAGGAGAGGAGGTTCTACCATCAGCATAGACAGGGGGCATCCTCTACACCTAGAGGAGAGGGGGTTCTACCATCACCATAGGCAGGGGGCATCCTCTACACCTAGAGGAGAGGAGGTTCTACCATCAACATAGACAGGGGGCATCCTGTACATCTAGAGGAGAGGAGGTTCTACCATCAGCATAGACAGGGGGCATCCTCTACACCTAGAGGAGAGGGGGTTCTACCATCACCATAGACAGGGGACATCCTCTACACCAAGAAGAGAGGAGGTTCTACCATCAACATAGACAGGGGGCATCCTCTACACCTAGAGGAGAGGAGGTTCTACCATCACCATAGACAGGGGACATCCTCTACACCTAGAGGAGAGGAGGTTCTACCATCACCATAGACAGGGGACATCCTCTACACCTAGAGGAGAGGAGGTTCTACCATCAACATAGACAGGGGGCATCCTCTACCTCTAGAGGAGAGGAGGTTCTACCATCACCATAGACAGGAGGCATCCTCTACACCTAGTGGAGAGGAGGTTCTACCATCACCATAGACAGGGGGCATCCTCTACACCTAGAGGAGAGGAAGTTCTACCATCACCATAGACGAGGGCATCCTCTACACCTAGAGGAGAGGAGGTTCTACCATCACCATAGACAGGGGGCATCCTCCACACCTAGAGGAGAGGAGGTTCTACCATGACCATAGACAGGGGGCATCCTCTACACCTAGAGGAGAGGAGGTTCTACCATGACCATAGACAGGGGGCATCCTCTACACCTAGAGGAGAGGAGGTTCTACCATCACCATAGACAGGGGACATCCTCTACACCTAGAGGAGAGGAGGTTCTACCATCACCATAGACAGGAGGCATCCTCTACACCTAGAGGAGAGGAGGTTCTACCATCACCATAGACAGGGGGCATCCTCTACACCTAGAGGAGAGGAGGTTTTACCATCACCATAGACAGGGGCATCCTCTACACCTAGAGGAGAGGAGGTTCTACCATCACCATAGACAGGGGCATCCTCTACACCTAGAGGAGAGGAGGTTCTACCATCACCATAGACAGGGGGCATCCTCTACACCTAGAGGAGAGGAGGCTCTACCATCACCATAGACAGGGGACATCCTCTACACCTAGAGGAGAGGAGGTTCTGCCATCACCATAGACAGGGGACATCCTCTTGTAGATTCTTAGCAACTGCAGAGCAATAATATCACATTGTATGGGAATAAAACTTTTTTTAATTTGTTTCTGTTTCAGGAAGTTATTCTGACCGCTATTAGGGGTCCGGAAGGACTTTTTCCATGTTTTGGGCCTATTGACATCAGCTGTGCATTGGTTTTGCCTTCTTCTGTATCCGCGTGGTACCAGTGAATAGGTTGGACTTGTTGGACTGATGATAATATTATTTCCACCCATTAAGAACTTATCCTCCAGCAGAGTGAAGAATTAATGACGATGTTGTTGTAGATTCAATAAGCTGCTGGGTCATAAGCATCAACTGAGAAGTTTTTCTTTATTCAAATGAAACATGTATCACCATGGCTTTAATCTGGCCAATAGGAACACACGGAAAAGTATTTGAACATTTACATATTCAAAATGAGAAAATAAATGACAATTGTAAACACAATGGGAGTCATTTACTGAGGGCCTGATTCGCGTTTTCCCGACGTGTTACCCGAATATTTCTGATTTGCGCCAATTTTCCCTGTATTGCCCCGGGATTTTGGCGCACGCGATCGGATTTTGGTGCATCGGCGCTGGCATGCACGCAACGGAAATCGGGGGCGTGGCCAAACGAAAACCCGATGGATTCGGAAAAACCGCCACATTTAAAAAAACGCAAGTGTCGCGGAGCTTGCACTTACCTTCTTCCAGGATAGGCCGGTGTATTTGAGTGCGTTCCGACGCTCTCTAGCGCAGCAGCCCCACCTGTTGGACGCCGAAGGAACTGCCTTTATGAATGGCGGTGGGACCCGAATCCACCGCAGAGAACGCGCCGCTGGATCGCGAACGGACCGGGTAAGTAAATCTGCCCCAATGGATGAGCAAACTGTTTACATCTGGCTCCATTACTGCCAGACTCTGTATCCAGAGATGTCACATCTAAAGTGCACGTCTGCCACGGCCTGAAACTGTTGCTGTAGCACACACAGCTGTCAATTCCACATCATCGCCATCCGCTGTCAGTTCTGTACGTACACTCAATGATAACCATTTCCATGTGGACATCCGTGTGCCCCTCCAACCACTGGGGAGCCAGTAGGACATGGGAGGTCACAGGAAGGTCCCAGGGACCACGCTGAAACTTTACGATGGTCCAGCAGGAATTGGGTGACCCTATTAGGGTTTTATCTTTACCCGTTAAAGTTTTGTATAAATCGCCATCACCTTTGATCTCTGTATGGGGTTATCAAACCTGGCGAGTAGCCCCACAAGAGCCCCTCAAACTCTACGCAATGCTGTTCCATGCACCGTTACTTCATGTATGTGTCATGGTGTCAGTGTTTCCACATCTTGGGGCACATTTACTAAGGGTCCGAATCCCGCTTTTCTGTCGGGTTTTCCGAATCTTACAGTTTTACCCCGGGTTTTTGGCGCACGTGATCGGATTGTGTCGCATCGGCGCCGGCTTGCATGCGACAAAAAACTGGGGGTGTGGGCATCGGAAAACCCGACGGATTTGAAAAAATAGCGCTATTTTTAAAAAAAGTGTCGCTTGACACGCACTTACATACACCAGGAAGAGGATGGTGAACTCAGGCGGACCTCGGCGCAGCAGCGACACCTGGTGGATATCGGGTGCACGGACCTTAGTGAATCCCGGCAGGACCCGAATCATCATCGAAGAACGCGCCGCTAGATCAAGAATGGACTGGTAAGTAAATGTGCCCCATTGTGTTCATTATTTCAGTGCATTATGGCAATAGAACTGGGATGATTCCCATTGGCTGGTGGATTCTCTGGCATGAACCTGTCTGTCGGACTGGATATTTCATCCTGCTGCCTCATCTCTTGTGGAATAGTATTTATTCTTCACAGGTTTATAAAGGGAACCTGTCACAAGGGACCTTATTTTCACTACAGACAGGATGCAGGAGCCCATTACTCCTGCAGTGCACATATGTATTTCTACTTTCTCTGAGTATGTGCATTACAATATAATCGTGTCTTATAACTTACCTTACTCCCTGACAGAATCCTCTTTGTAGTCCCAGGGGTTGGGCTTTGGTTTTCATGCATTTAAAACATTTTAATAACGTGTCTGTGCTGCATACTCCTCAGCTTTCAGCCACCACCTTTGTGCTCCTGTACAGCTCCTCCCTCCCCCCTGTGCTGTGAGCTCGGTTTCTGTAAAGGAACATAAAGGTGGGGGCTGAGAGTTGGGGAGTGAGCAGCACAGACAAATCACGTATTGTTTTTTGAAATGCATCCAATCCAAAGCCCAACCCCTGGGACCACACAGAGGATTCTGTAACCAGTCTGTAGTGAAAATGAGGTCCCTGGTGACAGGTTCTCTTTAATTGGCGTAAAAAGAACATTTTTAAAGGAAATCAACTTTTTGTAAATGACCCGGAACAAGCAGGAGATGCTGAGATACAGCTTGTACCCGGGAGACATATGGTATCTGTGTCCATCGGTCTTATCACTCTTGGCTCCTTAGGTTTGGATCATAAATCTTCTTTCATTTCTTACTTTTAAAGATGGAGAGAAATCTATTTGGTTTCTTCGCTCCCTGAGCTTCTTTCTCGGCCTGGAGCTCTTTTGCTTTCTGTTCTTCGCTCTCCTTTTCTTTTAATCTTTCCAGCTCCTGTTGTTTTCTTCTCAGGTTCTCCTGCAGCTTCTGTTCTTCTCTCTCTCTCTGTCTCCTCATCTCCTCCTCCTGTTGCCTTAGCACCTTCTCCCGCTCAGCTTTCTCTTTAGCCTTCTGCTTCTCCTCTTCCATCTGCTTTGCCCTCATATCAGCCTCATGGACATAGTTGAGGACGAATTTCCTCCTCTCCGCCGTCTCCTTCACTGGATCTCGAGGGATTTTCTCCACATGAAACTGAACGTCCTTAATGACTTCACACAAGAACTTCAGGAGCTCCTCGTGTTTTCCTCGGGTTTTCATGTGATCTTCTTGGGTGTAATTCTCAAATGAAAAGATTCTTTCCACCCCGATGTCCCTGAATATTCCCTCTGTTGCAGTCAAGGATCCGGCTGTCTTACGGGTGAGGACGACTATAGGAAAAACGCCTGGAATAGAAGGTACAAGAGACAAATCAGAGGAGCTCAAGCCTGACCTGGAGACTTCTACTGCACTGAGGGTTTAGACAAGTCCAGTACAACAATAAGTTGATCTCCATCCCTTCCCTCAACCACAGAAGTCCAGGAACCTGAGATCTGAGGGACCGTGTGCAAAGTCTACACATTCTGAGTCTCCAATACTGTCCGTCACAGGGAGGGACCACACTGGTCAAAGTGGTTTCTGTCACAGGTGCTCCCGCGACCCATATCTCAGGTCATGGGCTCACCCGTGCCCCTCCATGTGTGCTCCCGCTGCTTTCCTCTCTCCGCACCTGATTCTGGACCTCGGCCTGCGCATGCTCATCCACGTCTACTAGGGCGGGCGCACGCTGGCTTCAGAAAATTTAAAGGGCCAGCACAAACAAGCTTCTCCCTGCACATCCTGACAGATATCCGTGCCTTGTGCCTTAGAAACATCTTTGCCTCATGCCCTGCGCTGTTATTGTGATTTCCCGTTGTGACCCCGTTTGTGACCTCTGCTCCTCTGCTGCCTGTCCAGACCAATTGCTACGTCCCCGATCCTGTGCTGCCGTCTTGACCTCCTGCCTGCTCCCGACCATGAGTTTGGCTGATGATTTTGTGCTACGCCTTGGCTGCCACTGCGGACAAAGTCGCCCCTGTGGAACGACCTGGTGGCACCACACCGCAACAAGTCCAACCCGCTATGCGGAGGCTCTGGTGAAAACTGGGTACGACTGAGACTCCGTTCCCAGGTTTCGGCTTACGTCATCGTCCGCTGTGGTTTAGAGGATCCACTCCCCCAGAAGCTTTACAGTTTCCTTCCGTACAGTCTTTGTACAGTAACAGAACCCTGCAGAGCAGGAGCCATAAGGAACCAGGATACACCTCCAGCAATCTCTTCCTGGGTCTCCATAGGTACCAGATATGATTCTGGACTCTGCTTGTTATGGAGGCAGAAAATTGCTGTTACTGAGGTGCAGCCACATCTCACGAATAATCTAGTGACCTACTGTAGGGTCCTGCGAGTCGCCACCTCCCTGTGGACTGATGTCCCGCTGAGAGGTGAGAAGTCCAAACCTCCAGAGACGGAACACTCGCCTGACGCCAGCACAAGGCTCTAAATAGTTCTTATAATAATGACTACTGAAAAGTGATGTCTACAGATCTAGAAGTCCCATGATATTATAATGAGGAGCCTCTGCTGTGCTCATGGCTCAGAACATCCCTTCCTAATCTCAGTGACCATTGTAACGAGCGCAGAAGCTGAGACACTTATGAGGAAAAGCCCAAAATCAATGAGGAGAACCCAGAATCAAACCTCTTCAAGTAAAAGCAATGGTGGTTGTATCCGTGCATCCTTGCATCACAGAACTTGTCTGCAGCATCCAGGGGACGCATCAGGTGTAACACCCTAGGGTCCTACAGTCAGCACCCCCTTATTATTACACGTGTATAATACCTGTCAGCATCTGTGCAGTGTGAAATAAAGATTTTAGATCCTCCTTCTCCTGCAATGTGATTTCATTTCTTACACTAAAAAAGAATAAATAACAAAAATAAATCAATTACAATAGAAACAAGGTACATAAGAAATCATTATATCTAGCACAAGAATATAACTCTTATAATACTGCCACCTATGTACAGGAATATAACTACTATAATACTGCCACCTATGAACAATAATACAACTACTATAATACTGCCCCCTTGCTGTGAGGACGTGTATGAGCTGAGCTCCTGAGTCTCTGCATGTCTGGAGCTAGCCCAGGGCGGGGCCACCCTGGGTGGGGAGATTCCCCAGGCAAGGCCCAGGCTTCCAGGCCTACACCGGGAGTAAACTCCCAAAAACCTTCTAGGGATGCAAATCCCAAAGTAACCAGTAAAGATTGTGGACAGATTGCAGACAATGCGATTGTGATGAGAAAGACTGAAAAAGTGGAAGTAACTGAAGCAGCAATGAAAGCGTCAAGTTCTATGAGCAGCCAGCGTGGAGGAGCTCAGGTGATGCAGAGTGAGAGACAAGCAGCAGGTGCACAGCCCCCCACTCCTGCACCCAGACAGAGGAGAACATCCATAGAGAAACAAACCCTGCAAGAAAACCTGCAGCAGAGGGAGGTGTTGTCCAGCATGGCCGCTACAGGCCGCACCAGGTCAGCAGTAAAGCCGCAGAGTGTTACCATAAGCACTGCTAAGTGTGAACAGACCCCTGCCAGTGCAAGCCACAAGCCTGGGAAGGAGACAGGTGCACCCAAACCATCTGGAGCTGCACCCCGACCAGCACAGCAGGGGAAGGAGACCGCACGGGCACCGGAGTTGCAGTTGGTGGAGGAGATACCGACTCTGGTAAGGAGGATGGGGGAGCTGACTAACCATAAGAAAATGCTGCAGATGCAAATTGACTGTATGTACTCTCTTAGAACTGCACACCCTGAGAGTAGCGCCCTGTATAACTCCAAGCTGCAGGGACTAAGCATAGAGCTGGCACAGGTGGTCAGGGATATGGACTGTGTCCTGGAGAGGATGGGACCCCTGGCCGAGTCTTACAGAAACCAGGAGCGCTTCTCCCAGCAGAGGCAGAGCTGTGACTCTGGGCCCCGGGCCCCTACAGCACAAGCAGGACCTGTCCCCCCAGATGTACCCCAACGTGTGACACAGATTCTCAGGCCTGCGAGCTTCTCATTCCAGAAGGGACAGACACCAGATCAGCCGCAGAGCTCTGCAGCGGTCCCAGAGCATGAGCATGGACCTGTAGTACCACAAGTCCCAGCAGTGTCTGTGCATCAGCAGGATGGTGAACTTTCATCTATGGGTCAGGGTGATGCGGTGATCCAGGAGAACTCTAGCATGCTTGAGACTGGGGACACTGTAGGACATTCTGCTGTACCTGAGGGGTCGGGGGATGGAGGGGACCCTCAGTCTATCTGGGAGGTACAGCCACCGGAGGATAACATAGAGGTGGATGGGGGGCAGGGGGTGGCGCAGAATGATGCTTGTGACTTCCCCCCTTTAACATCGAGCCCCCTTGTAAAGTCAGGTCTCTCTAGATCAGACCCTCCCCCCAATACCCGTAGTGAGCCCCATCCGGAACCTCCTAAAAACGCCTGGAGCCGCGGCGCTCCCTCCTTCACCTCCGGCGCACACTACTCCGGGCAGGCGTTCAAAAGGAGGAATGTGGTGCGCTTTAAGAACAGAGGCGCAAAGGAAGATCTCCCGGATAGGAGGTTTGTGGTGCGGGATCTCCTGTGTCACCAGATGGGGTTCTCACCAGATGATATCCTGGCCGTCATCAACCTTCCAGACAGACAGGGCTATGATGTCAGCTTTAAGCTTATGTCAAGTCTGGACAGGTTCTGGGATAAACTCCCCCGGTTCAGGGACACTGATGGTTGGAGCAAGTTTGTGTTCGTCCCCATATCCAGGCCAGGTACCGTGGTGGTCAATATAATATTCTGGAACGAGTCGGTTCCTCCTCAGGACATTCTAGTGTGGCTCAGACGCCATTGTGATCTGCTGTCTGACCTCACTAAGAATAGAGACGCCGACGGTATCTGGACTGGAGGGTGGAAGGTTCTGGTGAAGTTGAGGCAGTTTAACAACATTACCCTGCACCTCCCTAACTCCTTCTATATAGGCAGAGGAAAGGGCGTCTGCTTCTATCCCGGACAACCACGAAAGTGCTTCAGGTGTGGTAGGATCGGTCACGTGGCCAAAGTATGTACAGTAGTAAAATGCAACTTGTGTGGGGAGGTCGGCCATCTCAGTGCCACCTGTGAAATGGTCAGATGCAACCTCTGCGGAGAGATGGGCCACCCGCACAAGGATTGCCCCGAGGCCTGGCATAACATCGCCAGGGATTTTTCTGATGATGAAATGGTGCAGGAGGCAGATGCTTTAGAGGAGGAGGCCCTGGTGTCGGGGCAAATTCTGACCAGGCGGGAGGTACAGGGGTCAGGGGATGCAGAACCCCAGCAGTCAGTCAGCGCTCAGGGGAGTGTGGAGGTTGTAACCCACGACCAGCCTCAGGCAGCCACCTCTGTAACATCTACTGAATATGAGGAGGTGAAAAAGAATAAAAGGAAGAAAAAAGACAAATCCTCCCGTAAGCCTGAGGAGTACAGTGCGGAGCCTAAGACCAGGAGGAAGTCCAGTGGTGATGCCGGGGTCATGGTCCTTTCCAACAGGTTTGATGCTCTGTCAGAGTCTGATGGGGACTTTGAAAAAGAGCTGGAAAGAATTGATAATGAGTGTGAGGTGGACACAGGGGATCCTCCAACTAAGAAGAAGCCCCCTCCTGTAGAGACCGCTGAGGATTCAGACATGGAGACAGGTGGAAGACAGGGGGACTTTGACTCTGACTCATGATGATGGGGGTCGCTGCTCTGCTCTTTATCATTGTAATGGCTGGGTTCTCTCTAAAAGTTGCTTCCAGCAACGTCAACAGCATTAAAGTAAGAAGGACTAGACACGCAGTATATGACCACCTGAGATATCTGGACGCTGATGTCATCTTCCTGCAGGAGACCCGTCTGACCACCTTAGGGCATCTCCGTGATGCTGAGCGTGAGTGGCGGTCTGGTCCTTCTTACTGGTCACTGGCTGTGGAGCCGTACGCCGGGGTCGCCATACTGTTTAACACCACAGACGTGACGGTGCACAGGCTGACGGAGGTCGCTATGGGGAGGTGCCTGGTGCTAGAGGTGACCATCCATGGTAGGCGGCTCCGGCTGATCAACATCTATGGCCCACAGACAGTGACAGAGAGAATCCAGCTGTTCAATGAGGTGAAGCAGCATTTATTTACCTCTATCCCTGGGATAATGGCGGGCGACTTTAATGTTGTCATGACTTCAGGTGACCGGTCCTCAGGCAGAGCAGTGGTCAGGGACTCCAGGGTCCTACAGAGCATAATATCACAGGCAAACCTACGTGATGTATTTACCTTGGACGGGAGGAAACCTCGGTACACCTACTCCTGTGCTGACAGACATAGCAGGATCGATATGGCATTTGTGAGTCCCTCAGAGAATGTTAGTGGTATAAGCGAGAAGGTTGTTCCATATTCTGACCATCTTATCTTATTGTTTCACCTAGGAGCCACTAACCGCTCGGACATTGGTCGGGGGTTATGGAGGCTCAATTCTAGCATCCTGGATGATGTATATGTCCAGAATTGTATCCACTCCCTTTTCAGGACCAGCTTCAGAGACAGGACTTCTATGACAACATATCTGACTGGTGGGAGAACGTCAAGGAGGAGATCCGGTCCCTCTTAAAGAGACTGTCAGTGAAGAAGGGTAAGAGTAAGTACAGCCAGTATCTCAAGCTGCGGAGAGAATTGGAGTCAATATATTCGGCGGGAGGGGGGGACAAACAAAAGATTGACCGACTGAAGTCTGAAATAAAGCAGTATCAGTACAGCCGCTACACGTCCCTGGTTATCGAGCGGGACTACGGAAAACTGAGCGTTCCTG
Organism: Engystomops pustulosus; assembly: GCF_040894005.1. NCBI lineage: Eukaryota > Metazoa > Chordata > Amphibia > Anura > Leptodactylidae > Engystomops > Engystomops pustulosus. Next base: position 3,288,512 of record NC_092418.1, read on the forward strand.
ATCCGTATGAAAATTGCCGGGAACGTGTGGCCAAGAAATCGATCGCAGGTCTCACTGACTCCCAGGGAGTTTTACAGGAATCTCGGGAGGGTATCCTGGGGGTGGTGAGATCCTACTATGCTGAATTATTTCAGAAGAAGGTTTTGGATAAAGAGAAAATGGCTCAATTCTTGGAGGCAACTCCAGGTCCTGACACTAAAGATTTGGACTTTTCTCCTTTGACGGCAGAAATAACAGAGGAGGAGGTTAAAGAGGCCATTGATAAGTTACATCTGAAGAAGGCACCAGGTCCTGATGGTATAACATGTGAATTCTATAAGAAGTTCAGAGACCTCTTAGCCCCGATCCTTGTGGATGTATTTACAAATTGTCTAGAAAATCACCTGATGCCTCCATCCATGAGGGTCTCATCGCTAATTCTGCTGTCCAAAGGTAAAGAGCCTAGCGACATCAAGAACTGGAGGCCGATCGCCTACGGTACGGTATTCCGGGACAATTTATAGATTGGCTGAGAACTTTGTATAGAGAGGCTGAGAGCTTTCCTCTGATCAATGGTTGGCAGGGGGACACTTTTGAAGTAGAGGCCGGGGTGCGACAGGGCTGCCCCCTGAGTCCACTGCTGTATGTGTTTGCCATAGACTTGTTTCTGCGATCACTGCAGCGGTGTGATTTTCAGGGGGTGCCGGTCCCCCATTGCTTGCCTTTGAAGGTAGTCGCCTACGCGGATGATGTGACTGTGGTGATATCTGAACCTCGTGAGGTGGAGATGTTATCTGCAGCCATCAGAAGTTACTCAGAGGCCTCCGGGTCTCTGGTCAACCTTGAGAAGAGTCAGGCTTTCTGGACATTGGATACTGCTCCTGACTTTGATCTGCCACAGTTCGCCAAGGCCTCCACCCATATTAAAATCCTTGGGGTTAAATTTGGGAGGGAAGATAATGCCAAACTAAATTGGGAAGAGAAGTTGGAAACCGGAAATGTAAAGGTTCAGCGATGGAAGAACTGGAGGCTGACCTATAGAGAAAGGGTTACTCTGCTGAAGACTTACCTGGTCCCTGTCTTCCTCTACGTCTCTGTCGTATTTCCTTTGCCAGAATCTTTCTCCGCTAGGCTCTTTAGCCTGTTCTTCCAGCTTTTATGGGGGAACAGGTTGAACCCAATAAAAAGAGGGATCACCTACCTGCAGAGGAGAGAGGGTGGGCTGGATATGTTAAATCCAAGGGTTTTCTTTGACTCCATGTTTCTGAAAGTAAATTTCGGTTGCCTGGACTCAAATAATGGTCTCCTGTGGGTAAGTAGTGTCAGGGACTGGATATTGCCTTTTGCAGAGTCTTGGGTGCGAGGCGGCAGTCTCAAGAGGGGCCGATGGACTCCTGGCTTCCTCCCCCAGTATCTGGAGTATGGTCTCAGGTGTTTGAAAAAGTGGAGAATAGATAAGACCTATCTGGAGAGTAAGACCAGGAAGGACCTTTATACTAATATCTGTAAGACCTTCTATACTGTTCAGCCAGCTCTGAGGGACTGCACAACGGCCACCCTGCAGGAAAGCCTGAGGTTCCTCAATAGTCTGAGACTCCCTGCAAAGCTCTTTGATATCGCCTGGTTGTCCTTACATGGGAGGCTCTTTGTCAGGGGCAATTTAAAATTCTTGAGTCTCTCTGAGTGTTTGTGCCCCTTTGGATGTCAGCAGGAGGAGACCATGGAGCATTTTATCACTGAGTGCCCGGGAGGGAGGCGGATATGGCAGGAGGTGTCCCGCAGACTCAAAATATCAAGACTGCAGTCTCTGACCTACCCAGAGATCATCTATGGGGTAACACCACAGGTAGGCGGCATAGACCAAGGGACCATGTACCTGATCATCACCACAATTAAATATTACCACTGGCACACCAGGACCAGAGTGTCTGCACACAACGAGTCCTTCCAGCCCATGACCACTGTAACCCAAATACTCTCAGAGCTGAGGTGGATACGATCCATAGAGGTTAGAAAAACTGGTAATAATGTTAAGTTATGGAGAAACAAATGTCTGGGGTAACTGATCGAGTAATTATATTAATTTCCACATTTTTTTTTTTCTTTTTACCAGTAATGGACTTTTTGAGTTAAGATTATTATGAATTTATTATTTTCTGATCAGTATGATATTTGTTAATTAACTGTTTGTTCATTCTGATGAGAATGTATTGTAATATTTTCTGTTTGTTTATACTAATAAAAATTGCCCCCTATGTACAGGAATATAACTACTATAATACTGCCCCCTATGTACAGAAATATAACTACTATAATACTGCCCCCTATGTACAGGAATATAACTACTATAATACTGCTCCCTATGTACAAGAATATAACTACTATAATACTGCCCCCTATGTACAAGAATATAACTACTATAATACTGCCCCCTATGTACAAGAATATAACTACTATAATACTGCCCCCTATGTACAGGAATATAACTACTATAATACTGCCCCCTATGTACAGGAATATAACTACTATAATACTGCCTCCTATGTACAAGAATATAACTACTATAATACTGCCCCCTATGTACAGGAATATAACTACTATAATACTGCTCCCTATGTATAGGAATATAACTACTATAATACTGCCCCCTATGTACAGGGATATAACTACTATAATACTGCCCCCCTATGTACAGGAATATAACTACTATAATACTGCCCCCTATGTACAGGAATATAACTACTATAATACTGCCCCCCTATGTACAGGAATATAACTACTATAATACTGCCCCCTATGTACAGGAATATAACTACTATAATACTGCTCCCTATGTATAGGAATATAACTACTATAATACTGCCCCCTATGTACAGGGATATAACTACTATAATACTGCCCCCCTATGTACAGGAATATAACTACTATAATACTGCCCTCTATGTACAGGAATATAACTACTATAATACTTCCCCTATGTACAAGAATATAACTACTATAATACTGCCCCCTATGTACAAGAATATAACTACTATAATACTGCCCCCTATGTACAGGAATATAACTACTATAATACTGCCCCCTATGTACAGGAATATAACTACTATAATACTGCCCCCTATGTACAATAATATAACTACTATAATACTGCCCTCTATGTACAGGAATATAACTACTATAATACTGCCCCCTATGTACAGGAATATAACTACTATAATACTGCCCCCTATGTACAGGAATATAACTACTATAATACTGCCCCCTATGTACAAGAATATAACTACTATAATACTGCCCCCTATGTACAGGAATATAACTACTATAATACTGTCCCCTATGTACAGGAATATAACTACTATAATACTGCCCCCTATGTACAGGAATATAACTACTATAATACTTCCCCTATGTACAAGAATATAACTACTATAATACTGCCCCCTATGTACAGGAATATTTAAAAAACCATTTATTCCTAATATCTTTTTAGTGGCAGTCCAAATTCTCTTTAAAGTCTTACCCAGCAGATATCCCTGAAAAATTTTTCCTTCTAAAAGGGAGCCCTCCAGAAGCTCAAAAATACTTTCTGTTTTGCCCTGTGTCATCGTCACCAATTTAACCATCAGTGGCTTTTCCCTCCATTTTATTAGCCGGCTGATCTGCGCTCCTAGATAGTAACCCTGAAAAAAGGGTAACCCCAGTCCCCCTTCCCCCAGTGGCTTATAAAGAAAATCCATCTTTATCCTAATTCTCTTTCTGCCCCAAATCAAACCATTCAAAATTGCTTCGATCATTTTAAAAAAGGAGTCTTCAATCCAGAGTGGTGATGCTGACAAATAATATAGTACCTGCGGCAGGATAACCATTTTGATAAGCCCTATCTTGTCTGCTTTAGAGAGAGGGAGCTTGTTCCAAACTCCAACTCTCTTCCTCAGAGTTCCAATTAATGGCACCAGATTCAGATTATAGAAATCTTCCAAGTTACTTGAGACTTCCACTCCCAAATAGTGAAAGCTCTTGACACACGGTAATGTGGTGTTGTCTGTCGCCCAACTGTCTACTAATGGGTCTAAGGCCAGCAGGGCGGACTTCCGCCAATTTATCTGCAATCCAGAAAATTTGCCAAATTCTTCAGTGACCCTGATAGCCATTGGGATTGAGTCCGGGGAGTCTTGTAAAAAAAGCGCTAGATCATCCGCATATAGACAGATCTTATCGCCTGAACCCCCGCAGCCCCCACCCAGTATACTTTTTTCCCCTCTAATTTTCAAGGCTAAGGGTTCTATATATATTGCAAAGAGCAGGGGTGACAGTGGGCACCCCTGTCTCGTCCTGCGGGTAAGTTGGAACTATTCCGATTCGCTGTTGCCAGTACGGATTCTTGCTGTGCGCGCCCTATACATGCACTTGACTAGCCCGATAAACCAGTCCCCCAGTCCGAAACTCCTCATAACCTCCCACAGGAAGCTCCACCCTGTCAAACGCCTTTACAGCGTCCAAAGACAAGATGGAGCGGAGCCCTCCCTCTCCCAGATCGATAGCCGAGAATAATCTCTGGATACAGTCTCCAGTGCTTCTACCGGGTATAAATCCATTCTGATCTCTATGAATTATATATTTAATAACCCGTTGTAGCCTAATTGCAAGGACTTTAGAGAAGATCTTAATATCTGTATTTAACAGCGAAATGGGGCGATACGACCCCACTTCGGTTGGATCTTTTTCTTTCTTTGGGATCAGTACTATCCCAGCTTCAGCCATCGATCTGGTAACTCCTCCAACTTCAACCACTTCCTCCAGCACCTCCAACAATCTAGGGAGAATAGTCTCCCCATATTGTTTGTAAAAGCCAAATGGAAGCCCGTCTGGGCCTGGTGAAGAGTCCCTACCAAAAGAGTCCAGAGCCATCTTGATTTCTTGTAAGGTAATGGGGTCATTTAACATTTGCTTTTGGGCTTCCGAAACTTTGGGAAACTGTATTCCCCTCAGGTACTCTCTCATCTTACTAGCGCCCAGTGTTTCCTCTGATCTGTACAAGTCAGCGTAAAAGTTTCTCATTGTCTGCACTATCTCATCCTGATTGTTGGTCACTATACCGTCCTCCCTCCTGATAGCTGTAATGATGTTCTTACCACCGGAGTCCTTTATTATACCTGCAAGATATTTACCCGGTTTCCCACTTTCTATAAAATGAGTCTGGGACCGAAAAAAGGCTCTGTGTTGGGCTTTCTGGCTCATGAAATCTTTGAGATCCTGCGTACATTTAAGAGTCCTGGTTCTAGACTCTTCTGAGGGGGACTCAATATACCTCCGTTCCGCATTGTGCAACTCTTGTTGTAGACTACTTTCCTGTTGATTATATTGGATCTTTGCCCGCTTAATTTCCCTCCTATATAAAGCTCCTAAATGAAGCTTTAAGGCGTCCCAAATAGCACTCTTACTTGCCGAACCCAAATTCTGCACCCAAAACTTCTGCGTTTCCTCCTTGATATTCAGTTGATCCTTAAGGATACAAATCCAGTAAGGGTTTAACTTGAACCGCCTATGGCTTTGTACTGTCGATTTCAAAATGATCATTACTGGCGCATGATCAGATATTATAATATTTTCGTATGCCATTTTGCGGATCAAGTTAAAAAAGGCAGGGTTGACCAAACTTAGATCAATGCGGGATAACGACTGGTATGAGCGGCTTGAACATGAAAAGGCTTTCCGGTTGCCATACAGCTTTCACCAGACATCAATCCAGCCTAACTCACCACAGACAGGAAGATTTAACTAGCACCTAGAAGAGGCTGTAAAGCGTGTCTTGGCCAGATTTTGCCTGTGCCACTAATGCGACAACATCTATGTCAGCAGAAACAATAGGGTTGGCATATTTACAAAGCCGGTGATTATTTAGTTGTAAACTTTTACAGACCTGACCAATGCACGTTATGCTAATACATATAGTTATTAACCCTAAAGAGGCAGATAAGCGTTTAACATGGGACAAATCTTTGTTGTCAAAGGAGCACTGTCTTTTTCGTCAATTTCTTGTTCCACAGGACCCGGGCAAAGATAGGATGTAATGTCCAATATTTGTCGCAAGGTTATTCCAACAATCAGACAAATCAAAATTGACCGGGTTCAAACCACCTGCAAGGCTGTAAACTGTATTGCCCTATTCCAGTATATACGTTTATACAACCCGCGTCGGCGGTGTATTATCAGAAGACAGAGAAGCTCTGGCAGTATTAAATATGTTAGTTCTGTGAGCTCGTGTTGGGTTAATGCTCTACAGTCACAATATATATAGCTCAGCGGCGATGCGGGCAAAACGCTGACTCCAAAGAAGCAAAAGAAGCCTGTGTGGGTTAATTGTAAGTGCTCACAAATCATTAGTGACTCTCAAGATACAAAATCCTTTCTTTGGAGCACAGTACACAAAGTTCAGCACTGGTTAGTAAAAAGCAAAGATAAACCATTTGGTATGTTAGACATTTCGGCTGTGAATGCTCATGACAGATGGGAGAGGAGTAGGGAGTGCTGAGTTAGTCGCAAGAAGGTTAGTGGAGCAGCTATGCAATAAATCCATCCTCCATACAGCAATATTTGTTAAAGCATGCTTTGGATCTCACCCACTTGACGCCTCAGGTTGTAGCCACGCTGAACCTTGCTAATAACTCTTCCAGCTACGTCCGGTCTCCAGGGAGCAGAGGAGCTTTATCTCCATACGGTAAGCTGCACATTGGGAGAAGCGACACAGGAATCCCGGGTGCAGAGGTCACTGGCAGTATACCATCAATTCATAGTCGGGCACGCTCAGTCGCAGCGTGACGCCAACTTCGCCCGACCTGAGATCACAGGTCAACAGCAAGCAACCGGACCCGCACCGATGGCACACAGAGGGATGTCTCCCAACCGACCGAGGCAGGAGAGCCGGCATGCTACATGGTAGGAGGCTTCCGGGGGAGGGGCGACAAAGACGCTTGCTTACGTCATGCCGTCTCGCACTCAAAGCTGCTGTGTACAGGAATATAACTACTATAATACTGCCCCCTATGTACAGGAATATAACTACTATAATACTGCCCCCTATGTACAAGAATATAACTACTATAATACTGCCCCCTATGTACAAGAATATAACTACCATAATACTGCCCCCTATGTACAGGAATATAACTACTATAATACTGCCCCCTATGTACAGGAATATAACTACTATAATACTGCCCCCTATGTACAGGAATATAACTACTATAATACTGCCCCCTATGTACAAGAATATAACTACTATAATACTGCCCCCTATGTACAAGAATATAACTACTATAATACTGCCCCCTATGTACAGGAATATAACTACTATAATACTGCCCCCTATGTACAGGAATATAACTACTATAATACTGCCCCCTATGTACAGGGATATAACTACTATAATACTGCCCCCTATGTACAAGGATATAACTACTATAATACTGCCCCCTATGTACAAGAATATAACTACTATAATACCGCCCCCTATGTACAAGAATATAACTACTATAATACTGCCCCCTATGTACAGGGATATAACCACTATAATACTGCCCCCCTATGTACAGGAATATAACTACTATAATACTGCCCCCTATGTACAAGAATATAACTACTATAATACTGCTCCTATGTACAGGAATATAACTACTATAATACTGCCCCCTATGTACAGGGATATAACTACTATAATACTGCCCCCTATGTACAGGGATATAACTACTATAATACTGTCCCCTATGTACAAGAATATAACTACTATAATACTGCCCCCTACGTACAAGAATATAACTACTATAATACTGCCCCCTATGTACAAGAATATAACTACTATAATACTGTCCCCTATGTACAAGGATATAACTACTATAATACTGCCCCCTATGTACAGTAATATAACTACTATAATACTGCCCCCTATGTACAGGAATATAACTACTATAATACCGCCCCCTATGTACAGGAATATAACTACTATAATACTGCCTCCTATGTACAAGAATATAACTACTATAATACTGCCCCCTATATACAAGAATATAACTACTATAATACTGCCCCCTATATACAAGAATATAACTGCTATAATACTGCCCCCTATGTACAGGAATATAACTACTATAATACTGCCTCCTATGTACAAGAATATAACTACTATAATACTGCCCCCTATATACAAGAATATAACTACTATAATACTGCCTCCTATGTACAAGAATATAACTACTATAATACTGCCCCCTATATACAAGAATATAACTACTATAATACTGCCCCCTATGTACAGGAATATAACTACTAGAATACTGCCTCCTATGTACAAGAATATAACTACTATAATACTGCCCCCTATATACAAGAATATAACTACTATAATACTGCCTCCTATGTACAAGAATATAACTACTATAATACTGCCCCCTATATACAAGAATATAACTGCTATAATACTGCCCCCTATGTACAGGAATATAACTACTATAATACTGCCTCCTATGTACAAGAATATAACTACTATAATACTGCCCCCTATGTACAAGAATATAACTACTATAATACTGCCCCTATGTACAGGAATATAACTACTATAATACTGCCCCCTATGTACAGGAATATAACTACTATAATACTGCCTCCTATGTACAAGAATATAACTACTATAATACTGCCCCCTATGTACAGGAATATAACTACTATAATACTGCCCCCTATGTACAGGAATATAACTACTATAATACTGCCTCCTATGTACAAGAATATAACTACTATAATACTGCCCCCTATGTACAGGAATATAACTACTATAATACTGCCCCCTATGTACAGGAATATAACTACTATAATACTGCCCCTATGTACAGGGATATAACTACTATAATACTGCCCCTATGTACAGGAATATAACTACTATAATACTGCCCCTATGTACAAGACTATAACTACTATAATACTGCCCCCTATGTACAAGAATATAACTACTATAATACTGCCCCCTATGTACAGGAATATAACTACTATAATACTGCCCCCTATGTACAAGAATATAACTACTATAATACTGCCCCCTGTGTACAGGAATATAACTACTATAATACTGCCCCCTATGTACAGGGATATAACTACTCTAATACTGCCCCTATGTACAAGAATATAACTACTATAATACTACCCCCTATGTACAAGAATATAACTACTATAATACTGCCCCTATGTACAAGAATATAACTACTATAATACTGCCCCCTATGTACAAGAATATAACTACTATAATACTGCCCCCTATGTACAGGAATATAACTACTATAATACTGCCCCTATGTACACGAATATAACTACTATAATACTGCCCCCTGTGTACAGGAATATAACTACTATAATACTGCCCCCTATGTACAGGAATATAACTACTATAATACTGCCCCTATGTACAAGAATATAACTACTATAATACTGCCCCATGTGTACCAGAAAATAACTACTATTATACTGCCCCCTATGTACAGGAATATAACTACTATAATACTGCCTCCTATGTACAGGGATATAACCACTATAATACTGCCCCCTATGTACAAGAATATAACTACTATAATACTGCCTCCTATGTACAGGAATATAACTACTATAATACTGCCTCCTATGTACAGGGATATAACCACTATAATACTGCCCCCTATGTACAAGAATATAACTACTATAATACTGCCCTTATGTACAGGAATATAACTACTATAATACTGCCCCCTATGTACAGGAATATAACTACTATAATACTGCCCTCTATGTACAGGAATATAACTACTATAATACTGCCCTCTATGTACAGGAATATAACTACTATAATACTGCCCCCTATGTACAAGAATATAACTACTATAATACTGCCCCCTATGTACAGGAATATAACTACTATAATACTGCCCCCTATGTACAGGAATATAACTACTATAATACTGACCCTTGGTGTAAGTTGTTCTTACCTGTGTATAAATACGGGGAAGATGAAATCTGAGGATTTGATTTCTTTCTCTGCTCTTGTTATTCTTTCTACCAGTCCAAATCCTTGAGCCCATTCCACCGTCTTCCCGAGTGGCAGCAGGTTACCTGGAGGGGTAACAGGTGGGGGGGGGGGGTTTATAGATACATTGGTGGCACTTTGGCTTTGGTGCTGGGTGGCAGGATCAGTAGTTGTATAGATTGTTGAGAGAACCGTTTAGAGCCGGAGGATGAGGGGGAAGGAGCCGGAGGATGAGGGGGAAGGAGCCGGAGGATGAGGGGGAAGGAGCCGGTGCTCCGGGTGCAGATACAGAAGAAAAGTTTTCATGAATAGAGAAGGTTACAAAAAATTTAATTTTGTATAAAAAGCAAAGAACTAAAGTAGAAATAGAGAGATCAGATTAATAGGAACCAGAACCGACTCTTTACCCCCTAAGATCCCAACACTCAGTCTAATATCTACATTGTGGGGCAGATTTCCATTCGCGATCCAGCGGCGCGTTCTGTGCGGTGGATTCGGGTTCTTGGCGATTCACTAAGGCAGTTTCCCCGACGTCCCCCAGGTGGCGTTGCTGCGCTGAACTTCCACGAGGTCCGCCGGAGTGCACGACCCTATACCTGGTGAAGGTAAGCGCAAGTTTTTTTTTTAAGTGCGGCGGTTTTCCGAATCCGTCGGGTTTTCGCTTGGCCGCGCCCCCCCGATTTCCGTTTCGTGCATGCCGGCGCTGATGCCCCACAATCCGATCGCGTGCGCCAAAAACCCGGGGCAATTCAGGGAAAATTGGCGCAAATCGGAAATATTCGGGTAACACGTTGGTAAAATGCGAATCGGCCCTTAGTAAATGACCCCCAATGTGCAGAACCTAACACGAGACCACGTAAGGTCATCTGATCAGTTACACAAAAGGTCACAGGTCATTCTATGTATAATGTGACAGGAATTCATCCCAAACGGAGATAAAATGGCCACTGCCCTGCGAGGCTGCAGAGGAGGCGTGTCCTACAGAGGTTCCCGGGGTTTACTATCATGTTTTGTAGGAATCTCTCAGCCAACACAGAAGATTCCATCTGATAAACCTTCTCGAGAACAGTGCACATTATCCCTGGATACAGTCAGGAGACAGAGCAGTGTGAGAGTGCTGACAGCAGACTGTCCCCAGATACAGAAGGGAGGAGGAGCAGTGTGAGTGCTGAGAGAAGACTGTCCCCAGATACAGAAGGGAGGAGGAGCAGTGTGAGTGCTGAGAGAAGACTGTCCCCAGATACAGAAGGGAGGAGGAGCAGTGTGAGTGCTGAGAGAAGACTGTCCCCAGATACAGAAGGGAGGAGGAGCAGTTTGAGAGTGCTGAGAGGAGACTGTCCCCCGATACAGAAGGGAGGAGGAGCAGTGCGAGAGTGCTGAGAGGAGACTGTCCCCAGATACAGAAGGGAGGAGGAGCAGTGTGAGAGTGTGGAGAGTAGACTGTCCCCAGGTACAGAAGGGAATAGGAGCAGTGTGAGAGTGCTGAGAGGAGACTGTCCCCAGATACAGAAGGGAGGAGGAGCAGTGTGAGAGTGCAGAGAGGAGACTGTCCCCAGATACAGAAGGGAGGAGGGGCAGTGTGAGAGTGCTGAGAGGAAACTGTCCCCAGGTAAAGAAGGGAGGAGGAGCAGTGTGAGAGTGGTGAGAGGGAACTGTCCCTGGATACAGAAGGGATGGTGAGCAGTGTGAGAGTGCTGAGAGGAGACTGTTCCTTGATACAAAAGGGAGGAGAAGCAGTATGAGAGGGCTGAGAGGTGACTGTCCCCAGGTACAGAAGGGAGGGTGAGCAGTGTGAGAGTGCTGAGAGGAGACTGTCCCTGGATACAGAAGGGACGGTGAGCAGTGTGAGAGTGCTGAGAGGAGACTGTTCCTTGATACAAAAGGGAGGAGAAGCAGTGTGAGAGTGCTGAGAGGATACTGTCCCTGGATACAGAAGGGAGGGTGAGCAGTGTGAGAGTGCTGAGAGGAGACTGTTCCTTGATACAAAAGGGAGGAGAAGCAGTGTGAGAGTGCTGAGAGGATACTGTCCCTGGATACAGAAGGGAGGGTGAGCAGTGTGAGAGTGCTGAGAGGAGACTGTCCCTGGATACAGAAGGGATGGTGAGCAGTGTGAGAGTGCTGAGAGGTGACTGTCCCCAGGTACAGAGGGAGGGTCAGCAGTGTGAGAGTGCTGAGAGGATACTGTCCCTGGATACAGAAGGGAGGGTGAGCAGTGTGAGAGTGCTGTGCGGAGACTGTCCCTGGATACAGAAGGATGGGTGAGCAGTGTGAGAGTGCTGAGAGGAGACTGTCCCCGGATACAGAAGGGAGGGGAGCCGTGTGAGTGCTGAGAGGAGACTATCCTTGGATACAGAAGGGAGGGGAGCCATGTGAGAGTGCTGAAGGGAGACGGTACCTGGATCGAAAAGAGAGGGGAGCAGTGTGAGAGTATGAAGAAGAGACTGTCCCTGGATACAGAAGGGAGGAGGAGCAGTGTGAGAGTGCAGAGAGGAGACTATCCCTGGATCGAAAAGAAAGGGGAGCAGTGTGAGAGTATGAAGAAGAGACTGTCCCTGGATACAGAAGGGAGGGGAGCAGTGTGAGAATACTGAGAGAAGGCTGTTCCCGAATACAGAAGGGAGGGGAGCAGTGTGAGAGTGCTGATAGGAGACTGTCCCGAGGTACAGAAGGCAGGGGGAGCAGTGTGAGAATACTGAGGGGAGACTGTCCCCAGATACAGATGGAAGGGGAGCAGTGTGAGAATACTGAGAGGAGAATGTCCTCGGATAAAGAAGGTAGGGGAGCAGTGTGAGAGTGCTGAGAGGAGACTCTCCTCAGATACAGAAGGGAGTTGGGAGCAGTGTAAGAGTGTGGAGAGGTGACTGTCCCCAGATAGAGAAGGGAGGAGGGCAGTGGAGGGGAGAGGAGACTGTACCCAGATACTGATGGGAGGAGGGCAGTGTGAGAGTGCTGAGAGGAGACTGTCCCTCGATATAGAACTAAGGGGGAGCAGTGTGAGAGTGCTGAGAGGAGACTGTCCCTGGATACAGAAGGGAGGGGGAGCAGTGTGAGAGTGCTGAGAGGAGATTGCCCCATATGTAAGATGGGAGGGGGGGCCTTTCCTTGTGGTGTTATAGTGAAGCTTTCTAAAAACAAAGAAAAGGCTTTATGTGTCAAAAAGGGGTTGTCAACTTTCAGCAAATAATTGATTGGTTTGCGTAAGAAAAAGTTATACAATTTTCCAATATACTTCCAATATACTGTATCAATTCCTCGTGGTTTTCTAGATCTCTGCTTGCTGCCCTTCTATTGGAAGCTTCTATGTTACTTCCAGTGCATTGAAATCTGCCCATGGTCTCTTGATGGACACGCAGTTGGTCAAGCGGCTCATGTACCTACCTGTCCATCAGCAAGCAGGGATCTAGAAAACTGCAGAATTGACACAGTAAGTAGATTGAAAAATTGTATAACTTTTCCTTACAAATACAATATCAAGTATTTGCTGAAAGTGGGCGACCCCTTTGATATGTGACAGCTGGGTTGTCGTACACATACATTTTCCTAAGTACAGAAAATGAATCCTCCTTTACGAGATTATTACCTTATAACTAAGATAATCTTGAAGACCATCTACTAAAAAATCTGCTACATCATCATTAAAGAATTTCTTCCTGAGCTTCCTTGTCCCTTGTACTACCGATCCCTCAGTACTCACCGAGCTGAGCGTAGATTTCTCCATATTCGCGCTCATCCATCTTTGCACATCCTCGGTTGTCCACCAGGGTGATGTTCTCTGTCAGTTTGTACGGGAGTCTATCTTTTGTGTGTCCACCATCTATACCCAATGACTTCGCATAGTTCTTGAATTCCTGATCTTCCCAGACGTAGATACAAGTGTTGATGAACGAGGACTTTCCATGTCCTAGAAGTCCAAAGAGTTGGATGAGAATCCGGTTAAAGCCTTGGCTTCCTCTCTCACATCTATCCAAGCTGAAGTTCTGGATTAAGTGTCTCATCTCATCGCTGTCCATGTTGTCTTCATCCCTGTCTTCTCACTGACTGTTGCTGTGGAATGTGCATTTCTTGTTACCTTCCCTCATAAAGTCATAGATGTTTTTATCTTCTATATTGTCCTGGACTCTGGTCACAGACTGAATCCTCCCAGCACTTCCTCATACTTCAGAAACTCAGATCCTTCTAGATCAGTGATGGCGAACCTTTTGGAGACGGAGTGCCCAGACCACAACCAAAATCCACTTTTTTACCATAAAGTGCCAACATGGCATTTTAGGCAGTAACTTATTGCTACCTGTTCTTCCACATCTTTCAATCATATTGGCCGCCTGAGGCAACTAATACAGTTGAAATAACATCATTGTAGAGTCCAGGGTCTCTCTGTACAGGAAGAATAAAGGGTCCAGCAGGAGGACCTCCAAAGATAATGCAGCCCTGTCTACACCTTCGCACTTTTCCCGCAGTTCCAAACAGCTTGAAGTGTCTCTTTAAAATATCTTTATATTTAAAGCATCTCTTAAAGGGAACCTACCATCACTGCTTCGAACCCGTAGCTCCACAGACGCAGGCGACAGGTTCATCGGACGAGGGCGCGCAGTTATGAGAAGCTGCACGCCAAAGAAAGATCAGCCTTACACCATTAGCACAGGTATTGACTTAGCTCATTTTTGGGGCCACCACAAGGTCTACACTTCTACCAGTGGCTGTGGAACATAAGTGGTTTATATAAACCCGTCTACTGCTCAGGCTCATGAATATTAATTTAAATTCTGTACAATATTCATTATTGTGTCCATTACATTCGAGGATCTAAGAAAATGTGATGATACTGAGGGGACATGACAATATTGTGGTGACGTCCTCTGTATAATGTGATCTTTTATAATGGCCACTTCAGGCTCGGTGCAAAGTGACAGGAAGATACCTCTAACACAGAGGAAATATACCAAAAGTTTGTCATTAGTACAGGACTCCCAGCACTTCCTTAGTAGAGGACCCCCCAGCACTTCATTAGTACAGGACCCCCCAGCACTTCATTAGTACAGGACCCCCCAGCACTTCATTAGTACAGGACCCCCCAGCACTTCATTAGTACAGGACCCCCCAGCACTTCATTAGTACAGGACCCCCCAGCACTTCCTTAGTAGAGGACCCCCAGCACTTCATTAGTACAGGACCCCCAGCACTTCCTTAGTAGAGGACCCCCAGCACTTCATTAGTACAGGACCCTCAGCACTTCATTAGTACAGGACCCCCCCCCCCCTCCAGCATTTCATTAGTACAGAACCCCCAGCACTTCATTAGTACAGGACCCCCCAGCACTTCATTAGTACAGGACCCCCCAGCACTTCATTAGTACAGGACCCCCCAGCACTTCATTAGTACAGGACTCCCAGCACTTCATTAGTAGAGGACCCCCCCCCCCCTCCAGCATTTCATTAGTACAGAACCCCCAGCACTTCATTAGTACAGGACCCCCCAGCACTTCATTAGTACAGGACCCCCCAGCACTTCATTAGTACAGGACCCCCCAGCACTTCATTAGTACAGGACCCCCCAGCACTTCATTAGTACAGAACCCCCCAGCACTTCATTAGTACAGGACCCCCCAGCACTTCATTAGTACAGGACCCCCCAGCACTTCATTAGTATAGGACTCCCAGCACTTCCTTAGTAGAGGACCCCCAGCACTTCCTTAGTAGAGGACCCCCAGCACTTCATTAGTACAGGACCCCCAGCACTTCCTTAGTAGAGGACCCCCAGCACTTCATTAGTACAGGACCCCCAGCACTTCATTAGTACAGGACCCCCAGCACTTCATTAGTACAGGACCCCCAGCACTTCATTAGTACAGGACCCCCAGCACTTTATTAGTAGTGGACCCTCCAGCGCTAAATTAGAAGAGGACTCCTCAGCATTACATAAGTAGGGACCCACTAGCACTTCATGAGTAGAGGACCCCCCAGCACTTTATTACTAGGGGACACCCCAGCACTTCATTAATATAGGGTACTGGGGGTGTCCATGTTTTGCACAAAAGAGTTTTATTGAGGTTTTGCACTTTAAAGGGGCTGTAGAGCTCTGTTCTAGGTTCTCCTCCCCCTGCTGCTCACCCCTCCCCTTGTGGTTATAAAGTGGGTGCCGGGGAGATGCACTTCCTCTTGCCCGCGCCACCTGTGAAGCTGTTTTATCTGTCTGTGGTGAGCGTGTATTTGGTTTGTTACCCTGGGTCCTCTCTGCCAGGTCTGCTATTATGGGCGATCCCCTGATAGAGGCTCTTTGCGCCCGTATTAGGCTGGGGGAGGGGGCTGGCTGTCTCAAGTCCTCTCTCCCTCTCAGCCAGCATCCCCCCCCCACGCAGTTTCGCCGCGCACCTCCGCCGGCTTCCCTTCTGCCTCCCCCACCACCTACATTCCTCCCTCCGCCTCCTGCAGCTCCTGTAGTTAGCCGGCGGTCCCAACGCGTGCCTCGCTCCCGCACATTCTCCCCACTTCCGGCCACCCACGCTGTGGAGGAGCTCCGCCCCCTCCTTCCCCAACAGCGATTCCTGTACGGGCGGCCACCATCAACAGCATGGGAGCAACACAGAGCTCCGCTGCCTCCGACGACGACGAGGCATCCGTAGCCTCCATAGCCCCGAATAGCGCTGCCCCAGTGCCCGAGGTGCGGCAGGAGCTCTCAGCACCAGTGGCAGCAACTGCTGTGCCTTTAGGAGCGGAGGCTGGCGCCCCTACGCTGGTGGTGAGTCAGCCACTCATGGCCCCGGCCCAGACCCTCATGGCTCTGGCCCAGCCATTTATGCCCCCTGCCCAGCCACTAATGGCCCCTTCCCAGCCACTTGTGGCCCCCTCCCAGCCACCTGTGGCCCCTGCACAGCCTTTTATGGTGCCGGTTCAGGCTACCATACCCCTTGCCCCATCCCAGCCGCCCCAGGGACCTCCGGCTCCAGCTGGGTCCAGGTGCAGGCGCAGCAGGTCCTACTCGTCCTCGCCTGCCCGGGATGCACGCAGGCATCGCCGCCGGGGTTCTGCGGCGCATCGTGACAGCAGTGGAAGATGGTCCCGCTCCTCTCATCGGGAGAGAAGGTCCAGGTTGTCCAGGTGGCGTTCCCCGTCTTCATCGGGCGCCTTGGCGATGTCTGATCAGCGGAGTCGAGGACGACGTGGGAGCAACAGGAGTGGTTCTGCGAGGGTTCCCCCGCTGATGCCATTGGCCACCATTTCGACGCGGGGGCGGGTCCTAGTGGGGTGAGTTCGGAGATATTGTCATCTTTGAAGCAAATAGTGGATAAGTTGCCATCTTCTGTAGCTCCGTCTGTAGCGCCCCCTCAGGCCCCTGTCCCTTCTACCCCCTCTTCGCCTGTGGCAGCTTGGGGCCCACAAGGACAAGGCTTATTGGGCAGTTAGCCCATTGGGAGATCATATTGGCTAATGAGTATGTGGATATATGGTCGCTTGTATCAGTTGACCAGTATACAGTGGATAGGGAACTTCGGGTGTGGTCTGAGAGGCCTCAGGATTGGAAGCACCGAGTGGCCAAGACCATTAACAACTGGATTCAGGCCTTTTTCGTCTTAGGAGGTATCATGGGGCAGAAGCGTTGGATGAGAGGCCAAAGAGTTGGATGAGAATCTGGTTAAAGCCTTGGCTTCTTCTCTTACATCTATCAAAGCTGAAGTTCTGGATGAAGTGTCTCATCTTATAACTGTTCATGTTGTCTTCATCCCTGTCTTCTCACTGACTGTTGCTGTGGAATGTGCATTTCTTGTTACCTTCCCTGATAAAGTACTTACAAGTTTTTATCTTCTGTATGGTCCTGGACTCTGGTCACAGACTGAATCCTCCCAGCACTTCCTCATACTTCAGAAACTCAGATCCTTCTAGATAAATATCTGCTAGTACCCTGTATATGTATCATGTCTCTCATGGTCCAGGGTCTGTTCTCACAGTAGAAGTGCAGGAGGTGACATTGATAGCATGTGCTATGGATACAGTAAGTGGAGAGATGGGAATATCCATGTACATGGAAAGATCAGTCTTACACCATTAGCACAGGTATTGACTTAGCTCATTTTTGGGGCCACCACAAGGTCTACATTTCTACCAGTGGCTGTGGAACATAAGTGGTTTATATAAACCCATCTACTGCTCAGGCTCATGAACATTAATTCAGCGGAGTCGAGGACGACGTGGGAGCGACAGAAGCCATTCTGCCAGGGAGACCAGCCTGGTTCCACCGCCGATGCCATTGGCCACCATCTCGATGCCCGTGGCACCGGCCACGGGTGCAGCTGTATCTGGCGAGTATCCGTTTGTGGGGGCATGGGCGGAGACAGGTCCTAGTGGGGTGGGTTCTGAGATATTGTCATCTTTGAAGCAAATAGTGGATTAGTTGCCATCTTCTGTAGCTCGGTCCGTAGCGCCCCCTCAGGCCCCCGTCCCTTCTACCCCCTCTTCGCCTGCGGTAGCTGGTGTCCACAAGGACTCCGTTTATTGCGCGGTTAGCCCACTGGGGGATCATTTAGATATTGCGGTGAAGGAGAAGATTTGGGCTAACTGGATTCAGGCCTTTCTCGTCTTAGGAGGTGTCATGGGGCAGAAGCACCCGGAATGGTGGTCCGAGTTGTTTATGTATATGGATGTGATCTATTCCTTGTACAAGTCACATGGCGGTTCCACCTGATGGAAGTACGATGAAGATTTTCGGAAGCGCTCAGCGCTGCATCTAGAAATGGGCTGGGGAGTGAAAGCAGCAGATGTTTGGTTGCGGTTGATGGTATCCCAGAAGCCCTCCCCCTTTCCCGCCTCCTCTGGAGCAGTCCATGCCACAGGGGCAGTGGCCGTTAGGCGCTCGGGAACATGCTGGCTCTTTAATGAAGGGCACTGTCGTTTTTTTGGCCTGTGCAAATACAAGCACAAGTGCTCGTCTTGTGGCGGGCAGCACCCCTTCTCCCGTTGTAACAAAGCAGCCAGCAGGCAGCTGCCAAGAGCCCCTGAACAGAAAGACCCTGGTGAGAGTGGCCACGATGCAGCCAAGTCCCTGTCTTTTGGTTTTCGTTACGGGTTTTTCTTCCCCTGTGCCGGGAGGGGTTTTTTTGCGGAACACCTTGCGATCAGCAAGGGAACACCCCGACGTCTTATGGGAAAAAATCGCAAAGGAGGTCGAACCATGGTGACGGACAATGGAAGGAACATGGTGTCCGCGCTGCAGCGAGGAGGGATGGTACATGCGCCCTGCATGGCACACATGTTCAATCTGGTAGTCAACAAGTTCCTGAAGTCTCCCAGCCATCTGCAAGACATTCTAAAAATTGCCAGAACACTGTGCACGCACTTCAGCCATTCTTACAAAGCCAAGCACACCCTCCTCGAGTTGCAGCGTCAGAACGGCCTACCCCAAAATAATCTGATATGCGATGTTTCCACACGTTGGAATTCCAGCCTCTATATGTTAGACCGCCTGTATGAACAGAGCAAAGCCATTAATGATTTTTTGATGATGCAAGCGGACCGGAGTACTCCCCTGTGTAACTTTGATGTCAGCCACTGGCAGCTCATGTGTGACACCTGCCGTTTGCTCAGGCCCTTTGAAAAGGCCACATTATTTGTCAGTCGCCAGGACTGCGGGATGAATAACGTCATTCCACTGCTTCATGTCCTGGAACTCATGCTGCAAAATCTGTCTGGTCAGGGCACTGGAGAAGTGGAGACTACATCTCCACTGGGGGCTGAACTGGAGGAGGATGAGGAGGAGGACATTGGACCACAAGCAGAGTCTGGTGAAATCAGTGGTTTTTACACTCAGGTGAGTGGAAGTGAAAGAGAGGAGGAGCAGCCGGAGGAGGTAGAAGACGAGGCAGATGACCCAGAAGCACCGTGGCAGTATACAGTGGAGATGGAGGCCGGGAGTCCCTCAGAGTCACTTGCGCAGATGGCCCACAGCATGCTGCTTTGCCTAACTAGTGACAGCCGAATAGTCAACATCCGCCATAGGGATGACTTTTGGCTCTCCACCCTCTTGGATCCTCGCTACCGGGCAAAAATGGGTGACTTTTTTCCAGCTGCTGAGAGGGAGAAACAACTGGCATACTATAGAGAAATACTGTGCACAGAGTTGGCCGCTGCCTATGTGCGCCATTGTCCATCCTCTGTCAGGTCTGACCGGGGGATTCCTGGTAGTCATCGCTCACGTGCTACTGCCACGGCTGCTGTGGGGAGCTGGAGGGGGTAGGAGCAGTATCAGCACCATCAGCAGCAGCTTAAGTCTGGATTCCTTATTGAGCTTCTTCACCCGCCGAGTGTAGCCGCCACCAGCAGCAACAGGACATGGAGCAGATCCTACACCAGCAGGTGGTGGCCTACTTGGACAGCACTTTAATACCTCAGGTAGAGGATCCCACGGACTACTGGGCAGCCAAACTTGATGCGTGGCCGCAACTTGCGGAGTTTGCAGTAGGGAAGCTGTCCTGCCCGGCCAGTAGTGTGGCATCAGAGTGGGTGTTCAGTGCGGTAGGGCCATCGTTACCCCAAGTAAAACCTGCTTGTCCACCCGTAATGTGGAGAGACTGACCTTTGTCAAGATGAATGAGGCTTGGATCGGCCAGGATTTCAACTCACCAATGCGTTATGCATCAGATTAGATCAGCCATGACGCCTCCTTCAAACGTTGAGAATTGAGTTGGGATTCTAACTACATGCCTCAGTCACTATTCTGATGCTGCCACACGCCTGATTCCGCACATCTGCTGCCAGTTGCACCATCTGCCTCCTACCATCTTCACCAGGGACTGGAATTGTCCGCCACCTCCACACTATATCATGGTGCCACTCTGCGGGCTCCTGCTGCTGCAGATGCCACCTCCACACTATATCATTGTGCCACCCTGCGGGCTCCTGCTGCTGCTCCTGCTGCTGCTACTGATGCCACCTCCAGACTCTATCATTGTGCCACCCTGCGGGCTCCTGTTGCTACTGATGCCTCCTCCACACTCTATCATTTTGCCACTCTGTGGCCTACCATGTTGCCACCACCTCCACACCTCTGACCTCATGCTGCTGCTGCTGGTGCCACCTTTGGAGTTATTTTTTTGTCAAAGGCCTTATTTTTTCAGGAAAACTGTAATGTATAATGGATGTGGCATCTCCAATCTGCTGCTACTGATGCCACCTCCACACTATATCATTGTGCCACCCTGAGGCTTTCCCTGCTGCTGCCACCATGTTGCTGACACCTGTGGGCTCCTGCTGCTGCCGCCACCTCCACACTCTTATCATTGTGCCACTTTGTGGCCTCCTGTTGTTGCTGCTGCTGCTGCTGCTGCCACCGCCACACTCTTGTCATTGGACCACTCTGTGGCTTTCCATGTTGCTGCCACCTGTGACCTCCTGTTGCTGCTGCTGAAGCTGCTGCCACCACCTCCACACTCTTATCATTGTGCCACTTTGTGGCCTACCATGTTTCCGCCACCTCCATAATTTGTCATTGTGCCACTCTGCAGCCTACTCATGCCGCTGCCAACTGACCGCTGTCTCCCTGGAACACCCTGTAATTAACATAATGCTGTTTACACCCTCCATCACTCTTTGACGTTGCCGCTATGTTTGGTTTTCCCCTTCATTTCATCTGTCAGAAGGATGAAAAGCTTCAGGATTGACAACCAAAAGCAGAAGTGGATACAGAACACACAGGACATGCAAGTATCCCATTTACTGCTCATCTCTATTCTGGATCCACTCCTGTTTGTTTTTGGCTTTAGCAATACTGATGGATTATTGACCGATTGAAGGCGGACACTGACGCCTGAAAAGAAGGGCAAATTGATCAGTGACGTCAATGCAGAATTACTGCCGACATCCTCTGCACTCTTTTGGGGGGTTTCTACATGTATCCGCGTGTAACAGAACAAGTTTCCCCTAGGTAGGGACCAGAGGCAGGGCCGGCATTATGGGTAGGCAAAGTGGGTATTCACCCAGGAGAATCTCTTCTTTCAAATGCATCTAAAATTGTGTTTCTGAATAACAAATTATTCTATTACAGGCTCCCTTCCAATCCAACAGATATATTCAAATGCTAAATTGATTGTCTAATCTTCGAGGCTTTACATCAATATATCATCAACAAAAAAGAAGCTGCATACTTGAAAGTGGATGCACCAGTCACTCAAACCTTCTACCTGGTTCCAAAAATTCATAAATCCATGACAAAACCGCCAGGTAGGCCAATCGTAGCTGGAATAGGAGGATTATGTGAACGTGCCTGTATCTACCTAGATTTCTTCTTACAGCCCCTTGTACTACAACTAGAGTCATATATACGAGATTCTATGCATTTGATGAGAACAACTACAAAAAGATGGAAGTCCACTCTGAAATCCTATTGGTCACAATGGATGTTGAATCGTTGTATACCAACATAGCCCATGACATCGGAATTAAAGCGGTTACCTATCATCTGGACAAGCAAGCCAACTCCGACCGGAAGCATGAATCTTTCATTCTAGATCTACTCTTTTTTTGTATTAAACCACAATTACTTTGTTTTTGACAAGGTTTACTACAGGCAAATATCGGGAACGGCAATGGGTGCACATTGTGCCCCCTCCTACGCGAACCTCTTTTTCGGTTGGTGGGAGGAGACACACGTGCATCCTATGCCGGTCTATCGATCTAAAGTTCTCAAATGGTACAGATTTATAGACGATATTGTCTTTCTATGGCAGGGCTCAAGACATGAATGCCTGGAATTCATCAAATAATTGAACACCAATACTAACAATGTCAAATTGGCTCCACGTATTTCCAACACATCCGTAGAATTTTTAGATCTGAAGGTGTCATTTCCGTTGACGTTTTTTCAGTCAGGTTAGTTCATGGGTGATAATATTTGCTCTCTGTCCAGAGGTTCCATCTGGTGGAGAATTTTTTGTAGGTTGTGTTTTGGTATGTGCAGGTTGTGTTCATTTGGCTCATCACCTCGTTAATGTGTGGGCTGTCTTTGTTTTTCCAGTATCTGGTTATTATTAATTTAGTCGACATCAGAAGATGTACAATGATGGTTTTCTGTTCCTGTGGTAACTCTTCCATATTGATTAGTAGGAGGGCTTGTTCCGGGTTTATTTCCATGTCTTTTTTTGTTATCTCTTTTATTGCGGTGCTTGTTGCCTTCCAAAGGCCTAGGATTTTTGGTCAGTTCCATAGAATGTGTATGAGGCTTCCTCTGTTGCCGCATCCTCGCCAACACATAGGGGACACGTTGGGGTAGATAAGGTTTAATCTGGTGGGTGTAAAATACCATCTTAGGTGCGTTGTCACTATTGGCTCTACATGCGATGTGCAGCGGAGTATTTGGTGCGTTGTCTTTAGTGCCACTTCCCACTTTTGTATCGGGAATTTCTGTTGTAGATCTTCTTCCCATTTTATTACGTTGTGAGTCTTTGTGAAATCTGTTCTTTTTCCTATTCTGTTATAGAAAAAGGATATTCCTTTTTTCCCGGGCTGTTGTTTGTCCAGGAATTTTAGTAGTTCTGGCTCGATTTTGGGTGTTATATGTTTTTTAGCAAGTTGAATAGATTTTTGACCTTTGCGATTTGCTGGGTTTCGCTGTTTGGAAGGCCCTTAGTGGCTATGAGGTGTCTGGAGTCCATCAGGCCATTTGGGTTGAGGATATCTTCGAAAGTTTTCAGGCCATTTTGTCTCCATATTTCCAGCTTCAGGGTTTTGTTTTGGTTTTCTAGGAAACTTAGTGGGATGCGGTGTAAGATACTTTCTTTGGATTTGGTTTCTTTTTTAATCATACTTCCCCATGTTGTATCCAATGTTCTCATTGTTTGAAGTTTTGAGTGGGGGGGGGGGGGGTCCGTATTCCATACTTTAGCAATCATTCTGTTTATTAATGGTGCATTGCTGTTATAGTGTTTCTCAATTGTTACCCACACTTTATCGGTTGGATCCGGCCACCAGTGTCTGAGTTGGTCGAGTATTGCTGCCTTGTAGTAATCTTTTATGTCTGGTAGTCTTAGACCTCCTGCTTTTTTATGTTTGGTCATGATTGATAACGCTATTCTTGGTTTTTTCTGCTGCCAAATGAAGTCCTGAAGATTCTTATTGTTGTTTTTAAAGAAGGTATTTGGTAAGTTTATTGCAACCGTTCTGAACAGGTATAAAAATTTAGGTAATATTATCATCTTGAATGAGGCTATTTGGCCAAACCATGTAAGTTGATGTCTTGAATATTTTATATATAATGCTTTGATATTGTTATTGAGGGAGCAAAGTTTGTTTCGTAAATTTTTTAGAGGGGTAGGTTAGTTGGATTCCTAGATACGTTATGTTTTGGGTCTGCCAGTCCAGGTTGTATTTCTGTTTTGAGGATTTTTAATTCTGCGTCTGGTATTCTAACTGGTAAGAGTCGTCCGCAAAGAGTGCTACCTTGTGTTCTAAATCTCCTATCCTCACTCCTGATATATTGGGACGGTTCCTAATTATTTACGCTAGGGGCTCTATTGAAAGGGTAAAGAAGATGGGGGATAGTGGGCAGCCCTGTCTAGTCCCATTCGTGAGTGTGAGTTTTTGGGATAGGGTGTTGTTTGTGTATACATAAGCTGCTGGATTGGAGTAAAGTGCTTTAATTGCTGATAATATTGGGCTTGTCAGTCCGTATTTTGTCAGGGTGTGGATAGCGCACTTCCAGTTTACTCTGTCAAACGCCTTTTCTGCGTCTATTGTAAGGAAAGTCGCCGGTATGTCGTGGATGTCGCAGTGCTGTAGTATATTCATTAGTCTCCTGGTGTTGTCTGGTGCTTGTCTGTTTGGTACAAATCCTACTTGGTTGGTCTTGATTAGGTTCGGTAAGATGTGTTTCAGTCTGTTTGCGATGATTTTAGAGTAGATTTTGACGTATACATAGAGTAGTGATATTGGTCTGTAGTTGAGTGTGGAGTCCGTTGGTTTGTCTGGTTTCGGGATGGTGACTATTAGTGCGGTCAGCAAGTTTCTGTGTTGGCTGCTTTGTTAAAGATTTTCAGTAGGTATGGTGTTAAGATATGTGAGAACTGTTTGTAATATTCTCCTGTCAGTCCGTCCGGTCCGGGGGCTTTGTGTGAGGGGAGTTTGAGGATAGTCTTTTTGATTTCTTCCTGTGTGAGGGGTAGGTTAAGGTGATGCAGTTGTTCTGGAGTGATCTGTGGTATTATTGAGCTGTAACTTGAGTGCATATGATTGTTTCTTTTTGTTCTTTGTTTCAAGGCCGTGTAGTGTCTTAGTGGCTTCAGAAATATCTTTCTCTCTTTGTTTTTTTATTTTCGCTCCTAACTTCATTAGTTCCCCTTATATGAACACCTTGTGTCCCATCCAGGCTGTGAAGGTGTCTGTTTCTGGGGAGAAGTTATTTTTTCGGCATTCTAGGAGTGCAGTTTCTATTAAGCATTTGTTGCTATCTTTAAAAATAATGTTCATGTCGGCTTTCCATATGTAGTGCATCCGATATTGTCATAAAGATGGAGCATGGTCTGACCATTCGATGTTTCCTATTGAAGTTTTTTCTATTCTATCGAGTAATGAGCCGTCTGTGGTGAAGATATCGATTCTGGAGTACATGTTGTGTCTTTGTGAGAAGAATGAATAATCTCTTTCGGTGGTGTGTTGGATTCTCCAGATGTCATGGAGTCCGTTTTTCCAAAGGAGTGAGTGGAGCTCATAAGGTTTTTGTTTTGGTGTTGAGGTGGAGTCTAGGCCATGTTGTACTGTGGCGTTGAAATCGCCGCAGATAATTAATGAGCCTTGTTGTAACCTTCTGATTTTTTTCAGTAGTTTTGTCATGAAACGGTTTTGTCTTTTATTTGGTGCATATAGGTTGACTATGGTGTACCTGATATTATTAATAAGGACAATTACTATAATGTATCTACTGTTGGGATCAATTACTTGTAGTTCTATATTAATATGAAGATGTGACTTAAATGCTATTAATACTCCTCTTTTTTTATTCTTGTATGTCGAGAAATAATGTTGGGATATAGGTTATGGTCGAGTTTAGGAGGGTTTTTGTCTGATATATGAGTTTCTTGGAGGCAGCATATGTCTATGTTGTTTCATTTGCCCTCACGCCATATTGATGCTCTCTTGTATGGACTGTTCATGCCCTTCACGTTTAGGGACATAATTTTAATACCCATTTATTTTTTTGTTGGTGTGCATAGTCTCTGACTGTCGTATTTCTGGTGTGTTGTTAGACTTTCGATGTTTCTCTAGTGTGTCGCAGCTCACCATGTAAGTGGGATGGGGTTGGTTTAGGAGGGTGTGGGATGACAAAAACATATTAACATTAATACATTCAAACATTCATATTCTTTTACTCATAGTGTTACTATGTAATGATCACGGTACTTATATTAACCCGCGACTATTGGAAGGGTATAAACCAACATGTGCATAGAGGTAAACTAAGTGTCCAACAAAGCTGATACTTAGCTGTCGCGTCGTTAGGATTAGGTTATAGGCCCAGGACTCTTCAGCGGTCGTTCCAGTCTTTCTCTAGGCGTTGAGGGGATTTTCTTGTTGAGGTGTTCTCAGAGACCCATGACGTGGCACACTCAACGTTATTTTAAAGTGAGACTGCAGGAAGAATAGATGTGGACATGGTCCACATTGGAGCCATTGCAGCCATTGAAGCTCCTGCTCTTGGCCCTACAATTCTTCCTGTTCAGTGGGTTGTCAAGGGAAGCTCCAATGGCAATCCGAATTTTCCCTCCTTCTGTCAACGATATTGGTGTCCTCAGGACCATTGAAAGCTGTGCTACAGCACAGAGCAAGAATATTTTAATAAGTTAATGCTAGAATTGCTGTGTTGGCACTTTTTAAATAAATAAGTGTATAAGGGTTGCAGTTTGGGCACTCGGTCTCTAAAAGGTTCGCCATCACTGCCCTAGGTCATTAACTGTAGTTTGCAGTGGAGTAATTAGCTGATCTCTAGCAGATCTAGCAGATCTTTATGCATAGAGTTGCGCAGGGCCATGAGCCATGTCTTTAAGAAGGGATTCAGACACAGTTTTATCAGAAGCTTGAAATCTGGCAAATGCATCATGAGAATCTGATGTGATATCAGGCATGTCATGGCCCTCCTCCTGTATGTCAGTGAGCTCTCCATCCTGCAGCTTCTGCTTGGCAGGGCTGATTGTGGGAGAGTTGTATGCTGAGTTAGAGGTGAAGGTGCTAGAAGCTGATTGCAGAGAGGGTGAGTGAGCTGGGCTCCTTTCTAACTGTTCCAGCGTTGTAGGGCTGGTTTGTGTGTTCCCACGTGTAGTGTGGGCTGGCGCCATTTTAGGGTCCCTCTGGGCTGTATTAGTGGTGCTACGTGTGGGTGCTAAGGTGAGGCTTTTTCTGACCTGGGCTTCATTGCTGGCATCCTCTGTGCTCTCCCCGGGCTGAGGGATTTTCATACTTGTTCCTCTGCTCTTTTGCTGGCTGCGCTGTGGGAGCGGGAGCGGTGGTGGTGAGGGCTGCTGTAGCGGCGCGTCGGCGCCATTTTTATTCCTCCCTTGCGTCGCGGAGCCTCCCTGCTTCTGAGTCCTGTCTGCTTCTCTAGCCGTTCTCTTCCTGCCGGCTGCCTGCATATCATGTCCCCCGAGGTCCGGGTGCCGGTATTCGTTATCTGGCAGGTAGTCGCTGCAATAATTCTAGCTGCGGGTGAGCTTTGGGCACGGAGCTACTCTCCTATGCGGCCATGCAGCTCAGCGGCTTAACTACGCCCCGAGTACAGTCAACTCTTGAGACTGAAGAGAAACTGTAGTGACCCACAGGATTTTAAAACACGTGTTTGACACATTTCCACTTACCAGTATGCGGAGGGGAGGGGAAGCGTGATGATATAACACGCTGTGGGAGCGCCCGGGTGAGAGAGCACGAGACACGGGGCTGACGCTGAAGCTCTCAAGGTGTTGTGATACGGGGACGCTGGGATGCCGAGACCTTGTGGATACTGATGCCGGAGTGCTGGATCGCTGCAGAGGCTGACTAGATGCCTTAGATGAGGTCAGTGAGGATCGTTGAGCAGCAGCCCTGAGGTGCTGCTGGGAAGAGCAGTGAGATCTTTGAGTCCCTTGAGACAAAACAACGCTTATCATATGCTACATGCTGATAAGTCCTCTGCTATCAGGTTCTCAAGCTGGGTGGTGGAGATAAGGAACTGACGGTCCTTTTTAATAAATTTCTTGAGGGCGAGGTTATCCCTGAAGAAATGCATGAAGCTAAAATTATTAGGATTCATAAAAGTGGGAAAGATCCTTGTATTCCATCAAATTATAGGACAATCTCACTTTTAAACTGAGACCTTAAAATCTTTTCACCTATAGGAGAATGTCGTCTGTATTATATAGATTACTGTCACCTGATCAGGTTGGTTTTATTAGAGGGAAGCAGACTAGAGATGAGCGAGCACTAAAATGCTCGGGTGCTCGTTATTCGAGACAAACTTTTCCCGGTGCTCGAGTGCTCGTCTCGAATAACGAGCCCCATTGAAGTCAATGGGAGACTCGAGCATTTTTCAAGGGGACTAAGGCTCTGCACAGGGAAGCTTGGCTAAACACCTGGGAACCTCAGAAAAGGATGGAAACACCACGGAAATGGACAGGAAACAGCAGGGGCAGCATGCATGGATGCCTCTGAGGCTGCTTAATCGCACCATTATGCCAAAACTATGGGCAACAGCATGGCCATGACAGAGTGACAGAATGAAGCTAGATAGCATCTAAAACATCCAATAATTGACCCTGACACTATAGGGGACGGCATGAGGAGGCAGCGGCAGCAGCGGCAGGCTAGAGAGTGGCATGGCGACATACCCTAAGTGGACTCAGGCTTCAAACCAATGGGTGCCAGAGAGGAACCAAAGGAGGTGAGCAAGAAGCGCTGAAATGATTTCCTATGTGAACAAAAGGTTGACGGTATATTTAGTGGATAACACAGCATGGTGGCGACATAGTGACCAAGTTCCATAACGTATCTGGTGAAACACCCGAAAAATGAGCCTGACACAGCTCTTTTGATAAGGGGACGACATGTGGAGGCAGCCATGGAGACGACTTCCATGATTAAGAGCGACAGTATGGGGCATCCATATTGCGCTGCTATGATTGCAACTTCAGGTCTCCAGCATGGCGGCGACAGATGGGCCGAGTTCCACTATGTATCTGGTGAAACACCTGAAAATTCTGCCTGACACAGCTCGTTTGATAAGGGGACCATGTATGGAGGCAGTGAAGTAGTAGTTTTAACTGCAGCAACTTTAATCTACTTTGTTAGTTGGATCTTGGGATGGAGCTGGCGTTCCGCTGCCAGGCGAGCTTTGGCCAATCCAAGCCCCTGTCTCTGGGCTACTCCCCAAACAGCACTTCTAAGAACCTTTTGTATAAGATCAAGTGTAGTAGCGTTCTTATAAGTTTAGGATATGGCGGGTGAGGGGAATGTAAACAGATGCGCAAGAAGCGCTGAAATAATATCGGTAAATGATAAAAGTTTGCCAGTATATTTTGTGGATTACACAGCAGGGTGGCGACAAAGTTACCAAGTTTGATGTGGAAGCCATGAAAACAACCCAAAATTCTGCCTGACACAGCTCGTTTGCTACGGAGACCATGTATGGAGGCAGCTATATGGACGACTTTTGGAGGCAGCTATGGCGATGACGTGTGGAGGTAGCAATGGAGACAACATGTGGAGACAGCTAAAAAGACGACGTGTGGAGGCTGCTATGGAGACAATTTAATTTGGATAGTGCCTGTATGTGGCAGTCCAAAAAAGTTTTCAAACCAGAGGAGCAGGTAGGTGGTCCTCCAGAAAAATTAAATAGATTGAGTGCCTGTATGTGGCACTCCCAAAAATTGTTTAAAACAGAGGACCGGGTAGGTGGCCCTCCAGAAAAATTAAAAACATAGAGTACTATAGCTAGAGCCAGTTGGCCCTGGCAAAAAATAGCCAGTTTCCTCTGCTTTAGTGTACAAAGAGGAGGAGAAGGAGGACAATGAGAAGGAGGAGTGCATACATTATTCAGGTTGAGCTTCTTTCACCTGGTGGAGAATGAAAATCCGGAGAAATCCAGGCTTTATTTATCTTGATAAGAGTCAGCCTGTCAGCGCTGTTAGTCGACAGGCGTGTACGCTTATCGGTGATGATGCCACCAGCTGCACTGAAAACCCGCTCGGACAACACGCTAGCGGCAGGGCAGGCAAGAACCTCCAAGGCGTACAGCGCCAGTTCGTGCCACATGTCCAGCTTTGAAACCCAGTAGTTGTAGGGAGCTGTGTGATCATTTAGGACGATGGTATGGTCAGCTACGTACTCCCTCACCATCCTTCTGTAAAGATCAGCCCTACTCTGCCGAGACTGGGGACAGGTGACAGTGTCTTGCTGGGGTGACATAAAACTGGCAAAGGCCTTGTAAAGCGTACCCCTGCCAGTGCTGGACAAGCTGCCTGCTCGCCTACTCTCCCTCGCTACTTGTCCCGCAGAACTACGCCCTCAGCCGCTAGCGCTGTCAGAAGGGAAATACTGTTTCAGCTTGTGCACCAGGGCCTGCTGGTATTCATGCATTCTCACACTCCTTTCCTCTCCAGGGATGAGAGTGGAAAGATTTTGCTTGTACCGTGGGTCCAGGAGAGTGAATACCTAGTAATCGGTGCTGGAATAAATTCTTTGAACGCGAGAGTCACGGGATAGGCAGCCTAGCATGAAATCTGCCATATGCGCCAGAGTACCAACGCGTAAGAATTAATTCCCCTCACTGGCCTGACTGTCCATTTCCTCCTCCTCCAACTCCTCCAACTCCTCTTCTTCTGCCCATACACGCTGAACAGTGAAGGACTGAACAATGGTCCCCTCTTGTGTCTCGCCAACATTCTCCTCCTCTTCCTCCTCATCCTTCTCCACCTCCACCTCCTCCGATATGCGCTGAGAAACAGACCTAAGGGTGCTTTGGCTATCAACAAGGGAATCTTCTTCCCCCGTCTCTTGTGACGAGCGCAAAGCTTCCGACTTCATGCTGACCAGAGAGTTTTTCAACAGGCCAAGCAGCGGGATGGTGAGGCTGATGATGGCGGCATCGCCACTGACCATCTGTGTTGACTCCTCAAAGTTACTCAGCACCTGACAGATATCAGACATCCACGTCCACTCCTCATTGTAGACTTGAGGAAGCTGACTGACCTGACTACCAGTTCTGGTGGAAGTTGACATCTGGCAGTCTACAATCGCTCGGCGCTGCTGGTAAACTCTGGATAACATGGTCAGTGTTGAATTCCACCTCGTGGGCACGTCGCACAACAGTCGGTGAGCGGGCAGTTGGAGGCGGCGCTGCGTTGCCCTGAGAGTGGCAGCATCTGTGCTGGACTTCCTGAAATGCGCACAGATGCGGCGCACCTTCGTGAGCAAATCAGACAGATTGGGGTATGTCTTGAGGAAACGCTGAACTATGAGATTTAACAGATGGGCCAGGCATGGCACATGTGTCAGTCTGCCGAGTTGCAGAGCCGCCACCAGGTTACGGCCGTTGTCACACACAACCATGCCTGGCTTCAGGTTCAGCGGTGCCAGCCACAGATCAGTCTGCGCCGTGATGCCCTGTAATAGTTCTTGGGCGGTGTGCCTTTTATCGCCTAGGCTCAGCAGTTTGAGCACCGCCTGCTGTCGCTTAGCGACGGCACTGCTGCTGTGCCTAGAGCTAGCGACTGATGGCGCCATGCCCACGGATGGTAATTCGGAGGAGGTGGAGGAGGGGTGGGAGGAGGAGGAGGCATAGTAGGCCTTTGAGACCTGGACCAAGGTAGGCCTCGCAATCCTCGGCGTCGGCAGTATATGACCAGCCCCAGGGTCAGACTCGGTCCCAGCCTCCACCAAGTTAACCCAATGTGCCATCAGCGATACATGGTGGCCCTGCCCGGCAGCACTCGTCCACGTGTCCGTGGTCAGGTGGACCTTGTCAGAAACGGCGTTGGTCAGGGCACGGATGATGTTGTCTGACACGTGCTTGTGCAGGGCTGGGACGGCACATCGGGAAAAGTAGTGGCGGCTGGGGACCGAACACCGAGGGGCGGCCGCCGCCATGAGGTTTCGAAAGGCCTCGGTCTCTACCAGCCTATAGGGCAGCATCTCCAGGCTAAGCAACCTGGAGATGTGGACGTTGAGGGCTTGGGCGTGTGGGTGGGTTGCGCTATACTTTCTTTTGCGCTCTAGCGTCTGGGGTATGGAGAGCTGAACGCTGGTGGATGCTGTGGAGGATTGTGGAGGCGAAGATGGGGTTTTCGCACGTGAGGTGTTTGGGCCGGGGTCCTGGGCAGGGGGCTGACTAGCAGATGACACAGGGGAAGGAGCAGTGGTGTGCCCGGCCGGAGGTGAACGGGCTTGGTGCCATTGAGTGGGGTGTTTAGCATTCAGATGCCTGCGCATACTGGTGGTAGTTAAGCTAGCAGTGGTGGAACCCCTGCTGATCCTGGTTTGGCAAAGGTTGCAGTCCGTCGGTCATCCGGTGTTTCTTTAAAGAACCTCCAGACTTCTGAAAATTTAGCCCTAGCCACGGGAGCTGGACTACGTGAAACATTTGGCGCTGATGCACCAGCTCTGGCCCTGCCTCTCCGTCTGGCCCCACCACTGCCTCTTCCAACCTGTTCTGGTATAGGACTCGCCTCCGTCTCAGAAGCACTGTGTTCACACGGCCTATCAACCCAGCTTGGGTCTGTCACCTCATCATCCTCCGATCCCTCAGTCTGCTCCCCCTCGGATTTCCTGCCCTGACAACAACTTCCCCACTGTCTGACAACCGTGTCTCCTCATCGTCGGACACCTCTTTACACACTTCTTCCACTACGTCAAGAAGGTCATCATCACCCACAGACTGTGACTGGTGGAAAACCTGGGCATCGGAAAATTGCTCAGCAGCAGCAGGACAAGTGGTTTGTGACTGTGGGAAGGGTCCAGAAAACAGTTCCTCAGAGTATGCCGGTTCAAATGCCAAATTTTCCTGGGAGGGGGCAGACTGGGGGGGAGGAGGCTGAGGTGGAGGAGTGCTGATTTCGGTGACATGGGTGGACTGCGTGGAAGACTGACTGGTGGACCAATGGCTAGAAGCATTGTCGGCAATCCACGACATCACCTGTTCGCACTGTTCTGGCCTCAACAGTGCTCTACCACGAGTCCCAGTAACTTCAGACATGAACCTAGGGAGTGTAGCTCTGCGGCGTTCCCCTGCTCCCTCATAAGCAGGTGGTGTCTCACCCCGTCCAGGACCACGGCCTCTGACCCCTGCAGTAATTGGACGACCACGTCCACGCCCTCGTCCTCTACCCCTAGCCCTCGAGTTAAACATTTTCAAAATTAAAGTGTAAACTGTAAATATTTTTTGTTTTTTTGTGTTTTTTTTTTTTTTTTTTTTTTTAAACAAAACGATGCTATCCTATTGCTATGGCTATTTTCTAACCTACACTGACAGCACACAACTGGATTTTGTGCTGTGCCTGATGACTTTGAGTTATAAAAGTAAATAAACATAAAAAAAAATAAATCAGCAGACTGTGCCTAATTCTAATCAAACCCCTAATAAATTGTCCCACTTCGGTGTTTGAGATGGATATGTGCGTCACTAAGAGCTAAACACAGCGGTCGCAGGTCTCCCAGCAAATTCCTCACAATATGGTACTAGCTGCACTACTAGTGCCAGCAAGCCCAGCCACAAGCAAATAAAAAAAAAAAAAGTATAACGTTATTGTAGCCCTAAGAAGGGCTGTTGGGTTCTTTGAGAATCACTCCTGCCTAACAGTAAGCTAATAGAACACCCTAACGCTTTCCCTGACCAGCAGCAGCTCTCTCCCTAGCGGCATCCAGACACAGAATGATCCGAGCAGCGCGGGCAGCGGCTAGTCTATCCCAGGGTCACCTGATCTGGCCAGCCAACCACTGCTATCGACGTGTAAGGGTACCACGTCATGCTGGGTGGAGTGCAGAGTCTCCTGGCTTGTGATTGGCTCTGTTTCTGGCCGCCAAAAAGCAAAACGGCGGGAGCTGCCATTTTCTCGAGCGGGCGAAGTATTCGTCCGAGCAACGAGCAGTTTCGAGTACGCTAATGCTCCAACCAGCATCAAGCTCGGACGAGTATGTTCGCTCATCTCTAAAGCAGACATGAAGACTTCTTAAACTGGTCCAGATATCAGACACCTCGAGGGCCCCCAGTGCAGTCCTGTCATTAGACGCTGAGAAAGTGGGGTTCCTTTATGTGTCATTGGAAAACTTCGGATTTAGTGGATGCTATTAGAACGCAATAATGTTGCTATACAGCAAGCCAATAGTAGATGAATTTTTGGCACACACAATAGTTTCTTTGCTTGTGTCAATTTTTATTTTTTACAGAAAAAGTTCATAACAATCGGCCTTCACCTTGTAATAGCTTTGTTATCATAACATAATAAATGAATTGATCAAATATATGACGTTCCGGTCATCTCGGTATGATCTAATTATATCATGGAGGCATATGAGGCTTAGGTGAGGCAGGTCCTTAAAATTCTATTAAAATACTTGTGCTCATTTAGGTTAGAACCTTCTTACGAACAACAAGGATCTCTTGTATACTGGGAATAAAAAACAAGAAGAACTTGCGTATAAATATTAATTATGGAGACATCACATTAGAGAATTCTTGAAGGACATTAGAGAATTTAATTGTCAATGGGGCGTTGATCCCTCTCTCCACAAGATAAGCTGTTATTTAACAGACTGTTTATGCCAGGGGTCCTCAAACTACGGCCCGCGGACCCTTTATATCCGGCCCCCGCCGTGGCACCCCTGCGCCATCATGCTCACTGACGGCGCAGCGCTGCTGTCATTTGTTACCTAGCCTCTGCGAACCCATGTGCTGTGAGGAGGCCCAATTGACAGCATGAGGAGACATTGGCTCCTCGCAATGTTAATCACCACCACAAGAGGTCGCCCTCTCCCTGCTTTTCCGGAGTTGACGGGTCAGTCGGATGCGTGGAGAGCAGAAGAGGCTGCTGAAGGTTCACGCTGGACCCAGGTATGTATGAGATTTATGAGATTTAATAGTACTGCTGGCCATTTTAGTGGATTGTGGGGACCCTGGTTATGATGAGGGGACATTATACCATGAGGGGGGCATGCATGAGGGGACATTATACCATGAGGGGGACATGCATGAGGGGACATTATACCATGAGGGGGGCATGCATGAGGGGACATTATACCATGAGGGGGGGGCATGCATGAGGGGACATTATACCATGAGGGGGGGGCATGCATGAGGGGACATTATACCATGAGGGGGGGGCATGCATGAGGGGACATTATTCCATGAGAGGGGCATGCATGAGGGGGCATTATACCATGAGGGGGACATGCATGAGGGGACATTATACCATGAGGGGGACATGCATGAGGGGACATTATACCATGTGGGGGGGGGGGGGCATGCATGAGGGGACATTATACCATGAGGGGGGCATGCATGAGGGGACATTATACCATGAGGGGGACATGCATGAGGGGACATTATACCATGAGGGGGGGGGCATGCATGGGGGGACATTATACCATGAGGGGGGCATGCATGAGGGGACATTATACCATGAGGGGGGCATGCATGAGGGGACATTATACCATGAGGGGGGCATGCATGAGGGGACCTTATACCATGAGGGGGGGCATGCATGAGGGGACATTATTCCATGAGGGGGACATGCATGAGGGGACATTATTCCATGAGGGGGACATGCATGAGGGGACATTATACCATGAGGGGGACATGCATGAGGGGACATTATACCATGTGGGGGGGGGGGGACATGCATGAGGGGACATTATACCATGAGGGGGACATGCATGAGGGGACATTATACCATGAGGGGGACATGCATGAGGGGACATTATACCATGTGGGGGGCATGCATGAGGGGACATTATACCATGTGGGGGACATGCATGAGGGGACATTATACCATGTGGGGGGGGGGCATGCATGAGGGGACATTATACCATGAGGGGGACATGCATGAGGGGACATTATACCATGAGGGGGGGGCATGCATGAGGGGACATTATACCATGAGGGGGGCATGCATGAGGGGACATTATACCATGAGGGGGGCATGCATGAGGGGACATTATACCATGAGGGGGACATGCATGAGGGGACATTATACCATGAGGGGGACATGCATGAGGGGACATTATACCATGAGGGGGGCATGCATGGGGGGACATTATTCCATGAGAGGGGCATGCATGAGGGGACATTATACCATGAGGGGGGCATGCATGAGGGGACATTATACCATGAGGGGGGCATGCATGAGGGGACATTATACCATGAGGGGGGCATGCATGAGGGGACATTATACCATGAGGGGGACATGCATGAGGGGACATTATACCATGAGGGGGACATGCATGAGGGGACATTATACCATGAGGGGGGCATGCATGAGGGGACATTATACCATGAGGGGGGCATGCATGAGGGGACATTATACCATGAGGGGGACATGCATGAGGGGACATTATACCATGAGGGGGGGGGCATGCATGAGGGGACATTATACCATGTGGGGGGGGGGGGGACATGCATGAGGGGACATTATACCATGAGGGGGGGGCATGCATGAGGGGACATTATTCCATGAGAGGGGCATGCATGAGGGGACATTATACCATGAGGGGGGCATGCATGAGGGGACATTATACCATGAGGGGGGGACATGCATGAGGGGACATTATACCATGAGGGGGGGACATGCATGAGGGGACATTATACCATGAGGGGGGCATGCATGAGGGGACATTATACCATGAGGGGGGCATGCATGAGGGGACATTATACCATGAGGGGGACATGCATGAGGGGACATTATTCCATGAGGGGGACATGCATGAGGGGACATTATACCATGAGGGGGACATGCATGAGGGGACATTATACCATGAGGGGGACATGCATGAGGGGACATTATACCATGAGGGGGACATGCATGAGGGGACATTATACCATGAGGGGGACATGCATGAGGGGACATTATACCATGAGGGGGACATGCATGAGGGGACATTATACCATGAGGGGGGCATGCATTAGGGGACATTATACCATGAGGGGGGCATGCATGAGGGGACATTATACCATGAGGGGGACATGCATGAGGGGACATTATACCATGAGGGGGACATGCATGAGGGGACATTATACCATGAGGGGGACATGCATGAGGGGACATTATACCATGTGGGGGGGGGGGCATGCATGAGGGGACATTATACCATGAGGGGGGCATGCATGAGGGGACATTATACCATGAGGGGGGCATGCATGAGGGGACATTATACCATGAGGGGGGCATGCATGAGGGGACATTATACCATGAGGGGGGACATGCATGAGGGGACATTATACCATGTGGGGGGGGGCATGCATGAGGGGACATTATACCATGAGGGGGACATGCATGAGGGGACATTATACCATGAGGGGGACATGCATGAGGGGACATTATACCATGAGGGGGACATGCATGAGGGGACATTATACCATGTGGGGGGGGGGGGGCATGCATGAGGGGACATTATACCATGAGGGGGACATGCATGAGGGGACATTATACCATGAGGGGGGGGGCATGCATGGGGGGACATTATACCATGAGGGGACATTATACCATGAGGGGGACATGCATGAGGGGACATTATACCATGAGGGGGACATGCATGGGGGGACATTATACCATGAGGGGGACATGCATGAGGGGACATTATACCATGAGGGGGACATGCATGAGGGGACATTATACCATGAGGGGGGGGGCATGCATGATGGGACATTATACCATGAGGGGGGCATGCATGAGGGGACATTATACCATGAGGGGGACATGCATGAGGGGACATTATACCATGAGGGGGACATGCATGAGGGGACATTATACCATGAGGGGGGCATGTATGAGGGGACATTATACCATGAGGGGGGCATGCATGAGGGGACATTATACCATGAGGGGGACATGCATGAGGGGACATTATACCATGAGGGGGACATGCATGAGGGGACATTATACCATGTGGGGGGGGGGGGCATGCATGAGGGGACATTATACCATGAGGGGGACATGCATGAGGGGACATTATACCATGAGGGGGGCATGCATGAGGGGACATTATACCATAAGGGGGGCATGCATGAGGGGACATTATACCATGAGGGGGGCATGCATGAGGGGACATTATACCATGAGGGGGGCATGCATGAGGGGACATTATACCATGAGGGGGACATGCATGAGGGGACATTATACCATGAGGGTGGCATGCATGAGGGGACATTATACCATGTGGGGGGGGGGCATGCATGAGGGGACATTATACCATGAGGGGGACATGCATGAGGGGACATTATACCATGAGGGGGGGGAGGCATGCATGGGGGGACATTATACCATGAGGGGGGCATGCATGAGGGGACATTATACCATGAGGGGGACATGCATGAGGGGACATTATACCATGAGGGGGACATGCATGAGGGGACATTATACCATGAGGGGGGCATGTATGAGGGGACATTATACCATGAGGGGGGCATGCATGAGGGGACATTATACCATGAGGGGGACATGCATGAGGGGACATTATACCATGAGGGGGACATGCATGAGGGGACATTATACCATGAGGGGGACATGCATGAGGGGACATTATACCATGAGGGGACATTATACCATGAGGGGGGCATGCATGAGGGGACATTATACCATGAGGGGGACATGCATGAGGGGACATTATACCATGTGGGGGGGGGGCATGCATGAGGGGACATTATACCATGAGGGGGACATGCATGAGGGGACATTATACCATGAGGGGGGGGGGCATGCATGGGGGGACATTATACCATGAGGGGGACATGCATGAGGGGACATTATACCATGAGGGGGACATGCATGAGGGGACATTATACCATGAGGGGACATGCATGAGGGGACATTATACCATGAGGGGACATGCATGAGGGGACATTATACCATGAGGGGGGCATGCATGAGGGGACATTATACGATGAGGGGGGGCATGCATGGGGGGACATTATACCATGAGGGGGGCATGCATGAGGGGACATTATACCATGAGGGGGGGCATGCATGGGGGGACATTATACCATGAGGGGGGCATGCATGAGGGGACATTATACCATGAGGGGGACATGCATGAGGGGACATTATACCATGAGGGGACATTATACCATGAGGGGGGCATGCATGAGGGGACATTATACCATGAGGGGGGGCATGCATGAGGGGACATTATACCATGAGGGGACATTATACCATGAGGGGGGGCATGCATGAGGGGACATTATACCATGAGGGGGGGCATGCATGAGGGGACATTATACCATGAGGGGGACATGCATGAGGGGACATTATACCATGAGGGGGGGGCATGCATGAGGGGACATTATACCATGAGGGGGGGGCATGCATGAGGGGACATTATTCCATGAGAGGGGCATGCATGAGGGGGCATTATACCATGAGGGGGACATGCATGAGGGGACATTATACCATGAGGGGGACATGCATGAGGGGACATTATACCATGAGGGGGACATGCATGAGGGGACATTATACCATGAGGGGGACATGCATGAGGGGACATTATACCATGTGGGGGGGGGGGGCATGCATGAGGGGACATTATACCATGAGGGGGACATGCATGAGGGGACATTATACCATGAGGGGGACATGCATGAGGGGACATTATACCATGAGGGGGACATGCATGAGGGGACATTATACCATGAGGGGGACATGCATGAGGGGACATTATACCATGAGGGGGGCATGCATGAGGGGACATTATACCATGTGGGGGGGGGGGGCATGCATGAGGGGACATTATACCATGAGGGGGACATGCATGAGGGGACATTATACCATGAGGGGGACATGCATGAGGGGACATTATACCATGAGGGGGGCATGCATGAGGGGACATTATACCATGTGGGGGGGGGGGCATGCATGAGGGGACATTATACCATGAGGGGGACATGCATGAGGGGACATTATACCATGAGGGGGGGGGGGCATGCATGGGGGGACATTATACCATGAGGGGGGCATGCATGAGGGGACATTATACCATGAGGGGGACATGCATGAGGGGACATTATACCATGAGGGGGGCATGCATGAGGGGACCTTATACCATGAGGGGGGGCATGCATGAGGGGACATTATTCCATGAGGGGGACATGCATGAGGGGACATTATACCATGAGGGGGACATGCATGAGGGGACATTATACCATGTGGGGGGGGGGGACATGCATGAGGGGACATTATACCATGAGGGGGACATGCATGAGGGGACATTATACCATGAGGGGGACATGCATGAGGGGACATTATACCATGAGGGGGACATGCATGAGGGGACATTATACCATGAGGGGGACATGCATGAGGGGACATTATACCATGAGGGGGACATGCATGGGGGGACATTATACCATGTGGGGGACATGCATGAGGGGACATTATACCATGAGGGGGACATGCATGAGGGGACATTATACCATGAGGGGGACATGCATGAGGGGACATTATACCATGAGGGGGGGGCATGCATGAGGGGACATTATACCATGAGGGGGGCATGCATGAGGGGACATTATACCATGAGGGGGGCATGCATGAGGGGACATTATACCATGAGGGGGACATGCATGAGGGGACATTATACCATGAGGGGGACATGCATGAGGGGACATTATACCATGAGGGGGACATGCATGAGGGGACATTATACCATGAGGGGGACATGCATGAGGGGACATTATACCATGAGGGGGACATGCATGTGGGGACATTATACCATGAGGGGGGCATGCATGAGGGGACATTATACCATGAGGGGGACATGCATGAGGGGACATTATACCATGAGGGGGACATGCATGAGGGGACATTATACCATGAGGGGGGGGCATGCATGAGGGGACATTATACCATGAGGGGGGGGCATGCATGAGGGGACATTATACCATGAGGGGGGCATGCATGAGGGGGCATTATACCATGAGGGGGACATGCATGAGGGGACATTATACCATGAGGGGGGCATGCATGAGGGGACATTATACCATGAGGGGGGGGCATGCATGAGGGGACATTATTCCATGAGAGGGGCATGCATGAGGGGGCATTATACCATGAGGGGGACATGCATGAGGGGACATTATACCATGAGGGGGACATGCATGAGGGGACATTATACCATGAGGGGGACATGCATGAGGGGACATTATACCATGTGGGGGGGGGCATGCATGAGGGGACATTATACCATGAGGGGGACATGCATGAGGGGACATTATACCATGAGGGGGGGGGGCATGCATGGGGGGACATTATACCATGAGGGGGGCATGCATGAGGGGACATTATACGATGAGGGGGGGCATGCATGGGGGGACATTATACCATGAGGGGGGCATGCATGAGGGGACATTATACCATGAGGGGGGCATGCATGAGGGGACATTATACCATGAGGGGGGCATGCATGAGGGGACATTATACCATGAGGGGGACATGCATGGGGGGACATTATACCATGAGGGGGGCATGCATGAGGGGACATTATACCATGAGGGGGGCATGCATGAGGGGACATTATACCATGAGGGGGACATGCATGTGGGGACATTATATCATGAGGGGGACATGCATGAGGGGACATTATACCATGAGGGGGACATGCATGTGGGGACATTATACCATGAGGGGGGCATGCATGAGGGGACATTATACCATGAGGGGGGCATGCATGAGGGGACATTATACCATGAGGGGGGCATGCATGAGGGGACATTATACCATGAGGGGGACATGCATGAGGGGACATTATACCATGAGGGGGGCATGCATGAGGGGACATTATACCATGAGGGGGACATGCATGAGGGGACATTATACCATGAGGGGGACATGCATGAGGGGACATTATACCATGAGGGGGACATGCATGAGGGGACATTATACCATGAGGGGGACATGCATGAGGGGACATTATACCATGAGGGGGACATGCATGAGGGGACATTATACCATGAGGGGGACATGCATGAGGGGACATTATACCATGAGGGGGACATGCATGAGGGGACATTATACCATGAGGGGGGGGCATGCATGAGGGGACATTATACCATGAGGGGGACATGCATGAGGGGACATTATACCATGAGGGGGGCATGCATGAGGGGACATTATACCATGAGGGGGACATGCATGAGGGGACATTATACCATGAGGGGGACATGCATGAGGGGACATTATACCATGAGGGGGACATGCATGAGGGGGCATTATACCATGAGAGGGGCATGCATGAGGGGGCATTATACCATGAGGGGGACATGCATGAGGGGGCATTATACCATGAGAGGGGCATGCATGAGGGGGCATTATACCATGAGGGGGACATGCATGAGGGGGCATTATACCATGAGGGGGACATGCATGAGGGGGCATTATACCATGAGAGGGGCATGCATGAGGGGACATTATACCATGAGGGGGACATGCATGAGGGGACATTATACCATGAGAGGGGCATGCATGAGGGGACATTATACCATGAGGGGGACATGCATGAGGGGACATTATTCCATGAGAGGGGCATGCATGAGGGGGCATTATACCATGAGGGGGGCATGCATGAGGGGACATTATACCATGAGGGGGACATGCATGAGGGGACATTATACCATGAGGGGGACATGCATGAGGGGACATTATACCATGAGGGGGACATGCATGAGGGGACATTATTCCATGAGAGGGGCATGCATGAGGGGACATTATACCATGAGGGGGACATGCATGAGGAGACATTATACCATGAGGGGGACATGCATGAGGGGACATTATACCATGAGGGGGACATGCATGAGGGGACATTATACCATGAGGGGGACATGCATGAGGGGGCATTATACCATGAGGGGGACATGCATGAGGGGACATTATACCATGAGGGGGACATGCATGAGGGGACATTATACCATGAGGGGGACATGCATGAGGGGACATTATACCATGAGGGGGACATGCATGAGGGGACATTATACCATGAGGGGGACATGCATGAGGGGACATTATACCATGAGGGGGGCATGCATGAGGGGACATTATACCATGTGGGGGGGGGGGACATGCATGAGGGGACATTATACCATGAGGGGGACATGCATGAGGGGACATTATACCATGAGGGGGGCATGCATGAGGGGACATTATACCATGTGGGGGGGGGGACATGCATGAGGGGACATTATACCATGAGGGGGACATGCATGAGGGGACATTATACCATGAGGGGGACATGCATGAGGGGACATTATACCATGAGGGGGGCATGCATGAGGGGACATTATACCATGAGGGGGGGCATGCATGAGGGGACATTATACCATGAGGGGGACATGCATGAGGGGACATTATACCATGAGGGGGACATGCATGAGGGGACATTATACCATGAGGGGGGCATGCATGAGGGGACATTATACCATGAGGGGGGGACATGCATGAGGGGACATTATACCATGAGGGGGACATGCATGAGGGGACATTATACCATGAGGGGGACATGCATGAGGGGACATTATACCATGAGGGGGACATGCATGAGGGGACATTATACCATGAGGGGCATGCATGAGGGGACATTATACCATGAGGGGGACATGCATGAGGGGACATTATACCATGAGGGGGGCATGCATGAGGGGACATTATACCATGAGGGGGACATGCATGAGGGGACATTATACCATGAGAGGGGCATGCATGAGGGGACATTATACCATGAGGGGGACATGCATGAGGGGACATTATACCATGAGGGGGACATGCATGAGGGGACATTATTCCATGAGAGGGGCATGCATGAGGGGGCATTATACCATGAGGGGGACATGCATGAGGGGACATTATTCCATGAGAGGGGCATGCATGAGGGGGCATTATACCATGAGGGGGGCATGCATGAGGGGACATTATACCATGAGGGGGACATGCATGAGGGGACATTATACCATGAGGGGGACATGCATGAGGGGACATTATACCATGAGGGGGACATGCATGAGGGGACATTATTCCATGAGAGGGGCATGCATGAGGGGACATTATACCATGAGGGGGACATGCATGAGGGGACATTATTCCATGAGAGGGGCATGCATGAGGGGACATTATACCATGAGGGGGACATGCATGAGGGGACATTATACCATGAGGGGGACATGCATGAGGGGGCATTATACCATGAGGGGGACATGCATGAGGGGACATTATACCATGAGGGGGACATGCATGAGGGGACATTATACCATGAGGGGGACATGCATGAGGGGACATTATACCATGAGGGGGACATGCATGAGGGGACATTATACCATGAGGGGGACATGCATGAGGGGACATTATACCATGAGGGGGGCATGCATGAGGGGACATTATACCATGTGGGGGGGGGACATGCATGAGGGGACATTATACCATGAGGGGGACATGCATGAGGGGACATTATACCATGAGGGGGGCATGCATGAGGGGA
This sequence comes from Engystomops pustulosus, assembly GCF_040894005.1. Lineage (NCBI taxonomy): Eukaryota > Metazoa > Chordata > Amphibia > Anura > Leptodactylidae > Engystomops > Engystomops pustulosus. The sequence goes on from NC_092418.1 coordinate 3,333,197, forward strand.
CATTATACCATGTGGGGGGGGGGACATGCATGAGGGGACATTATACCATGAGGGGGACATGCATGAGGGGACATTATACCATGAGGGGGACATGCATGAGGGGACATTATACCATGAGGGGGGCATGCATGAGGGGACATTATACCATGAGGGGGGGGCATGCATGAGGGGACATTATACCATGAGGGGGACATGCATGAGGGGACATTATACCATGAGGGGGACATGCATGAGGGGACATTATACCATGAGGGGGGCATGCATGAGGGGACATTATACCATGAGGGGGGGACATGCATGAGGGGACATTATACCATGAGGGGGACATGCATGAGGGGACATTATACCATGAGGGGGACATGCATGAGGGGACATTATACCATGAGGGGGACATGCATGAGGGGACATTATACCATGAGGGGCATGCATGAGGGGACATTATACCATGAGGGGGACATGCATGAGGGGACATTATACCATGAGGGGGGCATGCATGAGGGGACATTATACCATGAGGGGGACATGCATGAGGGGACATTATACCATGAGGGGGACATGCATGAGGGGACATTATACCATGAGGGGGACATGCATGAGGGGACATTATACCATGAGGGGGGGGCATGCATGAGGGGACATTATACCATGAGGGGGACATGCATGAGGGGACATTATACCATGAGGGGGACATGCATGAGGGGACATTATACCATGAGGGGGACATGCATGAGGGGACATTATACCATGAGGGGGACATGCATGAGGGGACATTATACCATGAGGGGGGCATGCATGAGGGGACATTATACCATGAGGGGGGGGCATGCATGAGGGGACATTATACCATGAGGGGACATTATACCATGAGGGGACATTATACCATGAGGGGGACATGCATGAGGGGACATTATACCATGAGGGGGACATGCATGAGGGGACATTATACCATGAGGGGGACATGCATGAGGGGACATTATACCATGAGGGGGGCATGCATGAGGGGACATTATACCATGAGGGGGGGCATGCATGAGGGGACATTATACCATGAGGGGGACATGCATGAGGGGACATTATACCATGAGGGGGACATGCATGAGGGGACATTATACCATGAGGGGGACATGCATGAGGGGACATTATACCATGAGGGGGACATGCATGAGGGGACATTATACCATGAGGGGGGCATGCATGAGGGGACATTATACCATGAGGGGGACATGCATGGGGGGACATTATACCATGAGGGGGACATGCATGAGGGGACATTATACCATGAGGGGGGCATGCATGAGGGGACATTATACCATGAGGGGGACATGCATGAGGGGACATTATACCATGAGGGGGACATGCATGAGGGGACATTATACCATGAGGGGGGCATGCATGAGGGGACATTATACCATGAGGGGGACATGCATGAGGGGACATTATACCATGAGGGGGACATGTAAGAGGGGACATTATACTATGAGGGGGACATGCATGAGGGGACATTATACCATGAGGGGGGCATGCATGAGGGGACATTATACTATGAGGGGGACATGCATGAGGGGACATTATACCATGAGGGGGACATGCATGAGGGGACATTATACCATGAGGGGGACATGCATGAGGGGACATTATACCATGAGGGGGACATGTAAGAGGGGACATTATACCATGAGGGGGACATGTAAGAGGGGACATTATACCATGAGGGGGGCATGCATGAGGGGGCATTATACCATGAGGGGACATTATACCATGAGGGGGACATGTAAGAGGGGACATTATACCATGAGGGGACATTATACCATGAGGGGGACATGTAAGAGGAGACATTATACCATGAGGGGGACATGTAAGAGGAGACATTATACCATGAGGGGACATTATACCATGAGGGGGGCATGCATGAGGGGACATTATACCATGAGGGGGGCATGCATGAGGGGACATTATACCATGAGGGGGACATGCATGAGGGGACATTATACCATGAGGGGGACATGCATGAGGGGACATGTTTATTATAAGGGAGACATAAATGAGTGGGGCATGTTAATGATGAGGGGGCATGTTTATACCGAGAGGACATATTAATAATGAGGGGAGCATATTACTGACTATGGGGGCATATTACTAAAATATTATCAAATATTATTATTAAAATAAGATATGTGCAGTGTACAGAGGAATTTCTTATTTTTTTTTTTAAACTTTATTCCGGCCCTCCAAAGGTCTGAGAGACCAGGGAATGGCCCACTATGTAAAAAGTTTAAGGGACCCCTGGTTTATGCAATATCTGGGTCTAAAGAGCTGAGTCATAAAAAACAATCTATTGAAGATGGTCAGGGAAAACCCATCAGAACACTCCAAGATTAATACATTCCTATATGGGACGGATACATTGAAGGGAGGAATCTCTATGGTTTATAAAGACCTGCAGAGTACTGAGTGCCAAAAAATACTGGGCTATATGATAAACTGGGAGAAGGATTTGGGGAACTCATTCTCACTGAGCCAGTGGCAACTAGCCGTGTCACCACCATATAACATATATTATTGAATAAACCACATTGAGACTCTTCGTAACCTACAGACAAGATGCTACATATCTCCATCGCAACTAGCACAATTTTCTGAGAAAGTGACAGCTGTTGGCGCTGTAAAGAGAAGGGAGCAAATTTATTACATATTTGGTGGAACTGCAGCAGTATTAAAACTTTCTAGGGGGAAGTCCAGAATCTGATCAAGCAGATCTGGTGCCCACTAACTGAGCTAAGTCCGGAACTTGCTCTTCTGAATTTAAATATGGCAGAATGTAGATGTCCTGTAGTCAGAATGTAGATGGCGTGTAGTCAGAATGTAGATAGTGTGTAGTCAGAATGTAGATGGTCTGTAGTCAGAATGTAGATGTCCTGTAGTCAGAATTTAGATGCTGTGTAGTCAGAATGTAGATGGTGTGTAGTCAGAATGTAGATGGTCTGTAGTCAGAATGTAGATGGCCTGTAGTCAGAATGTAGATGGCGTGTAGTCAGAATGTAGATGTCCTGTAGTCAGAATGTAGATGGCGTGTATTCAGAATGTAGATAGTGTGTAGACAGAATGTAGATGGTCTGTAGTCAGAATGTAGATGTCCTGTAGTCAGAATGTAGATGGTGTGTAGTCAGAATGTAGATGGTCTGTAGTCAGAATGTATATGGTGTGTAGTCAGAATGTAGATGGCGTGTAGTCAGAATGTAGATTGTGTGTAGTCAGAATGTAGATGGTCTGTAGTCAGAATGTAGATGGTCTGTAGTCAGAATGTAGATGGTGTGTAGTCAGAATGTAGATGTCCTGTAGTCAGAATGTAGATGGTGTGTAGCCAGAATGTAGATGGTGTGTAGTCAGAATGTAGATGGTGTGTAGTCAGAATGTAGATGGCCTGTAGTCAGAATGTAGCTGGTGTGTAGTCAGAATGTAGCTGGTGTGTAGTCAGAATGTAGATGGTGTGTAGTCAGAATGTAGATGGTCTGTAGCCAGAATGTAGATGGCGTGTAGTCAGAATGTAGATGGTGTGTAGTCAGAATGTAGATGGCGTGTAGTCAGAATGTAGATGGTCTGTAGTCAGAATGTAGATGGCCTGTAGTCAGAATGTAGATGGCCTGTAGTCAGAATGTAGATGGCGTGTAGTCAGAATGTAGATGTCCTGTAGTCAGAATGTAGATGGCGTGTAGTCAGAATGTAGATAGTGTGTAGTCAGAATGTAGATGGTCTGTAGTCAGAATGTAGATGTCCTGTAGTCAGAATGTAGATGGTGTGTAGTCAGAATGTAGATGGTGTGTAGTCAGAATGTAGATGGTGTGTAGTCAGAATGTAGATGGTCTGTAGTCAGAATGTAGATTGTGTGTAGTCAGTATGTAGATGGTCTGTAGTCAGAATGTAGATGGTCTGTAGTCAGAATGTAGATGGTGTGTAGTCAGAATGTAGATGGTGTGTAGTCAGAATGTAGATGGTCTGTAGTCAGAATGTAGATGTCCTGTAGTCAGAATGTAGATGTCCTGTAGTCAGAATGTAGATGGTGTGTAGTCAGAATGTAGATGGTGTGTAGTCAGAATGTAGATGGCGTGTAGTCAGAATGTAGATGGTGTGTAGTCAGAATGCAGATGTCCTGTAGTCAGAATGTAGATTGTGTGTAGTCAGTATGTAGATGGTCTGTAGTCAGAATGTAGATGGCGTGTAGTCAGAATGTAGATGTCCTGTAGTCAGAATGTAGATGGTGTGTAGTCAGAATGTAGATGGTGTGTAGCCAGAATGTAGATGGTCTGTAGTCAGAATGTAGATGGTCTGTAGTCAGAATGTAGATGGTCTGTAGCCAGAATGTAGATGGTCTGTAGTCAGAATGTAGATGGTGTGTAGTCAGAATGTAGATGGTCTGTAGTCAGAATGTAGATGGTCTGTAGTCAGAATGTAGATGGTCTGTAGTCAGAATGTAGATGGTGTGTAGTCAGAATGTAGATGTCCTGTAGTCAGAATGTAGATGGCGTGTAGTCAGAATGCAGATGGTGTGTAGTCAGAATGTAGATGGTCTGTAGTCAGAATGTAGATGTCCTGTAGTCAGAATGTAGATGGCGTGTAGCCAGAATGTAGATGGTGTGTAGTCAGAATGTAGATGGTCTGTAGTCAGAATGTAGATGGTCTGTAGTCAGAATGTAGATGTCCTGTAGTCAGAATGTAGATGGTCTGTAGTCAGAATGTAGATGGTGTGTAGTCAGAATGTAGATGGTGTGTAGCCAGAATGTAGATGGTCTGTAGTCAGAATGTAGATGGCGTGTAGTCAGAATGTAGATGGCGTGTAGTCAGAATGTATATGGTGTGTAGTCAGAATGTAGATGGTCTGTAGTCAGAATGTAGATGTCCTGTAGTCAGAATGTAGATGGTCTGTAGTCAGAATGTAGATGGTGTGTAGTCAGAATGTAGATGGCGTGTAGTCAGAATGTAGATGGTCTGTAGTCAGAATGTAGATGGCGTGTAGTCAGAATGTAGATGGTGTGTAGTCAGAATGTAGATGGTCTGTAGTCAGAATGTAGATGGTGTGTAGTCAGAATGTAGATGGTGTGTAGTCAGAATGTAGATGGTGTGTAGTCAGAATGTATATGGTGTGTAGTCAGAATGTAGATGGTCTGTAGTCAGAATGTAGATGGTGTGTAGTCAGAATGTAGATGGCGTGTAGTCAGAATGCAGATGGTCTGTAGTCAGAATGTAGATGGCCTGTAGTCAGAATGTAGATGGCGTGTAGTCAGAATGTAGATGGTGTGTAGTCAGAATGTATATGGTGTGTAGTCAGAATGTAGATGTCCTGTAGTCAGAATGTAGATGTCCTGTAGTCAGAATGTAGATGGCCTGTAGTCAGAATGTAGATGGCGTGTAGTCAGAATGTAGATGGTGTGTAGTCAGAATGTATATGGTGTGTAGTCAGAATGTAGATGTCCTGTAGTCAGAATGTAGATGTCCTGTAGTCAGAATGTAGATGGTGTGTAGTCAGAATGTAGATGGTCTGTTGTCAGAATGTAGATGGTCTGTAGTCAGAATGTAGATGTCCTGTAGTCAGAATGTAGATGGTGTGTAGTCAGAATGTAGATGGCGTGTAGCCAGAATGTAGATGGCGTGTAGTCAGAATGTAGATGGCGTGTAGTCAGAATGTAGATGGTCTGTAGTCAGAATGTAGATGGTGTGTAGTCAGAATGTAGATGTCCTGTAGTCAGAATGTAGATGGCCTGTAGTCAGAATGTAGATGGCCTGTAGTCAGAATGTAGATGGTGTGTAGTCAGAATGTAGATGTCCTGTAGTCAGAATGTAGATGGCCTGTAGTCAGAATGTAGATGGCCTGTAGTCAGAATGTAGATGGCGTGTAGTCAGAATGTAGATGTCCTGTAGTCAGAATGTAGATGGTGTGTAGTCAGAATGTAGATGGTGTGTAGTCAGTATGTAGATGGTGTGTAGTCAGAATGTAGATGGTCTGTAGTCAGAATGTAGATGGTGTGTAGTCAGAATGTAGATGGTGTGTAGTCAGAATGTAGATGGCCTGTAGTCAGAATGTAGATGTCCTGTAGTCAGAATGTAGATGTCCTGTAGTCAGAATGTAGATGGTGTGTAGTCAGAATGTAGATGTCCTGTAGTCAGAATGTAGATGGCGTGTAGTCAGAATGTAGATGTCCTGTAGTCAGAATGTAGATGGTCTGTAGTCAGAATGTATATGGTGTGTAGTCAGAATGTAGATGTCCTGTAGTCAGAATGTAGATGGTCTGTAGTCAGAATGTAGATGTCCTGTAGTCAAAATGTAGATGGTGTGTAGTCAGAATGTAGATGTCCTGTAGTCAGAATGTAGATGGTGTGTAGTCAGAATGTAGATGGCGTGTAGTCAGAATGTAGATGGTGTGTAGTCAGAATGTAGATGTCCTGTAGTCAGAATGTAGATGGCGTGTAGTCAGAATGTAGATGGTCTGTAGTCAGAATGTAGATGGCGTGTAGTCAGAATGTAGATGGCCTGTAGTCAGAATGTAGATGGTCTGTAGTCAGAATGTAGATGGCGTGTAGTCAGAATGTAGATGGTGTGTAGTCAGAATGTAGATGGTCTGTAGTCAGAATGTAGATGGTCTGTAGTCAGAATGTAGATGGTGTGTAGTCAGAATGTAGATGGCGTGTAGTCAGAATGTAGATGGTCTGTAGTCATAATGTAGATGGTGTGTAGTCAGAATGTAGATGGTGTGTAGTCAGAATGTAGATGGTGTGTAGTCAGAATATAGATGGCGTGTAGTCAGAATGTAGATGGTCTGTAGTCAGAATGTAGATGGCCTGTAGCCAGAATGTAGATGGTCTGTAGTCAGAATGTACATGGTCTGTAGTCAGAATGTAGATGGTCTGTAGTCAGAATGTAGATGTCCTGTAGTCAGAATGTAGATGTCCTGTAGTCAGAATGTAGATGTCCTGTAGTCAGAATGTAGATGTCCTGTAGTCAGAATGTAGATGGTCTGTAGTCAGAATGTAGATGTCCTGTAGTCAGAATGTAGATGGTGTGTAGTCAGAATGTAGATGGTCTGTAGTCAGAATGTAGATGGCGTGTAGTCAGAATGTAGATGGCGTGTAGTCAGAATGCAGATGGTGTGTAGTCAGAATGTAGATGGTCTGTAGTCAGAATGTAGATGGCCTGTAGTCAGAATGTAGATGGTGTGTAGTCAGAATGTAGATGGTGTGTACTCAGAATGTAGATGGTGTGTAGTCAGAATGTAGATGGTGTGTAGTCAGAATGTAGATGGCCTGTAGTCAGAATGTAGATGGTGTGTAGTCAGAATGTAGATGGTCTGTAGTCAGAATGTAGATGGCGTGTAGTTAGAATATAGATGGCGTGTAGTCAGAATGTAGATGGTCTGTAGTCAGAATGTAGATGGTGTGTAGTCAGAATGTAGATGGTGTGTACTCAGAATGTAGATGGTGTGTAGTCAGAATATAGATGGCGTGTAGTCAGAATGTAGATGTCCTGTAGGCAGAATGTAGATGGCGTGTAGTCAGAATGTAGATGGTGTGTAGTCAGAATGTAGATGGTGTGTAGTCAGAATGTAGATTTCCTGTAGTCAGAATGTAGATGGTCTGTAGTCAGAATGTACATGGTCTGTAGTCAGAATGTAGATGGTGTGTAGTCAGAATGTAGATGGTCTGTAGTCAGAATGTAGATGGTCTGTAGTCAGAATGTAGATAGTGTGTAGTCAGAATGTAGATGGTCTGTAGTCAGAATGTAGATGGTGTGTAGCCAGAATGTAGATGGTGTGTAGTCAGAATGTAGATGGTCTGTAGTCAGAATGTAGATGGTGTGTAGTCAGAATGTAGATGGTCTGTAGTCAGAATGTAGATGGTCTGTAGTCAGAATGTAGATGGTCTGTAGTCAGAATGTACATGGTCTGTAGTCAGAATGTAGATGGTGTGTAGTCAGAATGTAGATGGTCTGTAGTCAGAATGTAGATGGTGTGTAGCCAGAATGTAGATGGTGTGTAGTCAGAATGTAGATGGCGTGTAGTCAGAATGTAGATGTCCTGTAGTCAGAATGTAGATGGTCTGTAGTCAGAATGTAGATGGTGTGTAGCCAGAATGTAGATGGTGTGTAGTCAGAATGTAGATGGTCTGTAGTCAGAATGTAGATGGTGTGTAGCCAGAATGTAGATGGTCTGTAGTCAGAATGTAGATGGTGTGTAGTCAGAATGTAGATGGTCTGTAGTCAGAATGTAGATGGTCTGTAGTCAGAATGTAGATGGTGTGTAGTCAGAATGTAGATGGTCTGTAGTCAGAATGTAGATGGCGTGTAGTCAGAATGTAGATGGTCTGTAGTCAGAATGTAGATGGTCTGTAGTCAGAATGTAGATGGTGTGTAGTCAGAATGTAGATGGTCTGTAGCCAGAATGTAGATGGTCTGTAGTCAGAATGTACATGGTCTGTAGTCAGAATGTAGATGGTGTGTAGTTAGAATGTAGATAGTGTGTAGTCAGAATGTAGATAGTGTGTAGTCAGAATGCAGATGGTCTGTAGTCAGAATGTAGATGGTGTGTAGTTAGAATGTAGATGGTCTGTAGTCAGAATGTAGATGGTGTGTAGCCAGAATGTAGATGGTCTGTAGTCAGAATGTAGATGGCGTGTAGTCAGAATGTAGATGGTGTGTAGTCAGAATGTAGATGGTGTGTAGTTAGAATGTAGATGGTCTGTAGTCAGAATGTAGATGGTCTGTAGTCAGAATGTAGATGGTGTGTAGTCAGAATGTAGATGGTCTGTAGTCAGAATGTAGATGGTGTGTAGCCAGAATGTAGATAGTGTGTAGTCAAAATGTAGATGGTCTGTAGTCAGAATGTAGATGGCGTGTAGTCAGAATGTAGATGGTGTGTAGTCAGAATGTAGATGGTGTGTAGTCAGAATGTAGATGGTGTGTAGTCAGAATGTAGATGGTCTGTAGTCAGAATGTAGATGGTCTGTAGCCAGAATGTAGATGGTCTGTAGTCAGAATGTACATGGTCTGTAGTCAGAATGTAGATGGTGTGTAGTTAGAATGTAGATAGTGTGTAGTCAGAATGTAGATAGTGTGTAGTCAGAATGCAGATGGTCTGTAGTCAGAATGTAGATGGTGTGTAGTTAGAATGTAGATGGTCTGTAGTCAGAATGTAGATGGTGTGTAGCCAGAATGTAGATGGTCTGTAGTCAGAATGTAGATGGCGTGTAGTCAGAATGTAGATGGTGTGTAGTTAGAATGTAGATGGTGTGTAGTTAGAATGTAGATGGTCTGTAGTCAGAATGTAGATGGTCTGTAGTCAGAATGTAGATGGTGTGTAGTCAGAATGTAGATGGTCTGTAGTCAGAATGTAGATGGTGTGTAGCCAGAATGTAGATAGTGTGTAGTCAGAATGTAGATGGTCTGTAGTCAGAATGTAGATGGCGTGTAGTCAGAATGTAGATGGTGTGTAGTCAGAATGTAGATGGTGTGTAGTCAGAATGTAGATGGTGTGTAGTCAGAATGTAGATGGTCTGTAGTCAGAATGTAGATGGTCTGTAGTCAGAATGTAGATGGTGTGTAGTCAGAATGTAGATGGTCTGTAGTCAGAATGTAGATGGTGTGTAGCCAGAATGTAGATAGTGTGTAGTCAGAATGTAGATGGTCTGTAGCCAGAATGTAGATGGCGTGTAGTCAGAATGTAGATGGCGTGTAGTCAGAATGTAGATGGTGTGTAGTCAGAATGTAGATGGTGTGTAGTCAGAATGTAGATGGTGTGTAGTCAGAATGTAGATGGTCTGTAGTCAGAATGTAGATGGTCTGTAGTCAGAATGTAGATGGTGTGTAGCCAGAATGTAGATAGTGTGTAGTCAGAATGTAGATGTCCTGTAGTCAGAATGTAGATAGTGTGTAGTCAGAATGTAGATGTCCTGTAGTCAGAATGTAGATGGTCTGTAGTCAGAATGTAGATGGTCTGTAGTCAGAATGTAGATAGTGTGTAGTCAGAATGTAGATGTCCTGTAGTCAGAATGTAGATGGCGTGTAGTCAGAATGTAGATGGCCTGTAGTCAGAATGTAGATGGTGTGTAGTCAGAATGTAGATGGTGTGTAGTCAGAATGTAGATGGCGTGTAGTCAGAATGTAGATGTCCTGTAGTCAGAATGTATATGGTCTGTAGTCAGAATGTAGATGGTGTGTAGTCAGAATGTAGATGGTCTGTAGTCAGAATGTAGATGGTCTGTAGTCAGAATGTAGATGGTCTGTAGTCAGAATGTAGATAATGTGTAGTCAGAATGTAGATGTCCTGTAGTCAGAATGTAGATGGCGTGTAGTCAGAATGCAGATGGTCTGTAGTCAGAATGCAGATGGTCTGTAGTCAGAATGTAGATGGCGTGTAGTCAGAATGTAGATGGTGTGTAGTCAGAATGTAGATGGTGTGTAGTCAGAATGTAGATGGTGTGTAGTTAGAATGTAGATGGTCTGTAGTCAGAATGTACATGGTCTGTAGTCAGAATGTAGATGGTCTGTAGTCAGAATGTACATGGTCTGTAGTCAGAATGTAGATGGTGTGTAGTTAGAATGTACATGGTCTGTAGTCAGAATGTAGATGGTGTGTAGTTAGAATGTACATGGTCTGTAGTCAGAATGTAGATGGTGTGTAGTCAGAATGTACATGGTCTGTAGTCAGAATGTAGATGGTCTGTAGTTAGAATGTAGATGGTCTGTAGTCAGAATGTAGATGGTGTGTAGTCAGAATGTAGATGGTCTGTAGTCAGAATGTACATGGTCTGTAGTCAGAATGTAGATGGTGTGTAGTTAGAATGTACATGGTCTGTAGTCAGAATGTAGATGGTGTGTAGCCAGAATGTACATGGTCTGTAGTCAGAATGTAGATGGTGTGTAGCCAGAATGTAGATGGTCTGTAGTCAGAATGTACATGGTCTGTAGTCAGAATGTAGATGGTCTGTAGTCAGAATGTAGATGGTGTGTAGTTAGAATGTACATGGTCTGTAGTCAGAATGTAGATGGTGTGTAGTCAGAATGTAGATGTCCTGTAGTCAGAATGTAGATGGTCTGTAGTCAGAATGTAGATGGTCTGTAGTCAGAATGTAGATGGCGTGTAGTCAGAATGTAGATGGCCTGTAGTCAGAATGTAGATGGTGTGTAGTCAGAATGTAGATGGTGTGTAGTCAGAATGTAGATGGCGTGTAGTCAGAATGTAGATGTCCTGTAGTCAGAATGTATATGGTCTGTAGTCAGAATGTAGATGGTGTGTAGTCAGAATGTAGATGGTCTGTAGTCAGAATGTAGATGTCCTGTAGTCAGAATGTAGATGGCGTGTAGTCAGAATGCAGATGGTCTGTAGTCAGAATGCAGATGGTCTGTAGTCAGAATGTAGATGGCGTGTAGTCAGAATGTAGATGGTGTGTAGTCAGAATGTAGATGGTGTGTAGTCAGAATGTAGATGGTCTGTAGTCAGAATGTAGATGGTCTGTAGTCAGAATGTATATGGTGTGTAGTCAGAATGTAGATAGTGTGTAGTCAGAATGTAGATGTCCTGTAGTCAGAATGTAGATAGTGTGTAGTCAGAATGTAGATGTCCTGTAGTCAGAATGTAGATGGTCTGTAGTCAGAATGTAGATGGCCTGTAGTCAGAATGTAGATAGTGTGTAGTCAGAATGTAGATGTCCTGTAGTCAGAATGTATATGGTGTGTAGCCAGAATGTAGATGGCCTGTAGTCAGAATGTAGATGGCGTGTAGTCAGAATGTAGATGGTGTGTAGTCAGAATGTATATGGTGTGTAGTCAGAATGTAGATGGTGTGTAGCCAGAATGTAGATGTCCTGTAGTCAGAATGTATATGGTGTGTAGTCAGAATGTAGATGGTCTGTAGGCAGAATGTAGATGGCCTGTAGTCAGAATGTAGATGGTCTGTAGGCAGAATGTAGATGGTCTGTAGGCAGAATGTAGATGGCGTGTAGTCAGAATGTAGATGGTGTGTAGTCAGAATGTAGATGGTCTGTAGTCAGAATGTAGATGGTGTGTAGCCAGAATGTAGATGGTGTGTAGTCAGAATGTAGATGGTCTGTAGTCAGAATGTAGATGGTGTGTAGCCAGAATGTAGATGGTGTGTAGTCAGAATGTAGATGGTGTGTAGTCAGAATGTAGATGGTGTGTAGTCAGAATGTAGATGGTCTGTAGTCAGAATGTAGATGGTGTGTAGCCAGAATGTAGATGGCGTGTAGTCAGAATGTAGATGGTCTGTAGGCAGAATGTAGATGGTGTGTAGTCAGAATGTAGATGGCGTGTAGTCAGAATGTAGATGGTGTGTAGCCAGAATGTAGATAGTGTGTAGTCAGAATGTAGATGTCCTGTAGTCAGAATGTAGATGGTGTGTAGTCAGAATGTAGATGGTCTGTAGTCAGAATGTAGATGGTGTGTAGCCAGAATGTAGATGGCGTGTAGTCAGAATGTAGATGGTCTGTAGGCAGAATGTAGATGGTGTGTAGTCAGAATGTAGATGGCGTGTAGTCAGAATGTAGATGGTGTGTAGCCAGAATGTAGATAGTGTGTAGTCAGAATGTAGATGTCCTGTAGTCAGAATGTAGATGGTGTGTAGTCAGAATGTAGATGGTCTGTAGGCAGAATGTAGATGGCGTGTAGTCAGAATGTAGATGGTGTGTAGTCAGAATGTAGATGGTCTGTAGTCAGAATGTAGATGGTGTGTAGCCAGAATGTAGATGGCCTGTAGTCAGAATGTAGATGGTCTGTAGTCAGAATGTAGATGGTCTGTAGTCAGAATGTAGATGGTCTGTAGTCAGAATGTAGATGGCGTGTAGTCAGAATGTAGATGGTCTGTAGTCAGAATGTAGATGTCCTGTAGTCAGAATGTAGATGGTGTGTAGTCAGAATGTAGATGGTCTGTAGTCAGAATGTAGATGGTCTGTAGTCAGAATGTAGATGTCCTGTAGTCAGAATGTATATGGTGTGTAGTCAGAATGTACATGGTCTGTAGTCAGAATGTAGATGGTCTGTAGTCAGAATGTAGATGGTGTGTAGTTAGAATGTAGATGGTCTGTAGTCAGAATGTAGATGGTCTGTAGCTAGAATGTAGATGTCCTGTAGTCAGAATGTAGATGGTGTGTAGTCAGAATGTAGATGGTGTGTAGCCAGAATGTAGATGGTCTGTAGTCAGAATGTAGATGGTCTGTAGTCAGAATGTAGATGGCGTGTAGTCAGAATGTAGATGGTCTGTAGTCAGAATGTAGATGGCGTGTAGTCAGAATGCAGATGGTCTGTAGTCAGAATGTAGATGTCCTGTAGTCAGAATGTAGATGTCCTGTAGTCAGAATGTAGATGGCGTGTAGTCAGAATGTAGATGGCGTGTAGTCAGAATGTAGATGTCCTGTAGTCAGAATGTAGATGGCGTGTAGTCAGAATGTAGATGGTCTGTAGTCAGAATGTAGATGTCCTGTAGTCAGAATGTAGATGGCGTGTAGTCAGAATGTAGATGGTCTGTAGTCAGAATGTAGATGTCCTGTAGTCAGAATGTAGATGGCGTGTAGTCAGAATGTAGATGGTGTGTAGTCAGAATGTAGATGTCCTGTAGTCAGAATGTAGATGGCGTGTAGTCAGAATGTAGATGGTCTGTAGTCAGAATGTAGATGGCGTGTAGTCAGAATGTAGATGGTGTGTAGTCAGAATGTAGATGTCCTGTAGTCAGAATGTAGATGGCGTGTAGTCAGAATGTAGATGGTCTGTAGTCAGAATGTAGATGGCGTGTAGCCAGAATGTAGATGGTGTGTAGTCAGAATGTAGATAGTGTGTAGTCAGAATGTAGATGGTGTGTAGTCAGAATGTAGATGGCCTGTAGTCAGAATGTAGATGTCCTGTAGTCAGAATGTAGATGGTCTGTAGTCAGTATGTAGATAGTGTGTAGTCAGAATGTAGATGTCCTGTAGTCAGAATGTAGATGGTGTGTAGTCAGAATGTAGATGGTCTGTAGTCAGAATGTAGATAGTGTGTAGTCAGAATGTAGATGTCCTGTAGTCAGAATGTAGATGGTGTGTAGTCAGAATGTATATGGTGTGTAGCCAGAATGTAGATGGTCTGTAGTCAGAATGTATATGGTGTGTAGTCAGAATGTAGATGGTGTGTAGTCAGAATGTATATGGTGTGTAGCCAGAATGTAGATGGTCTGTAGTCAGAATGTATATGGTGTGTAGTCAGAATGTAGATGGCGTGTAGTCAGAATGTATATGGTCTGTAGTCAGAATGTAGATGGCGTGTAGTCAGAATGTATATGGTGTGTAGTCAGAATGTAGATGGTGTGTAGCCAGAATGTAGATGTCCTGTAGTCAGAATGTATATGGTGTGTAGTCAGAATGTAGATGGCCTGTAGTCAGAATGTAGATGGTCTGTAGGCAGAATGTAGATGGCGTGTAGTCAGAATGTAGATGGTGTGTAGTCAGAATGTAGATGGTCTGTAGTCAGAATGTAGATGGTGTGTAGCCAGAATGTAGATGGCCTGTAGTCAGAATGTAGATGGTGTGTAGTCAGAATGTAGATGTCCTGTAGTCAGAATGTAGATGGTGTGTAGTCAGAATGTAGTTGGTGTTTAGTCAGAATGTAGATGGTCTGTAGTCAGAATGTAGATGGTCTGTAGTCAGAATGTAGATGGTCTGTAGTCAGAATGTAGATGGTCTGTAGTCAGAATGTAGATGGTCTGTAGTCAGAATGTAGATGGCGTGTAATCAGAATGTAGATGGTGTGTAGTCAGAATGTAGATGGTCTGTAGTCAGAATGTAGATGGTGTGTAGTTAGAATGTAGATGGTGTGTAGTTAGAATGTAGATGTCCTGTAGTCAGAATGTATATGGTGTGTAGTCAGAATGTATATGGTGTGTAGTCAGAATGTAGATGGCCTGTAGTCAGAATGTAGATGGCGTGTAGTCAGAATGTATATGGTGTGTAGTCAGAATGTAGATGGCCTGTAGTCAGAATGTAGATGGTCTGTAGTCAGAATGTAGATGGTCTGTAGTCAGAATGTAGATGGCCTGTAGTCAGAATGTAGCTGGTGTGTAGTCAGAATGTAGATGGTGTGTAGTCAGAATGTAGATGGTCTGTAGGCAGAATGTAGATGGCGTGTAGTCAGAATGTAGATGGTGTGTAGTCAGAATGTAGATGGTCTGTAGTCAGAATGTAGATGGTGTGTAGCCAGAATGTAGATGGTCTGTAGTCAGAATGTAGATGGTGTGTAGTCAGAATGTAGATGGTCTGTAGTCAGAATGTAGATGGTCTGTAGTCAGAATGTAGATGGCCTGTAGTCAGAATGTAGCTGGTGTGTAGTCAGAATGTAGATGGTGTGTAGTCAGAATGTAGATGGTCTGTAGGCAGAATGTAGATGGCCTGTAGTCAGAATGTAGATGGTCTGTAGTCAGAATGTAGATGGTCTGTAGTCAGAATGTATATGGTGTGTAGTCAGAATGTAGATGGTCTGTAGTCAGAATGTAGATGGTCTGTAGTCAGAATGTAGATAGTGTGTAGTCAGAATGTAGATGGTCTGTAGTCAGAATGTAGATGGTGTGTAGTTAGAATGTAGATGGTGTGTAGTTAGAATGTAGATGGTCTGTAGTCAGAATGTATATGGTGTGTAGTCAGAATGTAGATGGTCTGTAGGCAGAATGTAGATGGTCTGTAGGCAGAATGTAGATGGTCTGTAGTCAGAATGTAGATGGTGTGTAGTCAGAATGTAGATGGTGTGTAGTCAGAATGTAGATGGCCTGTAGTCAGAATGTAGATGGCGTGTAGTCAGAATGTATATGGTGTGTAGTCAGAATGTAGATGGCCTGTAGTCAGAATGTAGATGGTCTGTAGTCAGAATGTAAATGGTCTGTAGTCAGAATGTAGATGTCCTGTAGTCAGAATGTAGATGTCCTGTAGTCAGAATGTAGATGTCCTGTAGTCAGAATGTAGATGGTGTGTAGTCAGAATGTAGATGTCCTGTAGTCAGAATGTAGATGGTGTGTAGTCAGAATGTAGATGGTCTGTAGTCAGAATGTAGATGGTCTGTAGTCAGAATGTAGATGGCCTGTAGTCAGAATGTAGCTGGTGTGTAGTCAGAATGTAGATGGTGTGTAGTCAGAATGTAGATGGTCTGTAGGCAGAATGTAGATGGCCTGTAGTCAGAATGTAGATGGTCTGTAGTCAGAATGTAGATGGTCTGTAGTCAGAATGTATATGGTGTGTAGTCAGAATGTAGATGGTCTGTAGTCAGAATGTAGATGGTCTGTAGTCAGAATGTAGATAGTGTGTAGTCAGAATGTAGATGGTCTGTAGTCAGAATGTAGATGGTGTGTAGTTAGAATGTAGATGGTGTGTAGTTAGAATGTAGATGTCCTGTAGTCAGAATGTATATGGTGTGTAGTCAGAATGTAGATGGTGTGTAGTCAGAATGTAGATGGCCTGTAGTCAGAATGTAGATGGCGTGTAGTCAGAATGTATATGGTGTGTAGTCAGAATGTAGATGGCCTGTAGTCAGAATGTAGATGGTCTGTAGTCAGAATGTAAATGGTCTGTAGTCAGAATGTAGATGTCCTGTAGTCAGAATGTAGATGGTGTGTAGTCAGAATGTAGATGTCCTGTAGTCAGAATGTAGATGTCCTGTAGGCAGAATGTAGATGGCGTGTAGTCAGAATGTAGATGGCCTGTAGTCAGAATGTAGATGGTGTGTAGTCAGAATGTAGATGGCGTGTAGTCAGAATGTAGATGGCGTGTAGTCAGAATGTAGATAGTGTGTAGTCAGAATGTAGATGTCCTGTAGTCAGAATGTATATGGTGTGTAGTCAGAATGTAGATGGTGTGTAGTCAGAATGTAGATGGTGTGTAGTCAGAATGTAGATGGCCTGTAGTCAGAATGTAGATGGTCTGTAGTCAGAATGTAGATGGTCTGTAGTCAGAATGTAGATAGTGTGTAGTCAGAATGTAGATGTCCTGTAGTCAGAATGTATATGGTGTGTAGTCAGAATGTATATGGTGTGTAGTCAGAATGTAGATGGCCTGTAGTCAGAATGTATATGGTGTGTAGTCAGAATGTAGATGGCCTGTAGTCAGAATGTAGATGGTCTGTAGGCAGAATGTAGATGGCGTGTAGTCAGAATGTAGATGGTGTGTAGTCAGAATGTAGATGGTCTGTAGTCAGAATGTAGATGGCCTGTAGTCAGACTGTAAATGGTGTGTAGTCAGAATGTAGATGTCCTGTAGTCAGAATGTAGATGGTGTGTAGTCAGAATGTAGATGGTCTGTAGTCAGAATGTACATGGTCTGTAGTCAGAATGTAGATGGTGTGTAGCCAGAATGTAGATGGTGTGTAGTCAGAATGTAGATGGTCTGTAGTCAGAATGTAGATGGTGTGTAGCCAGAATGTAGATGGTCTGTAGTCAGAATGTACATGGTCTGTAGTCAGAATGTAGATGGTCTGTAGTCAGAATGTAGATGGTGTGTAGTCAGAATGTAGATGGTCTGTAGTCAGAATGTACATGGTCTGTAGTCAGAATGTAGATGGTGTGTAGCCAGAATGTAGATGGTGTGTAGTCAGAATGTAGATGGTCTGTAGTCAGAATGTAGATGGTGTGTAGCCAGAATGTAGATGGTCTGTAGTCAGAATGTAGATGGTGTGTAGTTAGAATGTAGATGGTCTGTAGTCAGAATGTAGATGGTGTGTAGTCAGAATGTAGATGGTCTGTAGCCAGAATGTAGATGGTCTGTAGTCAGAATGTACATGGTCTGTAGTCAGAATGTAGATGGTGTGTAGTTAGAATGTAGATAGTGTGTAGTCAGAATGTAGATAGTGTGTAGTCAGAATGTAGATGGTCTGTAGTCAGAATGTAGATGGCGTGTAGTCAGAATGTAGATGGTGTGTAGTCAGAATGTAGATGGTGTGTAGTTAGAATGTAGATGGTCTGTAGTCAGAATGTAGATGGTCTGTAGTCAGAATGTAGATGGTGTGTAGTCAGAATGTAGATGGTCTGTAGTCAGAATGTAGATGGTGTGTAGCCAGAATGTAGATAGTGTGTAGTCAGAATGTAGATGGTCTGTAGTCAGAATGTAGATGGCGTGTAGTCAGAATGTAGATGGTCTGTAGTCAGAATGTAGATGTCCTGTAGTCAGAATGTAGATGGTCTGTAGTCAGAATGTAGATAGTGTGTAGTCAGAATGTAGATGGTGTGTAGTCAGAATGTAGATGGTGTGTAGTCAGAATGTAGATGGTGTGTAGTCAGAATGTAGATGGTCTGTAGTCAGAATTTAGATGGTGTGTAGTCAGAATGTAGATGGCGTGTAGTCAGAATGTAGATGGTCTGTAGTCAGAATGTAGATGTCCTGTAGTCAGAATGTAGATGGTGTGTAGTCAGAATGTAGATGGTCTGTAGTCAGAATGTAGATGGTCTGTAGTCAGAATGTAGATGGCGTGTAGTCAGAATGTAGATGGTCTGTAGTCAGAATGTAGATGGTGTGTAGTCAGAATGTAGATGTCCTGTAGTCAGAATGTAGATGGCGTGTAGTCAGAATGTAGATGGTCTGTAGTCAGAATGTAGATGGTGTGTAGTCAGAATGTATATGGTGTGTAGTCAGAATGTAGATGGTGTGTAGTCAGAATGTATATGGTGTGTAGTCAGAATGTAGATGGTGTGTAGTCAGAATGTAGATGTCCTGTAGTCAGAATGTAGATGGTGTGTAGTCAGAATGTAGATGGTCTGTAGTCAGAATGTAGATAGTGTGTAGTCAGAATGTAGATGTCCTGTAGTCAGAATGTAGATGGTGTGTAGTCAGAATGTAGATGGTCTGTAGTCAGAATGTAGATAGTGTGTAGTCAGAATGTAGATGTCCTGTAGTCAGAATGTAGATGTCCTGTAGTCAGAATGTATATGGTGTGTAGCCAGAATGTAGATGGTCTGTAGTCAGAATGTATATGGTGTGTAGTCAGAATGTAGATGGTGTGTAGTCAGAATGTATATGGTGTGTAGCCAGAATGTAGATGGTCTGTAGTCAGAATGTATATGGTGTGTAGTCAGAATGTAGATGGCGTGTAGTCAGAATGTATATGGTCTGTAGTCAGAATGTAGATGGCGTGTAGTCAGAATGTATATGGTGTGTAGTCAGAATGTAGATGGTGTGTAGCCAGAATGTAGATGTCCTGTAGTCAGAATGTATATGGTGTGTAGTCAGAATGTAGATGGCCTGTAGTCAGAATGTAGATGGTCTGTAGGCAGAATGTAGATGGCGTGTAGTCAGAATGTAGATGGTGTGTAGTCAGAATGTAGATGGTCTGTAGTCAGAATGTAGATGGTGTGTAGCCAGAATGTAGATGGTCTGTAGTCAGAATGTAGATGGTCTGTAGTCAGAATGTAGATGGTCTGTAGTCAGAATGTAGATGGTCTGTAGTCAGAATGTAGATAGTGTGTAGTCAGAATGTAGATGGTCTGTAGTCAGAATGTAGATGGTGTGTAGTTAGAATGTAGATGGTGTGTAGTTAGAATGTAGATGTCCTGTAGTCAGAATGTATATGGTGTGTAGTCAGAATGTAGATGGCCTGTAGTCAGAATGTAGATGGCGTGTAGTCAGAATGTATATGGTGTGTAGTCAGAATGTAGATGGCCTGTAGTCAGAATGTAGATGGTCTGTAGTCAGAATGTAGATGGTCTGTAGTCAGAATGTAGATGTCCTGTAGTCAGAATGTAGATGGTGTGTAGTCAGAATGTAAATGGTGTGTAGTCAGAATGTAGATGGTCTGTAGGCAGAATGTAGATGGCGTGTAGTCAGAATGTAGATGGTGTGTAGTCAGAATGTAGATGGTCTGTAGTCAGAATGTAGATGGTGTGTAGCCAGAATGTAGATGGCCTGTAGTCAGAATGTAGATGGTGTGTAGTCAGAATGTAGATGTCCTGTAGTCAGAATGTAGATGGTGTGTAGTCAGAATGTAGATGGTCTGTAGTCAGAATGTAGATGGTCTGTAGTCAGAATGTAGATGGTGTGTAGTCAGAATGTAGATGGTCTGTAGTCAGAATGTATATGGTGTGTAGTCAGAATGTATATGGTCTGTAGTCAGAATGTAGATGGTCTGTAGTCAGAATGTAGATAGTGTGTAGTCAGAATGTAGATGGTCTGTAGTCAGAATGTAGATGGTGTGTAGTTAGAATGTAGATGGTGTGTAGTTAGAATGTAGATGGTGTGTAGTCAGAATGTAGATGGTCTGTAGTCAGAATGTAGATGGTGTGTAGTTAGAATGTAGATGGTGTGTAGTTAGAATGTAGATGGCGTGTAGTCAGAATGTAGATGGTGTGTAGTCAGAATGTAGATGTCCTGTAGTCAGAATGTATATGGTGTGTAGTCAGAATGTAGATGGTGTGTAGTCAGAATGTAGATGGCCTGTAGTCAGAATGTAGATGGCGTGTAGTCAGAATGTATATGGTGTGTAGTCAGAATGTAGATGGTCTGTAGTCAGAATGTAGATGTCCTGTAGTCAGAATGTAGATGGCGTGTAGTCAGAATGTAGATGGTCTGTAGTCAGAATGTAGATGGTCTGTAGTCAGAATGTAGATGGTCTGTAGTCAGAATGTAGATGTCCTGTAGTCAGAATGTAGATGGTCTGTAGTCAGAATGTAGATGGTGTGTAGTCAGAATGTAGATGGTGTGTAGTCAGAATGTAGATGGTGTGTAGTCAGAATGTAGATGGCGTGTAGTCAGAATGTAGATGGCGTGTAGTCAGAATGTAGATAGTGTGTAGTCAGAATGTAGATGTCCTGTAGTCAGAATGTATATGGTGTGTAGTCAGAATGTAGATGGTGTGTAGTCAGAATGTAGATGGTGTGTAGTCAGAATGTAGATGGCCTGTAGTCAGAATGTAGATGGTCTGTAGTCAGAATGTAGATGGTCTGTAGTCAGAATGTAGATAGTGTGTAGTCAGAATGTAGATGTCCTGTAGTCAGAATGTATATGGTGTGTAGTCAGAATGTATATGGTGTGTAGTCAGAATGTAGATGGCCTGTAGTCAGAATGTATATGGTGTGTAGTCAGAATGTAGATGGCCTGTAGTCAGAATGTAGATGGTCTGTAGGCAGAATGTAGATGGCGTGTAGTCAGAATGTAGATGGTGTGTAGTCAGAATGTAGATGGTCTGTAGTCAGAATGTAGATGGCCTGTAGTCAGAATGTAGATGGTGTGTAGTCAGAATGTAGATGTCCTGTAGTCAGAATGTAGATGGTCTGTAGTCAGAATGTAGATGGTGTGTAGTTAGAATGTAGATGGTCTGTAGTTAGAATGTAGATGGTCTGTAGTCAGAATGTAGATGGTCTGTAGTCAAAATGTAGATGGTCTGTAGTCAGAATGTAGATGGCGTGTAGTCAGAATGTAGATAGTGTGTAGTCAGAATGTAGATGGTCTGTAGTCAGAATGTAGATGGTGTGTAGTTAGAATGTAGATGGTGTGTAGCTAGAATGTAGATGGTCTGTAGTCAGAATGTAGATGGTGTGTAGTTAGAATGTAGATAGTGTGTAGTCAGAATGTAGATGGTCTGTAGTCAGAATGTAGATGGTGTGTAGTTAGAATGTAGATAGTGTGTAGTCAGAATGTAGATGGTCTGTAGTCAGAATGTAGATGGTGTGTAGTTAGAATGTAGATGGTGTGTAGTTAGAATGTAGATGTCCTGTAGTCAGAATGTATATGGTGTGTAGTCAGAATGTATATGGTGTGTAGTCAGAATGTAGATGGCCTGTAGTCAGAATGTAGATGGTCTGTAGTCAGAATGTAGATGGTCTGTAGTCAGAATGTAGATGTCCTGTAGTCAGAATGTAGATGGTGTGTAGTCAGAATGTAGATGGTGTGTAGTCAGAATGTAGATGGCGTTTAGTCAGAATGTAGATGGTGTGTAGTCAGAATGTAGATGGTCTGTAGTCAGAATGTAGATGGTCTGTAGTCAGAATGTACATGGTCTGTAGTCAGAATGTAGATGGTCTGTAGTCAGAATGTACCTTGTCTGTAGTCAGAATGTAGATGTCCTGTAGTCAGAATGTAGATGGTGTGTAGTCAGAATGTAGATGGTGTGTAGCCAGAATGTAGATGGTCTGTAGTCAGAATGTAGATGGTGTGTAGTTAGAATGTAGATGGTCTGTAGTCAGAATGTAGATGGTGTGTAGCCAGAATGTAGATGGTCTGTAGTCAGAATGTACATGGTCTGTAGTCAGAATGTAGATGGTCTGTAGTCAGAATGTAGATGGTGTGTAGTTAGAATGTACATGGTCTGTAGTCAGAATGTAGATGGTGTGTAGTTAGAATGTAGATGGTCTGTAGTCAGAATGTAGATGGTGTGTAGCCAGAATGTAGATGGTCTGTAGTCAGAATGTAGATGGCGTGTAGTCAGAATGTAGATGGTGTGTAGTCAGAATGTAGATGGTGTGTAGTTAGAATGTAGATGGTCTGTAGTTAGAATGTAGATGGCGTGTAGTCAGAATGTAGATGGTCTGTAGTCAGAATGTAGATGGTCTGTAGTCAGAATGTAGATGGTGTGTAGTCAGAATGTAGATGGTCTGTAGTCAGAATGTAGATGGTGTGTAGCCAGAATGTAGATAGTGTGTAGTCAGAATGTAGATGGTCTGTAGTCAGAATGTAGATGGCGTGTAGTCAGAATGTAGATGGTGTGTAGTCAGAATGTAGATGGTGTGTAGTCAGAATGTAGATGGTCTGTAGTCAGAATGTAGATGGTCTGTAGTCAGAATGTAGATGGTGTGTAGTCAGAATGTAGATGGTCTGTAGTCAGAATGTAGATGGTGTGTAGCCAGAATGTAGATAGTGTGTAGTCAGAATGTAGATGTCCTGTAGTCAGAATGTAGATAGTGTGTAGTCAGAATGTAGATGTCCTGTAGTCAGAATGTAGATGGTCTGTAGTCAGAATGTAGATGGTCTGTAGTCAGAATGTAGATAGTGTGTAGTCAGAATGTAGATGTCCTGTAGTCAGAATGTAGATGGCGTGTAGTCAGAATGTAGATGGCCTGTAGTCAGAATGTAGATGGTGTGTAGTCAGAATGTAGATGGTGTGTAGTCAGAATGTAGATGGTGTGTAGTCAGAATGTAGATGGTGTGTAGTCAGAATGTAGATGGCGTGTAGTCAGAATGTAGATGTCCTGTAGTCAGAATGTATATGGTCTGTAGTCAGAATGTAGATGGTGTGTAGTCAGAATGTAGATGGTCTGTAGTCAGAATGTAGATGGTCTGTAGTCAGAATGTAGATGGTCTGTAGTCAGAATGTAGATAGTGTGTAGTCAGAATGTAGATGTCCTGTAGTCAGAATGTAGATGGCGTGTAGTCAGAATGCAGATGGTCTGTAGTCAGAATGCAGATGGTGTGTAGTCAGAATGTAGATGGTCTGTAGTCAGAATGTAGATGGCGTGTAGTCAGAATGTAGATGGTGTGTAGTCAGAATGTAGATGGTGTGTAGTCAGAATGTAGATGGTGTGTAGTTAGAATGTAGATGGTCTGTAGTCAGAATGTACATGGTCTGTAGTCAGAATGTAGATGGTCTGTAGTCAGAATGTACATGGTCTGTAGTCAGAATGTAGATGGTGTGTAGTTAGAATGTACATGGTCTGTAGTCAGAATGTAGATGGTGTGTAGTTAGAATGTAGATGGTCTGTAGTCAGAATGTAGATGGTGTGTAGCCAGAATGTAGATGGTCTGTAGTCAGAATGTAGATGGCGTGTAGTCAGAATGTAGATGGTGTGTAGTCAGAATGTAGATGGTCTGTAGTCAGAATGTAGATGGTGTGTAGTTAGAATGTAGATGGTCTGTAGTTAGAATGTAGATGGCGTGTAGTCAGAATGTAGATGGTCTGTAGTCAGAATGTAGATGGTCTGTAGTCAGAATGTAGATGGTGTGTAGTTAGAATGTAGATGGTCTGTAGTTAGAATGTAGATGGCGTGTAGTCAGAATGTAGATGGTCTGTAGTCAGAATGTAGATGGTGTGTAGCCAGAATGTAGATGGTGTGTAGTCAGAATGTAGATGGTCTGTAGTCAGAATGTAGATGGCGTGTAGTCAGAATGTAGATGGCGTGTAGTCAGAATGTAGATGGTGTGTAGTCAGAATGTAGATGGTGTGTAGTCAGAATGTAGATGGTGTGTAGTCAGAATGTAGATGGTCTGTAGTCAGAATGTAGATGGTCTGTAGTCAGAATGTAGATGGTGTGTAGCCAGAATGTAGATAGTGTGTAGTCAGAATGTAGATGTCCTGTAGTCAGAATGTAGATAGTGTGTAGTCAGAATGTAGATGTCCTGTAGTCAGAATGTAGATGGTCTGTAGTCAGAATGTAGATGGTCTGTAGTCAGAATGTAGATAGTGTGTAGTCAGAATGTAGATGTCCTGTAGTCAGAATGTAGATGGTCTGTAGTCAGAATGTAGATGGTCTGTAGTCAGAATGTAGATAGTGTGTAGTCAGAATGTAGATGTCCTGTAGTCAGAATGTAGATGGTCTGTAGTCAGAATGTAGATGGTGTGTAGTCAGAATGTAGATGGCCTGTAGTCAGAATGTAGATGGTGTGTAGTCAGAATGTAGATGGTGTGTAGTCAGAATGTAGATGGCGTGTAGTCAGAATGTAGATGTCCTGTAGTCAGAATGTATATGGTCTGTAGACAGAATGTAGATGGTGTGTAGTCAGAATGTAGATGGTCTGTAGTCAGAATGTAGATGGTCTGTAGTCAGAATGTAGATGGTCTGTAGTCAGAATGTAGATAGTGTGTAGTCAGAATGTAGATGTCCTGTAGTCAGAATGTAGATGGCGTGTAGTCAGAATGCAGATGGTCTGTAGTCAGAATGTAGATGGCGTGTAGTCAGAATGTAGATGTCCTGTAGTCAGAATGTAGATGGCGTGTAGTCAGAATGTAGATGGCGTGTAGTCAGAATGTAGATGGTCTGTAGTCAGAATGTAGATGGTCTGTAGTCAGAATGTAGATAGTGTGTAGTCAGAATGTAGATGGCGTGTAGTCAGAATGCAGATGGTCTGTAGTCAGAATGTAGATGGCGTGTAGTCAGAATGTAGATGTCCTGTAGTCAGAATGTAGATGGTCTGTAGTCAGAATGTAGATGGTCTGTAGTCAGAATGTAGATGGTCTGTAGTCAGAATGTAGATGGTCTGTAGTCAGAATGTAGATGGTGTGTAGCCAGAATGTAGATGGCGTGTAGTCAGAATGTAGATGGCGTGTAGTCAGAATGTAGATGTCCTGTAGTCAGAATGTAGATGGCGTGTAGCCAGAATGTAGATGGCCTGTAGTCAGAATGTAGATGGTGTGTAGTCAGAATGTAGATGGCGTGTAGTCAGAATGTAGATGGCGTGTAGTCAGAATGTAGATGGTGTGTAGTCAGAATGTAGATGTCCTGTAGTCAGAATGTAGATGGCGTGTAGTCAGAATGTAGATGGTCTGTAGTCAGAATGTAGATGGTGTGTAGTTAGAATGTACATGGTCTGTAGTCAGAATGTAGATGTCCTGTAGTCAGAATGTAGATGTCCTGTAGTCAGAATGTAGATGGTCTGTAGTCAGAATGCAGATGGTCTGTAGTCAGAATGTAGATGGCGTGTAGTCAGAATGTAGATGTCCTGTAGTCAGAATGTAGATGGCGTGTAGTCAGAATGTAGATGGTCTGTAGTCAGAATGTAGATAGTGTGTAGTCAGAATGTAGATGTCCTGTAGTCAGAATGTAGATGGTCTGTAGTCAGAATGTAGATGGTCTGTAGTCAGAATGTAGATAGTGTGTAGTCAGAATGTAGATGTCCTGTAGTCAGAATGTAGATGGTGTGTAGTCAGAATGTAGATGGCGTGTAGTCAGAATGTAGATGGTCTGTAGTCAGAATGTAGATGGTCTGTAGTCAGAATGTAGATGGTGTGTAGTCAGAATGTAGATGGTGTGTAGTCAGAATGTAGATGTCCTGTAGTCAGAATGTAGATGGTCTGTAGTCAGAATGTAGATGGTGTGTAGTCAGAATGTAGATGGCGTGTAGTCAGAATGTAGATGGTCTGTAGTCAGAATGTAGATGGTCTGTAGTCAGAATGTAGATAGTGTGTAGTCAGAATGTAGATGGCGTGTAGTCAGAATGCAGATGGTCTGTAGTCAGAATGTAGATGGCGTGTAGTCAGAATGTAGATGTCCTGTAGTCAGAATGTAGATGGTCTGTAGTCAGAATGTAGATGGTCTGTAGTCAGAATGTAGATGGTGTGTAGTCAGAATGTAGATGGTCTGTAGTCAGAATGTAGATGGCGTGTAGTCAGAATGTAGATGGCCTGTAGTCAGAATGTAGATGGCGTGTAGTCAGAATGTAGATGGTGTGTAGTCAGAATGTATATGGTGTGTAGTCAGAATGTAGATGGTCTGTAGCCAGAATGTAGATGGCGTGTAGTCAGAATGTATATGGTGTGTAGTCAGAATGTAGATGGTGTGTAGTCATAATGTAGATGGCGTGTAGTCAGAATGTAGATGGTCTGTAGCCAGAATGTAGATGGCGTGTAGTCAGAATGTAGATGGTGTGTAGTCAGAATGTAGATGGCGTGTAGTCAGAATGTAGATGGTGTGTAGTTAGAATGTAGATGTCCTGTAGTCAGAATGTAGATGGTCTGTAGCCAGAATGTAGATGGCGTGTAGTCAGAATGTATATGGTGTGTAGTCAGAATGTAGATGGCGTGTAGTCAGAATGTAGATGGTGTGTAGTCAGAATGTAGATGGCGTGTAGTCAGAATGTAGATGGTGTGTAGTTAGAATGTAGATGTCCTGTAGTCAGAATGTAGATGTCCTGTAGTCAGAATGTAGATGGTCTGTAGTCAGAATGTATATGGTGTGTAGTCAGAATGTAGATGGCGTGTAGTCAGAATGTAGATGTCCTGTAGTCAGAATGTAGATGGTGTGTAGTCAGAATGTAGATGGCGTGTAGTCAGAATGTAGATGGTCTGTAGCCAGAATGTAGATGGCGTGTAGTCAGAATGTAGATGGCCTGTAGTCAGAATGTAGATGGTGTGTAGTCAGAATGTAGATGGCGTGTAGTCAGAATGTAGATGGTCTGTAGCCAGAATGTAGATGTCCTGTAGTCAGAATGTAGATGTCCTGTAGTCAGAATGTAGATGGCGTGTAGTCAGAATGTAGATGGTCTGTAGTCAGAATGTAGATGGCGTGTAGTCAGAATGTAGATGGTCTGTAGTCAGAATGTAGATGGCGTGTAGTCAGAATGTAGATGGTGTGTAGTCAGAATGTAGATGGTGTGTAGTCAGAATGTAGATGGTGTGTAGTCAGTATGTAGATTGTGTGTAGTCAGTATGTAGATGGTGTGTAGTCAGAATGTAGATGGTCTGTAGCCAGAATGTAGATGGCGTGTAGTCAGAATGTAGATGGTGTGTAGTCAGAATGTATATGGTGTGTAGTCAGAATGTAGATGGTGTGTAGTCAGAATGTAGATGGTCTGTAGCCAGAATGTAGATGGCGTGTAGTCAGAATGTAGATGGTCTGTAGCCAGAATGTAGATGGCGTGTAGTCAGAATGTATATGGTGTGTAGTCAGAATGTAAATGGTGTGTAGTCAGAATGTAGATGGCGTGTAGTCAGAATGTAGATGGTCTGTAGCCAGAATGTATATGGTGTGTAGTCAGAATGTAGATGGCGTGTAGTCAGAATGTAGATGGTCTGTAGCCAGAATGTAGATGGCGTGTAGTCAGAATGTAGATGGTCTGTAGCCAGAATGTAGATGGCGTGTAGTCAGAATGTAGATGGTGTGTAGTCAGAATGTAGATGGTGTGTAGTCAGAATGTAGATGGTGTGTAGTCAGAATGTAGATGGTCTGTAGCCAGAATGTAGATGGCGTGTAGTCAGAATGTAGATGGTCTGTAGCCAGAATGTAGATGGCGTGTAGTCAGAATGTATATGGTGTGTAGTCAGAATGTAAATGGTGTGTAGTCAGAATGTAGATGGCGTGTAGTCAGAATGTAGATGGTCTGTAGCCAGAATGTATATGGTGTGTAGTCAGAATGTAGATGGCGTGTAGTCAGAATGTAGATGGTGTGTAGTCAGAATGTAGATGGTCTGTAGTGAGAATGTATATGGTGTGTAGTCAGAATGTAGATGGTCTGTAGTCAGAATGTAGATGGCGTGTAGTCAGAATGTAGATGGTGTGTAGTCAGAATGTAGATGGCGTGTAGTCAGAATGTAGATGGCCTGTAGTCAGAATGTAGATGGCGTGTAGTCAGAATGTAGATGGTGTGTAGTCAGAATGTATATGGTGTGTAGTCAGAATGTAGATGGCGTGTAGTCAGAATGTAGATGGCCTGTAGTCAGAATGTAGATGGCGTGTAGTCAGAATGTAGATGGTGTGTAGTCAGAATGTAGATGGTGTGTAGTCAGAATGTAGATGGTCTGTAGTCAGAATGTAGATGGTCTGTAGTCAGAATGTAGATGGTGTGTAGTCAGAATGTAGATGGTCTGTAGTCAGAATGTAGATGGTGTGTAGCCAGAATGTAGATAGTGTGTAGTCAGAATGTAGATGGTCTGTAGTCAGAATGTAGATGGCGTGTAGTCAGAATGTAGATGGCGTGTAGTCAGAATGTAGATGGTGTGTAGTCAGAATGTAGATGGTGTGTAGTCAGAATGTAGATGGTGTGTAGTCAGAATGTAGATGGTGTGTAGTCAGAATGTAGATGGTCTGTAGTCAGAATGTAGGTGGTCTGTAGTCAGAATGTAGATGGTGTGTAGTCAGAATGTAGATGGCGTGTAGTCAGAATGTAGATGGTCTGTAGTCAGAATGTAGATGTCCTGTAGTCAGAATGTAGATGGCGTGTAGTCAGAATGTAGATGTCCTGTAGTCAGAATGTAGATGTCCTGTAGTCAGAATGTAGATGGTGTGTAGCCAGAATGTAGATAGTGTGTAGTCAGAATGTAGATGTCCTGTAGTCAGAATGTAGATAGTGTGTAGTCAGAATGTAGATGTCCTGTAGTCAGAATGTAGATGGCCTGTAGTCAGAATGTAGATGTCCTGTAGTCAGAATGTAGATGGTGTGTAGTCAGAATGTAGATGGTGTGTAGTCAGAATGTAGATGTCCTGTAGTCAGAATGTAGATGGTGTGTAGTCAGAATGTAGATGGCCTGTAGTCAGAATGTAGATGGTGTGTAGTCAGAATGTAGATGGTGTGTAGTCAGAATGTAGATGGCGTGTAGTCAGAATGTAGATGTCCTGTAGTCAGAATGTATATGGTCTGTAGTCAGAATGTAGATGGTGTGTAGTCAGAATGTAGATGGTCTGTAGTCAGAATGTAGATGGTCTGTAGTCAGAATGTAGATGGTCTGTAGTCAGAATGTAGATAGTGTGTAGTCAGAATGTAGATGTACTGTAGTCAGAATGTAGATGGCGTGTAGTCAGAATGTAGATGTCCTGTAGTCAGAATGTATATGGTCTGTAGTCAGAATGTAGATGGTGTGTAGTCAGAATGTAGATGGTCTGTAGTCAGAATGTAGATGGTCTGTAGTCAGAATGTAGATGGTCTGTAGTCAGAATGTAGATAGTGTGTAGTCAGAATGTAGATGTACTGTAGTCAGAATGTAGATGTCCTGTAGTCAGAATGTAGATGGCCTGTAGTCAGAATGTAGATGGTCTGTAGTCAGAATGTAGATGGCGTGTAGTCAGAATGTAGATGGCGTGTAGTCAGAATGTAGATGGTCTGTAGTCAGAATGTAGATGTCCTGTAGTCAGAATGTAGATGGCGTGTAGTCAGAATGTAGATGGCGTGTAGTCAGAATGTAGATGTACTGTAGTCAGAATGTAGATGTCCTGTAGTCAGAATGTAGATGGCCTGTAGTCAGAATGTAGATGGTCTGTAGTCAGAATGTAGATGGCGTGTAGTCAGAATGTAGATGTCCTGTAGTCAGAATGTAGATGGCCTGTAGTCAGAATGTAGATGTCCTGTAGTCAGAATGTAGATGGCGTGTAGTCAGAATGTAGATGGCGTGTAGTCAGAATGTAGATGGTCTGTAGTCAGAATGTAGATGGTCTGTAGTCAGAATGTAGATAGTGTGTAGTCAGAATGTAGATGTCCTGTAGTCAGAATGTAGATGGCGTGTAGTCAGAATGTAGATGGCCTGTAGTCAGAATGCAGATGGTCTGTAGTCAGAATGTAGATGTCCTGTAGTCAGAATGTAGATGTCCTGTAGTCAGAATGTAGATGGCGTGTAGTCAGAATGTAGATGTCCTGTAGTCAGAATGTAGATGGCGTGTAGTCAGAATGTAGATGTCCTGTAGTCAGAATGCAGATGGTCTGTAGTCAGAATGTAGATGTCCTGTAGTCAGAATGTAGATGTCCTGTAGTCAGAATGTAGATGGCGTGTAGTCAGAATGTAGATGTCCTGTAGTCAGAATGTAGATGGTCTGTAGTCAGAATGTAGATGGTCTGTAGTCAGAATGTAGATGGTGTGTAGTCAGAATGTAGATGGTCTGTAGTCAGAATGTAGATGGCGTGTAGTCAGAATGTAGATGGCCTGTAGTCAGAATGTAGATGGTGTGTAGTCAGAATGTAGATGGTGTGTAGTCAGAATGTAGATGGTCTGTAGTCAGAATGTAGATGGCCTGTAGTCAGAATGTAGATGGTGTGTAGTCAGAATGTAGATGGTGTGTAGTCAGAATGTAGATGGTGTGTAGTCAGAATGTAGATGGTCTGTAGTCAGAATGTAGATGGTCTGTAGTCAGAATGTAGATGGCCTGTAGTCAGAATGTATATGGTGTGTAGTCAGAATGTAGATGGTGTGTAGCCAGAATGTAGATGTCCTGTAGTCAGAATGTATATGGTGTGTAGTCAGAATGTAGATGGTCTGTAGGCAGAATGTAGATGGCCTGTAGTCAGAATGTAGATGGTCTGTAGGCAGAATGTAGATGGCGTGTAGTCAGAATGTAGATGTCCTGTAGTCAGAATGTAGATGGCGTGTAGTCAGAATGTATATGGTGTGTAGTCAGAATGTAGATGGTGTGTAGTCAGAATGTAGATGGTCTGTAGGCAGAATGTAGATGGCGTGTAGTCAGAATGTAGATGGCGTGTAGTCAGAATGTAGATGGTCTGTAGTCAGAATGAAGATGGTGTGTAGTCAGAATGTAGATGTCCTGTAGTCAGAATGTAGATGGCGTGTAGTCAGAATGTAGATGGTCTGTAGGCAGAATGTAGATGGCGTGTAGTCAGAATGTAGATGGCGTGTAGTCAGAATGTAGATGGTCTGTAGTCAGAATGAAGATGGTGTGTAGTCAGAATGTAGATGGTGTGTAGTCAGAATGTAGATGGTCTGTAGTCAGAATGTAGATGGTGTGTAGCCAGAATGTAGATGGTCTGTAGTCAGAATGTAGATGGTCTGTAGGCAGAATGTAGATGGCGTGTAGTCAGAATGTAGATGGTGTGTAGTCAGAATGTAGATGGTCTGTAGTCAGAATGTAGATGGTGTGTAGCCAGAATGTAGATGGCGTGTAGTCAGAATGTAGATGGTGTGTAGTCAGAATGTAGATGGTCTGTAGTCAGAATGTAGATGGTCTGTAGTCAGAATTTAGATGCTGTGTAGTCAGAATGTAGATGGCGTGTAGTCAGAATGTAGATGGTCTGTAGTCAGAATGTAGATGTCCTGTAGTCAGAATGTAGATGGTGTGTAGTCAGAATGTAGATGGTCTGTAGTCAGAATGTAGATGGTCTGTAGTCAGAATGTAGATGGTCTGTAGTCAGAATGTAGATGGCGTGTAGTCAGAATGTAGATGGTCTGTAGTCAGAATGTAGATGTCCTGTAGTCAGAATGTAGATGGCGTGTAGTCAGAATGTAGATGGCGTGTAGTCAGAATGTAGATGTCCTGTAGTCAGAATGTAGATGGCGTGTAGTCAGAATGTAGATGGTCTGTAGTCAGAATGTAGATGGTGTGTAGTCAGAATGTAGATGTCCTGTAGTCAGAATGTAGATGGTCTGTAGTCAGAATGTAGATGGCGTGTAGTCAGAATGTAGATGGTCTGTAGTCAGAATGTAGATGGTGTGTAGTCAGAATGTAGATGTCCTGTAGTCAGAATGTAGATGGTGTGTAGTCAGAATGTAGATGGTCTGTAGTCAGAATGTAGATAGTGTGTAGTCAGAATGTAGATGTCCTGTAGTCAGAATGTAGATGGTGTGTAGTCAGAATGTAGATGTCCTGTAGCCAGAATGTAGATGGTCTGTAGTCAGAATGTATATGGTGTGTAGTCAGAATGTAGATGGTGTGTAGTCAGAATGTATATGGTGTGTAGCCAGAATGTAGATGGTCTGTAGTCAGAATGTATATGGTGTGTAGTCAGAATGTAGATGGCGTGTAGTCAGAATGTATATGGTCTGTAGTCAGAATGTAGATGGCGTGTAGTCAGAATGTATATGGTGTGTAGTCAGAATGTAGATGGTGTGTAGCCAGAATGTAGATGTCCTGTAGTCAGAATGTATATGGTGTGTAGTCAGAATGTAGATGGCCTGTAGTCAGAATGTATATGGTGTGTAGTCAGAATGTAGATGGTGTGTAGCCAGAATGTAGATGTCCTGTAGTCAGAATGTATATGGTGTGTAGTCAGAATGTAGATGGCCTGTAGTCAGAATGTATATGGCGTGTAGTCAGAATGTAGATGGTGTGTAGTTAGAATGTAGATGGTCTGTAGTCAGAATGTAGATGGTCTGTAGCTAGAATGTAGATGGTCTGTAGGCAGAATGTAGATGGCGTGTAGTCAGAATGTAGATGGTGTGTAGTCAGAATGTAGATGGTCTGTAGTCAGAATGTAGATGGTGTGTAGCCAGAAAGTAGATGGTCTGTAGTCAGAATGTAGATGGTCTGTAGTCAGAATGTAGATGGTCTGTAGTCAGAATGTAGATGGTCTGTAGTCAGAATGTAGATGGTCTGTAGTCAGAATGTAGATGGTGTGTAGTTAGAATGTAGATGGTGTGTAGTTAGAATGTAGATGTCCTGTAGTCAGAATGTATATGGTGTGTAGTCAGAATGTATATGGTGTGTAGTCAGAATGTAGATGGCCTGTAGTCAGAATGTAGATGGCGTGTAGTCAGAATGTAGATAGTGTGTAGTCAGAATGTATATGGTGTGTAGTCAGAATGTAGATGGCCTGTAGTCAGAATGTAGATGGTCTGTAGTCAGAATGTAGATGGTCTGTAGTCAGAATGTAGATGTCCTGTAGTCAGAATGTAGATGGTGTGTAGTCAGAATGTAGATGGTGTGTAGTCAGAATGTAGATGGTCTGTAGGCAGAATGTAGATGGCGTGTAGTCAGAATGTAGATGGTGTGTAGTCAGAATGTAGATGGTCTGTAGTCAGAATGTAGATGGTGTGTAGCCAGAATGTAGATGGCCTGTAGTCAGAATGTAGATGGTGTGTAGTCAGAATGTAGATGTCCTGTAGTCAGAATGTAGATGGTCTGTAGTCAGAATGTAGATGGTCTGTAGTCAGAATGTAGATGGTCTGTAGTCAGAATGTAGATAGTGTGTAGTCAGAATGTAGATGGTCTGTAGTCAGAATGTAGATGGTGTGTAGTTAGAATGTAGATGGTGTGTAGTTAGAATGTAGATGGTGTGTAGTCAGAATGTAGATGGTCTGTAGTCAGAATGTAGATGGTGTGTAGTTAGAATGTAGATGGTGTGTAGTTAGAATGTAGATGGCGTGTAGTCAGAATGTAGATGGTGTGTAGTCAGAATGTAGATGTCCTGTAGTCAGAATGTATATGGTGTGTAGTCAGAATGTAGATGGTGTGTAGTCAGAATGTAGATGGCCTGTAGTCAGAATGTAGATGGCGTGTAGTCAGAATGTATATGGTGTGTAGTCAGAATGTAGATGGCCTGTAGTCAGAATGTAGATGGTCTGTAGTCAGAATGTAGATGGTCTGTAGTCAGAATGTAGATGTCCTGTAGTCAGAATGTAGATGGTGTGTAGTCAGAATGTAGATGGTGTGTAGTCAGAATGTAGATGGCGTGTAGTCAGAATGTAGATGGCGTGTAGTCAGAATGTAGATAGTGTGTAGTCAGAATGTAGATGTCCTGTAGTCAGAATGTATATGGTGTGTAGTCAGAATGTAGATGGTGTGTAGTCAGAATGTAGATGGTGTGTAGTCAGAATGTAGATGGCCTGTAGTCAGAATGTAGATGGTCTGTAGTCAGAATGTAGATGGTCTGTAGTCAGAATGTAGATAGTGTGTAGTCAGAATGTAGATGTCCTGTAGTCAGAATGTATATGGTGTGTAGTCAGAATGTATATGGTGTGTAGTCAGAATGTAGATGGTGTGTAGTCAGAATGTATATGGTGTGTAGTCAGAATGTAGATGGCGTGTAGTCAGAATGTAGATGGCGTGTGGTTAGAATGTAGATGGCCTGTAGTCAGAATGTAGATGGTGTGTAGCCAGAATGTAGATGGCCTGTAGTCAGAATGTAGATGTCCTGTAGTCAGAATGTATATGGTGTGTAGTCAGAATGTAGATGGTGTGTAGTCAGAATGTAGATGGTCTGTAGTCAGAATGTAGATGTCCTGTAGTCAGAATGTAGATGGTCTGTAGTCAGAATGTAGATGTCCTGTAGTCAGAATGTAGATGGCCTGTAGTCAGAATGTAGATGGTCTGTAGGCAGAATGTAGATGGCGTGTAGTCAGAATGTAGATGGTGTGTAGTCAGAATGTAGATGGTCTGTAGTCAGAATGTAGATGGCCTGTAGTCAGAATGTAGATGGTGTGTAGTCAGAATGTAGATGTCCTGTAGTCAGAATGTAGATGGTCTGTAGTCAGAATGTAGATGGTGTGTAGTTAGAATGTAGATGGTCTGTAGTTAGAATGTAGATGGTCTGTAGTCAGAATGTAGATGGTCTGTAGTCAGAATGTAGATGGTCTGTAGTCAGAATGTACATGGTCTGTAGTCAGAATGTAGATGGTCTGTAGTCAGAATGTAGATGGCGTGTAGTCAGAATGTAGATAGTGTGTAGTCAGAATGTAGATGGTCTGTAGTCAGAATGTAGATGGTCTGTAGTCAGAATGTAGAT
Organism: Engystomops pustulosus; assembly: GCF_040894005.1. Classification (NCBI taxonomy): domain Eukaryota; kingdom Metazoa; phylum Chordata; class Amphibia; order Anura; family Leptodactylidae; genus Engystomops; species Engystomops pustulosus. The sequence goes on from NC_092418.1 coordinate 3,368,273, forward strand.
AGTGTGTAGTCAGAATGTAGATGGTGTGTAGTTAGAATGTAGATGGTGTGTAGTTAGAATGTAGATGGTCTGTAGTCAGAATGTAGATGGTGTGTAGTTAGAATGTAGATAGTGTGTAGTCAGAATGTAGATGGTCTGTAGTCAGAATGTAGATGGTGTGTAGTTAGAATGTAGATAGTGTGTAGTCAGAATGTAGATGGTCTGTAGTCAGAATGTAGATGGTGTGTAGTTAGAATGTAGATGGTGTGTAGTTAGAATGTAGATGTCCTGTAGTCAGAATGTATATGGTGTGTAGTCAGAATGTATATGGTGTGTAGTCAGAATGTAGATGGCCTGTAGTCAGAATGTAGATGGTCTGTAGTCAGAATGTAGATGGTCTGTAGTCAGAATGTAGATGTCCTGTAGTCAGAATGTAGATGGTGTGTAGTCAGAATGTAGATGGTGTGTAGTCAGAATGTAGATGGCGTGTAGTCAGAATGTAGATGGTGTGTAGTCAGAATGTAGATGGTCTGTAGTCAGAATGTAGATGGTCTGTAGTCAGAATGTACATGGTCTGTAGTCAGAATGTAGATGGTCTGTAGTCAGAATGTACATGGTCTGTAGTCAGAATGTAGATGGTGTGTAGTTAGAATGTACATGGTCTGTAGTCAGAATGTAGATGGTGTGTAGCCAGAATGTAGATGGTCTGTAGTCAGAATGTAGATGGTGTGTAGTTAGAATGTAGATGGTCTGTAGTCAGAATGTAGATGGTGTGTAGCCAGAATGTAGATGGTCTGTAGTCAGAATGTACATGGTCTGTAGTCAGAATGTAGATGGTCTGTAGTCAGAATGTAGATGGTGTGTAGTTAGAATGTACATGGTCTGTAGTCAGAATGTAGATGGTGTGTAGTTAGAATGTAGATGGTCTGTAGTCAGAATGTAGATGGTGTGTAGCCAGAATGTAGATGGTCTGTAGTCAGAATGTAGATGGCGTGTAGTCAGAATGTAGATGGTGTGTAGTCAGAATGTAGATGGTGTGTAGTTAGAATGTAGATGGTCTGTAGTTAGAATGTAGATGGCGTGTAGTCAGAATGTAGATGGTCTGTAGTCAGAATGTAGATGGTGTGTAGTCAGAATGTAGATGGCGTGTAGTCAGAATGTAGATGGTCTGTAGTCAGAATGTAGATGTCCTGTAGTCAGAATGTAGATGGCGTGTAGTCAGAATGTAGATGGCCTGTAGTCAGAATGTAGATAGTGTGTAGTCAGAATGTAGATGTCCTGTAGTCAGAATGTAGATGGTCTGTAGTCAGAATGTAGATGGTCTGTAGTCAGAATGTAGATAGTGTGTAGTCAGAATGTAGATGTCCTGTAGTCAGAATGTAGATGGCGTGTAGTCAGAATGTAGATGGCCTGTAGTCAGAATGTAGATGGTGTGTAGTCAGAATGTAGATGGTGTGTAGTCAGAATGTAGATGGCGTGTAGTCAGAATGTAGATGTCCTGTAGTCAGAATGTATATGGTCTGTAGTCAGAATGTAGATGGTGTGTAGTCAGAATGTAGATGGTCTGTAGTCAGAATGTAGATGGTCTGTAGTCAGAATGTAGATGGTCTGTAGTCAGAATGTAGATAGTGTGTAGTCAGAATGTAGATGTCCTGTAGTCAGAATGTAGATGGCGTGTAGTCAGAATGCAGATGGTCTGTAGTCAGAATGCAGATGGTCTGTAGTCAGAATGTAGATGGCGTGTAGTCAGAATGTAGATGGTGTGTAGTCAGAATGTAGATGGTGTGTAGTCAGAATGTAGATGGTGTGTAGTTAGAATGTAGATGGTCTGTAGTCAGAATGTACATGGTCTGTAGTCAGAATGTAGATGGTCTGTAGTCAGAATGTACATGGTCTGTAGTCAGAATGTAGATGGTGTGTAGTTAGAATGTACATGGTCTGTAGTCAGAATGTAGATGGTGTGTAGTTAGAATGTAGATGGTCTGTAGTCAGAATGTAGATGGTGTGTAGCCAGAATGTAGATGGTCTGTAGTCAGAATGTAGATGGCGTGTAGTCAGAATGTAGATGGTGTGTAGTCAGAATGTAGATGGTGTGTAGTTAGAATGTAGATGGTCTGTAGTTAGAATGTAGATGGCGTGTAGTCAGAATGTAGATGGTCTGTAGTCAGAATGTAGATGGTCTGTAGTCAGAATGTAGATGGTGTGTAGTTAGAATGTAGATGGTCTGTAGTTAGAATGTAGATGGTCTGTAGTCAGAATGTAGATGGTGTGTAGTCAGAATGTAGATGGTGTGTAGTTAGAATGTAGATGGTCTGTAGCCAGAATGTAGATGGTGTGTAGCCAGAATGTAGATGGTCTGTAGTCAGAATGTAGATGGTCTGTAGTCAGAATGTAGATGGTCTGTAGTCAGAATGTAGATGGTGTGTAGTCAGAATGTAGATGGTCTGTAGTCAGAATGTAGATGGTGTGTAGCCAGAATGTAGATAGTGTGTAGTCAGAATGTAGATGGTCTGTAGTCAGAATGTAGATGGCGTGTAGTCAGAATGTAGATGGTGTGTAGTCAGAATGTAGATGGTGTGTAGTCAGAATGTAGATGGTCTGTAGTCAGAATGTAGATGGTCTGTAGTCAGAATGTAGATGGTGTGTAGTCAGAATGTAGATGGTCTGTAGTCAGAATGTAGATGGTGTGTAGCCAGAATGTAGATGGTGTGTAGTCAGAATGTAGATGGTCTGTAGTCAGAATGTAGATGGCGTGTAGTCAGAATGTAGATGGCGTGTAGTCAGAATGTAGATGGTGTGTAGTCAGAATGTAGATGGTGTGTAGTCAGAATGTAGATGGTGTGTAGTCAGAATGTAGATGGTCTGTAGTCAGAATGTAGATGGTCTGTAGTCAGAATGTAGATGGTGTGTAGCCAGAATGTAGATAGTGTGTAGTCAGAATGTAGATGTCCTGTAGTCAGAATGTAGATAGTGTGTAGTCAGAATGTAGATGTCCTGTAGTCAGAATGTAGATGGTCTGTAGTCAGAATGTAGATGGTCTGTAGTCAGAATGTAGATAGTGTGTAGTCAGAATGTAGATGTCCTGTAGTCAGAATGTAGATGGTCTGTAGTCAGAATGTAGATGGTCTGTAGTCAGAATGTAGATAGTGTGTAGTCAGAATGTAGATGTCCTGTAGTCAGAATGTAGATGGTCTGTAGTCAGAATGTAGATGGTGTGTAGTCAGAATGTAGATGGCCTGTAGTCAGAATGTAGATGGTGTGTAGTCAGAATGTAGATGGTGTGTAGTCAGAATGTAGATGTCCTGTAGTCAGAATGTATATGGTCTGTAGTCAGAATGTAGATGGTGTGTAGTCAGAATGTAGATGGTCTGTAGTCAGAATGTAGATGGTCTGTAGTCAGAATGTAGATGGTCTGTAGTCAGAATGTAGATAGTGTGTAGTCAGAATGTAGATGTCCTGTAGTCAGAATGTAGATGGCGTGTAGTCAGAATGCAGATGGTCTGTAGTCAGAATGTAGATGGCGTGTAGTCAGAATGTAGATGTCCTGTAGTCAGAATGTAGATGGCGTGTAGTCAGAATGTAGATGGCGTGTAGTCAGAATGTAGATGGTGTGTAGTCAGAATGTAGATGGTCTGTAGTCAGAATGTAGATGGTCTGTAGTCAGAATGTAGATAGTGTGTAGTCAGAATGTAGATGGCGTTTAGTCAGAATGCAGATGGTCTGTAGTCATAATGTAGATGGCGTGTAGTCAGAATGTAGATGTCCTGTAGTCAGAATGTAGATGGTCTGTAGTCAGAATGTAGATGGTGTGTAGCCAGAATGTAGATGGCGTGTAGTCAGAATGTAGATGGCGTGTAGTCAGAATGTAGATGGTGTGTAGCCAGAATGTAGATGGTGTGTAGTCAGAATGTAGATGGTGTGTAGTCAGAATGTAGATGGTGTGTAGTCAGAATGTAGATGGTCTGTAGTCAGAATGTAGATGGTCTGTAGTCAGAATGTAGATAGTGTGTAGTCAGAATGTAGATGGCGTGTAGTCAGAATGCAGATGGTCTGTAGTCATAATGTAGATGGCGTGTAGTCAGAATGTAGATGTCCTGTAGTCAGAATGTAGATGGTCTGTAGTCAGAATGTAGATGGTGTGTAGCCAGAATGTAGATGGCGTGTAGTCAGAATGTAGATGGCGTGTAGTCAGAATGTAGATGGTCTGTAGTCAGAATGTAGATGGTCTGTAGTCAGAATGTAGATGGTGTGTAGTCAGAATGTAGATGGTCTGTAGTCAGAATGTAGATGGCGTGTAGTCAGAATGTAGATGGCGTGTAGTCAGAATGTAGATGGTCTGTAGTCAGAATGTAGATGGTCTGTAGTCAGAATGTAGATGGTCTGTAGTCAGAATGTACATGGTCTGTAGTCAGAATGTAGATGGTGTGTAGCCAGAATGTAGATGGTGTGTAGTCAGAATGTAGATGTCCTGTAGTCAGAATGTAGATGGCGTGTAGTCAGAATGCAGATGGTGTGTAGTCAGAATGTAGATGGTGTGTAGTCAGAATGTAGATGGTCTGTAGTCAGAATGTAGATGGTGTGTAGTTAGAATGTAGATGGTGTGTAGTCAGAATGTAGATGGTGTGTAGTCAGAATGTAGATGGTCTGTAGTCAGAATGTAGATGGCGTGTAGTCAGAATGTAGATGTCCTGTAGTCAGAATGTAGATGGCGTGTAGTCAGAATGTAGATGGCGTGTAGTCAGAATGTAGATGGTCTGTAGTCAGAATGTAGATGGTCTGTAGTCAGAATGTAGATGGTCTGTAGTCAGAATGTAGATGGTGTGTAGTCAGAATGTAGATGGTCTGTAGTCAGAATGTAGATGGCGTGTAGTCAGAATGTAGATGGCCTGTAGTCAGAATGTAGATGGCGTGTAGTCAGAATGTAGATGGCGTGTAGTCAGAATGTAGATGGCGTGTAGTCAGAATGTAGATGTCCTGTAGTCAGAATGTAGATGGCGTGTAGTCAGAATGTAGATGGTGTGTAGTCAGAATGTATATGGTGTGTAGTCAGAATGTAGATGGCGTGTAGTCAGAATGTAGATGGTCTGTAGCCAGAATGTAGATGGCGTGTAGTCAGAATGTATATGGTGTGTAGTCAGAATGTAGATGGTGTGTAGTCAGAATGTAGATGGCGTGTAGTCAGAATGTAGATGGTCTGTAGCCAGAATGTAGATGGCGTGTAGTCAGAATGTAGATGGTCTGTAGCCAGAATGTAGATGGCGTGTAGTCAGAATGTATATGGTGTGTAGTCAGAATGTAGATGGTGTGTAGTCAGAATGTAGATGGCGTGTAGTCAGAATGTAGATGGTCTGTAGCCAGAATGTAGATGGCGTGTAGTCAGAATGTAGATGGCCTGTAGTCAGAATGTAGATGGTGTGTAGTCAGAATGTAGATGGCGTGTAGTCAGAATGTAGATGGTCTGTAGCCAGAATGTAGATGGCGTGTAGTCAGAATGTAGATGGTCTGTAGTCAGAATGTAGATGGTGTGTAGTCAGAATGTAGATGTCCTGTAGTCAGAATGTAGATGGTGTGTAGTCAGAATGTAGATGGCGTGTAGTCAGAATGTAGATGGTCTGTAGTCAGAATGTAGATGGTGTGTAGTCAGAATGTATATGGCGTGTAGTCAGAATGTAGATGGTCTGTAGTCAGAATGTAGATGGCGTGTAGTCAGAATGTAGATGTCCTGTAGTCAGAATGTAGATGGTGTGTAGTCAGAATGTAGATGGCGTGTAGTCAGAATGTAGATGTCCTGTAGTCAGAATGTAGATGGTGTGTAGTCAGAATGTAGATGGTCTGTAGTCAGAATGTAGATGGCGTGTAGTCAGAATGTAGATGGCGTGTAGTCAGAATGTAGATGTCCTGTAGTCAGAATGTAGATGGTGTGTAGTCAGAATGTAGATGGTCTGTAGTCAGAATGTAGATGGTGTGTAGTCAGAATGTAGATGGTCTGTAGTCAGAATGTAGATGGTGTGTAGTCAGAATGTAGATGGTGTGTAGTCAGAATGTAGATGGTGTGTAGTCAGAATGTAGATGGTGTGTAGCCAGAATGTAGATGGCCTGTAGTCAGAATGTAGATGGTCTGTAGCCAGAATGTAGATGGCGTGTAGTCAGAATGTATATGGTGTGTAGTCAGAATGTAAATGGTGTGTAGTCAGAATGTAGATGGCGTGTAGTCAGAATGTAGATGGTCTGTAGCCAGAATGTAGATGGCGTGTAGTCAGAATGTAGATGGTGTGTAGTCAGAATGTATATGGTGTGTAGTCAGAATGTAGATGGCGTGTAGTCAGAATGTAGATGGTCTGTAGCCAGAATGTAGATGGCGTGTAGTCAGAGTGTATATGGTGTGTAGTCAGAATGTAAATGGTGTGTAGTCAGAATGTAGATGGCGTGTAGTCAGAATGTAGATAGTGTGTAGCCAGAATGTATATGGTGTGTAGTCAGAATGTAGATGGCGTGTAGTCAGAATGTAGATGGTCTGTAGTCAGAATGTAGATGGCGTGTAGTCAGAATGTAGATGGCCTGTAGTCAGAATGTAGATGGCGTGTAGTCAGAATGTAGATGGTGTGTAGTCAGAATGTATATGGTGTGTAGTCAGAATGTAGATGGCGTGTAGTCAGAATGTAGATGGCCTGTAGTCAGAATGTAGATGGCGTGTAGTCAGAATGTAGATGGTGTGTAGTCAGAATGTAGATGGCGTGTAGTCAGAATGTAGATGGTCTGTAGCCAGAATGTAGATGGCCTGTAGTTAGAATGTAGATGGCGTGTAGTCAGAATGTAGATGGCCTGTAGTCAGAATGTAGATGGCGTGTAGTCAGAATGTAGATGGTGTGTAGTCAGAATGTAGATGGTCTGTAGTCAGAATGTAGATGGCCTGTAGCCAGAATGTAGATGTCCTGTAGTCAGAATGTATATGGTGTGTAGTCAGAATGTAGATGGTCTGTAGTCAGAATGTATATGGTGTGTAGTCAGAATGTAAATGGTGTGTAGTCAGAATGTAGATGGCGTGTAGTCAGAATGTAGATGGTCTGTAGCCAGAATGTAGATGGCGTGTAGTCAGAATGTAGATGGTGTGTAGTCAGAATGTAGATGGCGTGTAGTCAGAATGTAGATGGTCTGTAGCCAGAATGTAGATGGTGTGTAGTCAGAATGTAGATGGCGTGTAGTCAGAATGTAGATGGTCTGTAGCCAGAATGTAGATGGCGTGTAGTCAGAATGTATATGGTGTGTAGTCAGAATGTAAATGGTGTGTAGTCAGAATGTAGATGGCGTGTAGTCAGAATGTAGATGGTCTGTAGCCAGAATGTATATGGTGTGTAGTCAGAATGTAGATGGCGTGTAGTCAGAATGTAGATGGTCTGTAGTCAGAATGTAGATGGCGTGTAGTCAGAATGTAGATGGCCTGTAGTCAGAATGTAGATGGCGTGTAGTCAGAATGTAGATGGTGTGTAGTCAGAATGTAGATAGTGTGTAGTCAGAATGTAGATGGTGTGTAGTCAGAATGTAGATGGCGTGTAGTCAGAATGTAGATGTCCTGTAGTCAGAATGTAGATGGTCTGTAGTCAGAATGTAGATGGTCTGTAGCCAGAATGTATATGGTGTGTAGTCAGAATGTAGATGGCGTGTAGTCAGAATGTAGATGTCCTGTAGTCAGAATGTAGATGGTGTGTAGTCAGAATGTATATGGTGTGTAGTCAGAATGTAGATGGCGTGTAGTCAGAATGTAGATGGCCTGTAGTCAGAATGTAGATGGCGTGTAGTCAGAATGTAGATGGTGTGTAGTCAGAATGTAGATGGTCTGTAGCCAGAATGTAGATGGCCTGTAGTTAGAATGTAGATGGCGTGTAGTCAGAATGTACATGGTCTGTAGTCAGAATGTATATGGTGTGTAGTCAGAATGTAGATGGTCTGTAGTCAGAATGTAGATGGTGTGTAGTCAGAATGTAGATGTACTGTAGTCAGAATGTAGATGGTCTGTAGTCAGAATGTAGATGGCCTGTAGCCAGAATGTAGATGTCCTGTAGTCAGAATGTAGATGGTGTGTAGTCAGAATGTATATGGTGTGTAGTCAGAATGTAGATGGCCTGTAGTCAGAATGTAGATGGTCTGTAGTCAGAATGTAGATGGTGTGTAGTCAGAATGTAGATGGTCTGTAGTTAGAATGTAGATGGCGTGTAGTCAGAATGTAGATGGCCTGTAGTCAGAATGTAGATGGTCTGTAGGCAGAATGTAGATGGTGTGTAGTCAGAATGTATATGGTGTGTAGTCAGAATGTAGATGGCCTGTAGTCAGAATGTAGATGGTCTGTAGGCAGAATATAGATGGCGTGTAGTCAGAATGTAGATGGTGTGTAGTCAGAATGTAGATGGTCTGTAGTCAGAATGTAGATGGTGTGTAGCCAGAATGTATATGGTGTGTAGCCAGAATGTAGATGGTCTGTAGTCAGAATGTAGATGGTGTGTAGCCAGAATGTAGATGGCGTGTAGTCAGAATGTAGATGGCGTGTAGTCAGAATGTATATGGTGTGTAGTCAGAATGTAGATGGTGTGTAGTTAGGATGTAGATGGTCTGTAGTCAGAATGTAGATAGTGTGTAGTCAGAATGTATATGGTGTGTAGTCAGAATGTAGATGGTGTGTAGTCAGAATGTAGATGTCCTGTAGTCAGAATGTAGATGGTGTGTAGTCAGAATGTAGATGGTCTGTAGTCAGAATGTAGATGGTCTGTAGTCAGAATGTAGATGGTGTGTAGTCAGAATGTAGATGGTGTGTAGTCAGAATGTAGATGTCCTGTAGTCAGAATGTAGATGGCGTGTAGTCAGAATGTAGATGTCCTGTAGTCAGAATGTAGATGTCCTGTAGTCAGAATGTATATGGTGTGTAGTCAGAATGTAGATGGTCTGTAGTCAGAATGTAGATGGCCTGTAGTCAGAATGTAGATGGTCTGTAGTCAGAATGTAGATGGTCTGTAGTCAGAATGTAGATGGTCTGTAGTCAGAATGTAGATGGTCTGTAGTCAGAATGTAGATGGTCTGTAGTCAGAATGTAGATAGTGTGTAGTCAGAATGTAGATGGTCTGTAGTCAGAATGTAGATGGTGTGTAGTTAGAATGTAGATGGTGTGTAGTTAGAATGTAGATGTCCTGTAGTCAGAATGTATATGGTGTGTAGTCAGAATGTAGATGGCCTGTAGTCAGAATGTAGATGGCGTGTAGTCAGAATGTATATGGTGTGTAGTCAGAATGTAGATGGCCTGTAGTCAGAATGTAGATGGTCTGTAGTCAGAATGTAGATGGTCTGTAGTCAGAATGTAGATGTCCTGTAGTCAGAATGTAGATGGTGTGTAGTCAGAATGTAGATGGTGTGTAGTCAGAATGTAGATGGTCTGTAGTCAGAATGTAGATGGTCTGTAGTCAGAATGTAGATGGTGTGTAGTCAGAATGTAGATGGTCTGTAGTCAGAATGTAGATGGTGTGTAGCCAGAATGTAGATAGTGTGTAGTCAGAATGTAGATGGTCTGTAGTCAGAATGTAGATGGCGTGTAGTCAGAATGTAGATGGTGTGTAGTCAGAATGTAGATGGTGTGTATTCAGAATGTAGATGGTGTGTAGTCAGAATGTAGATGGTCTGTAGTCAGAATGTAGATGGTCTGTAGTCAGAATGTAGATGGTGTGTAGTCAGAATGTAGATGGTCTGTAGTCAGAATGTAGATGGTGTGTAGCCAGAATGTAGATAGTGTGTAGTCAGAATGTAGATGGCGTGTAGTCAGAATGTAGATGGTCTGTAGTCAGAATGTAGATGGTGTGTAGTCAGAATGTAGATGGCGTGTAGTCAGAATGTAGATGGTGTGTAGTCAGAATGTAGATGGTGTGTAGTCAGAATGTATATGGTGTGTAGTCAGAATGTAGATGGTGTGTAGTCAGAATGTAGATGGTCTGTAGTCAGAATGTAGATGGTCTGTAGTCAGAATGTAGATGGTGTGTAGCCAGAATGTAGATGGTGTGTAGTCAGAATGTAGATAGTGTGTAGTCAGAATGTAGATGTCCTGTAGTCAGAATGTAGATAGTGTGTAGTCAGAATGTAGATGTCCTGTAGTCAGAATGTAGATGGTCTGTAGTCAGAATGTAGATGGTCTGTAGTCAGAATGTAGATAGTGTGTAGTCAGAATGTAGATGTCCTGTAGTCAGAATGTAGATGGCGTGTAGTCAGAATGTAGATGGCCTGTAGTCAGAATGTAGATGGTGTGTAGTCAGAATGTAGATGGTCTGTAGTCAGAATGTAGATGGTCTGTAGTCAGAATGTAGATGGTCTGTAGTCAGAATGTAGATAGTGTGTAGTCAGAATGTAGATGGCCTGTAGTCAGAATGTAGATGGTGTGTAGTCAGAATGTAGATGTACTGTAGTCAGAATGTAGATGGCGTGTAGTCAGAATGTAGATGTCCTGTAGTCAGAATGTATATGGTCTGTAGTCAGAATGTAGATGGTGTGTAGTCAGAATGTAGATGGTCTGTAGTCAGAATGTAGATGGTCTGTAGTCAGAATGTAGATGGTCTGTAGTCAGAATGTAGATAGTGTGTAGTCAGAATGTAGATGTACTGTAGTCAGAATGTAGATGGCGTGTAGTCAGAATGTAGATGTCCTGTAGTCAGAATGTAGATGGCGTGTAGTCAGAATGTAGATGGCGTGTAATCAGAATGTAGATGGCGTGTAGTCAGAATGTAGATGGTCTGTAGTCAGAATGTAGATGGCCTGTAGTCATAATGTAGATGGTCTGTAATCAGAATGTAGATAGTGTGTAGTCAGAATGTAGATGTCCTGTAGTCAGAATGTAGATGGCGTGTAGTCAGAATGCAGATGGTCTGTAGTCAGAATGTAGATGGCGTGTAGTCAGAATGTAGATGGCGTGTAATCAGAATGTAGATGGTGTGTAGTCAGAATGTAGATGGTCTGTAGTCAGAATGTAGATGGCCTGTAGTCATAATGTAGATGGTCTGTAATCAGAATGTAGATAGTGTGTAGTCAGAATGTAGATGTCCTGTAGTCAGAATGTAGATGGCGTGTAGTCAGAATGCAGATGGTCTGTAGTCAGAATGTAGATGGCGTGTAGTCAGAATGTAGATGTCCTGTAGTCAGAATGTAGATGGTGTGTAGTCAGAATGCAGATGGTCTGTAGTCAGAATGTAGATGGCGTGTAGTCAGAATGTAGATGGTCTGTAGTCAGAATGTAGATGGTGTGTAGTCAGAATGTAGATGGTCTGTAGTCAGAATGTAGATGGCGTGTAGTCAGAATGTAGATGGCCTGTAGTCAGAATGTAGATGGCGTGTAGTCAGAATGTAGATGGTGTGTAGTCAGAATGTATATGGTGTGTAGTCAGAATGTAGATGGTGTGTAGCCAGAATGTAGATGTCCTGTAGTCAGAATGTATATGGTGTGTAGTCAGAATGTAGATGGTCTGTAGGCAGAATGTAGATGGCCTGTAGTCAGAATGTAGATGGTCTGTAGGCAGAATGTAGATGGTCTGTAGGCAGAATGTAGATGGTGTGTAGTCAGAATGTAGATGGCCTGTAGTCAGAATGTAGATGGTCTGTAGGCAGAATGTAGATGGTCTGTAGTCAGAATGTAGATGGCGTGTAGTCAGAATGTAGATGGTGTGTAGTCAGAATGTAGATGGTCTGTAGTCAGAATGTAGATGGTGTGTAGCCAGAATGTAGATGGTCTGTAGTCAGAATGTAGATGGTCTGTAGGCAGAATGTAGATGGCGTGTAGTCAGAATGTAGATGGTGTGTAGTCAGAATGTAGATGGTCTGTAGTCAGAATGTAGATGGTGTGTAGCCAGAATGTAGATGGCGTGTAGTCAGAATGTAGATGGTGTGTAGTCAGAATGTAGATGGCCTGTAGTCAGAATGTAGATGGTCTGTAGGCAGAATGTAGATGGTCTGTAGTCAGAATGTAGATGGCGTGTAGTCAGAATGTAGATGGTGTGTAGTCAGAATGTAGATGGTCTGTAGTCAGAATGTAGATGGTGTGTAGCCAGAATGTAGATGGTCTGTAGTCAGAATGTAGATGGTCTGTAGGCAGAATGTAGATGGCGTGTAGTCAGAATGTAGATGGTGTGTAGTCAGAATGTAGATGGTCTGTAGTCAGAATGTAGATGGTGTGTAGTCAGAATGTAGATGGTCTGTAGTCAGAATGTAGATGGTCTGTAGTCAGAATTTAGATGGTCTGTAGTCAGAATGTAGATGGCGTGTAGTCAGAATGTAGATGGTCTGTAGTCAGAATGTAGATGTCCTGTAGTCAGAATGTAGATGGTGTGTAGTCAGAATGTAGATGGTCTGTAGTCAGAATGTAGATGGTCTGTAGTCAGAATGTAGATGGTCTGTAGTCAGAATGTAGATGGCGTGTAGTCAGAATGTAGATGGTCTGTAGTCAGAATGTAGATGTCCTGTAGTCAGAATGTAGATGGCGTGTAGTCAGAGTGTAGATGGCGTGTAGTCAGAATGTAGATGTCCTGTAGTCAGAATGTAGATGGCGTGTAGTCAGTATGTAGATGGTCTGTAGTCAGAATGTAGATGGTCTGTAGTCAGAATGTAGATGGCGTGTAGTCAGAATGTAGATGGTCTGTAGTCAGAATGTAGATGGTCTGTAGTCAGAATGTAGATGGTGTGTAGTCAGAATGTAGATGGTCTGTAGCCAGAATGTAGATGGTGTGTAGTCAGAATGTAGATGTCCTGTAGTCAGAATGTAGATGGCGTGTAGTCAGAATGTAGATGGTCTGTAGTCAGAATGTAGATGGTGTGTAGTCAGAATGTAGATGGTCTGTAGTCAGAATGTAGATAGTGTGTAGTCAGAATGTAGATGTCCTGTAGTCAGAATGTAGATGGTGTGTAGTCAGAATGTATATGGTGTGTAGCCAGAATGTAGATGGTCTGTAGTCAGAATGTATATGGTGTGTAGTCAGAATGTAGATGGTGTGTAGTCAGAATGTATATGGTGTGTAGCCAGAATGTAGATGGTCTGTAGTCAGAATGTATATGGTGTGTAGTCAGAATGTAGATGGTCTGTAGTCAGAATGTATATGGTCTGTAGTCAGAATGTAGATGGCGTGTAGTCAGAATGTATATGGTGTGTAGTCAGAATGTAGATGGTGTGTAGCCAGAATGTAGATGTCCTGTAGTCAGAATGTATATGGTGTGTAGTCAGAATGTAGATGGCCTGTAGTCAGAATGTAGATGGTCTGTAGGCAGAATGTAGATGGCGTGTAGTCAGAATGTAGATGGTGTGTAGTCAGAATGTAGATGGCGTGTAGCCAGAATGTAGATGGTGTGTAGCCAGAATGTAGATGGTCTGTAGTCAGAATGTAGATGGTCTGTAGTCAGAATGTAGATGGTCTGTAGTCAGAATGTAGATGGTCTGTAGTCAGAATGTAGATAGTGTGTAGTCAGAATGTAGATGGTCTGTAGTCAGAATGTAGATGGTGTGTAGTTAGAATGTAGATGGTCTGTAGTCAGAATGTAGATGGCGTGTAGTCAGAATGTATATGGTGTGTAGTCAGAATGTAGATGGTGTGTAGTCAGAATGTAGATGGCGTGTAGTCAGAATGTAGATGGTGTGTAGTTAGAATGTAGATGTCCTGTAGTCAGAATGTATATGGTGTGTAGTCAGAATGTATATGGTGTGTAGTCAGAATGTAGATGGCCTGTAGTCAGAATGTAGATGGCGTGTAGTCAGAATGTATATGGTGTGTAGTCAGAATGTAGATGGCCTGTAGTCAGAATGTAGATGGTCTGTAGTCAGAATGTAGATGGTCTGTAGTCAGAATGTAGATGTCCTGTAGTCAGAATGTAGATGGTGTGTAGTCAGAATGTAGATGGTGTGTAGTCAGAATGTAGATGGTCTGTAGGCAGAATGTAGATGGCGTGTAGTCAGAATGTAGATGGTGTGTAGTCAGAATGTAGATGGTCTGTAGTCAGAATGTAGATGGTGTGTAGCCAGAATGTAGATGGCCTGTAGTCAGAATGTAGATGGTGTGTAGTCAGAATGTAGATGTCCTGTAGTCAGAATGTAGATGGTGTGTAGTCAGAATGTAGATGGTCTGTAGTCAGAATGTAGATGGTCTGTAGTCAGAATGTAGATGGTCTGTAGTCAGAATGTAGATGGCGTGTAGTCAGAATGTAGATGGTCTGTAGTCAGAATGTAGATGGTGTGTAGTTAGAATGTAGATGGTGTGTAGTTAGAATGTAGATGGTGTGTAGTCAGAATGTAGATGGTCTGTAGTCAGAATGTAGATGGTGTGTAGTTAGAATGTAGATGGCGTGTAGTCAGAATGTAGATGGCGTGTAGTCAGAATGTAGATGTCCTGTAGTCAGAATGTATATGGTGTGTAGTCAGAATGTAGATGGCCTGTAGTCAGAATGTAGATGGCGTGTAGTCAGAATGTAGATGGTGTGTAGTCAGAATGTAGATGGCCTGTAGTCAGAATGTAGATGGTCTGTAGTCAGAATGTAGATGGTCTGTAGTCAGAATGTAGATGTCCTGTAGTCAGAATGTAGATGGTCTGTAGTCAGAATGTAGATGGTGTGTAGTTAGAATGTAGATGGTGTGTAGTCAGAATGTAGATGGTGTGTAGTCAGAATGTAGATGGTGTGTAGTCAGAATGTAGATGGCGTGTAGTCAGAATGTAGATGGCGTGTAGTCAGAATGTAGATAGTGTGTAGTCAGAATGTAGATGTCCTGTAGTCAGAATGTATATGGTGTGTAGTCAGAATGTATATGGTGTGTAGTCAGAATGTAGATGGTGTGTAGTCAGAATGTAGATGGCCTGTAGTCAGAATGTAGATGGTCTGTAGTCAGAATGTAGATGGTCTGTAGTCAGAATGTAGATAGTGTGTAGTCAGAATGTAGATGTCCTGTAGTCAGAATGTATATGGTGTGTAGTCAGAATGTATATGGTGTGTAGTCAGAATGTAGATGGCCTGTAGTCAGAATGTATATGGTGTGTAGTCAGAATGTAGATGGCCTGTAGTCAGAATGTAGATGGTCTGTAGGCAGAATGTAGATGGCGTGTAGTCAGAATGTAGATGGTGTGTAGTCAGAATGTAGATGGTCTGTAGTCAGAATGTAGATGGCCTGTAGTCAGAATGTAGATGGTGTGTAGTCAGAATGTAGATGTCCTGTAGTCAGAATGTAGATGGTCTGTAGTCAGAATGTAGATGGTGTGTAGTTAGAATGTAGATGGTGTGTAGTCAGAATGTAGATGGTCTGTAGTCAGAATGTAGATGGCGTGTAGTCAGAATGTAGATAGTGTGTAGTCAGAATGTAGATGGTCTGTAGTCAGAATGTAGATGGTGTGTAGTTAGAATGTAGATGGTGTGTAGTTAGAATGTAGATGGTCTGTAGTCAGAATGTAGATGGTGTGTAGTTAGAATGTAGATAGTGTGTAGTCAGAATGTAGATGGTCTGTAGTCAGAATGTAGATGGTGTGTAGTTAGAATGTAGATAGTGTGTAGTCAGAATGTAGATGGTCTGTAGTCAGAATGTAGATGGTGTGTAGTTAGAATGTAGATGGTGTGTAGTTAGAATGTAGATGTCCTGTAGTCAGAATGTATATGGTGTGTAGTCAGAATGTATATGGTGTGTAGTCAGAATGTAGATGGCCTGTAGTCAGAATGTAGATGGTCTGTAGTCAGAATGTAGATGGTCTGTAGTCAGAATGTAGATGTCCTGTAGTCAGAATGTAGATGGTGTGTAGTCAGAATGTAGATGGTGTGTAGTCAGAATGTAGATGGCGTGTAGTCAGAATGTAGATGTCCTGTAGTCAGAATGTAGATGGTCTGTAGTCAGAATGTAGATGGTCTGTAGTCAGAATGTACATGGTCTGTAGTCAGAATGTAGATGGTCTGTAGTCAGAATGTACATGGTCTGTAGTCAGAATGTAGATGGTGTGTAGTTAGAATGTACATGGTCTGTAGTCAGAATGTAGATGGTGTGTAGCCAGAATGTAGATGGTCTGTAGTCAGAATGTAGATGGTGTGTAGTTAGAATGTAGATGGTCTGTAGTCAGAATGTAGATGGTGTGTAGCCAGAATGTAGATGGTCTGTAGTCAGAATGTACATGGTCTGTAGTCAGAATGTAGATGGTCTGTAGTCAGAATGTAGATGGTGTGTAGTTAGAATGTACATGGTCTGTAGTCAGAATGTAGATGGTGTGTAGTTAGAATGTAGATGGTCTGTAGTCAGAATGTAGATGGTGTGTAGCCAGAATGTAGATGGTCTGTAGTCAGAATGTACATGGCGTGTAGTCAGAATGTAGATGGTGTGTAGTCAGAATGTAGATGGTGTGTAGTTAGAATGTAGATGGTCTGTAGTTAGAATGTAGATGGCGTGTAGTCAGAATGTAGATGGTCTGTAGTCAGAATGTAGATGGTCTGTAGTCAGAATGTAGATGGTGTGTAGTCAGAATGTAGATGGTCTGTAGTCAGAATGTAGATGGTGTGTAGCCAGAATGTAGATAGTGTGTAGTCAGAATGTAGATGGTCTGTAGTCAGAATGTAGATGGCGTGTAGTCAGAATGTAGATGGTGTGTAGTCAGAATGTAGATGGTGTGTAGTCAGAATGTAGATGGTGTGTAGTCAGAATGTAGATGGTCTGTAGTCAGAATGTAGATGGTCTGTAGTCAGAATGTAGATGGTGTGTAGTCAGAATGTAGATGGTCTGTAGTCAGAATGTTGATGGTGTGTAGCCAGAATGTAGATAGTGTGTAGTCAGAATGTAGATGGTCTGTAGTCAGAATGTAGATGGCGTGTAGTCAGAATGTAGATGGCGTGTAGTCAGAATGTAGATGGTGTGTAGTCAGAATGTAGATGGCGTGTAGTCAGAATGTAGATGGTGTGTAGTCAGAATGTAGATGGTCTGTAGTCAGAATGTAGATGGTCTGTAGTCAGAATGTAGATGGTGTGTAGCCAGAATGTAGATAGTGTGTAGTCAGAATGTAGATGTCCTGTAGTCAGAATGTAGATAGTGTGTAGTCAGAATGTAGATGTCCTGTAGTCAGAATGTAGATGGTCTGTAGTCAGAATGTAGATGGTCTGTAGTCAGAATGTAGATAGTGTGTAGTCAGAATGTAGATGTCCTGTAGTCAGAATGTAGATGGCCTGTAGTCAGAATGTAGATGGTGTGTAGTCAGAATGTAGATGGTGTGTAGTCAGAATGTAGATGGCGTGTAGTCAGAATGTAGATGTCCTGTAGTCAGAATGTATATGGTCTGTAGTCAGAATGTAGATGGTGTGTAGTCAGAATGTAGATGGTCTGTAGTCAGAATGTAGATGGTCTGTAGTCAGAATGTAGATGGTCTGTAGTCAGAATGTAGATAGTGTGTAGTCAGAATGTAGATGTCCTGTAGTCAGAATGTAGATGGCGTGTAGTCAGAATGCAGATGGTCTGTAGTCAGAATGCAGATGGTCTGTAGTCAGAATGTAGATGGCGTGTAGTCAGAATGTAGATGGTGTGTAGTCAGAATGTAGATGGTGTGTAGTCAGAATGTAGATGGTGTGTAGTTAGAATGTAGATGGTCTGTAGTCAGAATGTACATGGTCTGTAGTCAGAATGTAGATGGTCTGTAGTCAGAATGTACATGGTCTGTAGTCAGAATGTAGATGGTGTGTAGTTAGAATGTACATGGTCTGTAGTCAGAATGTAGATGGTGTGTAGTTAGAATGTAGATGGTCTGTAGTCAGAATGTAGATGGTGTGTAGCCAGAATGTAGATGGTCTGTAGTCAGAATGTAGATGGCGTGTAGTCAGAATGTAGATGGTGTGTAGTCAGAATGTAGATGGTGTGTAGTTAGAATGTAGATGGTCTGTAGTTAGAATGTAGATGGCGTGTAGTCAGAATGTAGATGGTCTGTAGTCAGAATGTAGATGGTCTGTAGTCAGAATGTAGATGGTGTGTAGTTAGAATGTAGATGGTCTGTAGTTAGAATGTAGATGGCGTGTAGTCAGAATGTAGATGGTCTGTAGTCAGAATGTAGATGGTCTGTAGTCAGAATGTAGATGGTGTGTAGTCAGAATGTAGATGGTCTGTAGTCAGAATGTAGATGGTGTGTAGCCAGAATGTAGATAGTGTGTAGTCAGAATGTAGATGGTCTGTAGTCAGAATGTAGATGGCGTGTAGTCAGAATGTAGATGGTGTGTAGTCAGAATGTAGATGGTGTGTAGTCAGAATGTAGATGGTGTGTAGTCAGAATGTAGATGGTCTGTAGTCAGAATGTAGATGGTCTGTAGTCAGAATGTAGATGGTGTGTAGTCAGAATGTAGATGGTCTGTAGTCAGAATGTAGATGGTGTGTAGCCAGAATGTAGATGGTGTGTAGTCAGAATGTAGATGGTCTGTAGTCAGAATGTAGATGGCGTGTAGTCAGAATGTAGATGGCGTGTAGTCAGAATGTAGATGGTGTGTAGTCAGAATGTAGATGGTGTGTAGTCAGAATGTAGATGGTGTGTAGTCAGAATGTAGATGGTCTGTAGTCAGAATGTAGATGGTCTGTAGTCAGAATGTAGATGGTGTGTAGCCAGAATGTAGATAGTGTGTAGTCAGAATGTAGATGGTGTGTAGTCAGAATGTAGATGGTGTGTAGTCAGAATGTAGATGGTGTGTAGTCAGAATGTAGATGGTCTGTAGTCAGAATGTAGATGGTCTGTAGTCAGAATGTAGATGGTGTGTAGCCAGAATGTAGATAGTGTGTAGTCAGAATGTAGATGTCCTGTAGTCAGAATGTAGATAGTGTGTAGTCAGAATGTAGATGTCCTGTAGTCAGAATGTAGATGGTCTGTAGTCAGAATGTAGATGGTCTGTAGTCAGAATGTAGATAGTGTGTAGTCAGAATGTAGATGTCCTGTAGTCAGAATGTAGATGGTCTGTAGTCAGAATGTAGATGGTCTGTAGTCAGAATGTAGATAGTGTGTAGTCAGAATGTAGATGTCCTGTAGTCAGAATGTAGATGGTCTGTAGTCAGAATGTAGATGGTGTGTAGTCAGAATGTAGATGGCCTGTAGTCAGAATGTAGATGGTGTGTAGTCAGAATGTAGATGGTGTGTAGTCAGAATGTAGATGGCGTGTAGTCAGAATGTAGATGTCCTGTAGTCAGAATGTATATGGTCTGTAGTCAGAATGTAGATGGTGTGTAGTCAGAATGTAGATGGTCTGTAGTCAGAATGTAGATGGTCTGTAGTCAGAATGTAGATGGTCTGTAGTCAGAATGTAGATAGTGTGTAGTCAGAATGTAGATGTCCTGTAGTCAGAATGTAGATGGCGTGTAGTCAGAATGCAGATGGTCTGTAGTCAGAATGTAGATGGCGTGTAGTCAGAATGTAGATGTCCTGTAGTCAGAATGTAGATGGCGTGTAGTCAGAATGTAGATGGCGTGTAGTCAGAATGTAGATGGTCTGTAGTCAGAATGTAGATGGTCTGTAGTCAGAATGTAGATAGTGTGTAGTCAGAATGTAGATGGCGTGTAGTCAGAATGTAGATGGCGTGTAGTCAGAATGCAGATGGTCTGTAGTCAGAATGTAGATGGCGTGTAGTCAGAATGTAGATGTCCTGTAGTCAGAATGTAGATGGTCTGTAGTCAGAATGTAGATGGTCTGTAGTCAGAATGTAGATGGTCTGTAGTCAGAATGTAGATGGTCTGTAGTCAGAATGTAGATAGTGTGTAGTCAGAATGTAGATGTCCTGTAGTCAGAATGTATATGGTGTGTAGTCAGAATGTAGATGTCCTGTAGTCAGAATGTAGATGGCGTGTAGTCAGAATGCAGATGGTCTGTAGTCAGAATGTAGATGGCGTGTAGTCAGAATGTAGATGTCCTGTAGTCAGAATGTAGATGGCGTGTAGTCAGAATGTAGATGGCGTGTAGTCAGAATGTAGATGGTCTGTAGTCAGAATGTAGATAGTGTGTAGTCAGAATGTAGATGGCGTGTAGTCAGAATGCAGATGGTCTGTAGTCAGAATGTAGATGGCGTGTAGTCAGAATGTAGATGTCCTGTAGTCAGAATGTAGATGGTCTGTAGTCAGAATGTAGATGGTCTGTAGTCAGAATGTAGATGGTGTGTAGTCAGAATGTAGATGGTCTGTAGTCAGAATGTAGATGGCGTGTAGTCAGAATGTAGATGGCCTGTAGTCAGAATGTAGATGGCGTGTAGTCAGAATGTAGATGGTGTGTAGTCAGAATGTATATGGTGTGTAGTCAGAATGTAGATGGCGTGTAGTCAGAATGTAGATGGTCTGTAGCCAGAATGTAGATGGCGTGTAGTCAGAATGTATATGGTGTGTAGTCAGAATGTAGATGGTGTGTAGTCAGAATGTAGATGGCGTGTAGTCAGAATGTAGATGGTCTGTAGCCAGAATGTAGATGGCGTGTAGTCAGAATGTAGATGGTCTGTAGCCAGAATGTAGATGGCGTGTAGTCAGAATGTATATGGTGTGTAGTCAGAATGTAGATGGTGTGTAGTCAGAATGTAGATGGCGTGTAGTCAGAATGTAGATGGTCTGTAGCCAGAATGTAGATGGCGTGTAGTCAGAATGTAGATGGCCTGTAGTCAGAATGTAGATGGTGTGTAGTCAGAATGTAGATGGCGTGTAGTCAGAATGTAGATGGTCTGTAGCCAGAATGTAGATAGTGTGTAGTCAGAATGTAGATGTCCTGTAGTCAGAATGTAGATGGCGTGTAGTCAGAATGCAGATGGTCTGTAGTCAGAATGTAGATGGCGTGTAGTCAGAATGTAGATGTCCTGTAGTCAGAATGTAGATGGCGTGTAGTCAGAATGTAGATGGCGTGTAGTCAGAATGTAGATGTCCTGTAGTCAGAATGTAGATGGTGTGTAGTCAGAATGTAGATGGTGTGTAGTCAGAATGTAGATGGTGTGTAGTCAGAATGTAGATGGTCTGTAGTCAGAATGTAGATGGCGTGTAGTCAGAATGCAGATGGTCTGTAGTCAGAATGTAGATGGCGTGTAGTCAGAATGTAGATGTCCTGTAGTCAGAATGTAGATGGTCTGTAGTCAGAATGTAGATGGTGTGTAGCCAGAATGTAGATGGTCTGTAGTCAGAATGTAGATGGTGTGTAGTCAGAATGTAGATGGTGTGTAGTCAGAATGTAGATGGTCTGTAGTCAGAATGTAGATGGTGTGTAGTCAGAATGCAGATGGTCTGTAGTCAGAATGTAGATGGCGTGTAGTCAGAATGTAGATGTCCTGTAGTCAGAATGTAGATGGTCTGTAGTCAGAATGTAGATGGTGTGTAGTCAGAATGTAGATGGTCTGTAGTCAGAATGTAGATGGCGTGTAGTCAGAATGTAGATGGCCTGTAGTCAGAATGTAGATGGCGTGTAGTCAGAATGTAGATGGTGTGTAGTCAGAATGTATATGGTGTGTAGTCAGAATGTAGATGGCGTGTAGTCAGAATGTAGATGGTCTGTAGCCAGAATGTAGATGGTCTGTAGTCAGAATGTAGATAGTGTGTAGTCAGAATGTAGATGGCGTGTAGTCAGAATGTAGATGGTGTGTAGTCAGAATGTAGATGGCGTGTAGTCAGAATGTAGATGGCGTGTAGTCAGAATGTAGATGGCCTGTAGTCAGAATGTAGATGGCGTGTAGTCAGAATGTAGATGGTGTGTAGTCAGAATGTATATGGTGTGTAGTCAGAATGTAGATGGCGTGTAGTCAGAATGTAGATGGTCTGTAGCCAGAATGTAGATGGTCTGTAGTCAGAATGTAGATAGTGTGTAGTCAGAATGTAGATGGCGTGTAGTCAGAATGTAGATGGTGTGTAGTCAGAATGTAGATGTCCTGTAGTCAGAATGTAGATGGTGTGTAGTCAGAATGTAGATGGCGTGTAGTCAGAATGTAGATGTCCTGTAGTCAGAATGTAGATGGTGTGTAGTCAGAATGTAGATGGTGTGTAGTCAGAATGTAGATGGCGTGTAGTCAGAATGCAGATGGTCTGTAGTCAGAATGTAGATGGTGTGTAGTCAGAATGTATATGGTGTGTAGTCAGAATGTAGATGGTGTGTAGTCAGAATGTAGATGGCGTGTAGTCAGAATGTAGATGGTCTGTAGCCAGAATGTAGATGGCGTGTAGTCAGAATGTAGATGGCCTGTAGTCAGAATGTAGATGGTGTGTAGTCAGAATGTAGATGGCGTGTAGTCAGAATGTAGATGGTCTGTAGCCAGAATGTAGATGGCGTGTAGTCAGAATGTAGATGGTCTGTAGTCAGAATGTAGATGGCGTGTAGTCAGAATGTAGATGGTCTGTAGTCAGAATGTAGATGGCGTGTAGTCAGAATGTAGATGGCCTGTAGTCAGAATGTAGATGGTGTGTAGTCAGAATGTAGATGGCGTGTAGTCAGAATGTAGATGGTGTGTAGTCAGAATGTAGATGGCGTGTAGTCAGAATGTAGATGGCCTGTAGTCAGAATGTATATGGTGTGTAGTCAGAATGTAGATGGCGTGTAGTCAGAATGTAGATGGTCTGTAGCCAGAATGTAGATGGCGTGTAGTCAGAATGTATATGGTGTGTAGTCAGAATGTAAATGGTGTGTAGTCAGAATGTAGATGGCGTGTAGTCAGAATTTAGATGGTCTGTAGCCAGAATGTAGATGGTGTGTAGTCAGAATGTAGATGGCGTGTAGTCAGAATGTAGATGGTCTGTAGTCAGAATGTAGATGGCGTGTAGTCAGAATGTAGATGGCCTGTAGTCAGAATGTAGATGGCGTGTAGTCAGAATGTAGATGGTGTGTAGTCAGAATGTATATGGTGTGTAGTCAGAATGTAGATGGCGTGTAGTCAGAATGTAGATGGCCTGTAGTCAGAATGTAGATGGCGTGTAGTCAGAATGTAGATGGTGTGTAGTCAGAATGTATATGGCGTGTAGTCAGAATGTAGATGGTGTGTAGTCAGAATGTAGATGGTCTGTAGCCAGAATGTAGATGGCGTGTAGTCAGAATGTACATGGTCTGTAGTCAGAATGTAGATGGTGTGTAGTCAGAATGTAGATGGTCTGTAGTCAGAATGTAGATGGCCTGTAGCCAGAATGTAGATGTCCTGTAGTCAGAATGTATATGGTGTGTAGTCAGAATGTATATGGTGTGTAGTCAGAATGTAGATGGTCTGTAGGCAGAATGTAGATGGCGTGTAGTCAGAATGTAGATGGTGTGTAGTCAGAATGTAGATGGTCTGTAGTCAGAATGTAGATGGTGTGTAGTCAGAATGTAGATGGTCTGTAGTCAGAATGTAGATGGCCTGTAGCCAGAATGTAGATGTCCTGTAGTCAGAATGTATATGGTGTGTAGTCAGAATGTAGATGGCCTGTAGTCAGAATGTAGATGGTCTGTAGGCAGAATATAGATGGCGTGTAGTCAGAATGTAGATGGTGTGTAGTCAGAATGTAGATGGTCTGTAGTCAGAATGTAGATGGTGTGTAGCCAGAATGTAGATGGTCTGTAGTCAGAATGTAGATGGTGTGTAGTCAGAATGTAGATGTCCTGTAGTCAGAATGTAGATGGTGTGTAGTCAGAATGTAGATGGTCTGTAGTCAGAATGTAGATGGTCTGTAGTCAGAATGTAGATGGTCTGTAGTCAGAATGTAGATGGTCTGTAGTCAGAATGTAGATGGTCTGTAGTCAGAATGTAGATAGTGTGTAGTCAGAATGTAGATGTCCTGTAGTCAGAATGTAGATGGCGTGAAGTCAGAATGTAGATGGTGTGTAGTCAGAATGTAGATAGTGTGTAGTCAGAATGTAGATGGTGTGTAGTCAGAATGTAGATGTCCTGTAGTCAGAATGTAGATGGCGTGTAGTCAGAATGTAGATGGTCTGTAGTCAGAATGTAGATGGCGTGTAGTCAGAATGTAGATGGTCTGTAGTCAGAATGTAGATGGCGTGTAGTCAGAATGTAGATGGTCTGTAGTCAGAATGTAGATGGCCTGTAGTCAGAATGTAGATGGCGTGTAGTCAGAATGTACATGGTCTGTAGTCAGAATGTATATGGTGTGTAGTCAGAATGTAGATGGTGTGTAGTCAGAATGTAGATGGCGTGTAGTCAGAATGTACATGGTCTGTAGTCAGAATGTATATGGTGTGTAGTCAGAATGTAGATGGTGTGTAGTCAGAATGTAGATAGTGTGTAGTCAGAATGTAGATGTCCTGTAGTCAGAATGTAGATGGCGTGTAGTCAGAATGTAGATGGTCTGTAGTCAGAATGTAGATGGTGTGTAGTCAGAATGTAGATGTCCTGTAGTCAGAATGTAGATGGCGTGTAGTCAGAATGTAGATGGTCTGTAGTCAGTATGTAGATAGTGTGTAGTCAGAATGTAGATGTCCTGTAGTCAGAATGTAGATGGTGTGTAGTCAGAATGTAGATGGTCTGTAGTCAGAATGTAGATAGTGTGTAGTCAGAATGTAGATGTCCTGTAGTCAGAATGCAGATGGTGTGTAGTCAGAATGTAGATGGTGTGTAGTCAGAATGTATATGGTGTGTAGCCAGAATGTAGATGGTCTGTAGTCGGAATGTATATGGTGTGTAGTCAGAATGTAGATGGTGTGTAGTCAGAATGTATATGGTGTGTAGCCAGAATGTAGATGGTCTGTAGTCAGAATGTATATGGTGTGTAGTCAGAATGTAGATGGCGTGTAGTCAGAATGTATATGGTCTGTAGTCAGAATGTAAATGGCGTGTAGTCAGAATGTAGATGGTGTGTAGTCAGAATGTAGATGGTGTGTAGTCAGAATGTAGATGGTCTGTAGTCAGAATGTAGATGGCGTGTAGTCAGAATGTAGATGGCGTGTAGTCAGAATGTATATGGTCTGTAGTCAGAATGTAAATGGCGTGTAGTCAGAATGTATATGGTGTGTAGTCAGAATGTAGATGGTGTGTAGCCAGAATGTAGATGTCCTGTAGTCAGAATGTATATGGTGTGTAGTCAGAATGTAGATGGCCTGTAGTCAGAATGTAGATGGTCTGTAGGCAGAATGTAGATGGCGTGTAGTCAGAATGTAGATGGTGTGTAGTCAGAATGTAGATGGTCTGTAGTCAGAATGTAGATGGTCTGTAGTCAGAATGTAGATGGTCTGTAGTCAGAATGTAGATGGTGTGTAGCCAGAATGTAGATGGCCTGTAGTCAGAATGTAGATGGTGTGTAGTCAGAATGTAGATGTCCTGTAGTCAGAATGTAGATAGTGTGTAGTCAGAATGTAGATGGTGTGTAGTCAGAATGTAGATGGCGTGTAGTTAGAATGTAGATGGTGTGTAGTCAGAATGTAGATGGTCTGTAGTCAGAATGTAGATGGTCTGTAGTCAGAATGTAGATGGTCTGTAGTCAGAATGTAGATAGTGTGTAGTCAGAATGTAGATGGTCTGTAGTCAGAATGTAGATGGTGTGTAGTTAGAATGTAGATGGTGTGTAGTCAGAATGTAGATGGTCTGTAGCCAGAATGTAGATGGTCTGTAGTCAGAATGTAGATGGTCTGTAGTCAGAATGTATATGGTGTGTAGTCAGAATGTATATGGTGTGTAGTCAGAATGTAGATGGCCTGTAGTCAGAATGTAGATGGCGTGTAGTCAGAATGTATATGGTGTGTAGTCAGAATGTAGATGGCCTGTAGTCAGAATGTAGATGGTCTGTAGTCAGAATGTAGATGGTCTGTAGTCAGAATGTAGATGTCCTGTAGTCAGAATGTAGATGGTGTGTAGTCAGAATGTAGATGGTGTGTAGTCAGAATGTAGATGGTCTGTAGGCAGAATGTAGATGGCGTGTAGTCAGAATGTAGATGGTGTGTAGTCAGAATGTAGATGGTCTGTAGTCAGAATGTAGATGGTGTGTAGCCAGAATGTAGATGGCCTGTAGTCAGAATGTAGATGGTGTGTAGTCAGAATGTAGATGTCCTGTAGTCAGAATGTAGATGGTGTGTAGTCAGAATGTAGATGGTCTGTAGTCAGAATGTAGATGGTCTGTAGTCAGAATGTAGATGGTCTGTAGTCAGAATGTAGATGGTCTGTAGTCAGAATGTAGATAGTGTGTAGTCAGAATGTAGATGGTGTGTAGTCAGAATGTAGATGGTGTGTAGTTAGAATGTAGATGGTGTGTAGTTAGAATGTAGATGTCCTGTAGTCAGAATGTATATGGTGTGTAGTCAGAATGTATATGGTGTGTAGTCAGAATGTAGATGGCCTGTAGTCAGAATGTAGATGGTCTGTAGTCAGAATGTAGATGGCCTGTAGTCAGAATGTAGATGGTCTGTAGTCAGAATGTAGATGGTCTGTAGTCAGAATGTAGATGTCCTGTAGTCAGAATGTAGATGGTGTGTAGTCAGAATGTAGATGGTGTGTAGTCAGAATGTAGATGGTCTGTAGCCAGAATGTAGATGGCGTGTAGTCAGAATGTATATGGTGTGTAGTCAGAATGTAGATGGTGTGTAGTCAGAATGTAGATGGCGTGTAGTCAGAATGTAGATGGTCTGTAGCCAGAATGTAGATGGCGTGTAGTCAGAATGTAGATGGTCTGTAGCCAGAATGTAGATGGCGTGTAGTCAGAATGTATATGGTGTGTAGTCAGAATGTAGATGGTGTGTAGTCAGAATGTAGATGGCGTGTAGTCAGAATGTAGATGGTCTGTAGCCAGAATGTAGATGGCGTGTAGTCAGAATGTAGATGGTGTGTAGTCAGAATGTAGATGGTCTGTAGTCAGAATGTAGATGGTCTGTAGTCAGAATGTATATGGTGTGTAGTCAGAATGTAGATGGCCTGTAGTCAGAATGTAGATGGTCTGTAGTCAGAATGTAGATGGTGTGTAGTCAGAATGTAGATGGCCTGTAGTCAGAATGTATATGGTGTGTAGTCAGAATGTAGATGGCCTGTAGTCAGAATGTAGATGGTCTGTAGTCAGAATGTAGATAGTGTGTAGTCAGAATGTAGATGGTGTGTAGTCAGAATGTAGATGGCGTGTAGTCAGAATGTAGATGGTCTGTAGCCAGAATGTAGATGGCGTGTAGTCAGAATGTATATGGTGTGTAGTCAGAATGTAGATGGCGTGTAGTCAGAATGTAGATGGCCTGTAGTCAGAATGTAGATGGTGTGTAGTCAGAATGTAGATGGCGTGTAGTCAGAATGTATATGGTGTGTAGTCAGAATGTAGATGGCGTGTAGTCAGAATGTAGATGGCCTGTAGTCAGAATGTAGATGGTGTGTAGTCAGAATGTATATGGTGTGTAGTCAGAATGTAGATGGCGTGTAGTCAGAATGTAGATGGCCTGTAGTCAGAATGTAGATGGCGTGTAGTCAGAATGTATATGGTGTGTAGTCAGAATGTAGATGGCGTGTAGTCAGAATGTAGATGGCCTGTAGTCAGAATGTAGATGGTGTGTAGTCAGAATGTAGATGGCGTGTAGTCAGAATGTAGATGGTCTGTAGCCAGAATGTAGATGGCGTGTAGTCAGAATGTATATGGTGTGTAGTCAGAATGTAAATGGTGTGTAGTCAGAATGTAGATGGTGTGTAGTTAGAATGTAGATGGTCTGTAGTCAGAATGTAGATGGTCTGTAGTCAGAATGTAGATGGTGTGTAGTCAGAATGTAGATGGCCTGTAGTCAGAATGTAGATGGTCTGTAGTCAGAATGTAGATGGTCTGTAGTGAGAATGTAGATGGCGTGTAGTCAGAATGTAGATGTCCTGTAGTCAGAATGTAGATGTCCTGTAGTCAGAATGTAGATGGTGTGTAGTCAGAATGTAGATGGTGTGTAGTCAGAATGTAAATGGCGTGTAGTCAGAATGTAGATGGTGTGTAGTCAGAATGTAAATGGCGTGTAGTCAGAATGTAGATGGTGTGTAGTCAGAATGTAGATGGTGTGTAGTCAGAATGTATATGGTGTGTAGTCAGAATGTAGATGGCGTGTAGTCAGAATGTATATGGTGTGTAGTCAGAATGTAAATGGTGTGTAGTCAGAATGTAGATGGTGTGTAGTTAGAATGTAGATGGTCTGTAGTGAGAATGTAGATGGCGTGTAGTCAGAATGTAGATGTCCTGTAGTCAGAATGTAGATGTCCTGTAGTCAGAATGTAGATGGTGTGTAGTCAGAATGTAAATGGTGTGTAGTCAGAATGTAGATGGCGTGTAGTCAGAATGTAGATGGTCTGTAGCCAGAATGTAGATGGCGTGTAGTCAGAATGTATATGGTGTGTAGTCAGAATGTAAATGGTGTGTAGTCAGAATGTAGATGGTGTGTAGTTAGAATGTAGATGGTCTGTAGTGAGAATGTAGATGGCGTGTAGTCAGAATGTAGATGTCCTGTAGTCAGAATGTAGATGTCCTGTAGTCAGAATGTAGATGGTGTGTAGTCAGAATGTAGATGGTGTGTAGTCAGAATGTAGATGGTCTGTAGTCAGAATGTAGATGGTGTGTAGTCAGAATGTAGATGGTGTGTAGTCAGAATGTATATGGTGTGTAGTCAGAATGTAGATGGCGTGTAGTCAGAATGTAGATGGTCTGTAGCCAGAATGTAGATGGCGTGTAGTCAGAATGTATATGGTGTGTAGTCAGAATGTAAATGGTGTGTAGTCAGAATGTAGATGGCGTGTAGTCAGAATGTAGATGGTCTGTAGCCAGAATGTATATGGTGTGTAGTCAGAATGTAGATGGTCTGTAGTCAGAATGTAGATGGCGTGTAGTCAGAATGTAGATGGTGTGTAGTCAGAATGTATATGGTGTGTAGTCAGAATGTAGATGGCGTGTAGTCAGAATGTATATGGTGTGTAGTCAGAATGTAGATGGCGTGTAGTCAGAATGTATATGGTGTGTAGTCAGAATGTAGATGGCGTGTAGTCAGAATGTATATGGTGTGTAGTCAGAATGTAGATGGCGTGTAGTCAGAATGTAGATGGTGTGTAGTCAGAATGTAGATGGTCTGTAGTCAGAATGTAGATGGCGTGTAGTCAGAATGTAGATGGTGTGTAGTCAGAATGTAGATGGTGTGTAGTCAGAATGTAGATGGCGTGTAGTCAGAATGTAGATGGCCTGTAGTCAGAATGTAGATGGTGTGTAGTCAGAATGTAGATGGTCTGTAGTCAGAATGTAGATAGTGTGTAGTCAGAATGTAGATGTCCTGTAGTCAGAATGTAGATGGTGTGTAGTCAGAATGTATATGGTGTGTAGCCAGAATGTAGATGGTCTGTAGTCAGAATGTATATGGTGTGTAGTCAGAATGTAGATGGTGTGTAGTCAGAATGTATATGGTGTGTAGCCAGAATGTAGATGGTCTGTAGTCAGAATGTATATGGTGTGTAGTCAGAATGTAGATGGCGTGTAGTCAGAATGTATATGGTCTGTAGTCAGAATGTAGATGGCGTGTAGTCAGAATGTATATGGTGTGTAGTCAGAATGTAGATGGTGTGTAGCCAGAATGTAGATGTCCTGTAGTCAGAATGTAGATGGTGTGTAGTCAGAATGTATATGGTGTGTAGCCAGAATGTAGATGGTCTGTAGTCAGAATGTATATGGTGTGTAGTCAGAATGTAGATGGTGTGTAGTCAGAATGTATATGGTGTGTAGCCAGAATGTAGATGGTCTGTAGTCAGAATGTATATGGTGTGTAGTCAGAATGTAGATGGCGTGTAGTCAGAATGTATATGGTCTGTAGTCAGAATGTAGATGGCGTGTAGTCAGAATGTATATGGTGTGTAGTCAGAATGTAGATGGTGTGTAGCCAGAATGTAGATGTCCTGTAGTCAGAATGTAGATGGCCTGTAGTCAGAATGTAGATGGTCTGTAGGCAGAATGTAGATGGCGTGTAGTCAGAATGTAGATGGTGTGTAGTCAGAATGTAGATGGTCTGTAGTCAGAATGTAGATGGTGTGTAGCCAGAATGTAGATGGCCTGTAGTCAGAATGTAGATGGTGTGTAGTCAGAATGTAGATAGTGTGTAGTCAGAATGTAGATAGTGTGTAGTCAGAATGTAGATGGTGTGTAGTCAGAATGTAGATGGCGTGTAGTTAGAATGTAGATGGTGTGTAGTCAGAATGTAGATGGTCTGTAGTCAGTATGTAGATGGTCTGTAGTCAGAATGTAGATGGTCTGTAGTCAGAATGTAGATAGTGTGTAGTCAGAATGTAGATGGTCTGTAGTCAGAATGTAGATGGTGTGTAGTTAGAATGTAGATGGTGTGTAGTTAGAATGTAGATGTCCTGTAGTCAGAATGTATATGGTGTGTAGTCAGAATGTATATGGTGTGTAGTCAGAATGTAGATGGCCTGTAGTCAGAATGTAGATGGCGTGTAGTCAGAATGTATATGGTGTGTAGTCAGAATGTAGATGGCCTGTAGTCAGAATGTAGATGGTCTGTAGTCAGAATGTAGATGGTCTGTAGTCAGAATGTAGATGTCCTGTAGTCAGAATGTAGATGGTGTGTAGTCAGAATGTAGATGGTGTGTAGTCAGAATGTAGATGGTCTGTAGGCAGAATGTAGATGGCGTGTAGTCAGAATGTAGATGGTGTGTAGTCAGAATGTAGATGGTCTGTAGTCAGAATGTAGATGGTGTGTAGCCAGAATGTAGATGGCCTGTAGTCAGAATGTAGATGGTGTGTAGTCAGAATGTAGATGTCCTGTAGTCAGAATGTAGATGGTGTGTAGTCAGAATGTAGATGGTCTGTAGTCAGAATGTAGATGGCGTGTAGTCAGAATGTAGATGTCCTGTAGTCAGAATGTAGATGGTGTGTAGCCAGAATGTAGATGGCCTGTAGTCAGAATGTAGATGGTGTGTAGTCAGAATGTAGATGGTCTGTAGTCAGAATGTAGATGGTCTGTAGTCAGAATGTAGATGGTCTGTAGTCAGAATGTAGATGGTCTGTAGTCAGAATGTAGATGGTCTGTAGTCAGAATGTAGATAGTGTGTAGTCAGAATGTAGATGGTCTGTAGTCAGAATGTAGATGGTGTGTAGTTAGAATGTAGATGGTGTGTAGTTAGAATGTAGATGTCCTGTGGTCAGAATGTATATGGTGTGTAGTCAGAATGTATATGGTGTGTAGTCAGAATGTAGATGGCCTGTAGTCAGAATGTAGATGGTCTGTAGTCAGAATGTAGATGGCCTGTAGTCAGAATGTAGATGGTCTGTAGTCAGAATGTAGATGGTCTGTAGTCAGAATGTAGATGGCGTGTAGTCAGAATGTAGATGTCCTGTAGTCAGAATGTAGATGGTGTGTAGCCAGAATGTAGATGGCCTGTAGTCAGAATGTAGATGGTGTGTAGTCAGAATGTAGATGTCCTGTAGTCAGAATGTAGATAGTCTGTAGCCAGAATGTAGATGGTGTGTAGTCAGAATGTAGATGGTCTGTAGTCAGAATGTAGATGGTCTGTAGTCAGAATGTAGATGGTCTGTAGTCAGAATGTAGATAGTGTGTAGTCAGAATGTAGATGGTCTGTAGTCAGAATGTAGATGGTGTGTAGTTAGAATGTAGATGGTGTGTCGTTAGAATGTAGATGTCCTGTAGTCAGAATGTATATGGTGTGTAGTCAGAATGTATATGGTGTGTAGTCAGAATGTAGATGGCCTGTAGTCAGAATGTAGATGGTCTGTAGTCAGAATGTAGATGGCCTGTAGTCAGAATGTAGATGGTCTGTAGTCAGAATGTAGATGGTCTGTAGTCAGAATGTAGATGTCCTGTAGTCAGAATGTAGATGGTGTGTAGTCAGAATGTAGATGGTGTGTAGTCAGAATGTAGATGGCGTGTAGCCAGAATGTAGATGGCGTGTAGTCAGAATGTAGATAGTGTGTAGTCAGAATGTAGATGTCCTGTAGTCAGAATGTATATGGTGTGTAGTCAGAATGTAGATGGTGTGTAGTCAGAATGTAGATGGTGTGTAGTCAGAATGTAGATGGCCTGTAGTCAGAATGTAGATGGTCTGTAGTCAGAATGTAGATGGTCTGTAGTCAGAATGTAGATAGTGTGTAGTCAGAATGTAGATGTCCTGTAGTCAGAATGTATATGGTGTGTAGTCAGAATGTAGATGGCGTGTAGTCAGAATGTAGATGGTGTGTAGTCAGAATGTAGATGGTCTGTAGTCAGAATGTAGATGGCCTGTAGTCAGAATGTAGATGGCGTGTAGTCAGAATGTAGATGTCCTGTAGTCAGAATGTAGATGGTGTGTAGTCAGAATGTAGATGGTCTGTAGTCAGAATGTAGATGGTCTGTAGTCAGAATGTAGATGGTCTGTAGTCAGAATGTAGATGGTCTGTAGTCAGAATGTAGATGGCGTGTAGTCAGAATGTAGATAGTGTGTAGTCAGAATGTAGATGGTCTGTAGTCAGAATGTAGATGGTGTGTAGTTAGAATGTAGATGGTGTGTAGTTAGAATGTAGATGGTGTGTAGTTAGAATGTAGATGGTCTGTAGTCAGAATGTAGATGGTGTGTAGTTAGAATGTAGATAGTGTGTAGTCAGAATGTAGATGGTCTGTAGTCAGAATGTAGATGGTGTGTAGTTAGAATGTAGATAGTGTGTAGTCAGAATGTAGATGGTCTGTAGTCAGAATGTAGATGGTGTGTAGTTAGAATGTAGATGGTGTGTAGTTAGAATGTAGATGTCCTGTAGTCAGAATGTATATGGTGTGTAGTCAGAATGTATATGGTGTGTAGTCAGAATGTAGATGGCCTGTAGTCAGAATGTAGATGGTCTGTAGTCAGAATGTAGATGGTCTGTTATCAGAATGTAGATGTCCTGTAGTCAGAATGTAGATGGTGTGTAGTCAGAATGTAGATGGTGTGTAGTCAGAATGTAGATGGCGTGTAGTCAGAATGTAGATGGTGTGTAGTCAGAATGTAGATGGTCTGTAGTCAGAATGTAGATGGTCTGTAGTCAGAATGTAGATGGTCTGTAGTCAGAATGTAGATGGTCTGTAGTCAGAATGTAGATGGCCTGTAGTCAGAATGTAGATGGTCTGTAGTCAGATTGTAGATGGTCTGTAGTCAGAATGTAGATGGCCTGTAGTCAGAATGTAGATGGTCTGTAGTCAGAATGCAGATGGTGTTTAGTCAGAATGTAGATGGCCTGTAGTCAGAATGTAGATGGTCTGTAGTCAGAATGTAGATGGTCTGTAGTCAGAATGTAGATGGCCTGTAGTCAGAATGTAGATGGTCTGTAGTCAGAATGTAGATGGTGTGTAGATAGAATTTAGATGGCCTGTAGTCAGAATGTAGATGGAGTGTAGTCAGAATGTAGATGGCGTGTAGTCAGAATGTAGATGGTCTGTAGTCAGAATATAGATGGTGTGTAGTCAGAATGTAGATGGCGTGTAGTCAGAATGTAGATGGTCTGTAGTCAGAATGTAGATGGTGTGTAGTCAGAATGCAGATGGTGTGTAGTCAGAATGTAGATGGTGTGTAGTCAGAATGTAGATGTCCTGTAGTCAGAATGTATATGGTGTGTAGTCAGAATGTAGATGGTCTGTAGTCAGAATGTAGATGTCCTGTAGTCAGAATGTAGATGTCCTGTAGTCAGAATGTAGATGGTGTGTAGTCAGAATGTAGATGGTGTGTAGTCAGAATGTAGATGGCGTGTAGTCAGAATGTAGATGGTCTGTAGTCAGAATGTAGATGGCCTGTAGTCAGAATGTAGATGGTCTGTAGTCAGAATGTAGATGGTGTGTAGTTAGAATGTAGATGGCCTGTAGTCAGAATGTAGATGGTGTGTAGTCAGAATGTAGATGGCGTGTAGTCAGAATGTAGATGGTGTGTAGTCAGAATGTAGATGGTCTGTAGTCAGAATGTAGATGGCCTGTAGTCAGAATGTAGATGGTGTGTAGTCAGAATGTAGATGGTCTGTAGTCAGAATGTAGATGGTCTGTAGTCAGAATGTAGATGGTCTGTAGTCAGAATGTAGATGGTCTGTAGTCAGAATGTAGATGTCCTGTAGTCAGAATGTAGATGGTGTGTAGTCAGAATGTAGATGGCCTGTAGTCAGAATGTAGATGGTCTGTAGTCAGAATGTAGATGGTGTGTAGTCAGAATGCAGATGGTGTGTAGTCAGAATGTAGATGGCCTGTAGTCAGAATGTAGATGGTCTGTAGTCAGAATGTAGATGGTCTGTAGTCAGAATGTAGATGGCCTGTAGTCAGAATGTAGATGGTCTGTAGTCAGAATGTAGATGGTGTGTAGTTAGAATGTAGATGGCCTGTAGTCAGAATGTAGATGGTGTGTAGTCAGAATGTAGATGGCGTGTAGTCAGAATGTAGATGGTGTGTAGTCAGAATGTAGATGGTCTGTAGTCAGAATGTAGATGGCGTGTAGTCAGAATGTAGATGGTCTGTAGTTAGAATGTAGATGGTCTGTAGTCAGAATGTAGATGGTGTGTAGTCAGAATGTAGATGACCTGTAGTCAGAATGTAGATGGTCTGTAGTCAGAATGTAGATGGTGTGTAGTCAGAATGCAGATGGTCTGTAGTCAGAATGTAGATGGCCTGTAGTCAGAATGTAGATGGTCTGTAGTCAGAATGTAGATGGCCTGTAGTTAGAATGTAGATGGCCTGTAGTCAGAATGTAGATGGTGTGTAGTCAGAATGTAGATGGTGTGTAGTCAGAATGTAGATGGCGTGTAGTCAGAATGTAGATGGTGTGTAGTCAGAATGTAGATGGCGTGTAGTCAGAATGTAGATGGTGTGTAGTCAGAATGTAGATAGTGTGTAGTCAGAATGTAGATGGTCTGTAGCCAGAATGTAGATGGTCTGTAGTTAGAATGTAGATGGTCTGTAGTCAGAATGTAGATGGCGTGTAGTTAGAATGTAGATGGCGTGTAGTCAGAATGTAGATGGTCTGTAGGCAGAAAGTAGATGGTCTGTAGTCAGAATGTAGATGGTCTGTAGTCAGAATGTAGATGGTCTGTAGTCAGAATGTAGATGGCGTGTAATCAGAATGTAGATGGCCTGTAGTTAGAATGTAGATGGTCTGTAGTCAGAATGTAGATGGTCTGTAGTCAGAATGTAGATGGTCTGTAGTCAGAATGTAGATGGCGTGTAGTCAGAATGTAGATGGCCTGTAGTCAGAATGTAGATGGTGTGTAGCCAGAATGTAGATGGCCTGTAGTCAGAATGTAGATGTCCTGTAGTCAGAATGTAGATGGTGTGTAGTCAGAATGTAGATGGTGTGTAGTCAGAATGTAGATGGTGTGTAGTCAGAATGTAGATGGTGTGTAGCCAGAATGTAGATGGTCTGTAGTCAGAATGTAGATGGTCTGTAGTCAGAATGTAGATGTCCTGTAGTCAGAATGTAGATGGTCTGTAGTCAGAATGTAGATGGTCTGTAGTCAGAATGTAGATGGTGTGTAGTTAGAATGTAGATGGTCTGTAGTCAGAATGTAGATGGTCTGTAGTCAGAATGTAGATGTCCTGTAGTCAGAATGTAGATGGTCTGTAGTCAGAATGTAGATGGTGTGTAGTCAGAATGTAGATGGTGTGTAGTTAGAATATAGATGGTCTGTAGTCAGAATGTAGATGGTCTGTAGTCAGAATGTAGATGGCGTGTAGTCAGAATGTAGATGGCCTGTAGTCAGAATGTAGATGGTGTGTAGTCAGAATGTAGATGGTGTGTAGTCAGAATGTAGATGGCCTGTAGTCAGAATGTAGATGGTGTGTAGTCAGAATGTAGATGGCGTGTAGTCAGAATGTAGATGGCCTGTAGTCAGAATGTAGATGGCGTGTAGTCAGAATGTAGATGGTCTGTAGTCAGAATGTAGATGGTCTGTAGTCAGAATGTAGATGGTCTGTAGTCAGAATGTAGATGTCCTGTAGTCAGAATGTAGATGGTCTGTAGTCAGAATGTAGATGGTCTGTAGTCAGAATGTAGATGGTGTGTAGTTAGAATATAGATGGTCTGTAGTCAGAATGTAGATGGTCTGTAGTCAGAATGTAGATGGTCTGTAGCTAGAATGTAGATGTCTGTAGCTAGAATGCAGATGGTCTGTCGTCAGAATGTAGATGTCTGTAGTCAGAATGTAGATGGCGTGTAGTCAGAATGTAGATGGTCTGTAGTTAGAATGTAGATGGTGTGTAGTCAGAATGTAGATGGTGTGTAACCAGAATGTAGATGGTCTGTAGTCAGAATGTAGATGGTCTGTAGTCAGAATGTAGATGGCGTGTAGTCAGAATGTAGATGGTGTGTAGTCAGAATGTAGATGGTCTGTAGTCAGAATGCAGATGGTCTGTAGCCAGAATGTAGATGGCGTGTAGTCAGAATGTAGATGGTCTGTAGTCAGAATGTAGATGGTCTGTAGCCAGAATGTAGATGGCGTGTAGTCAGAATGTAGATGGTGTGTAGTCAGAATGTAGATGGTATGGTCTGTAGCCAGAATGTAGATGTCTGTAGCTAGAATGCAGATGGTCTGTCGTCAGAATGTAGATGGTGTGTAGTTAGAATGTAGATGGTCTGTAGTCAGAATGTAGATGGTCTGTAGGCAGAATGTAGATGGTGTGTAGTCAGAATGTAGATGGCGTGTAGTCAGAATGTAGATGGCGTGTAGTCAGAATGTAGATGGCGTGTAGTCAGAATGTAGATGGCGTGTAGTCAGAATGTAGATGGTGTGTAGTCAGAATGTAGATGGTCTGTAGTCAGAATGTAGATGGTCTGTAGTCAGAATGTATATGGTGTGTAGTCAGAATGTAGATGGCGTGTAGTCAGAATGTAGATGGTGTGTAGTCAGAATGTAGATGGCGTGTAGTCAGAATGTAGATGGTGTGTAGTCAGAATGTAGATGGCGTGTAGTCAGAATGTAGATGGTGTGTAGTCAGAATGTAGATGGTCTGTAGTCAGAATGTAGATGGTCTGTAGCCAGAATGTAGATGGTCTGTAGCCAGAATGTAGATGGTCTGTAGCCAGAATGTAGATGTCTGTAGCTAGAATGCAGATGGTCTGTCATCAGAATGTAGATGGTGTGTAGTTAGAATGTAGATGGTCTGTAGTCAGAATGTAGATGGTCTGTAGGCAGAATGTAGATGGTGTGTAGTCAGAATGTAGATGGTCTGTAGTCAGAATGTAGATGGTGTGTAGTCAGAATGTAGATGGTGTGTAGTTAGAATGTAGATGGCCTGTAGTCAGAATGTAGATGGCGTGTAGTCAGAATGTAGATGGCGTGTAGTCAGAATGTAGATGGCGTGTAGTCAGAATGTAGATGGCGTGTAGTCAGAATGTAGATGGTGTGTAGTCAGAATGTAGATAGTGTGTAGTCAGAATGTAGATGGTCTGTAGCCAGAATGTAGATGGTCTGTAGTTAGAATGTAGATGGTCTGTAGTCAGAATGTAGATGGCGTGTAGTTAGAATGTAGATGGCGTGTAGTCAGAATGTAGATGGTCTGTAGGCAGAAAGTAGATGGTCTGTAGTCAGAATGTAGATGGTCTGTAGTCAGAATGTAGATGGTCTGTAGTCAGAATGTAGATGGCGTGTAATCAGAATGTAGATGGTCTGTAGTCAGAATGTATATGGTGTGTAGTCAGAATGTAGATGGCGTGTAGTCAGAATGTAGATGGTGTGTAGTCAGAATGTAGATGGCGTGTAGTCAGAATGTAGATGGTGTGTAGTCAGAATGTAGATGGCGTGTAGTCAGAATGTAGATGGTGTGTAGTCAGAATGTAGATGGTCTGTAGTCAGAATGTAGATGGTCTGTAGTCAGAATGTAGATGGTCTGTAGCCAGAATGTAGATGGTCTGTAGCCAGAATGTAGATGGTCTGTAGCCAGAATGTAGATGTCTGTAGCTAGAATGCAGATGGTCTGTCATCAGAATGTAGATGGTGTGTAGTTAGAATGTAGATGGTCTGTAGGCAGAATGTAGATGGTGTGTAGTCAGAATGTAGATGGTCTGTAGTCAGAATGTAGATGGTGTGTAGTCAGAATGTAGATGGTGTGTAGTTAGAATGTAGATGTCCTGTAGTCAGAATGTAGATGGTCTGTAGTCAGAATGTAGATGGTCTGTAGGCAGAATGTAGATGGTGTGTAGTCAGAATGTAGATGGTCTGTAGTCAGAATGTAGATGGTGTGTAGTCAGAATGTAGATGGTGTGTAGTTAGAATGTAGATGTCCTGTAGTCAGAATGTAGATGGTCTGTAGTCAGAATGTAGATGGTCTGTAGGCAGAATGTAGATGGTGTGTAGTCAGAATGTAGATGGTCTGTAGTCAGAATGTAGATGGTGTGTAGTCAGAATGTAGATGGTGTGTAGTTAGAATGTAGATGGCCTGTAGTCAGAATGTAGATGGCGTGTAGTCAGAATGTAGATGGCGTGTAGTCAGAATGTAGATGGCGTGTAGTCAGAATGTAGATGGCGTGTAGTCAGAATGTAGATGGTGTGTAGTCAGAATGTAGATAGTGTGTAGTCAGAATGTAGATGGTCTGTAGCCAGAATGTAGATGGTCTGTAGTTAGAATGTAGATGGTCTGTAGTCAGAATGTAGATGGCGTGTAGTCAGAATGTAGATGGTCTGTAGGCAGAAAGTAGATGGTCTGTAGTCAGAATGTAGATGGTCTGTAGTCAGAATGTAGATGGTCTGTAGTCAGAATGTAGATGGCGTGTAATCAGAATGTAGATGGCCTGTAGTTAGAATGTAGATGGCGTGTAGTCAGAATGTAGATGGTCTGTAGTCAGAATGTAGATGGTCTGTAGTCAGAATGTAGATGGCGTGTAGTCAGAATGTAGATGGCCTGTAGTCAGAATGTAGATGGTGTGTAGCCAGAATGTAGATGGCCTGTAGTCAGAATGTAGATGTCCTGTAGTCAGAATGTAGATGGTGTGTAGTCAGAATGTAGATGGTGTGTAGTCAGAATGTAGATGGTGTGTAGTCAGAATGTAGATGGTGTGTAGCCAGAATGTAGATGGTCTGTAGTCAGAATGTAGATGGTCTGTAGTCAGAATGTAGATGTCCTGTAGTCAGAATGTAGATGGTCTGTAGTCAGAATGTAGATGGTCTGTAGTCAGAATGTAGATGGTGTGTAGTCAGAATGTAGATGGTCTGTAGTCAGAATGTAGATGGTCTGTAGTCAGAATGTAGATGTCCTGTAGTCAGAATGAGATGGTCTGTAGTCAGAATGTAGATGGTGTGTAGTCAGAATGTAGATGGTCTGTAGTCAGAATATAGATGGCGTGTAGTCAGAATGTAGATGGTCTGTAGTCAGAATGTAGATGGCGTGTAGTCAGAATGTAGATGGCCTGTAGTCAGAATGTAGATGGTGTGTAGTCAGAATGTAGATGGTGTGTAGTCAGAATGTAGATGGTCTGTAGTCAGAATGTAGATGGTCTGTAGTCAGAATGTAGATGTCCTGTAGTCAGAATGTAGATGGTCTGTAGTCAGAATGTAGATGGTCTGTAGTCAGAATGTAGATGGTGTGTAGTTAGAATATAGATGGTCTGTAGTCAGAATGTAGATGGTCTGTAGTCAGAATGTAGATGGTCTGTAGCTAGAATGTAGATGTCTGTAGCTAGAATGCAGATGGTCTGTCGTCAGAATGTAGATGTCTGTAGTCAGAATGTAGATGGCGTGTAGTCAGAATGTAGATGGTCTGTAGTTAGAATGTAGATGGTGTGTAGTCAGAATGTAGATGGTGTGTAACCAGAATGTAGATGGTCTGTAGTCAGAATGTAGATGGTCTGTAGTCAGAATGTAGATGGCGTGTAGTCAGAATGTAGATGGTGTGTAGTCAGAATGTAGATGGTCTGTAGTCAGAATGCAGATGGTCTGTAGCCAGAATGTAGATGGCGTGTAGTCAGAAGGAAGATGGTCTGTAGTCAGAATGTAGATGGTCTGTAGCCAGAATGTAGATGGCGTGTAGTCAGAATGTAGATGGTGTGTAGTCAGAATGTAGATGGTATGGTCTGTAGCCAGAATGTAGATGTCTGTAGCTAGAATGCAGATGGTCTGTCGTCAGAATGTAGATGGTGTGTAGTTAGAATGTAGATGGTCTGTAGTCAGAATGTAGATGGTCTGTAGGCAGAATGTAGATGGTGTGTAGTCAGAATGTAGATGGCGTGTAGTCAGAATGTAGATGGCGTGTAGTCAGAATGTAGATGGCCTGTAGTCAGAATGTAGATGGTGTGTAGTCAGAATGTAGATGGTGTGTAGTCAGAATGTAGATGGTCTGTAGTCAGAATGTAGATGGTGTGTAGTCAGAATGTAGATGGTCTGTAGTCAGAATGTAGATGTCCTGTAGTCAGAATGTAGATGGTCTGTAGTCAGAATGTAGATGGTCTGTAGTCAGAATGTAGATGGTGTGTAGTTAGAATATAGATGGTCTGTAGTCAGAATGTAGATGGTCTGTAGTCAGAATGTAGATGGTCTGTAGCTAGAATGTAGATGTCTGTAGCTAGAATGCAG
The DNA here is from genome assembly GCF_040894005.1 of Engystomops pustulosus. NCBI lineage: Eukaryota > Metazoa > Chordata > Amphibia > Anura > Leptodactylidae > Engystomops > Engystomops pustulosus. Next base: position 3,408,663 of record NC_092418.1, read on the forward strand.
ATGGTCTGTCGTCAGAATGTAGATGTCTGTAGTCAGAATGTAGATGGCGTGTAGTCAGAATGTAGATGGTCTGTAGTTAGAATGTAGATGGTGTGTAGTCAGAATGTAGATGGTGTGTAACCAGAATGTAGATGGTCTGTAGTCAGAATGTAGATGGTCTGTAGTCAGAATGTAGATGGCGTGTAGTCAGAATGTAGATGGTGTGTAGTCAGAATGTAGATGGTCTGTAGTCAGAATGCAGATGGTCTGTAGCCAGAATGTAGATGGCGTGTAGTCAGAATGTAGATGGTCTGTAGTCAGAATGTAGATGGTCTGTAGCCAGAATGTAGATGGCGTGTAGTCAGAATGTAGATGGTGTGTAGTCAGAATGTAGATGGTATGGTCTGTAGCCAGAATGTAGATGTCTGTAGCTAGAATGCAGATGGTCTGTCGTCAGAATGTAGATGGTGTGTAGTTAGAATGTAGATGGTCTGTAGTCAGAATGTAGATGGTCTGTAGGCAGAATGTAGATGGTGTGTAGTCAGAATGTAGATGGCGTGTAGTCAGAATGTAGATGGTGTGTAGTCAGAATGTAGATGGTGTGTAGTCAGAATGTAGATGGCGTGTAGTCAGAATGTAGATGGTGTGTAGTCAGAATGTAGATGGTCTGTAGTCAGAATGTAGATGGTCTGTAGTCAGAATGTATATGGTTTGTAGTCAGAATGTAGATGGCGTGTAGTCAGAATGTAGATGGTGTGTAGTCAGAATGTAGATGGCGTGTAGTCAGAATGTAGATGGTGTGTAGTCAGAATGTAGATGGCGTGTAGTCAGAATGTAGATGGTGTGTAGTCAGAATGTAGATGGTCTGTAGTCAGAATGTAGATGGTCTGTAGTCAGAATGTAGATGGTCTGTAGCCAGAATGTAGATGGTCTGTAGCCAGAATGTAGATGGTCTGTAGCCAGAATGTAGATGTCTGTAGCTAGAATGCAGATGGTCTGTCATCAGAATGTAGATGGTGTGTAGTTAGAATGTAGATGGTCTGTAGTCAGAATGTAGATGGTCTGTAGGCAGAATGTAGATGGTGTGTAGTCAGAATGTAGATGGCGTGTAGTCAGAATGTAGATGGCGTGTAGTCAGAATGTAGATGGCGTGTAGTCAGAATGTAGATGGCGTGTAGTCAGAATGTAGATGGTGTGTAGTCAGAATGTAGATGGTCTGTAGTCAGAATGTAGATGGTCTGTAGTCAGAATGTAGATGTCCTGTTGTCAGAATGTAGATGGTCTGTAGCCAGAATGTAGATGGTGTGTAGTTAGAATGTAGATGGTCTGTAGTCAGAATGTAGATGGCGTGTAGTCAGAATGTAGATGGTGTGTAGTCAGAATGTAGATGGTCTGTAGTCAGAATGTAGATGGTGTGTAGTCAGAATGTAGATGTCCTGTAGTCAGAATGTAGATGGCCTGTAGTCAGAATGTAGATGGTGTGTAGTCAGAATGTAGATGGTCTGTAGTCGGAATGTAGATGGTCTGTAGCCAGAATGTTGATGGTCTGTAGTCAGAATGTAGATGGTGTGTAGTCAGAATGTAGATGGTGTGTAGTTAGAATGTAGATGTCCTGTAGTCAGAATGTAGATGGCCTATAGTTAGAATGTAGATGGCGTGTAGTCAGAATGTAGATGGTCTGTAGTCAGAATGTAGATGGTGTGTAGTCAGAATGTAGATGGTGTGTAGTTAGAATGTAGATGTCCTGTAGTCAGAATGTAGATGGCCTGTAGTAAGAATGTAGATGGCGTGTAGTCAGAATGTAGATGGTCTGTAGTCAGAATGTAGATGGTCTGTAGTCAGAATGTAGATGGTCTGTAGGCAGAATGTAGATGGTGTGTAGTCAGAATGTAGATTGTCTGTAGTCAGAATGTAGATGGTGTGTAGCCAGAATGTAGATGGTCTGTAGTCAGAATGTAGATGGTGTGTAGTCAGAATGTAGATGGTGTGTAGTCAGAATGTAGATGGCGTGTAGTCAGAATGTAGATGGTCTGTTGTCAGAATGTAGATGGCGTGTAGTCAGTATGTAGATGGTGTGTAGCTAGAATGTAGATGGTGTGTAGTCAGAATGTAGATGGTGTGTAGTCAGAATGTAGATGGTGTGTAGTCAGAATGTAGATGGTGTGTAGTCAGAATGTATATGGTCTGTAGTCAGAATGAAGATGGTGTGTAGTCAGAATGAAGATGGTCTGTAGTCAGAATGTAGATGGCGTGTAGTCAGAATGTAGATGGTGTGTAGTCAGAATGTAGATGGTGTGTAGTCAGAATGTAGATGGTGTGTAGTCAGAATGTAGATGGTGTGTAGTCAGAATGTAGATGGTCTGTAGTCAGAATGTAGATGTTGTGTAGTCAGAATGTAGATGGTGTGTAGTCTGAATGTAGATGGCGTGTAGTCAGAATGTAGATGGTCTGTTGTCAGAATGTAGATGGTCTGTAGTCAGAATGTAGATGTCCTGTAGTCAGAATGTAGATGGTCTGTAGTCAGAATGTAGATGGTGTGTAGTCAGAATGTAGATGGTCTGTAGCTAGAATGCAGATGGTGTGTAGTCAGAATGTAGATGGTCTGTAGCCAGAATGTAGATGGTGTGTAGTCAGAATGTAGATGGTGTGTAGTTAGAATGTAGATGTCCTGTAGTCAGAATGTAGATGGCCTGTAGTAAGAATGTAGATGGCGTGTAGTCAGAATGTAGATTGTGTGTAGTCAGTATGTAGATGGTGTGTAGTCAGTATGTAGATGGTGTGTAGTCAGAATGTAGATGGTGTGTAGCCAGAATGTAGATGGTCTGTAGCCAGAATGTAGATGGTGTGTAGTCAGAATGTAGATGGTGTGTAGTCAGAATGTAGATGGCGTGTAGTCAGTATGTAGATGGTGTGTAGCTAGAATGTAGATGGTGTGTAGTCAGAATGTAGATGGTGTGTAGTCAGAATGTAGATGGTGTGTAGTCAGAATGTAGATGGTGTGTAGTCAGAATGTATATGGTCTGTAGTCAGAATGAAGATGGTGTGTAGTCAGAATGAAGATGGTCTGTAGTCAGAATGTAGATGGCGTGTAGTCAGAATGTAGATGGTGTGTAGTCAGAATGTAGATGGTGTGTAGTCAGAATGTAGATGGCGTGTAGTCAGAATGTAGATGGTGTGTAGTCAGAATGTAGATGGTCTGTAGTCAGAATGTAGATGGTCTGTAGCTAGAATGCAGATGGTGTGTAGTCAGAATGTAGATGGTCTGTAGCCAGAATGTAGATGGTCTGTAGCCAGAATGTAGATGGTCTGTAGTCAGAATGTAGATGGTCTGTAGCCAGAATGTAGATGGTGTGTAGTCAGAATGTAGATGGTGTGTAGCCAGAATGTAGATGGTCTGTAGTCAGAATGTAGATGGTCTGTAGTCAGAATGTAGATGTCCTGTAGTCAGAATGTAGATGGTCTGTAGTCAGAATGTAGATGGTCTGTAGTCAGAATGTAGATGGTGTGTAGTCAGAATGTAGATGGTCTGTATTCAGAATGTAGATGGTCTGTAGTCAGAATGTAGATGTCCTGTAGTCAGAATGTAGATGGTCTGTAGCCAGAATGTAGATGGTCTGTAGCCAGAATGTAGATGGTCTGTAGCCAGAATGTAGATGGTCTGTAGTCAGAATGTAGATGGTGTGTAGCCAGAATGTAGATGGTCTGTAGTCAGAATGTAGATGGTGTGTAGTCAGAATGTAGATGGTGTGTAGTCAGAATGTAGATGGCGTGTAGTCAGAATGTAGATGGTCTGTTGTCAGAATGTAGATGGTCTGTAGTCAGAATGTAGATGTCCTGTAGTCAGAATGTAGATGGTCTGTAGTCAGAATGTAGATGGTGTGTAGTCAGAATGTAGATGGTCTGTAGTCAGAATGTAGATGGCGTGTAGTCAGAATGTAGATGGTCTGTAGTCAGAATGTAGATGGTGTGTAGTCAGAATGTAGATTGTGTGTAGTCAGTATGTAGATGGTGTGTAGTCAGTATGTAGATGGTGTGTAGTCAGAATGTAGATGGTGTGTACCCAGAATGTAGATGGTGTGTATTCAGAATGTAGATGGTGTGTAGTCAGAATGTAGATGGCGTGTAGTCAGTATGTAGATGGTGTGTAGCTAGAATGTAGATGGTGTGTAGTCAGAATGTAGATGGTGTGTAGTCAGAATGTAGATGGCGTGTAGTCAGAATGTAGATGGTCTGTTGTCAGAATGTAGATGGTCTGTAGTCAGAATGTAGATGGTCTGTAGTCAGAATGTAGATGGTGTGTAGTCAGAATGTAGATGGCGTGTAGTCAGAATGTAGATGGTCTCTAGTCAGAATGTAGATGGTGTGTAGTCAGAATGTAGATGGTGTGTAGTCAGAATGTAGATGTCCTGTAGTCAGAATGTAGATGGTCTGTAGTCAGAATGTAGATGGTGTGTAGTCAGAATGTAGATGGTCTGTAGTCAGAATGTAGATGGCGTGTAGTCAGTATGTAGATGGTGTGTAGCTAGAATGTAGATGGTGTGTAGTCAGAATGTAGATGGTGTGTAGTCAGAATGTAGATGGTGTGTAGTCAGAATGTAGATGGTTTGTAGTCAGAATGTAGATGGTGTGTAGTCAGAATGTAGATGGCGTGTAGTCAGAATGTAGATGGTGTGTAGTCAGAATGTAGATGGTCTGTAGTCAGAATGTAGATGGTCTGTAGCTAGAATGCAGATGGTGTGTAGTCAGAATGTAGATGGTCTGTAGCCAGAATGTAGATGGTCTGTAGCCAGAATGTAGATGGTCTGTAGTCAGAATGTAGATGGTCTGTAGCCAGAATGTAGATGGTGTGTAGTCAGAATGTAGATGGCGTGTAGTCAGAATGTAGATGTCCTGTAGTCAGAATGTAGATGGTGTGTAGTCAGAATGTAGATGTCCTGTAGTCAGAATGTAGATGGTGTGTAGTCAGAATGTAGATGGTGTGTAGCCAGAATGTAGATGGTCTGTAGTCAGAATGTAGATGGTCTGTAGTCAGAATGTAGATGTCCTGTAGTCAGAATGTAGATGGTCTGTAGTCAGAATGTAGATGGTCTGTAGTCAGAATGTAGATGGTGTGTAGTCAGAATGTAGATGGTCTGTAGTCAGAATGTAGATGGTCTGTATTCAGAATGTAGATGGTCTGTAGTCAGAATGTAGATGTCCTGTAGTCAGAATGTAGATGGTCTGTAGCCAGAATGTAGATGGTCTGTAGCCAGAATGTAGATGGTCTGTAGCCAGAATGTAGATGGTCTGTAGTCAGAATGTAGATGGTGTGTAGCCAGAATGTAGATGGTCTGTAGTCAGAATGTAGATGGTGTGTAGTCAGAATGTAGATGGTGTGTAGTCAGAATGTAGATGGCGTGTAGTCAGAATGTAGATGGTCTGTTGTCAGAATGTAGATGGTCTGTAGTCAGAATGTAGATGTCCTGTAGTCAGAATGTAGATGGTCTGTAGTCAGAATGTAGATGGTGTGTAGTCAGAATGTAGATGGTCTGTAGTCAGAATGTAGATGGCGTGTAGTCAGAATGTAGATGGTCTGTAGTCAGAATGTAGATGGTGTGTAGTCAGAATGTAGATTGTGTGTAGTCAGTATGTAGATGGTGTGTAGTCAGTATGTAGATGGTGTGTAGTCAGTATGTAGATGGTGTGTAGTCAGAATGTAGATGGTGTGTAGCCAGAATGTAGATGGTCTGTAGCCAGAATGTAGATGGTGTGTAGTCAGAATGTAGATGGTGTGTAGTCAGAATGTAGATGGCGTGTAGTCAGTATGTAGATGGTGTGTAGCTAGAATGTAGATGGTGTGTAGTCAGAATGTAGATGGTGTGTAGTCAGAATGTAGATGGTGTGTAGTCAGAATGTAGATGGTGTGTAGTCAGAATGTATATGGTCTGTAGTCAGAATGAAGATGGTGTGTAGTCAGAATGAAGATGGTCTGTAGTCAGAATGTAGATGGCGTGTAGTCAGAATGTAGATGGTGTGTAGTCAGAATGTAGATGGTGTGTAGTCAGAATGTAGATGGCGTGTAGTCAGAATGTAGATGGTGTGTAGTCAGAATGTAGATGGTCTGTAGTCAGAATGTAGATGGTCTGTAGCTAGAATGCAGATGGTGTGTAGTCAGAATGTAGATGGTCTGTAGCCAGAATGTAGATGGTCTGTAGCCAGAATGTAGATGGTCTGTAGTCAGAATGTAGATGGTCTGTAGCCAGAATGTAGATGGTGTGTAGTCAGAATGTAGATGGTGTGTAGTCAGAATGTAGATGGTGTGTAGCCAGAATGTAGATGGTCTGTAGTCAGAATGTAGATGGTCTGTAGTCAGAATGTAGATGTCCTGTAGTCAGAATGTAGATGGTCTGTAGTCAGAATGTAGATGGTCTGTAGTCAGAATGTAGATGGTGTGTAGTCAGAATGTAGATGGTCTGTATTCAGAATGTAGATGGTCTGTAGTCAGAATGTAGATGTCCTGTAGTCAGAATGTAGATGGTCTGTAGCCAGAATGTAGATGGTCTGTAGCCAGAATGTAGATGGTCTGTAGCCAGAATGTAGATGGTCTGTAGTCAGAATGTAGATGGTGTGTAGCCAGAATGTAGATGGTCTGTAGTCAGAATGTAGATGGTGTGTAGTCAGAATGTAGATGGTGTGTAGTCAGAATGTAGATGGCGTGTAGTCAGAATGTAGATGGTCTGTTGTCAGAATGTAGATGGTCTGTAGTCAGAATGTAGATGTCCTGTAGTCAGAATGTAGATGGTCTGTAGTCAGAATGTAGATGGTGTGTAGTCAGAATGTAGATGGTCTGTAGTCAGAATGTAGATGGCGTGTAGTCAGAATGTAGATGGTCTGTAGTCAGAATGTAGATGGTGTGTAGTCAGAATGTAGATTGTGTGTAGTCAGTATGTAGATGGTGTGTAGTCAGTATGTAGATGGTGTGTAGTCAGAATGTAGATGGTGTGTACCCAGAATGTAGATGGTGTGTATTCAGAATGTAGATGGTGTGTAGTCAGAATGTAGATGGCGTGTAGTCAGTATGTAGATGGTGTGTAGCTAGAATGTAGATGGTGTGTAGTCAGAATGTAGATGGTGTGTAGTCAGAATGTAGATGGCGTGTAGTCAGAATGTAGATGGTCTGTTGTCAGAATGTAGATGGTCTGTAGTCAGAATGTAGATGGTCTGTAGTCAGAATGTAGATGGTGTGTAGTCAGAATGTAGATGGCGTGTAGTCAGAATGTAGATGGTCTCTAGTCAGAATGTAGATGGTGTGTAGTCAGAATGTAGATGGTGTGTAGTCAGAATGTAGATGGTCTGTTGTCAGAATGTAGATGGTCTGTAGTCAGAATGTAGATGTCCTGTAGTCAGAATGTAGATGGTCTGTAGTCAGAATGTAGATGGTGTGTAGTCAGAATGTAGATGGTCTGTAGTCAGAATGTAGATGGCGTGTAGTCAGAATGTAGATGGTCTGTAGTCAGAATGTAGATGGTGTGTAGTCAGAATGTAGATTGTGTGTAGTCAGTATGTAGATGGTGTGTAGTCAGTATGTAGATGGTGTGTAGTCAGAATGTAGATGGTGTGTAGCCAGAATGTAGATGGTGTGTAGTCAGAATGTAGATGGTGTGTAGTCAGAATGTTGATGGCGTGTAGTCAGTATGTAGATGGTGTGTAGCTAGAATGTAGATGGTGTGTAGTCAGAATGTAGATGGTGTGTAGTCAGAATGTAGATGGTGTGTAGTCAGAATGTAGATGGTCTGTAGCCAGAATGTAGATGGTCTCTAGTCAGAATGTAGATGGTGTGTAGTCAGAATGTAGATGGTGTGTAGTCAGAATGTAGATGGTGTGTAGTCAGAATGTAGATGGTCTGTAGTCAGAATGTAGATGGTGTGTAACCAGAATGTAGATGGTCTGTAGTCAGAATGTAGATGGTGTGTAGTCAGAATGTAGATGGTGTGTAGTCATAATGTAGATGGTGTGTAGTCAGAATGTAGATGGTCTGTAGTCAGAATGTAGATGGTGTGTAGCCAGAATGTAGATGGTCTGTAGTCAGAATGTAGATGGTGTGTAGTCAGTATGTAGATGGTGTGTAGTCAGTATGTAGATGGTGTGTAGTCAGAATGTAGATGGTGTGTAGTCAGAATGTAGATGGTCTGTAGTCAGAATGTAGATGGTCTGTAGTCAGAATGTAGATGGTCTGTAGTCAGAATGTAGATGGTGTGTAGTCAGAATGTAGATGGTGTGTAGTCAGAATGTAGATGGTCTGTAGTCAGAATGTAGATGGTCTGTAGTCAGTATGTAGATGGTGTGTAGTCAGAATGTAGATGGTGTGTAGCCAGAATGTAGATGGTGTGTAGTCAGAATGTAGATGGCGTGTAGTCAGAATGTAGATGGTCTGTAGTCAGAATGTAGATGGTGTGTAGCTAGAATGTAGATGGTGTGTAGTCAGTATGTAGATGGTGTGTAGCCAGAATGTAGATGGTCTGTAGCCAGAATGTAGATGGTCTCTAGTCAGAATGTAGATGGTGTGTAGTCAGAATGTAGATGGTGTGTAGTCAGAATGTAGATGGTGTGTAGTCAGAATGTAGATGGTGTGTAGTCAGAATGTAGATGGTCTGTAGTCAGAATGTAGATGGTGTGTAGCCAGAATGTAGATGGTCTGTAGTCAGAATGTAGATGGTGTGTAGTCAGAATGTAGATGGTGTGTAGTCAGAATGTAGATGGTCTGTAGTCATAATGTAGATGGTGTGTAGCCAGAATGTAGATGGTCTGTAGTCAGAATGTAGATGGTGTGTAGTCAGTATGTAGATTGTGTGTAGTCAGTATGTAGATGGTGTGTAGTCAGAATGTAGATGGTGTGTAGTCAGAATGTAGATGGTCTGTAGTCAGAATGTAGATGGTCTGTAGTCAGAATGTAGATGGTCTGTAGTCAGAATGTAGATGGTGTGTAGTCAGAATGTAGATGGCGTGTAGTCAGAATGTAGATGGTCTCTAGTCAGAATGTAGATGGTCTCTAGTCAGAATGTAGATGGTGTGTAGTCAGAATGTAGATGTCCTGTAGTCAGAATGTAGATGGTCTGTAGTCAGAATGTAGATGGTGTGTAGTCAGAATGTAGATGGTCTGTAGTCAGAATGTAGATGGCGTGTAGTCAGAATGTAGATGGTCTGTAGTCAGAATGTAGATGGTGTGTAGTCAGAATGTAGATTGTGTGTAGTCAGAATGTAGATTGTGTGTAGTCAGTATGTAGATGGTGTGTAGTCAGTATGTAGATGGTGTGTAGTCAGAATGTAGATGGTGTGTAGCCAGAATGTAGATGGTGTGTAGTCAGAATGTAGATGGTGTGTAGTCAGAATGTAGATGGCGTGTAGTCAGTATGTAGATGGTGTGTAGCTAGAATGTAGATGGTGTGTAGTCAGAATGTAGATGGTGTGTAGTCAGAATGTAGATGGTGTGTAGTCAGAATGTAGATGGTCTGTAGCCAGAATGTAGATGGTCTCTAGTCAGAATGTAGATGGTGTGTAGTCAGAATGTAGATGGTCTGTAGTCAGAATGTAGATGGTGTGTAGTCAGAATGTAGATGGTCTGTAGTCAGAATGTAGATGGTGTGTAACCAGAATGTAGATGGTCTGTAGTCAGAATGTAGATGGTGTGTAGTCAGAATGTAGATGGTGTGTAGTCAGAATGTAAATGGTCTGTAGTCAGAATGTAGATGGTGTGTAGCCAGAATGTAGATGGTCTGTAGTCAGAATGTAGATGGTGTGTAGTCAGTATGTAGATGGTGTGTAGTCAGTATGTAGATGGTGTGTAGTCAGAATGTAGATGGTGTGTAGTCAGAATGTAGATGGTCTGTAGTCAGAATGTAGATGGTCTGTAGTCAGAATGTAGATGGTCTGTAGTCAGAATGTAGATGGTGTGTAGTCAGAATGTAGATGGTGTGTAGTCAGAATGTAGATGGTCTGTAGTCAGAATGTAGATGGTCTGTAGTCAGTATGTAGATGGTGTGTAGTCAGAATGTAGATGGTGTGTAGCCAGAATGTAGATGGTGTGTAGTCAGAATGTAGATGGCGTGTAGTCAGAATGTAGATGGTCTGTAGTCAGAATGTAGATGGTGTGTAGCTAGAATGTAGATGGTGTGTAGTCAGTATGTAGATGGTGTGTAGCCAGAATGTAGATGGTCTGTAGCCAGAATGTAGATGGTCTCTAGTCAGAATGTAGATGGTGTGTAGCCAGAATGTAGATGGTCTGTAGCCAGAATGTAGATGGTCTCTAGTCAGAATGTAGATGGTGTGTAGTCAGAATGTAGATGGTGTGTAGTCAGAATGTAGATGGTGTGTAGTCAGAATGTAGATGGTCTGTAGTCAGAATGTAGATGGTGTGTAGCCAGAATGTAGATGGTCTGTAGTCAGAATGTAGATGGTGTGTAGTCAGAATGTAGATGGTGTGTAGTCAGAATGTAGATGGTCTGTAGTCAGAATGTAGATGGTGTGTAGCCAGAATGTAGATGGTCTGTAGTCAGAATGTAGATGGTGTGTAGTCAGTATGTAGATGGTGTGTAGTCAGTATGTAGATGGTGTGTAGTCAGAATGTAGATGGTGTGTAGTCAGAATGTAGATGGTCTGTAGTCAGAATGTAGATGGTCTGTAGTCAGAATGTAGATGGTCTGTAGTCAGAATGTAGATGGTGTGTAGTCAGAATGTAGATGGCGTGTAGTCAGAATGTACATGGTCTCTAGTCAGAATGTAGATGGTGTGTAGTCAGAATGTAGATGGTGTGTAGTCAGAATGTAGATGTCCTGTAGTCAGAATGTAGATGGTCTGTAGTCAGAATGTAGATGGTGTGTAGTCAGAATGTAGATGGTCTGTAGTCAGAATGTAGATGGCGTGTAGTCAGAATGTAGATGGTCTGTAGTCAGAATGTAGATGGTGTGTAGTCAGAATGTAGATTGTGTGTAGTCAGTATGTAGATGGTGTGTAGTCAGAATGTAGATGGTGTGTAGCCAGAATGTAGATGGTGTGTAGTCAGAATGTAGATGGTGTGTAGTCAGAATGTAGATGGCGTGTAGTCAGTATGTAGATGGTGTGTAGCTAGAATGTAGATGGTGTGTAGTCAGAATGTAGATGGTGTGTAGTCAGAATGTAGATGGTCTGTAGCCAGAATGTAGATGGTCTCTAGTCAGAATGTAGATGGTGTGTAGTCAGAATGTAGATGGTGTGTAGTCAGAATGTAGATGGTGTGTAGTCAGAATGTAGATGGTCTGTAGTCAGAATGTAGATGGTGTGTAACCAGAATGTAGATGGTCTGTAGTCAGAATGTAGATGGTGTGTAGTCAGAATGTAGATGGTGTGTAGTCAGAATGTAGATGGTCTGTAGTCAGAATGTAGATGGTGTGTAGCCAGAATGTAGATGGTCTGTAGTCAGAATGTAGATGGTGTGTAGTCAGTATGTAGATGGTGTGTAGTCAGTATGTAGATGGTGTGTAGTCAGTATGTAGATGGTGTGTAGTCAGAATGTAGATGGTGTGTAGTTAGAATGTAGATGGTCTGTAGTCAGAATGTAGATGGTCTGTAGTCAGAATGTAGATGGTCTGTAGTCAGAATGTAGATGGTGTGTAGTCAGAATGTAGATGGTGTGTAGTCAGAATGTAGATGGTCTGTAGTCAGAATGTAGATGGTCTGTAGTCAGTATGTAGATGGTGTGTAGTCAGAATGTAGATGGTGTGTAGCCAGAATGTAGATGGTGTGTAGTCAGAATGTAGATGGCGTGTAGTCAGAATGTAGATGGTCTGTAGTCAGAATGTAGATGGTGTGTAGCCAGAATGTAGATGGTGTGTAGTCAGAATGTAGATGGTGTGTAGTCAGTATGTAGATGGTGTGTAGCTAGAATGCTAGCAGAAGCAAGAAAAGCCAACGCATTACACTTGAAAGAGCCATAGGGAGATATTTATCATACGCTCGCGCGCCAGCGTATGATCGCCCCGCCGCTGCAAATTCGCAGCCCGATACATGAAGAGGCTTCTGCCTCTTGATGTATCGGGCTGCCAGTTGCGCAGCATCCTTCCTACGCAAGGCAGGGCCTGGCGTAGAAAAAAACGCAACCGGTGACTTTTCACGAATGAAAAGTCGCCGGCAGCAGCGAGTGCGCAGGCTCGGAGACAGTAACGCCCCGCGCCGGCCCACTCCCGTCCGGCCGCGCCCCCCCGCTTGGCCGGCCGCGCCCCCCCCCCCCCTTCAAAATAATCGCAAAAGCTAGCAATAAGCTAGCATTTGCGATTATTTCAGGGCCTCTGCTCCACTGGCGGTGCACAGAGGTCCTGATAAATATCCCCTATAGTGTCTAGATTTAAAATTAATTATGAGGAATTTTAAGCAAATCTATCAATATGAGAAAATTTTGAATGAGAAAGCCATCTTAATAACAACCGACTTTGATAGTAAATGGGAAAAAAGGATACTATATGCATCAAACAATTATATATCTTTATAAAAGTCGAAAGCTTTCTATATAATTGTTTTTCTATTCTTATTTTTATTTATTTATTTTTCCTTTTTTTTCTTCTTTCTCTGTCTCATATTCTTCTTTCTTGCTGTTTCTCAAGTGCCTACGACAGTGATGTTGAACCTTTTAGAGCCTCAGTGCCCAAACTTCAACCAAAAGCCACTTATGTATAGCAGAGTGCCAGCACAGCAATTTAAGCAGTAATTTATTTCTCTTTGTTCATTGACAACTTTCAATCCTTCAGCCTCCCAAGGACACCAACGCAGTTAAAAGGAGGAGGGCAAATTCATCTATCATTGTAGGAAGATTCTGCAGGCAGAGTTCTGTCTGGTGAACTTCATTCTGGGGTGACGGCCCGGGTGCCCACAGAAAGGGCTCAGAGTGCCACCTCTGGCACCCGTGCCATAGGTTCGCCACCCCTGGCCTACGAGATATTAAAATCTTATGCCTTGTCTGTAAAGTCGCTGCATTAGTTCCTAAATAGATGCACGATATAGAAACACGTTTTGATGGAACCTTATACATGCTATGATGTGCTGTTATATGTATAAATGTAATGTTAAAATCTCAATAAAAAGAATAAAAAAAAAAACACATGTGAAAGAACTGACATGTAGGTTGAGAGCAAGGGGTTACCCCAAGAAAGTCATCTCTCAAGCATATATGTGAGTAAAAAAACCAACAGAGACACGCTATTAACACCTAAAATAAAAAAAAACGAGGTTGGACAATGAGGTAAGACTCATGAGGATCTATATCGGATACATGGCAAAAACTGGAATGTGTTACAGAGTGAGCCCAAACTAAAAGACTACATCAGCACAAGACCTACACTTACAGCCAGAAGAGCCAAAAACCTCAAAGACCACCTTCCAAGAAGTCATTTCACACAACCCATTGCTAATACCACTGGAGGACACCAAATCAAAGGAACATATCCTTGTGGAGAGTGCAATATCTGCCAATACATGGCAAACACAGATTCATTTATCAACCCAATTAATAAAAAACAGTACAAGTTGAAGGACTATGGGGATCATTTACTAAGGGCCGATTTGCGTTTTCCCGATTTCCCCTGAATTGCCCCATGTTTTTGGCGCACGCGATCGGATTGTGGTGCATCGGCGCAGGCATGCACGCAACGGAAATCGGGGGGCGTGGCCGAAGGGTAACCCGACGGACTCGGAGAACCGCCGCATTAAAAAAAAAAAAAAAAAGTGTCGCGGGACTCGCGCTTACCTTCACCAGGTATAGGATCGTGAACTCCGGCGGAGCTCAGAGAACTTCAGCGCAGCAGCGCCACCTGCTGATCGTCAGAGGTGCCTTAGTGAATCCCGGCCGGACCCGAATCCAACTGGATCGCGAATGGACCGGGTAAGTAAATTTGCCCCTATGGGGGTCATTTACTAAAGGCCCGATTCGCGTTTTCCCGACGTGTTACGCGAATATTTCCGATTTGCGCCGATGGTACCTGAATTGCCCCGGGATTGTGGCGCACGCGATCGGATTGTGGCGCATCGGCGCCGGCATGCGCGCGACGGAAATCGGGGGGCGTGGCCGAACGAAAACCCGACGTATTCGGAAAAAACGCCGCATTTAAAAACCGAAAAAGTGTCGCTTGGGGAGCGCTTACCTTCACTTGGTCCGAGGTGGTGAATTCCGGCGCGATGAGATGACTTTCAGCGCAGCAGCGCCACCTGGTGGACGGCGGAAGAACTACATTCATAAATCCCGGCCGGACCCGAATGCAGAGCAGAGAACGCGCCGCTGGATCGCGACTGGACCGGGTAAGTAAATCTGCCCCTATATGTCAATTGTAAGACAAAAAATGCGGTTTATCTGATCACGTGTACCTGCCCCAGAATTTATGTGAGACAAACAACGCAAACATTAAAAAAGAGAATACAGCAGCATTTCTCCACCATAAATATGGCCAAGAAACACTTCAAAAACAGGGCAAAAATCTAACATCGGTGGCCATGCATTTCATGAACTATCATGGGAGTCGATGTAGGGGAGTAAAAATTTATGGTCTGGAAAAAATTGTCATCAATATCAGAGGAGACGATGCTACACCAATCTTTACTTCAAAAAGAATCCAGATGGATCTTAAATTTGGATTCCATGGCAACAAAAGGATTAAATGAAGAGCTACAGTTCACAGGCTTCTACAAGCAGTATAGTTTACATCTGGTTGCTATAGCTCCACAGTCCATGGCATCATAGATATGATTATTTCGGATTCTTTACAGCAATATGAGGAACCAGACTTTACGTGTATGTACAAGTGTATATATCACAATTCTTTTGTATGTATTTTTAGTCACATTTAGGGAAGGTATTAGTACATACACTCACCGGCCACTTTATTAGGTACACCATGCTAGTAACGGGTTGGACCCCCTTTTGCCTTCAGAACTGCCTCAATTCTTCGTGGCATAGATACAACAAGGTGCTGGAAGCTCCTCAGAGATTTTGGTCCATATTGACATGATGGCATCACACAGTTGCCGCAGATTTGTCGGCTGCACATCCATGATGCGAATCTCCCGTTCCACCACATCCCAAAGATGCTCTATTGGATTGAGATCTGGTGACTGTGGAGGCCATTTGTGTCCAGTGACCTCATTGTCATGTTCAAGAAACCAGTCTGAGATGCTTCCAGCTTTATGACATGGCGCATTATCCTGCTGAAAGTAGCCATCAGATGTTACAGGGTACATTGTGCTCATAAAGGGATGGACATGGTCAGCAACAATACTCAGGTAGGCTGTGGCGTTACCAAGGGGCCCAAAGACACCATGACACCACCACCACCAGCCTGAGCCGCTGATACAAGGCAGGATGGATCCATGACACCACCACCACCAGCCTGAGCCGCTGATACAAGGCAGGATGGATCCATGACACCACCACCACCAGCCTGACCCGCTGATACAAGGCAGGATGGATCCATGACACCAGCACCACCAGCCTGACCCGCTGATACAAGGCAGGATGGATCCATGACACCACCACCACCAGCCTGACCCGCTGATACAAGGCAGGATGGATCCATGACACCACCACCACCAGCCTGACCCGCTGATACAAGGCAGGATGGATCCATGACACCACCACCACCAGCCTGACCCGCTGATACAAGGCAGGATGGATCCATGACACCACCACCACCAGCCTGAGCCGCTGATACAAGGCAGGATGGATCCATGACACCACCACCACCAGCCTGAGCCGCTGATACAAGGCAGGATGGATCCACGCTTTCATGTTGTTGTACCAAATTCTGACCCTACCGTCCGAATGTCGCAGCAGAAATCGAGACTCATCAGACCAGGCAACGTTTTTCCAATCTTCTACTGTCCAATTTCGATGAGCTTGTGCAAATTGTAGCCTCAGTTTCCTGTTCTTAGCTGAAAGGAGTGGCACCCGGTGTGGTCTTCTGCTGCTGTAGCCCATCTGCCTCAGAGTTGGACGTACTGTGCGTTCAGATATGCTCTTCTGCCTACCTTGGTTGTAACGGGTGGCGATTTGAGTCACTGTTGCCTTTCTATCAGCTCGAACCAGTCTGCCCATTCTCCTCTGACCTCTGGCATCAACAAGGCATTTCCGCCCACAGAACTGCCGCTCACTGGATGTTCTTTCTTTTTCAGACCATTCTCTGTAAACCCTAGAGATGGCTGTGCGTGAAAATCCCAGTAGATCAGCAGTTTCTGAAATCCTCAGACCAGCCCTTCTGGCACCAACAACCATGCCACGTTCAAAGGCCACAAATCACCTTTCTTCCCCATACTGATGCTCGGGAGAACTGCAGGAGATTGTCTTGACCATGTCTACATGCCTAAATGCACTGCCGCCATGTGATTGGCTGATTAGAAATTAAGTGTTAACGAGCAGTTAGACAGGTGTACCTAATAAAGTGGCCGGTGAGTGTAGATGCACAGTCAGTCATTGTTTACATTATTTTTTACTGACCAGACACCCAGTGTAGGTCCACCAGGATGTGTAGGAGGTAGAACATACAGGGGCAGATTTACTTACCCGGTCCATTCGCGATCCAGCGGCGCATTCTGTGTGGTGGATTCGGGTCTGGCCGGGATTCATCAAGGTAGTTCCTCCGCCGTCCACCAGGTGGCACTGCTGCGCTGAAAAGCATCTGAACGCACTGGAATTCACCGAGTCGGACCAAGTGAAGGTAAGCGCGTCCCAAGCGACACTTTTTTTGTTTTAAATGCGGCGTTTTTTCCGAATCCGCCGGGTTTTCGCTCGGCCACGCCCCCCGATTTCCGTCGCGTGAATGCCGGAGCCGATGCGCCACAATACAATCGCGTGCACCAAAATCCCGGGGCAATAAAGGGGAAATCGGCGCAAATCGGAAATATTCGGGTAACACGTCGGGAAAACGCGAATCGGGCCCTTAGTAAATGACCCCCACAATGTCATTGATCATTATCATGCACTGTCACTAGCACAATATATTATGTGCTTGCTTTAAATGCTTTTAAATGTCAGTGCTCAGTGTATTTAATAAAATTTGTATACTTTTTTCTTTCGTTCGTTGCTTTCATAGCCGTTTTTGTGCACATCCTATCTATTCTTTTGTAAAATTGTGTTTCGGCCCTGAGTTTCAGAGGACCAAGGTGTGTTAGGCTCCCACAACGGCCACTAGGTCGCAGCTGTGTAAATGGCACCAACCCAACCCATAGCAACCATCTAAGTCCAGCAGGTGCACATTTAGGATTCGGGAGTAACTCCTATAAAGGTCCTGAAACCGTAACTATTTGCACCCAAAATAAGTATAAACGGTGTACCCCTAGTATGCAAATAATTAGATCACAGATCACAAGAACGAACAAGTGATCTGTGTTCTAATTATTTGTATACTAGGTTCAATCATCACCATAGACAGGAGGCATCCTCTACACCTAGAGGAGAGGGGGTTCTACCATCACCATAGACAGGGGGCATCCTCTACACCTAGAGGAGAGGAGGTTCTACCATCACCATAGACAGGGGGCATCCTCTACACCTAGAGGAGAGGAGGTTCTACCATCACCATAGACAGGGGGCATCCTCTACACCTAGAGGAGAGGCGATTCTACCATCACCATAGACAGGAGGCATCCTCTACACCTAGAGGAGAGGGGGTTCTACCATCACCATAGACAGGGGGCATCCTCTACACCTAGAGGAGAGGAGGTTCTACCATCACCATAGACAGGGGACATCCTCTACACCTAGAGGAGAGGAGGTTCTACCATCACCATAGACAGGGGGCATCCTCTACACCTAGAGGAGAGGGGGTTCTACCATCACCATAGACAGGGGGCATCCTCTACACCTAGAGGAGAGGAGGTTCTATCATCACCATAGACAGGGGGCATCCACTACACCTAGAGGAGAGGGGGTTCTACCATCACCATAGAAAGGGGGCATCCTCTACACCTAGAGGAGAGGAGGTTCTACCATCACCATAGACAGGGGGCATCCTCTACACCTAGAGGAGAGGGGGTTCTACCATCACCATAGAGAGGGGGCATCCTCTACACCTAGAGGAGAGGAGGTTCTATCATCACCATAGACAGGGGGCATCCACTACACCTAGAGGAGAGAAGGTTCTACCATCACCATAGACAGGGGGCATCCTCTACACCTAGAGGGGAGAAGGTTCTACCATCACCATAGACAGGGGGCATCCTCTACACCTAGAGGAGAGGAGGTTCTAGCATCACCATAGACAGGGGGCATCCTCTACACCTAGAGGAGAGGAGGTTCTACCATCACCATAGACAGGGGACATCCTCTATACCTAGAGGAGAGGAGGTTCTACCACCACCATAGACAGGGGGCATCCTCTACACCTAGAGGAGAGGAGGTTCTACCATCACCATAGCCAGGGGCATCCTCTACACCTAGAGGAGAGGAGGTTTTACCATCACCATAGACATGGGGTATCCTCTACACCTAGAGGAGAGGAGGTTCTACCATCACCGTAGACAAGGGACATCCTCTACACCTAGAGGAGAGGAGGTTCTAGCATCACTATAGACAGGGGGCATTCTCTACACCTAGATTAGAGAAGGTTCTAGCATCACTATAGACAGGGGGCATTCTCTACATCTAGAGGAGAGGAGGTTCTACCTTCACCATAGACAGGGGGCATCCTCTACACCTAGAGGAGAGGAGGTTCTACCATCACCATAGACAGGGGACATCCTCTACACCTAGAGGAGAGGAGGTTCTACCATCACCATAGACAGGGGGCATCCTCTACAATTAGATTAGAGGAGGTTCTTGCATCACTATAGACAGGGGGCATCCTCTACACCTAGAGGAGAGGAGGTTCTACCATCACCATAGACAGGGGACATCCTCTACACCTAGAGGAGAGGAGGTTCTACCATCAACATAGACAGGGGGCATCCTCTACACCTAGAGGAGAGGAGGTTTTACCATCATCATAGACAGGGGGCATCCACTATACCTAGAGGAGAGGGAGTTCTACCATCACCATAGAGAGGGGTCATCCTTTATACCTAGAGGAGAGGAGGTTCTACCATCACCATAGACAGGGGCCATCTTTTACATCTAGAGGAGTGGAGGTTCCACCATCAACATAGACAGGGAGCATCCTCTACACCTAGAGGAGAGGAGGTTCTACCATCACTATAGACAGGAGGCATCCTCTACACCTAGAGGACAGGGGTTCTACCATCACTATAGACAGGGGGCATCCTTTACACCTAGAGGAGAGGAGGTTTTACCAACCCCATAGACAGGGGCATCCTCTACACCTAGAGGGGAGGAGGTTCTACCATCACCATAGACAGGGGACATCCTCTACACCTAGAGGAGAGGAGGTTCTACCATCACCATAGACAGGGGGCATCCTCTACACCTAGAGGAGAGGAGGTTCTACCATCACCATAGACAGGGGGCATCCTCTACACCTAGAGGAGAGGAGGTTCTAGCATCACCATAGACAGGGGCATCCTCTACACCTAGAGGAGAGGAGGTTCTACCATCACTATAGACAGGGGACATCCTCTACACCTAGAGGAGAGGTGGTTCTACCATCACCATAGACAGGGGGCATCCTCTACACCTAGAGGAGAGGAGGTTTTACCATCATCATAGACAGGGGGCATCCACTATACCTAGAGGAGAGGGAGTTCTACCATCACCATAGAGAGGGGTCATCCTTTATACCTAGAGGAGAGGAGGTTCTACCATCACCATAGACAGGGGGTATCTTTTACACCTAGAGGAGAGGAGGTTCTACCATCACCATAGACAGGGGGCATCCTCTACACCTAGAGGAGAGGAGGTTCTACCATCACCATAGACAGTGGGCATCCTCTACACCTAGAGGAGAGGAGGTTCTAGCATCACCATAGACAGGGGGCATCCTCTACACCTAGAGGAGAGGAGGTTCTACCATCACCATAGACAGGGGACATCCTCTATACCTAGAGGAGAGGAGGTTCTACCATCACCATAGACAGGGGGCATCCTCTACACCTAGAGGAGAGGATTTTCTACCATCACCATAGACAGGGGGCATCCTCTACGCCTAGAGGAGAGGAGGTACTACCATCACCATAGCCAGGTGCATCCTCTACATCTAGAGGAGAGGAGGTTCTACCATCACCAAAGACAGGGGGCATCCTCTACACCTAGAGGAGAGGGGGTTCTACCATCACCATAGAAAGGGGGCATCATCTACACCTAGAGGAGAGGAGGTTCTACCATCACCATAGGCAGGGGCATCCTCTACACCTAGAGGAGAGGAGGTTCTACCATCACCATAGTGCAACATCCCCCACCGGGGCCTAGCCTTTTCTCGGGGCCTGGAGTCAGCCGGGGCCCGCAGTACCTGAGTGGCTGGCGGTTGCGGCCTAGGCACGCTAGTGTCACGGTGCTGGGTATGGGGGAACCGGAGGGCTGTCCTACAGCCTGGCAGGTCTCCAGCAGGGTGGTGTTGGCAAGAAATGATGAGGGAGAGGCTGCTATAGCGGATCTCCCTGGGGCAACCCTTTGGTGTCTAGAGTATGGGTCTCTGTGTGGTGGACAGGGTGCCCGTGATGATGGCAGCCGTAGTAGCAGGGACCAGACGGAGGCAGAGGTTGAACAAAAACAACTTACAGTTCTTTATTGGAACCGACAGGAACCGCAGCAACGTGCCTTAACAAAATGGTGGAGTACTGAGATGCAGTTGGAGGGAGCCACAGGAGGTATCATCAGCCTGGATGCATGCAAGAGCAGGCTGGGAGGTAGCTGTGTCCTAAAAGGCTGCTTCAGCTTGTCCTGGGTTGCTTCAGGTATCACCCTGGAATGTAGGATGATACCCCTTTCCTCTCTCTGTCTAACTCACTGCTTGGTCTGACTGGCTAGTCTTTCTGAATGAATCCTGTCAGACTCACTTCTCTGACTTAACTGACTGTTGGAAATCTCCAACCGTCACTTTTTCTCAGCTCTTGGTCATGTGGTGGTTACTCCTCCAATTACATCCCAGCTTACAATACATTAGGATAATACATGTGATTGGATGACACATTTTACATCACATAAAGCAATTAACTCCTGCCTTACCAGGCAGGATCTACCACTGCAGAGTTCATCTGTGTTATCTAGTCTTATGTAGTGACATGCTGTGAGGCAAATCAGACCCTACACAGGCTGCAAGCTACATGGTGGGACGTATTTGCAAACACAGCTCTGCCTTGCATCGGCGAGGGTGTTGCAATAGAAAAAGGCATCATCTACACCTAGAGGAGAGGAGGTTCTACCATCACCATAGGCAGGGGCATCCTCTGCACCTAGAGGAGAGGATGTTCTACCATCACCATAGAAAAGGGCATCATCTACACCTAGAGGAGAGGAGGTTCTACCATCACCGTAGACAAGGGGCATCCTCTACACCTAGAGGAGGTTCTAGCATCACTATAGACAGGGGGCATCCTCTACACCTAGAGGAGAGGAGGTACTACCATCACCATAGAAAGGGGGCATCCTCTACACCTAGAGGAGAGGAGGTTGTACCATCACCATAGACAGGGGGCATCCTCTACACCTAGAGAAAAGGAGGTTCTAGCATCACCATAGACAGGGGGCATCCTCTACACCTAGAGGATAGGAGGTTCTACCATCACCATAGACAGGGGACATCCTCTACACCTAGAGGAGAGGAGGTTCTACCATCACCATAGACAGGGGGCATCCTCTACACCTAGAGAAAAGGAGGTTCTAGCATCACCATAGACAGGGGGCATCCTCTACACCTAGAGGAGAGGAGGTTCTACCATCACCATAGACAGGGGACATCCTCTACACCTAGAGGAGAGGAGGCTCTACCATCACCATAGACAAGGGACATCCTCTACACCAAAAGGAGAGGAGGTTCTACCATCACCATAGACAGGGGGCATCCTCTACACCTAGAGGACAGGAGGTTCTACCATCACCATAGAAAGGGGGCATCCTCTACACCTAGAGGAGAGGAGGTTCTACCATCACCATAGAAAGGGGGCATCCTCTACACCTAGAGGAGAGGAGGTTCTACCATCACCATAGGCAGGGGCATCCTCTACACCTAGAGGAGAGGAGGTTCTACCATCACCATAGGCAGCGGGCATCCTCTACACCTAGAGGAGGTTCTACCATCACCATAGACAGGGGGCATCCTCTACAACTAGAGGATAGGAGGTTCGACCATCACCAAAGACAGGAGACATCGTCTACACCTAGAGGAGAGGAGGTTCTACCATCACCATAGACAGGGGCCATCTTTTACATTTAGAGGAGTGGAGGTTCCACCATCAACATAGACAGGGAGCATCCTCTACACCTAGAGGAGAGGAGGTTCTACCATCACTATAGACAGGAGGCATCCTCTACACCTATAGGACAGGGGTTCTACCATCACTATAGACAGGGGGCATCCTTTACACATAGAGGAGAGGAGGTTTTACCAACCCCATAGACAGGGGCATCCTCTACACCTAGAGGGGAGGAGGTTCTACCATCACCATAGACAGGGGACATCCTCTACACCTAGAGGAGAGGAGGTTCTACCATCACCATAGACAGGGGGCATCCTCTACACCTAGAGGAGAGGAGGTTCTACCATCACCATAGAAAGGGGGCATCCTCTACACCTAGAGGAGAGGAGGTTCTAGCATCACCATAGACAGGGGCATCCTCTACACCTAGAGGAGAGGAGGTTCTACCATCACTATAGACAGGGGACATCCTCTACACCTAGAGGAGAGGTGGTTCTACCATCACCATAGACAGGGGGCATCCTCTACACCTAGAGGAGAGGAGGTTTTACCATCATCATAGACAGGGGGCATCCACTATACCTAGAGGAGAGGGAGTTCTACCATCACCATAGAGAGGGGTCATCCTTTATACCTAGAGGAGAGGAGGTTCTACCATCACCATAGACAGGGGGTATCTTTTACACCTAGAGGAGAGGAGGTTCTACCATCACCATAGACAGGGGGCATCCTCTACACCTAGAGGAGAGGAGGTTCTACCATCACCATAGACAGTGGGCATCCTCTACACCTAGAGGAGAGGAGGTTCTAGCATCACCATAGACAGGGGGCATCCTCTACACCTAGAGGAGAGGAGGTTCTACCATCACCATAGACAGGGGACATCCTCTATACCTAGAGGAGAGGAGGTTCTACCATCACCATAGACAGGGGGCATCCTCTACACCTAGAGGAGAGGATTTTCTACCATCACCATAGCCAGGTGCATCCTCTACATCTAGAGGAGAGGAGGTTCTACCATCACCAAAGACAGGGGGCATCCTCTACACCTAGAGGAGAGGGGGTTCTACCATCACCATAGAAAGGGGGCATCATCTACACCTAGAGGAGAGGAGGTTCTACCATCACCATAGGCAGGGGCATCCTCTACACCTAGAGGAGAGGAGGTTCTACCATCACCATAGTGCAACATCCCCCACCGGGGCCTAGCCTTTTCTCGGGGCCTGGAGTCAGCCGGGGCCCGCAGTACCTGAGTGGCTGGCGGTTGCGGCCTAGGCACGCTAGTGTCACGGTGCTGGGTATGGGGGAACCGGAGGGCTGTCCTACAGCCTGGCAGGTCTCCAGCAGGGTGGTGTTGGCAAGAAATGATGAGGGAGAGGCTGCTATAGCGGATCTCCCTGGGGCAACCCTTTGGTGTCTAGAGTATGGGTCTCTGTGTGGTGGACAGGGTGCCCGTGATGATGGCAGCCGTAGTAGCAGGGACCAGACGGAGGCAGAGGTTGAACAAAAACAACTTACAGTTCTTTATTGGAACCGACAGGAACCGCAGCAACGTGCCTTAACAAAATGGTGGAGTACTGAGATGCAGTTGGAGGGAGCCACAGGAGGTATCATCAGCCTGGATGCATGCAAGAGCAGGCTGGGAGGTAGCTGTGTCCTAAAAGGCTGCTTCAGCTTGTCCTGGGTTGCTTCAGGTATCACCCTGGAATGTAGGATGATACCCCTTTCCTCTCTCTGTCTAACTCACTGCTTGGTCTGACTGGCTAGTCTTTCTGAATGAATCCTGTCAGACTCACTTCTCTGACTTAACTGACTGTTGGAAATCTCCAACCGTCACTTTTTCTCAGCTCTTGGTCATGTGGTGGTTACTCCTCCAATTACATCCCAGCTTACAATACATTAGGATAATACATGTGATTGGATGACACATTTTACATCACATAAAGCAATTAACTCCTGCCTTACCAGGCAGGATCTACCACTGCAGAGTTCATCTGTGTTATCTAGTCTTATGTAGTGACATGCTGTGAGGCAAATCAGACCCTACACAGGCTGCAAGCTACATGGTGGGACGTATTTGCAAACACAAATCGCCTTGCATCGGCGAGGGTGTTGCAATAGAAAAAGGCATCATCTACACCTAGAGGAGAGGAGGTTCTACCATCACCATAGGCAGGGGCATCCTCTGCACCTAGAGGAGAGGATGTTCTACCATCACCATAGAAAAGGGCATCATCTACACCTAGAGGAGAGGAGGTTCTACCATCACCGTAGACAAGGGGCATCCTCTACACCTAGAGGAGGTTCTAGCATCACTATAGACAGGGGGCATCCTCTACACCTAGAGGAGAGGAGGTACTACCATCACCATAGAAAGGGGGCATCCTCTACACCTAGAGGAGAGGAGGTTGTACCATCACCATAGACAGGGGGCATCCTCTACACCTAGAGAAAAGGAGGTTCTAGCATCACCATAGACAGGGGGCATCCTCTACACCTAGAGGATAGGAGGTTCTACCATCACCATAGACAGGGGACATCCTCTACACCTAGAGGAGAGGAGGTTCTACCATCACCATAGACAGGGGACATCCTCTACACCTAGAGAAAAGGAGGTTCTAGCATCACCATAGACAGGGGGCATCCTCTACACCTAGAGGAGAGGAGGTTCTACCATCACCATAGACAGGGGACATCCTCTACACCTAGAGGAGAGGAGGCTCTACCATCACCATAGACAAGGGACATCCTCTACACCAAAAGGAGAGGAGGTTCTACCATCACCATAGACAGGGGGCATCCTCTACACCTAGAGGACAGGAGGTTCTGCCATCACCATAGAAAGGGGGCATCCTCTACACCTAGAGGAGAGGAGGTTCTACCATCACTATAGACAGGGGACATCCTCTACACCTAGAGGAGAGGTGGTTCTACCATCACCATAGACAGGGGGCATCCTCTACACCTAGAGGAGAGGAGGTTTTACCATCATCATAGACAGGGGGCATCCACTATACCTAGAGGAGAGGAGGTTCTACCATCACCATAGAAAGGGGGCATCCTCTACACCTACAGGAGAGGAGGTTCTAGCATCACCATAGACAGGGGCATCCTCTACACCTAGAGGAAAGGAGGTTCTACCATCACTATAGACAGGGGACATCCTCTACACCTAGAGGAGAGGTGGTTCTACCATCACCATAGACAGGGGGCATCCTCTACACCTAGAGGAGAGGAGGTTTTACCATCATCATAGACAGGGGGCATCCACTATACCTAGAGGAGAGGGAGTTCTACCATCACCATAGAGAGGGGTCATCCTTTATACCTAGAGGAGAGGAGGTTCTACCATCACCATAGACAGGGGGCATCCTCTACACCTAGAGGAGAGGAGGTACTACCATCACCATAGAAAGGGGGCATCCTCTACACCTAGAGGAGAGGAGGTTGTACCATTACCATAGACAGGGGGCATCCTCTACACCTAGAGAAAAGGAGGTTCTAGCATCACCATAGACAGGGGGCATCCTCTACACCTAGAGGAGAGGAGGTTCTACCATCACCATAGACAGGGGACATCCTCTACACCTAGAGGAGAGGAGGTTCTACCATCACCATAGACAGGGGGCATCCTCTACACCTAGAGAAAAGGAGGTTCTAGCATCACCATAGACAGGGGGCATCCTCTACACCTAGAGGAGAGGAGGTTCTACCATCACCATAGACAGGGGACATCCTCTACACCTAGAGGAGAGGAGGCTCTACCATCACCATAGACAAGGGACATCCTCTACACCAAAAGGAGAGGAGGTTCTACCATCACCATAGACAGGGGGCATCCTCTACACCTAGAGGACAGGAGGTTCTACCATCACCATAGAAAGGGGGCATCCTCTACACCTAGAGGAGAGGAGGTTCTACCATCACCATAGAAAGGGGGCATCCTCTACACCTAGAGGAGAGGAGGTTCTACCATCACCATAGGCAGGGGCATCCTCTACACCTAGAGGAGAGGAGGTTCTACCATCACCATAGGCAGCGGGCATCCTCTACACCTAGAGGAGGTTCTACCATCACCATAGACAGGGGGCATCCTCTACAACTAGAGGATAGGAGGTTCGACCATCACCAAAGACAGGAGACATCGTCTACACCTAGAGGAGAGGAGGTTCTACCATCACCATAGACAGGGGCCATCTTTTACATTTAGAGGAGTGGAGGTTCCACCATCAACATAGACAGGGAGCATCCTCTACACCTAGAGGAGAGGAGGTTCTACCATCACTATAGACAGGAGGCATCCTCTACACCTATAGGACAGGGGTTCTACCATCACTATAGACAGGGGGCATCCTTTACACATAGAGGAGAGGAGGTTTTACCAACCCCATAGACAGGGGCATCCTCTACACCTAGAGGAGAGGAGGTTCTACCATCACCATAGACAGGGGACATCCTCTACACCTAGAGGAGAGGAGGTTCTACCATCACCATAGACAGGGGGCATCCTCTACACCTAGAGGAGAGGAGGTTCTACCATCACCATAGAAAGGGGGCATCCTCTACACCTAGAGGAGAGGAGGTTCTAGCATCACCATAGACAGGGGCATCCTCTACACCTAGAGGAGAGGAGGTTCTACCATCACTATAGACAGGGGACATCCTCTACACCTAGAGGAGAGGTGGTTCTACCATCACCATAGACAGGGGGCATCCTCTACACCTAGAGGAGAGGAGGTTTTACCATCATCATAGACAGGGGCCATCCACTATACCTAGAGGAGAGGGAGTTCTACCATCACCATAGAGAGGGGTCATCCTTTATACCTAGAGGAGAGGAGGTTCTACCATCACCATAGACAGGGGGTATCTTTTACACCTAGAGGAGAGGAGGTTCTACCATCACCATAGACAGGGGGCATCCTCTACACCTAGAGGAGAGGAGGTTCTACCATCACCATAGACAGTGGGCATCCTCTACACCTAGAGGAGAGGAGGTTCTAGCATCACCATAGACAGGGGGCATCCTCTACACCTAGAGGAGAGGAGGTTCTACCATCACCATAGACAGGGGACATCCTCTATACCTAGAGGAGAGGAGGTTCTACCATCACCATAGACAGGGGGCATCCTCTACACCTAGAGGAGAGGATTTTCTACCATCACCATAGCCAGGTGCATCCTCTACATCTAGAGGAGAGGAGGTTCTACCATCACCAAAGACAGGGGGCATCCTCTACACCTAGAGGAGAGGAGGTTCTACCATCACCATAGGCAGGGGCATCCTCTACACCTAGAGGAGAGGAGGTTCTACCATCACCATAGTGCAACATCCCCCACCGGGGCCTAGCCTTTTCTCGGGGCCTGGAGTCAGCCGGGGCCCGCAGTACCTGAGTGGCTGGCGGTTGCGGCCTAGGCACGCTAGTGTCACGGTGCTGGGTATGGGGGAACCGGAGGGCTGTCCTACAGCCTGGCAGGTCTCCAGCAGGGTGGTGTTGGCAAGAAATGATGAGGGAGAGGCTGCTATAGCGGATCTCCCTGGGGCAACCCTTTGGTGTCTAGAGTATGGGTCTCTGTGTGGGGGACAGGGTGCCCGTGATGATGGCAGCCGTAGTAGCAGGGACCAGACGGAGGCAGAGGTTGAACAAAAACAACTTACAGTTCTTTATTGGAACCGACAGGAACCGCAGCAACGTGCCTTAACAAAATGGTGGAGTACTGAGATGCAGTTGGAGGGAGCCACAGGAGGTATCATCAGCCTGGATGCATGCAAGAGCAGGCTGGGAGGTAGCTGTGTCCTAAAAGGCTGCTTCAGCTTGTCCTGGGTTGCTTCAGGTATCACCCTGGAATGTAGGATGATACCCCTTTCCTCTCTCTGTCTAACTCACTGCTTGGTCTGACTGGCTAGTCTTTCTGAATGAATCCTGTCAGACTCACTTCTCTGACTTAACTGACTGTTGGAAATCTCCAACCGTCACTTTTTCTCAGCTCTTGGTCATGTGGTGGTTACTCCTCCAATTACATCCCAGCTTACAATACATTAGGATAATACATGTGATTGGATGACACATTTTACATCACATAAAGCAATTAACTCCTGCCTTACCAGGCAGGATCTACCACTGCAGAGTTCATCTGTGTTATCTAGTCTTATGTAGTGACATGCTGTGAGGCAAATCAGACCCTACACAGGCTGCAAGCTACATGGTGGGACGTATTTGCAAACACAGCTCTGCCTTGTATCGGCGAGGGTGTTGCAATAGAAAAAGGCATCATCTACACCTAGAGGAGAGGAGGTTCTACCATCACCATAGGCAGGGGCATCCTCTGCACCTAGAGGAGAGGATGTTCTACCATCACCATAGAAAAGGGCATCATCTACACCTAGAGGAGAGGAGGTTCTACCATCACCGTAGACAAGGGGCATCCTCTACACCTAGAGGAGGTTCTAGCATCACTATAGACAGGGGGCATCCTCTACACCTAGAGGAGAGGAGGTACTACCATCACCATAGAAAGGGGGCATTCTCTACACCTAGAGGAGAGGAGGTTGTACCATCACCATAGACAGGGGGCATCCTCTACACCTAGAGAAAAGGAGGTTCTAGCATCACCATAGACAGGGGGCATCCTCTACACCTAGAGGAGAGGAGGTTCTACCATCACCATAGACAGGGGACATCCTCTACACCTAGAGGAGAGGAGGTTCTACCATCACCATAGACAGGGGGCATCCTCTACACCTAGAGAAAAGGAGGTTCTAGCATCACCATAGACAGGGGGCATCCTCTACACCTAGAGGAGAGGAGGTTCTACCATCACCATAGACAGGGGACATCCTCTACACCTAGAGGAGAGGAGGCTCTACCATCACCATAGACAAGGGACATCCTCTACACCAAAAGGAGAGGAGGTTCTACCATCACCATAGACAGGGGGCATCCTCTACACCTAGAGGACAGGAGGTTCTACCATCACCATAGAAAGGGGGCATCCTCTACACCTAGAGGAGAGGAGGTTCTACCATCACCATAGAAAGGGGGCATCCTCTACACCTAGAGGAGAGGAGGTTCTACCATCACCATAGGCAGGGGCATCCTCTACACCTAGAGGAGAGGAGGTTCTACCATCACCATAGGCAGCGGGCATCCTCTACACCTAGAGGAGGTTCTACCATCACCATAGACAGGGGGCATCCTCTACAACTAGAGGATAGGAGGTTCGACCATCACCAAAGACAGGAGACATCGTCTACACCTAGAGGAGAGGAGGTTCTACCATCACCATAGACAGGGGCCATCTTTTACATTTAGAGGAGAGGAGGTTCTACCATCACCATAGACAGGGAGCATCCTCTACACCTAGAGGAGAGGAGGTTCTACCATCACTATAGACAGGAGGCATCCTCTACACCTATAGGACAGGGGTTCTACCATCACTATAGACAGGGGGCATCCTTTACACATAGAGGAGAGGAGGTTTTACCAACCCCATAGACAGGGGCATCCTCTACACCTAGAGGGGAGGAGGTTCTACCATCACCATAGACAGGGGACATCCTCTACACCTAGAGGAGAGGAGGTTCTACCATCACCATAGACAGGGGGCATCCTCTACACCTAGAGGAGAGGAGGTTCTACCATCACCATAGAAAGGGGGCATCCTCTACACCTAGAGGAGAGGAGGTTCTAGCATCACCATAGACAGGGGCATCCTCTACACCTAGAGGAGAGGAGGTTCTACCATCACTATAGACAGGGGACATCCTCTACACCTAGAGGAGAGGTGGTTCTACCATCACCATAGACAGGGGGCATCCTCTACACCTAGAGGAGAGGAGGTTTTACCATCATCATAGACAGGGGGCATCCACTATACCTAGAGGAGAGGGAGTTCTACCATCACCATAGAGAGGGGTCATCCTTTATACCTAGAGGAGAGGAGGTTCTACCATCACCATAGACAGGGGGTATCTTTTACACCTAGAGGAGAGGAGGTTCTACCATCACCATAGACAGGGGGCATCCTCTACACCTAGAGGAGAGGAGGTTCTACCATCACCATAGACAGTGGGCATCCTCTACACCTAGAGGAGAGGGGGTTCTACCATCACCATAGACAGGGGACATCCTCTACACCTAGAGGAGAGGAGGTTCTACCATCACCATAGACAGGGGGAATCCTCTACACTTAGAGGAGAGGAGGTCCTACCATCACCATAGACAGGGGACATCCTCTACACCTAGAGGAGAGGAGGTTCTAGCATCACCATAGACAGGGGGCATCCTCTTCACCTAGAGGAGAGGAGGTTCTACCATCACCATAGACAGGGGACATCCTCTATACCTAGAGGAGAGGAGGTTCTACCATCACCATAGACAGGGGGCATCCTCTACACCTAGAGGAGAGGATTTTCTACCATCACCATAGCCAGGTGCATCCTCTACATCTAGAGGAGAGGAGGTTCTACCATCACCAAAGACAGGGGGCATCCTCTACACCTAGAGGAGAGGGGGTTCTACCATCACCATAGAAAGGGGGCATCATCTACACCTAGAGGAGAGGAGGTTCTACCATCACCATAGGCAGGGGCATCCTCTACACCTAGAGGAGAGGAGGTTCTACCATCACCATAGTGCAACATCCCCCACCGGGGCCTAGCCTTTTCTCGGGGCCTGGAGTCAGCCGGGGCCCGCAGTACCTGAGTGGCTGGCAGTTGCGGCCTAGGCACGCTAGTGTCACGGTGCTGGGTATGGGGGAACCGGAGGGCTGTCCTACAGCCTGGCAGGTCTCCAGCAGGGTGGTGTTGGCAAGAAATGATGAGGTAGAGGCTGCTATAGCGGATCTCCCTGGGGCAACCCTTTGGTGTCTAGAGTATGGGTCTCTGTGTGGTGGACAGGGTGCCCGTGATGATGGCAGCCGTAGTAGCAGGGACCAGACGGAGGCAGAGGTTGAACAAAAACAACTTACAGTTCTTTATTGGAACCGACAGGAACCGCAGCAACGTGCCTTAACAAAATGGTGGAGTACTGAGATGCAGTTGGAGGGAGCCACAGGAGGTATCATCAGCCTGGATGCATGCAAGAGCAGGCTGGGAGGTAGCTGTGTCCTAAAAGGCTGCTTCAGCTTGTCCTGGGTTGCTTCAGGTATCACCCTGGAATGTAGGATGATACCCCTTTCCTCTCTCTGTCTAACTCACTGCTTGGTCTGACTGGCTAGTCTTTCTGAATGAATCCTGTCAGACTCACTTCTCTGACTTAACTGACTGTTGGAAATCTCCAACCGTCACTTTTTCTCAGCTCTTGGTCATGTGGTGGTTACTCCTCCAATTACATCCCAGCTTACAATACATTAGGATAATACATGTGATTGGATGACACATTTTACATCACATAAAGCAATTAACTCCTGCCTTACCAGGCAGGATCTACCACTGCAGAGTTCATCTGTGTTATCTAGTCTTATGTAGTGACATGCTGTGAGGCAAATCAGACCCTACACAGGCTGCAAGCTACATGGTGGGACGTATTTGCAAACACAGCTCTGCCTTGCATCGGCGAGGGTGTTGCAATAGAAAAAGGCATCATCTACACCTAGAGGAGAGGAGGTTCTACCATCACCATAGGCAGGGGCATCCTCTGCACCTAGAGGAGAGGATGTTCTACCATCACCATAGAAAAGGGCATCATCTACACCTAGAGGAGAGGAGGTTCTACCATCACCGTAGACAAGGGGCATCCTCTACACCTAGAGGAGGTTCTAGCATCACTATAGACAGGGGGCATCCTCTACACCTAGAGGAGAGGAGGTACTACCATCACCATAGAAAGGGGGCATCCTCTACACCTAGAGGAGAGGAGGTTGTACCATCACCATAGACAGGGGGCATCCTCTACACCTAGAGAAAAGGAGGTTCTAGCATCACCATAGACAGGGGGCATCCTCTACACCTAGAGGAGAGGAGGTTCTACCATCACCATAGACAGGGGACATCCTCTACACCTAGAGGAGAGGAGGTTCTACCATCACCATAGACAGGGGGCATCCTCTACACCTAGAGAAAAGGAGGTTCTAGCATCACCATAGACAGGGGGCATCCTCTACACCTAGAGGAGAGGAGGTTCTACCATCACCATAGACAGGGGACATCCTCTACACCTAGAGGAGAGGAGGCTCTACCATCACCATAGACAAGGGACATCCTCTACACCAAAAGGAGAGGAGGTTCTACCATCACCATAGACAGGGGGCATCCTCTACACCTAGAGGACAGGAGGTTCTACCATCACCATAGAAAGGGGGCATCCTCAACACCTAGAGGAGAGGAGGTTCTACCATCACCATAGAAAGGGGGCATCCTCTACACCTAGAGGAGAGGAGGTTCTACCATCACCATAGGCAGCGGGCATCCTCTACACCTAGAGGAGAGGAGGTTCTACCATCACCATAGGCAGCGGGCATCCTCTACACCTAGAGGAGGTTCTACCATCACCATAGACAGGGGGCATCCTCTACAACTAGAGGATAGGAGGTTCGACCATCACCAAAGACAGGAGACATCGTCTACACCTAGAGGAGAGGAGGTTCTACCATCACCATAGACAGGGGCCATCTTTTACATTTAGAGGAGTGGAGGTTCCACCATCAACATAGACAGGGAGCATCCTCTACACCTAGAGGAGAGGAGGTTCTACCATCACTATAGACAGGAGGCATCCTCTACACCTATAGGACAGGGGTTCTACCATCACTATAGACAGGGGGCATCCTTTACACATAGAGGAGAGGAGGTTTTACCAACCCCATAGACAGGGGCATCCTCTACACCTAGAGGGGAGGAGGTTCTACCATCACCATAGACAGGGGACATCCTCTACACCTAGAGGAGAGGAGGTTCTACCATCACCATAGACAGGGGGCATCCTCTACACCTAGAGGAGAGGAGGTTCTACCATCACCATAGAAAGGGGGCATCCTCTACACCTAGAGGAGAGGAGGTTCTAGCATCACCATAGACAGGGGCATCCTCTACACCTAGAGGAGAGGAGGTTCTACCATCACTATAGACAGGGGACATCCTCTACACCTAGAGGAGAGGTGGTTCTACCATCACCATAGACAGGGGGCATCCTCTACACCTAGAGGAGAGGAGGTTTTACCATCATCATAGACAGGGGGCATCCACTATACCTAGAGGAGAGGGAGTTCTACCATCACCATAGAGAGGGGTCATCCTTTATACCTAGAGGAGAGGAGGTTCTACCATCACCATAGACAGGGGGTATCTTTTACACCTAGAGGAGAGGAGGTTCTACCATCACCATAGACAGGGGGTATCTTTTACACCTAGAGGAGAGGAGGTTCTACCATCACCATAGACAGGGGGCATCCTCTACACCTAGAGGAGAGGAGGTTCTACCATCACCATAGACAGTGGGCATCCTCTACACCTAGAGGAGAGGAGGTTCTAGCATCACCATAGACAGGGGGCATCCTCTACACCTAGAGGAGAGGAGGTTCTACCATCACCATAGACAGGGGACATCCTCTATACCTAGAGGAGAGGAGGTTCTACCATCACCATAGACAGGGGGCATCCTCTACACCTAGAGGAGAGGATTTTCTACCATCACCATAGCCAGGTGCATCCTCTACATCTAGAGGAGAGGAGGTTCTACCATCACCAAAGACAGGGGGCATCCTCTACACCTAGAGGAGAGGGGGTTCTACCATCACCATAGAAAGGGGGCATCATCTACACCTAGAGGAGAGGAGGTTCTACCATCACCATAGGCAGGGGCATCCTCTACACCTAGAGGAGAGGAGGTTCTACCATCACCATAGTGCAACATCCCCCACCGGGGCCTAGCCTTTTCTCGGGGCCTGGAGTCAGCCGGGGCCCGCAGTACCTGAGTGGCTGGCAGTTGCGGCCTAGGCACGCTAGTGTCACGGTGCTGGGTATGGGGGAACCGGAGGGCTGTCCTACAGCCTGGCAGGTCTCCAGCAGGGTGGTGTTGGCAAGAAATGATGAGGGAGAGGCTGCTATAGCGGATCTCCCTGGGGCAACCCTTTGGTGTCTAGAGTATGGGTCTCTGTGTGGTGGACAGGGTGCCCGTGATGATGGCAGCCGTAGTAGCAGGGACCAGACGGAGGCAGAGGTTGAACAAAAACAACTTACAGTTCTTTATTGGAACCGACAGGAACCGCAGCAACGTGCCTTAACAAAATGGTGGAGTACTGAGATGCAGTTGGAGGGAGCCACAGGAGGTATCATCAGCCTGGATGCATGCAAGAGCAGGCTGGGAGGTAGCTGTGTCCTAAAAGGCTGCTTCAGCTTGTCCTGGGTTGCTTCAGGTATCACCCTGGAATGTAGGATGATACCCCTTTCCTCTCTCTGTCTAACTCACTGCTTGGTCTGACTGGCTAGTCTTTCTGAATGAATCCTGTCAGACTCACTTCTCTGACTTAACTGACTGTTGGAAATCTCCAACCGTCACTTTTTCTCAGCTCTTGGTCATGTGGTGGTTACTCCTCCAATTACATCCCAGCTTACAATACATTAGGATAATACATGTGATTGGATGACACATTTTACATCACATAAAGCAATTAACTCCTGCCTTACCAGGCAGGATCTACCACTGCAGAGTTCATCTGTGTTATCTAGTCTTATGTAGTGACATGCTGTGAGGCAAATCAGACCCTACACAGGCTGCAAGCTACATGGTGGGACGTATTTGCAAACACAGCTCTGCCTTGCATCGGCGAGGGTGTTGCAATAGAAAAAGGCATCATCTACACCTAGAGGAGAGGAGGTTCTACCATCACCATAGGCAGGGGCATCCTCTGCACCTAGAGGAGAGGATGTTCTACCATCACCATAGAAAAGGGCATCATCTACACCTAGAGGAGAGGAGGTTCTACCATCACCGTAGACAAGGGGCATCCTCTACACCTAGAGGAGGTTCTAGCATCACTATAGACAGGGGGCATCCTCTACACCTAGAGGAGAGGAGGTACTACCATCACCATAGAAAGGGGGCATCCTCTACACCTAGAGGAGAGGAGGTTGTACCATCACCATAGACAGGGGGCATCCTCTACACCTAGAGAAAAGGAGGTTCTAGCATCACCATAGACAGGGGGCATGCTCTACACCTAGAGGAGAGGAGGTTCTACCATCACCATAGACAGGGGACATCCTCTACACCTAGAGGAGAGGAGGTTCTACCATCACCATAGACAGGGGGCATCCTCTACACCTAGAGAAAAGGAGGTTCTAGCATCACCATAGACAGGGGGCATCCTCTACACCTAGAGGAGAGGAGGTTCTACCATCACCATAGACAGGGGACATCCTCTACACCTAGAGGAGAGGAGGCTCTACCATCACCATAGACAAGGGACATCCTCTACACCAAAAGGAGAGGAGGTTCTACCATCACCATAGACAGGGGGCATCCTCTACACCTAGAGGACAGGAGGTTCTACCATCACCATAGAAAGGGGGCATCCTCTACACCTAGAGGAGAGGAGGTTCTACCATCACAATAGAAAGGGGGCATCCTCTACACCTAGAGGAGAGGAGGTTCTACCATCACCATAGGCAGGGGCATCCTCTACACCTAGAGGAGAGGAGGTTCTACCATCACCATAGGCAGCGGGCATCCTCTACACCTAGAGGAGGTTCTACCATCACCATAGACAGGGGGCATCCTCTACAACTAGAGGATAGGAGGTTCGACCATCACCAAAGACAGGAGACATCGTCTACACCTAGAGGAGAGGAGGTTCTACCATCACCATAGACAGGGGCCATCTTTTACATTTAGAGGAGTGGAGGTTCCACCATCAACATAGACAGGGAGCATCCTCTACACCTAGAGGAGAGGAGGTTCTACCATCACTATAGACAGGAGGCATCCTCTACACCTATAGGACAGGGGTTCTACCATCACTATAGACAGGGGGCATCCTTTACACATAGAGGAGAGGAGGTTTTACCAACCCCATAGACAGGGGCATCCTCTACACCTAGAGGGGAGGAGGTTCTACCATCACCATAGACAGGGGACATCCTCTACACCTAGAGGAGAGGAGGTTCTACCATCACCATAGACAGGGGGCATCCTCTACACCTAGAGGAGAGGAGGTTCTACCATCACCATAGAAAGGGGGCATCCTCTACACCTAGAGGAGAGGAGGTTCTAGCATCACCATAGACAGGGGCATCCTCTACACCTAGAGGAGAGGAGGTTCTACCATCACTATAGACAGGGGACATCCTCTACACCTAGAGGAGAGGTGGTTCTACCATCACCATAGACAGGGGGCATCCTCTACACCTAGAGGAGAGGAGGTTCTACCATCACCATAGACAGGGGACATCCTCTATACCTAGAGGAGAGGAGGTTCTACCATCACCATAGACAGGGGGCATCCTCTACACCTAGAGGAGAGGATTTTCTACCATCACCATAGCCAGGTGCATCCTCTACATCTAGAGGAGAGGAGGTTCTACCATCACCAAAGACAGGGGGCATCCTCTACACCTAGAGGAGAGGGGGTTCTACCATCACCATAGAAAGGGGGCATCATCTACACCTAGAGGAGAGGAGGTTCTACCATCACCATAGGCAGGGGCATCCTCTACACCTAGAGGAGAGGAGGTTCTACCATCACCATAGTGCAACATCCCCCACCGGGGCCTAGCCTTTTCTCGGGGCCTGGAGTCAGCCGGGGCCCGCAGTACCTGAGTGGCTGGCGGTTGCGGCCTAGGCACGCTAGTGTCACGGTGCTGGGTATGGGGGAACCGGAGGGCTGTCCTACAGCCTGGCAGGTCTCCAGCAGGGTGGTGTTGGCAAGAAATGATGAGGGAGAGGCTGCTATAGCGGATCTCCCTGGGGCAACCCTTTGGTGTCTAGAGTATGGGTCTCTGTGTGGTGGACAGGGTGCCCGTGATGATGGCAGCCGTAGTAGCAGGGACCAGACGGAGGCAGAGGTTGAACAAAAACAACTTACAGTTCTTTATTGGAACCGACAGGAACCGCAGCAACGTGCCTTAACAAAATGGTGGAGCACTGAGATGCAGTTGGAGGGAGCCACAGGAGGTATCATCAGCTTGGATGCATGCAAGAGCAGGCTGGGAGGTAGCTGTGTCCTAAAAGGCTGCTTCAGCTTGTCCTGGGTTGCTTCAGGTATCACCCTGGAATGTAGGATGATACCCCTTTCCTCTCTCTGTCTAACTCACTGCTTGGTCTGACTGGCTAGTCTTTCTGAATGAATCCTGTCAGACTCACTTCTCTGACTTAACTGACTGTTGGAAATCTCCAACCGTCACTTTTTCTCAGCTCTTGGTCATGTGGTGGTTACTCCTCCAATTACATCCCAGCTTACAATACATTAGGATAATACATGTGATTGGATGACACATTTTACATCACATAAAGCAATTAACTCCTGCCTTACCAGGCAGGATCTACCACTGCAGAGTTCATCTGTGTTATCTAGTCTTATGTAGTGACATGCTGTGAGGCAAATCAGACCCTACACAGGCTGCAAGCTACATGGTGGGACGTATTTGCAAACACAGCTCTGCCTTGTATCGGCGAGGGTGTTGCAATAGAAAAAGGCATCATCTACACCTAGAGGAGAGGAGGTTCTACCATCACCATAGGCAGGGGCATCCTCTGCACCTAGAGGAGAGGATGTTCTACCATCACCATAGAAAAGGGCATCATCTACACCTAGAGGAGAGGAGGTTCTACCATCACCGTAGACAAGGGGCATCCTCTACACCTAGAGGAGGTTCTAGCATCACTATAGACAGGGGGCATCCTCTACACCTAGAGGAGAGGAGGTACTACCATCACCATAGAAAGGGGGCATCCTCTACACCTAGAGGAGAGGAGGTTGTACCATCACCATAGACAGGGGGCATCCTCTACACCTAGAGAAAAGGAGGTTCTAGCATCACCATAGACAGGGGGCATCCTCTACACCTAGAGGAGAGGAGGTTCTACCATCACCATAGACAGGGGACATCCTCTACACCTAGAGGAGAGGAGGTTCTACCATCACCATAGACAGGGGGCATCCTCTACAACTAGAGGATAGGAGGTTCGACCATCACCAAAGACAGGAGACATCGTCTACACCTAGAGGAGAGGAGGTTCTACCATCACCATAGACAGGGGCCATCTTTTACATTTAGAGGAGTGGAGGTTCCACCATCAACATAGACAGGGAGCATCCTCTACACCTAGAGGAGAGGAGGTTCTACCATCACTATAGACAGGAGGCATCCTCTACACCTATAGGACAGGGGTTCTACCATCACTATAGACAGGGGGCATCCTTTACACATAGAGGAGAGGAGGTTTTACCAACCCCATAGACAGGGGCATCCTCT
Organism: Engystomops pustulosus; assembly: GCF_040894005.1. Lineage (NCBI taxonomy): Eukaryota > Metazoa > Chordata > Amphibia > Anura > Leptodactylidae > Engystomops > Engystomops pustulosus. The sequence goes on from NC_092418.1 coordinate 3,447,346, forward strand.
ACACCTAGAGGGGAGGAGGTTCTACCATCACCATAGACAGGGGACATCCTCTACACCTAGAGGAGAGGAGGTTCTACCATCACCATAGACAGGGGGCATCCTCTACACCTAGAGGAGAGGAGGTTCTACCATCACCATAGAAAGGGGGCATCCTCTACACCTAGAGGAGAGGAGGTTCTAGCATCACCATAGACAGGGGCATCCTCTACACCTAGAGGAGAGGAGGTTCTACCATCACTATAGACAGGGGACATCCTCTACACCTAGAGGAGAGGTGGTTCTACCATCACCATAGACAGGGGGCATCCTCTACACCTAGAGGAGAGGAGGTTTTACCATCATCATAGACAGGGGGCATCCACTATACCTAGAGGAGAGGGAGTTCTACCATCACCATAGAGAGGGGTCATCCTTTATACCTAGAGGAGAGGAGGTTCTACCATCACCATAGACAGGGGGTATCTTTTACACCTAGAGGAGAGGAGGTTCTACCATCACCATACACAGGGGGCATCCTCTACACCTAGAGGAGAGGAGGTTCTACCATCACCATAGACAGTGGGCATCCTCTACACCTAGAGGAGAGGAGGTTCTAGCATCACCATAGACAGGGGGCATCCTCTACACCTAGAGGAGAGGAGGTTCTACCATCACCATAGACAGGGGACATCCTCTATACCTAGAGGAGAGGAGGTTCTACCATCACCATAGACAGGGGGCATCCTCTACACCTAGAGGAGAGGATTTTCTACCATCACCATAGCCAGGTGCATCCTCTACATCTAGAGGAGAGGAGGTTCTACCATCACCAAAGACAGGGGGCATCCTCTACACCTAGAGGAGAGGGGGTTCTACCATCACCATAGAAAGGGGGCATCATCTACACCTAGAGGAGAGGAGGTTCTACCATCACCATAGGCAGGGGCATCCTCTACACCTAGAGGAGAGGAGGTTCTACCATCACCATAGTGCAACATCCCCCACCGGGGCCTAGCCTTTTCTCGGGGCCTGGAGTCAGCCGGGGCCCGCAGTACCTGAGTGGCTGGCGGTTGCGGCCTAGGCACGCTAGTGTCACGGTGCTGGGTATGGGGGAACCGGAGGGCTGTCCTACAGCCTGGCAGGTCTCCAGCAGGGTGGTGTTGGCAAGAAATGATGAGGGAGAGGCTGCTATAGCGGATCTCCCTGGGGCAACCCTTTGGTGTCTAGAGTATGGGTCCCTGTGTGGTGGACAGGGTGCCCGTGATGATGGCAGCCGTAGTAGCAGGGACCAGACGGAGGCAGAGGTTGAACAAAAACAACTTACAGTTCTTTATTGGAACCGACAGGAACCGCAGCAACGTGCCTTAACAAAATGGTGGAGTACTGAGATGCAGTTGGAGGGAGCCACAGGAGGTATCATCAGCCTGGATGCATGCAAGAGCAGGCTGGGAGGTAGCTGTGTCCTAAAAGGCTGCTTCAGCTTGTCCTGGGTTGCTTCAGGTATCACCCTGGAATGTAGGATGATACCCCTTTCCTCTCTCTGTCTAACTCACTGCTTGGTCTGACTGGCTAGTCTTTCTGAATGAATCCTGTCAGACTCACTTCTCTGACTTAACTGACTGTTGGAAATCTCCAACCGTCACTTTTTCTCAGCTCTTGGTCATGTGGTGGTTACTCCTCCAATTACATCCCAGCTTACAATACATTAGGATAATACATGTGATTGGATGACACATTTTACATCACATAAAGCAATTAACTCCTGCCTTACCAGGCAGGATCTACCACTGCAGAGTTCATCTGTGTTATCTAGTCTTATGTAGTGACATGCTGTGAGGCAAATCAGACCCTACACAGGCTGCAAGCTACATGGTGGGACGTATTTGCAAACACAGCTCTGCCTTGCATCGGCGAGGGTGTTGCAATAGAAAAAGGCATCATCTACACCTAGAGGAGAGGAGGTTCTACCATCACCATAGGCAGGGGCATCCTCTGCACCTAGAGGAGAGGATGTTCTACCATCACCATAGAAAAGGGCATCATCTACACCTAGAGGAGAGGAGGTTCTACCATCACCGTAGACAAGGGGCATCCTCTACACCTAGAGGAGGTTCTAGCATCACTATAGACAGGGGGCATCCTCTACACCTAGAGGAGAGGAGGTACTACCATCACCATAGAAAGGGGGCATCCTCTACACCTAGAGGAGAGGAGGTTGTACCATCACCATAGACAGGGGGCATCCTCTACACCTAGAGAAAAGGAGGTTCTAGCATCACCATAGACAGGGGGCATCCTCTACACCTAGAGGAGAGGAGGTTCTACCATCACCATAGACAGGGGACATCCTCTACACCTAGAGGAGAGGAGGTTCTACCATCACCATAGACAGGGGGCATCCTCTACACCTAGAGAAAAGGAGGTTCTAGCATCACCATAGACAGGGGGCATCCTCTACACCTAGAGGAGAGGAGGTTCTACCATCACCATAGACAGGGGACATCCTCTACACCTAGAGGAGAGGAGGCTCTACCATCACCATAGACAAGGGACATCCTCTACACCAAAAGGAGAGGAGGTTCTACCATCACCATAGACAGGGGGCATCCTCTACACCTAGAGGACAGGAGGTTCTACCATCACCATAGAAAGGGGGCATCCTCTACACCTAGAGGAGAGGAGGTTCTACCATCACCATAGAAAGGGGGCATCCTCTACACCTAGAGGAGAGGAGGTTCTACCATCACCATAGGCAGGGGCATCCTCTACACCTAGAGGAGAGGAGGTTCTACCATCACCATAGGCAGCGGGCATCCTCTACACCTAGAGGAGGTTCTACCATCACCATAGACAGGGGGCATCCTCTACAACTAGAGGATAGGAGGTTCGACCATCACCAAAGACAGGAGACATCGTCTACACCTAGAGGAGAGGAGGTTCTACCATCACCATAGACAGGGGCCATCTTTTACATTTAGAGGAGTGGAGGTTCCACCATCAACATAGACAGGGAGCATCCTCTACACCTAGAGGAGAGGAGGTTCTACCATCACTATAGACAGGAGGCATCCTCTACACCTATAGGACAGGGGGCATCCTTTACACATAGAGGAGAGGAGGTTTTACCAACCCCATAGACAGGGGCATCCTCTACACCTAGAGGGGAGGAGGTTCTACCATCACCATAGACAGGGGACATCCTCTACACCTAGAGGAGAGGAGGTTCTACCATCACCATAGACAGGGGGCATCCTCTACACCTAGAGGAGAGGAGGTTCTACCATCACCATAGAAAGGGGGCATCCTCTACACCTAGAGGAGAGGAGGTTCTAGCATCACCATAGACAGGGGCATCCTCTACACCTAGAGGAGAGGAGGTTCTACCATCACTATAGACAGGGGACATCCTCTACACCTAGAGGAGAGGTGGTTCTACCATCACCATAGACAGGGGGCATCCTCTACACCTAGAGGAGAGGAGGTTTTACCATCATCATAGACAGGGGCCATCCACTATACCTAGAGGAGAGGGAGTTCTACCATCACCATAGAGAGGGGTCATCCTTTATACCTAGAGGAGAGGAGGTTCTACCATCACCATAGACAGGGGGTATCTTTTACACCTAGAGGAGAGGAGGTTCTACCATCACCATAGACAGGGGGCATCCTCTACACCTAGAGGAGAGGAGGTTCTACCATCACCATAGACAGTGGGCATCCTCTACACCTAGAGGAGAGGAGGTTCTAGCATCACCATAGACAGGGGGCATCCTCTACACCTAGAGGAGAGGAGGTTCTACCATCACCATAGACAGGGGACATCCTCTATACCTAGAGGAGAGGAGGTTCTACCATCACCATAGACAGGGGGCATCCTCTACACCTAGAGGAGAGGATTTTCTACCATCACCATAGCCAGGTGCATCCTCTACATCTAGAGGAGAGGAGGTTCTACCATCACCAAAGACAGGGGGCATCCTCTACACCTAGAGGAGAGGAGGTTCTACCATCACCATAGGCAGGGGCATCCTCTACACCTAGAGGAGAGGAGGTTCTACCATCACCATAGTGCAACATCCCCCACCGGGGCCTAGCCTTTTCTCGGGGCCTGGAGTCAGCCGGGGCCCGCAGTACCTGAGTGGCTGGCGGTTGCGGCCTAGGCACGCTAGTGTCACGGTGCTGGGTATGGGGGAACCGGAGGGCTGTCCTACAGCCTGGCAGGTCTCCAGCAGGGTGGTGTTGGCAAGAAATGATGAGGGAGAGGCTGCTATAGCGGATCTCCCTGGGGCAACCCTTTGGTGTCTAGAGTATGGGTCTCTGTGTGGTGGACAGGGTGCCCGTGATGATGGCAGCCGTAGTAGCAGGGACCAGACGGAGGCAGAGGTTGAACAAAAACAACTTACAGTTCTTTATTGGAACCGACAGGAACCGCAGCAACGTGCCTTAACAAAATGGTGGAGTACTGAGATGCAGTTGGAGGGAGCCACAGGAGGTATCATCAGCCTGGATGCATGCAAGAGCAGGCTGGGAGGTAGCTGTGTCCTAAAAGGCTGCTTCAGCTTGTCCTGGGTTGCTTCAGGTATCACCCTGGAATGTAGGATGATACCCCTTTCCTCTCTCTGTCTAACTCACTGCTTGGTCTGACTGGCTAGTCTTTCTGAATGAATCCTGTCAGACTCACTTCTCTGACTTAACTGACTGTTGGAAATCTCCAACCGTCACTTTTTCTCAGCTCTTGGTCATGTGGTGGTTACTCCTCCAATTACATCCCAGCTTACAATACATTAGGATAATACATGTGATTGGATGACACATTTTACATCACATAAAGCAATTAACTCCTGCCTTACCAGGCAGGATCTACCACTGCAGAGTTCATCTGTGTTATCTAGTCTTATGTAGTGACATGCTGTGAGGCAAATCAGACCCTACACAGGCTGCAAGCTACATGGTGGGACGTATTTGCAAACACAGCTCTGCCTTGCATCGGCGAGGGTGTTGCAATAGAAAAAGGCATCATCTACACCTAGAGGAGAGGAGGTTCTACCATCACCATAGGCAGGGGCATCCTCTGCACCTAGAGGAGAGGATGTTCTACCATCACCATAGAAAAGGGCATCATCTACACCTAGAGGAGAGGAGGTTCTACCATCACCGTAGACAAGGGGCATCCTCTACACCTAGAGGAGGTTCTAGCATCACTATAGACAGGGGGCATCCTCTACACCTAGAGGAGAGGAGGTACTACCATCACCATAGAAAGGGGGCATCCTCTACACCTAGAGGAGAGGAGGTTGTACCATCACCATAGACAGGGGGCATCCTCTACACCTAGAGAAAAGGAGGTTCTAGCATCACCATAGACAGGGGGCATCCTCTACACCTAGAGGAGAGGAGGTTCTACCATCACCATAGACAGGGGACATCCTCTACACCTAGAGGAGAGGAGGTTCTACCATCACCATAGACAGGGGGCATCCTCTACACCTAGAGAAAAGGAGGTTCTAGCATCACCATAGACAGGGGGCATCCTCTACACCTAGAGGAGAGGAGGTTCTACCATCACCATAGACAGGGGACATCCTCTACACTTAGAGGAGAGGAGGCTCTACCATCACCATAGACAAGGGACATCCTCTACACCAAAAGGAGAGGAGGTTCTACCATCACCATAGACAGGGGGCATCCTCTACACCTAGAGGACAGGAGGTTCTACCATCACCATAGAAAGGGGGCATCCTCTACACCTAGAGGAGAGGAGGTTCTACCATCACCATAGAAAGGGGGCATCCTCTACACCTAGAGGGGAGGAGGTTCTACCATCACCATAGACAGGGGACATCCTCTACACCTAGAGGAGAGGAGGTTCTACCATCACCATAGACAGGGGGCATCCTCTACACCTAGAGGAGAGGAGGTTCTACCATCACCATAGAAAGGGGGCATCCTCTACACCTAGAGGAGAGGAGGTTCTAGCATCACCATAGACAGGGGCATCCTCTACACCTAGAGGAGAGGAGGTTCTACCATCACTATAGACAGGGGACATCCTCTACACCTAGAGGAGAGGTGGTTCTACCATCACCATAGACAGGGGGCATCCTCTACACCTAGAGGAGAGGAGGTTTTACCATCATCATAGACAGGGGGCATCCACTATACCTAGAGGAGAGGGAGTTCTACCATCACCATAGAGAGGGGTCATCCTTTATACCTAGAGGAGAGGAGGTTCTACCATCACCATAGACAGGGGGTATCTTTTACACCTAGAGGAGAGGAGGTTCTACCATCACCATAGACAGGGGGCATCCTCTACACCTAGAGGAGAGGAGGTTCTACCATCACCATAGACAGTGGGCATCCTCTACACCTAGAGGAGAGGAGGTTCTAGCATCACCATAGACAGGGGGCATCCTCTACACCTAGAGGAGAGGAGGTTCTACCATCACCATAGACAGGGGACATCCTCTATACCTAGAGGAGAGGAGGTTCTACCATCACCATAGACAGGGGGCATCCTCTACACCTAGAGGAGAGGATTTTCTACCATCACCATAGCCAGGTGCATCCTCTACATCTAGAGGAGAGGAGGTTCTACCATCACCAAAGACAGGGGGCATCCTCTACACCTAGAGGAGAGGGGGTTCTACCATCACCATAGAAAGGGGGCATCATCTACACCTAGAGGAGAGGGGGTTCTACCATCACCATAGGCAGGGGCATCCTCTACACCTAGAGGAGAGGAGGTTCTACCATCACCATAGTGCAACATCCCCCACCGGGGCCTAGCCTTTTCTCGGGGCCTGGAGTCAGCCGGGACCCGCAGTACCTGAGTGGCTGGCGGTTGCGGCCTAGGCACGCTAGTGTCACGGTGCTGGGTATGGGGGAACCGGAGGGCTGTCCTACAGCCTGGCAGGTCTCCAGCAGGGTGGTGTTGGCAAGAAATGATGAGGGAGAGGCTGCTATAGTGGATCTCCCTGGGGCAACCCTTTGGTGTCTAGAGTATGGGTCTCTGTGTGGTGGACAGGGTGCCCATGATGATGGCAGCCGTAGTAGCAGGGACCAGACGGAGGCAGAGGTTGAACAAAAACAACTTACAGTTCTTTATTGGAACCGACAGGAACCGCAGCAACGTGCCTTAACAAAATGGTGGAGTACTGAGATGCAGTTGGAGGGAGCCACAGGAGGTATCATCAGCCTGGATGCATGCAAGAGCAGGCTGGGAGGTAGCTGTGTCCTAAAAGGCTGCTTCAGCTTGTCCTGGGTTGCTTCAGGTATCACCCTGGAATGTAGGATGATACCCCTTTCCTCTCTCTGTCTAACTCACTGCTTGGTCTGACTGGCTAGTCTTTCTGAATGAATCCTGTCAGACTCACTTCTCTGACTTAACTGACTGTTGGAAATCTCCAACCGTCACTTTTTCTCAGCTCTTGGTCATGTGGTGGTTACTCCTCCAATTACATCCCAGCTTACAATACATTAGGATAATACATGTGATTGGATGACACATTTTACATCACATAAAGCAATTAACTCCTGCCTTACCAGGCAGGATCTACCACTGCAGAGTTCATCTGTGTTATCTAGTCTTATGTAGTGACATGCTGTGAGGCAAATCAGACCCTACACAGGCTGCAAGCTACATGGTGGGACGTATTTGCAAACACAGCTCTGCCTTGCATCGGCGAGGGTGTTGCAATAGAAAAAGGCATCATCTACACCTAGAGGAGAGGAGGTTCTACCATCACCATAGGCAGGGGCATCCTCTGCACCTAGAGGAGAGGATGTTCTACCATCACCATAGAAAAGGGCATCATCTACACCTAGAGGAGAGGAGGTTCTACCATCACCGTAGACAAGGGGCATCCTCTACACCTAGAGGAGGTTCTAGCATCACTATAGACAGGGGGCATCCTCTACACCTAGAGGAGAGGAGGTACTACCATCACCATAGAAAGGGGGCATCCTCTACACCTAGAGGAGAGGAGGTTGTACCATCACCATAGACAGGGGGCATCCTCTACACCTAGAGAAAAGGAGGTTCTAGCATCACCATAGACAGGGGGCATCCTCTACACCTAGAGGAGAGGAGGTTCTACCATCACCATAGACAGGGGACATCCTCTACACCTAGAGGAGAGGAGGTTCTACCATCACCATAGACAGGGGGCATCCTCTACACCTAGAGAAAAGGAGGTTCTAGCATCACCATAGACAGGGGGCATCCTCTACACCTAGAGGAGGTTCTACCATCACCATAGACAGGGGACATCCTCTACACCTAGAGGAGAGGAGGCTCTACCATCACCATAGACAAGGGACATCCTCTACACCAAAAGGAGAGGAGGTTCTACCATCACCATAGACAGGGGGCATCCTCTACACCTAGAGGACAGGAGGTTCTACCATCACCATAGAAAGGGGGCATCCTCTACACCTAGAGGAGAGGAGGTTCTACCATCACCATAGAAAGGGGGCATCCTCTACACCTAGAGGAGAGGAGGTTCTACCATCACCATAGGCAGGGGCATCCTCTACACCGAGAGGAGAGGAGGTTCTACCATCACCATAGGCAGCGGGCATCCTCTACACCTAGAGGAGGTTCTACCATCACCATAGACAGGGGGCATCCTCTACAACTAGAGGATAGGAGGTTCGACCATCACCAAAGACAGGAGACATCGTCTACACCTAGAGGAGAGGAGGTTCTACCATCACCATAGACAGGGGCCATCTTTTACATTTAGAGGAGTGGAGGTTCCACCATCAACATAGACAGGGAGCATCCTCTACACCTAGAGGAGAGGAGGTTCTACCATCACTATAGACAGGAGGCATCCTCTACACCTATAGGACAGGGGTTCTACCATCACTATAGACAGGGGGCATCCTTTACACATAGAGGAGAGGAGGTTTTACCAACCCCATAGACAGGGGCATCCTCTACACCTAGAGGGGAGGAGGTTCTACCATCACCATAGACAGGGGACATCCTCTACACCTAGAGGAGAGGAGGTTCTACCATCACCATAGAAAGGGGGCATCCTCTACACCTAGAGGAGAGGAGGTTCTACCATCACCATAGAAAGGGGGCATCCTCTACACCTAGAGGAGAGGAGGTTCTAGCATCACCATAGACAGGGGCATCCTCTACACCTAGAGGAGAGGAGGTTCTACCATCACTATAGACAGGGGACATCCTCTACACCTAGAGGAGAGGTGGTTCTACCATCACCATAGACAGGGGGCATCCTCTACACCTAGAGGAGAGGAGGTTTTACCATCATCATAGACAGGGGCCATCCACTATACCTAGAGGAGAGGGAGTTCTACCATCACCATAGAGAGGGGTCATCCTTTATACCTAGAGGAGAGGAGGTTCTACCATCACCATAGACAGGGGGTATCTTTTACACCTAGAGGAGAGGAGGTTCTACCATCATCATAGACAGGGGGCATCCTCTACACCTAGAGGAGAGGAGGTTCTACCATCACCATAGACAGTGGGCATCCTCTACACCTAGAGGAGAGGAGGTTCTAGCATCACCATAGACAGGGGGCATCCTCTACACCTAGAGGAGAGGAGGTTCTACCATCACCATAGACAGGGGACATCCTCTATACCTAGAGGAGAGGAGGTTCTACCATCACCATAGACAGGGGGCATCCTCTACACCTAGAGGAGAGGATTTTCTACCATCACCATAGCCAGGTGCATCCTCTACATCTAGAGGAGAGGAGGTTCTACCATCACCAAAGACAGGGGGCATCCTCTACACCTAGAGGAGAGGAGGTTCTACCATCACCATAGGCAGGGGCATCCTCTACACCTAGAGGAGAGGAGGTTCTACCATCACCATAGTGCAACATCCCCCACCGGGGCCTAGCCTTTTCTCGGGGCCTGGAGTCAGCCGGGGCCCGCAGTACCTGAGTGGCTGGCGGTTGCGGCCTAGGCACGCTAGTGTCACGGTGCTGGGTATGGGGGAACCGGAGGGCTGTCCTACAGCCTGGCAGGTCTCCAGCAGGGTGGTGTTGGCAAGAAATGATGAGGGAGAGGCTGCTATAGCGGATCTCCCTGGGGCAACCCTTTGGTGTCTAGAGTATGGGTCTCTGTGTGGTGGACAGGGTGCCCGTGATGATGGCAGCCGTAGTAGCAGGGACCAGACGGAGGCAGAGGTTGAACAAAAACAACTTACAGTTCTTTATTGGAACCGACAGGAACCGCAGCAACGTGCCTTAACAAAATGGTGGAGTACTGAGATGCAGTTGGAGGGAGCCACAGGAGGTATCATCAGCCTGGATGCATGCAAGAGCAGGCTGGGAGGTAGCTGTGTCCTAAAAGGCTGCTTCAGCTTGTCCTGGGTTGCTTCAGGTATCACCCTGGAATGTAGGATGATACCCCTTTCCTCTCTCTGTCTAACTCACTGCTTGGTCTGACTGGCTAGTCTTTCTGAATGAATCCTGTCAGACTCACTTCTCTGACTTAACTGACTGTTGGAAATCTCCAACCGTCACTTTTTCTCAGCTCTTGGTCATGTGGTGGTTACTCCTCCAATTACATCCCAGCTTACAATACATTAGGATAATACATGTGATTGGATGACACATTTTACATCACATAAAGCAATTAACTCCTGCCTTACCAGGCAGGATCTACCACTGCAGAGTTCATCTGTGTTATCTAGTCTTATGTAGTGACATGCTGTGAGGCAAATCAGACCCTACACAGGCTGCAAGCTACATGGTGGGACGTATTTGCAAACACAGCTCTGCCTTGCATCGGCGAGGGTGTTGCAATAGAAAAAGGCATCATCTACACCTAGAGGAGAGGAGGTTCTACCATCACCATAGGCAGGGGCATCCTCTGCACCTAGAGGAGAGGATGTTCTACCATCACCATAGAAAAGGGCATCATCTACACCTAGAGGAGAGGAGGTTCTACCATCACCGTAGACAAGGGGCATCCTCTACACCTAGAGGAGGTTCTAGCATCACTATAGACAGGGGGCATCCTCTACACCTAGAGGAGAGGAGGTACTACCATCACCATAGAAAGGGGGCATCCTCTACACCTAGAGGAGAGGAGGTTGTACCATCACCATAGACAGGGGGCATCCTCTACACCTAGAGAAAAGGAGGTTCTAGCATCACCATAGACAGGGGGCATCCTCTACACCTAGAGGAGAGGAGGTTCTACCATCACCATAGACAGGGGACATCCTCTACACCTAGAGGAGAGGAGGTTCTACCATCACCATAGACAGGGGGCATCCTCTACACCTAGAGAAAAGGAGGTTCTAGCATCACCATAGACAGGGGGCATCCTCTACACCTAGAGGAGAGGAGGTTCTACCATCACCATAGACAGGGGACATCCTCTACACCTAGAGGAGAGGAGGCTCTACCATCACCATAGACAAGGGACATCCTCTACACCAAAAGGAGAGGAGGTTCTACCATCACCATAGACAGGGGGCATCCTCTACACCTAGAGGACAGGAGGTTCTACCATCACCATAGAAAGGGGGCATCCTCTACACCTAGAGGAGAGGAGGTTCTACCATCACCATAGAAAGGGGGCATCCTCTACACCTAGAGGAGAGGAGGTTCTACCATCACCATAGGCAGGGGCATCCTCTACACCTAGAGGAGAGGAGGTTCTACCATCACCATAGGCAGCGGGCATCCTCTACACCTAGAGGAGGTTCTACCATCACCATAGACAGGGGGCATCCTCTACAACTAGAGGATAGGAGGTTCGACCATCACCAAAGACAGGAGACATCGTCTACACCTAGAGGAGAGGAGGTTCTACCATCACCATAGACAGGGGCCATCTTTTACATTTAGAGGAGTGGAGGTTCCACCATCAACATAGACAGGGAGCATCCTCTACACCTAGAGGAGAGGAGGTTCTACCATCACTATAGACAGGAGGCATCCTCTACACCTATAGGACAGGGGTTCTACCATCACTATAGACAGGGGGCATCCTTTACACCTAGAGGAGAGGAGGTTTTACCAACCCCATAGACAGGGGCATCCTCTACACCTAGAGGGGAGGAGGTTCTACCATCACCATAGACAGGGGACATCCTCTACACCTAGAGGAGAGGAGGTTCTACCATCACCATAGACAGGGGGCATCCTCTACACCTAGAGGAGAGGAGGTTCTACCATCACCATAGAAAGGGGGCATCCTCTACACCTAGAGGAGAGGAGGTTCTAGCATCACCATAGACAGGGGCATCCTCTACACCTAGAGGAGAGGAGGTTCTACCATCACTATAGACTGGGGACATCCTCTACACCTAGAGGAGAGGTGGTTCTACCATCACCATAGACAGGGGGCATCCTCTACAACTAGAGGAGAGGAGGTTTTACCATCATCATAGACAGGGGGCATCCACTATACCTAGAGGAGAGGGAGTTCTACCATCACCATAGAGAAGGGTCATCCTTTATACCTAGAGGAGAGGAGGTTCTACCATCACCATAGACAGGGGGTATCTTTTACACCTAGAGGAGAGGAGGTTCTACCATCACCATAGACAGGGGGCATCCTCTACACCTAGAGGAGAGGAGGTTCTACCATCACCAGTGACAGTGGGCATCCTCTACACCTAGAGGAGAGGAGGTTCTAGCATCACCATAAACAGGGGGCATCCTCTACACCTAGAGGAGAGGAGGTTCTACCATCACCATAGACAGGGGACATCCTCTATACCTAGAGGAGAGGAGGTTCTACCATCACCATAGACAGGGGGCATCCTCTACACCTAGAGGAGAGGATTTTCTACCATCACCATAGCCAGGTGCATCCTCTACATCTAGAGGAGAGGAGGTTCTACCATCACCAAAGACAGGGGGCATCCTCTACACCTAGAGGAGAGGGGGTTCTACCATCACCATAGAAAGGGGGCATCATCTACACTTAGAGGAGAGGAGGTTCTACCATCACCATAGGCAGGGGCATCCTCTACACCTAGAGGAGAGGAGGTTCTACCATCACCATAGTGCAACATCCCCCACCGGGGCCTAGCCTTTTCTCGGGGCCTGGAGTCAGCCGGGGCCCGCAGTACCTGAGTGGCTGGCGGTTGCGGCCTAGGCACGCTAGTGTCACGGTGCTGGGTATGGGGGAACCGGAGGGCTGTCCTACAGCCTGGTAGGTCTCCAGCAGGGTGGTGTTGGCAAGAAATGATGAGGGAGAGGCTGCTATAGCGGATCTCCCTGGGGCAACCCTTTGGTGTCTAGAGTATGGGTCTCTGTGTGGTGGACAGGGTGCCAGTGATGATGGCAGCCGTAGTAGCAGGGACCAGACGGAGGCAGAGGTTGAACAAAAACAACTTACAGTTCTTTATTGGAACCAACAGGAACCGCAGCAACGTGCCTTAACAAAATGGTGGAGTACTGAGATGCAGTTGGAGGGAGCCACAGGAGGTATCATCAGCCTGGATGCATGCAAGAGCAGGCTGGGAGGTAGCTGTGTCCTAAAAGGCTGCTTCAGCTTGTCCTGGGTTGCTTCAGGTATCACCCTGGAATGTAGGATGATACCCCTTTCCTCTCTCTGTCTAACTCACTGCTTGGTCTGACTGGCTAGTCTTTCTGAATGAATCCTGTCAGACTCACTTCTCTGACTTAACTGACTGTTGGAAATCTCCAACCGTCACTTTTTCTCAGCTCTTGGTCATGTGGTGGTTACTCCTCCAATTACATCCCAGCTTACAATACATTAGGATAATACATGTGATTGGATGACACATTTTACATCACATAAAGCAATTAACTCCTGCCTTACCAGGCAGGATCTACCACTGCAGAGTTCATCTGTGTTATCTAGTCTTATGTAGTGACATGCTGTGAGGCAAATCAGACCCTACACAGGCTGCAAGCTACATGGTGGGACGTATTTGCAAACACAGCTCTGCCTTGCATCGGCGAGGGTGTTGCAATAGAAAAAGGCATCATCTACACCTAGAGGAGAGGAGGTTCTACCATCACCATAGGCAGGGGTATCCTCTGCACCTAGAGGAGAGGATGTTCTACCATCACCATAGAAAAGGGCATCATCTACACCTAGAGGAGAGGAGGTTCTACCATCACCGTAGACAAGGGGCATCCTCTACACCTAGAGGAGGTTCTAGCATCACTATAGACAGGGGGCATCCTCTACACCTAGAGGAGAGGAGGTACTACCATCACCATAGAAAGGGGGCATCCTCTACACCTAGAGGAGAGGAGGTTCTACCATCACCATAGACAGGGGGCATCCTCTACACCTAGAGAAAAGGAGGTTCTAGCATCACCATAGACAGGGGGCATCCTCTACACCTAGAGGAGAGGAGGTTCTACCATCACCATAGACAGGGGACATCCTCTACACCTAGAGGAGAGGAGGTTCTACCATCACCATAGACAGGGGGCATCCTCTACACCTAGAGAAAAGGAGGTTCTAGCATCACCATAGACAGGGGGCATCCTCTACACCTAGAGGAGAGGAGGTTCTACCATCACCATAGACAGGGGACATCCTCTACACCTAGAGGAGAGGAGGCTCTACCATCACCATAGACAAGGGACATCCTCTACACCAAAAGGAGAGGAGGTTCTACCATCACCATAGACAGGGGGCATCCTCTACACCTAGAGGACAGGAGGTTCTACCATCACCATAGAAAGGGGGCATCCTCTACACCTAGAGGAGAGGAGGTTCTACCATCACCATAGAAAGGGGGCATCCTCTACACCTAGAGGAGAGGAGGTTCTACCATCACCATAGGCAGGGGCATCCTCTACACCTAGAGGAGAGGAGGTTCTACCATCACAATAGGCAGCGGGCATCCTCTACACCTAGAGGAGAGGAGGTTCTACCATCACCATAGACAGGGGGCATCCTCTACACCTAGAGGAGAGGAGGTTCTACCATCACCATAGGCAGCGGGCATCCTCTACACCTAGAGGAGGTTCTACCATCACCATAGACAGGGGGCATCCTCTACAACTAGAGGATAGGAGGTTCGACCATCACCAAAGACAGGAGACATCGTCTACACCTAGAGGAGAGGAGGTTCTACCATCACCATAGACAGGGGCCATCTTTTACATTTAGAGGAGTGGAGGTTCCACCATCAACATAGACAGGGAGCATCCTCTACACCTAGAGGAGAGGAGGTTCTACCATCACTATAGACAGGAGGCATCCTCTACACCTATAGGACAGGGGTTCTACCATCACTATAGACAGGGGGCATCCTTTACACCTAGAGGAGAGGAGGTTTTACCAACCCCATAGACAGGGGCATCCTCTACACCTAGAGGGGAGGAGGTTCTACCATCACCATAGACAGGGGACATCCTCTACACCTAGAGGAGAGGAGGTTCTACCATCACCATAGACAGGGGGCATCCTCTACACCTAGAGGAGAGGAGGTTCTACCATCACCATAGAAAGGGGGCATCCTCTACACCTAGAGGAGAGGAGGTTCTAGCATCACCATAGACAGGGGCATCCTCTACACCTAGAGGAGAGGAGGTTCTACCATCACTATAGACAGGGGACATCCTCTACACCTAGAGGAGAGGTGGTTCTACCATCACCATAGACAGGGGGCATCCTCTACAACTAGAGGAGAGGAGGTTTTACCATCATCATAGACAGGGGGCATCCACTATACCTAGAGGAGAGGGAGTTCTACCATCACCATAGAGAGGGGTCATCCTTTATACCTAGAGGAGAGGAGGTTCTACCATCACCATAGACAGGGGGTATCTTTTACACCTAGAGGAGAGGAGGTTCTACCATCACCATAGACAAGGGGCATCCTCTACACCTAGAGGAGAGGAGGTTCTACCATCACCATAGACAGTGGGCATCCTCTACACCTAGAGGAGAGGAGGTTCTAGCATCACCATAGACAGGGCGCATCCTCTACACCTAGAGGAGAGGAGGTTCTACCATCACCATAGACAGGGGACATCCTCTATACCTAGAGGAGAGGAGGTTCTACCATCACCATAGACAGGGGGCATCCTCTACACCTAGAGGAGAGGATTTTCTACCATCACCATAGCCAGGTGCATCCTCTACATCTAGAGGAGAGGAGGTTCTACCATCACCAAAGACAGGGGGCATCCTCTACACCTAGAGGAGAGGGGGTTCTACCATCACCATAGAAAGGGGGCATCCTCTACACCTAGAGGAGAGGAGGTTCTACCATCACCATAGTGCAACATCCCCCACCGGGGCCTAGCCTTTTCTCGGGGCCTGGAGTCAGCCGGGGCCCGCAGTACCTGAGTGGCTGGCGGTTGCGGCCTAGGCACGCTAGTGTCACGGTGCTGGGTATGGGGGAACCGGAGGGCTGTCCTACAGCCTGGCAGGTCTCCAGCAGGGTGGTGTTGGCAAGAAATGATGAGGGAGAGGCTGCTATAGCGGATCTCCCTGGGGCAACCCTTTGGTGTCTAGAGTATGGGTCTCTGTGTGGTGGACAGGGTGCCCGTGATGATGGCAGCCGTAGTAGCAGGGACCAGACGGAGGCAGAGGTTGAACAAAAACAACTTACAGTTCTTTATTGGAACCGACAGGAACCGCAGCAACGTGCCTTAACAAAATGGTGGAGTACTGAGATGCAGTTGGAGGGAGCCACAGGAGGTATCATCAGCCTGGATGCATGCAAGAGCAGGCTGGGAGGTAGCTGTGTCCTAAAAGGCTGCTTCAGCTTGTCCTGGGTTGCTTCAGGTATCACCCTGGAATGTAGGATGATACCCCTTTCCTCTCTCTGTCTAACTCACTGCTTGGTCTGACTGGCTAGTCTTTCTGATTGAATCCTGTCAGACTCACTTCTCTGACTGAACTGACTGTTGGAAATCTCTGATGGTCTCTCTGGGGTACCCCTTACTGGAGTGGAAACAACAAAACAGAGTTGAGGCACAGTCACAAGTTCTAAGAAACTGGGGGTAGGTGAACACAAGGAGGACTGTAAGTTGGGGGTCGAGGTGAGAGGTGTGGACATAGGGGCAAAAGGATGAAGACATCTCTTCAGCCGGTTCCTATGTACCCGGAGTAGTGGACGGTCTCCTCTTGAAATCTCGTAGACTTCAGGGGAGAGACTGTCCCTAAATAGGTATGGCTCACGCTCCCAACGCCCATCTAGCTTACTGGTGGGATGGTTGTTGCGCAGCCAAACTCGATCTCCTGGGGCAAGAGGCTCAGCACAGGCATTACGATCGAAGTCCCTTTTTTGTTTCTCCCGGGCCTCTTCCAACCGCAGATCCACAACTTCTCTGGCATCCGCCAGGCGCCTCTGATGTTCATGAACCCAGTCAGTCTGGGGGAGTAAAGACTGAGAATCAGGGGACTCCATGTCCCAGGTCATATCAGCAGGGAGATAGCCGTGTCTCCCGAACATCAGATAATATGGGGTGTATCCTGTGGAGCAATGAGTGGTATTGTTGTACAGGTACACTAATTCGGGCAACAGTTTTGGCCAGTCAGCCCTTTTTGCAGGGGTCAGAGTCCTCAGCATGTCTGATTCATCTTTTCACAAAGCCCGTTGCCTTGGGGATGATAGGCTGTGGTCCTCAGCTTTTTACAGCCATATAGAGTGCACAGCTCTTGGAAGACTTGGGACTTGGAACGCTGTTCCTTGGTCCGTAAGGATCTGGTCCGGACAGCCATAGGGGAGGATGAAGCTCTTCCACAGGGCCGCTGCGGTGGTCCTTGCAGATAGGTCTCTGACAGGTACTGCAACCACAAACTTGGTATAGTGGTCGATGATCGTGAGAGCATAACTGTGACCGGATCTGCTGGGCTCCAACTTCACATGATCCAATGCCAGGATCTCTAAGGGCCGTTGGCTCACAATGGGATGTAGAGGGGCCCTTTGATTGTGTCGCTCTCCTCGAGCGATGGCGCAGGCTGGGCATTCCGGACACCAGGCTTCGATGTCGGGCTTCATGTTGACCCAGTAGAAGCGCCTTCGGAGTGTGGCTTCAGTCTTCTGAGCGCCAAAGTGTCCAGACTGGTCATGGTACATATCCAGTACTATCTTGGCGTCCCTCCTGGGAATCACAATCTGGTACAGCCGGTCATAAGTAATAGGGTCCAGAGTTCTTCTCTTTAACAGACCCTGATGCATGTTCAGAGTCTTTCGCTGGCGCCACAATTTAGACAGTTCTCCATCAGCTCTTCTGCGGCGGATTCTTTCAGGCACTCGCCCACTAGAGAGATAGTCCATTACTTCTCCTATGGCGCGGCTATCAGCCTGAAGACTTATCTAGAGGTCCTTTTTCGCAGGGGGCTCTGACTCTTCTTGAGGAGTAGCTGGCGCTGCCTCTGACGGTAAGGAGTAAACTCTCTGGGCATCTTGACGCACAAACCGGGCATAAAACGCTGGCATCTCGACATCTTCCCACTGAGCATCCGTGGACGGTCCCTCCCACTGGTCAGGGAGACGGGACAGAGCGTCGGCATTGTCATTGGTCTTACCAGCCCGGTACTTGATGGTAAAGTTGAAATTGGCAAGTCTGGAGGCCCACCGTTGTTCCAGTGCTCCAAGACGAGCGGTGTTCAGATGCGCCAAGGGATAATTGTCTGTGAAGACAGTGAAGAAGGATGCAGCCAGGTAGTCCTTGAACTTTTCGGTCACAGCCCAGACTAACGCCAGAAACTCCAACTAGAAGGAACGGTAGTTCTGGTCGTATTGCTCCGGTTCTCGGAGAGAACGGCTGGCGTAGGCTATCACTCTTTCAGTTCCGTTTTGGAGCTGGGATAGTACAGCCCATAGGCCTTGCTTGCTGGCATCAGTGTATAGGGTGAAAGGCAGACTGTAGTCTGGATATCCCAACACCGGAGGCTCAGTCAACCGTTGCTTGAGCATCTGGAAGGCAGCTTCTCGTTCGGCTGTCCACTCAATGGATACTCGGGAACGTTGGCTCTCTTTTGGCAGGCCCCTTAGAAGTTCTTGCAGGGGAGCCGCCAGCTGGGCAAACTTCGGGATGAAACGCCTGTAATAACTGGCAAATCCCAGGAAGCTTTTGATGTCCCGTATGGTTGATGGGGTAGGCCAGTCGTGGACAGCTGCAATCTTCTCTGGATCTGGCTCAATTCCATGAGCGCTCACCACATGTCCCAGGTACTTGACGCTAGGTTGTAGCAGGTGGCACTTGGATGGCTTTACCTTCAACCCATGTTGGGTCAGGATTTGGAAGACTTCAGCCAGATGGTGGAGGTGGTCTTCATAAGTCTTGGAGTAGATGATGATGTCGTCCAAATATAGCAGGACGGTCTCGAAGTTGTGATGTGCCTGGGGCGTTGCATAGCCCGAACAGCATGTTGTTGAACTCGAACAGGCCCATTGGGGTGGTGAAAGCCACCTTCTCTCTGTCTTCCGGCGCCATGGCCACTTGCCAGTAGCCACTCGTCAGGTCCAGGGTAGAGAAGTAGGCAGCTGACCCTAGGGCTGCGAGGGATTCCTCGATTCGAGGCAGAGGATAGGCGTCCTTGTGGGTGATATTGTTGATCTTCCTATAGTCAACACAGAATCGAAGGGTTCCATCCTTCTTCTTCACAAGGACCAGCGGGGCAGCCCATGGGCTGTGACTCTCCCAGATAACGTTGGCTGTCTTCATCTCTTGTACCAGCTTTTTCACCTCTTGGTAGCGGGCTGGAGGTATGGGCCGGTATCGTTTCTTGATAGGGGGATGAGAGCCAGTAGGGTTGGTATGTTGGATCAGGGTAGTCTGCCCAAAATCCAGTGGGTTTTTGCTGAAGGCCTGGTGGTGCTTCATAACGACATCCAGGACACCTTGTACTTGGTCTGCAGGAGTAAAATCATCGTCTCCTATATTGAGCTCAAGCCACCAGGATTGCTCGGCAGGCTCACCTTCAGCACTTTGCTTCAGTTCAAACTGTTGGGAGGCAGACAGAGAGGTTTCCACCAAGTCTTCAGGATGGACGCTGAAGAGAGTGGCTACGGCTTGGTACTTTCTCAGATCCACTGGGGAGTCTCCCACATTTAGTAGTCGAATGGGTACTTGTCCTCGGGATACAGTGACTAGGCTCCTGGCGGCTAGAATGGGCAGGTCTTCATTAGCTGGTAGAGGTTCTACTATCGCCTGGTAGTCTTGACCTTGGACGCCCATGCAGGCTCGACACCATACTAACGTCTCAGTCCCAGGTTGAAGGCGGACAGGTTGGGGATCCATGATCCGGGCTCTGCAGATTTCACCATTAGGGCCAGCAAACTTCTGTTGCGCCGCTAGAACCTGCATAGTCTCCTGAATTACCTTCCGGGAACCGTTGGGCACTGTTGGCAGGTAGTCTTGGAGAGCCTTCAGCACTTCAGGGTAGCAGTTGCAGAGGACATTGGTACCCAGTACCAGGGAGAAGTTACCGTTTTCGGGCACTCGTGTCACCACTACGCCCTGTCTGGTTAACTCAGTGTCTCCAATGGTTAGCATGGGCTCCCAGTAGCCACGGATGGGTACGGGCTTTCCGTTCGTAGCAATAATGTTCAAGTAAGCCTTGGGAGGCTGGACTAAGGATGCTCCTCCTCGGCATTTCTCGAAGGCAGCACTCCGGAGGGTGGTCACTTGAGAGTCGGTATCAATTAAGGCCGGTAGGGTAACTCCGTTGATGGTTACATAAACCATGGGGCGAGTCCCCACGAACCTAGGCATCCAGTTAGCATCTCGGGGACTTACAGGTTCTTCCCTTGGAGGTCGTCCCTTAGCTCCAAGGGTTTGTCGTTTAACTGACGACATGCATCCTCTTCATGCCCATATTTATGGCAGTAGCTGCACCGCTGGCGGGGTTTCTTCTGACTCCAGGTGCTTAACGACTTCGCTTCTCTTGGGTGCTGTTTGGCCGGAGAGTCACGAGGGGTAGCTGACCGTACAGAGTTCTCTGGAGGTTTCTTCCTCATCGCGGACACAGTCACTTCCAACTGGGTCAACCGATCGAGTATTTTATGCAGGGTGTCCGCCAGATTAGGGATCTGTCCTGCTAAGCCAGCAACTTCCGTAGCCGCAGGAGTAGGTGATGTCGACTGCGTTGGATGGCAAGCTAGAGCAGAGTCCTCCATTTCCACGGATTCAGGCTCTTTCTGCGGTCCAGTAGGCAGTCGGTCCCCTAATATGTCAATGGTAATTTCCTTAAACTCAAGAAAGGAGGCCTGGGCATGTTGAGAAGAGATGATCTTTAGTTGACACCTTTGATTTCTATCAACAAGTCCATTAATGAATTGTTCCCTCAGGGTTTGATCAGAGGTTTCAGCGTCTTTGGGATCAAGACGGGTTATGGCCTTCCATGTCTCCTGTAGGGAGAGGGCAAAGTCTCGGAGGGACTCTTGGGGCTTCTGTCTTTTCCCGAAGAATTGCTGCTTCAACTCTGAGGCAGTACACTTGTCAAAGGTGTTGCGCAGCCTATCAAGAATTTGGACCACATTATGACACTGTTCTCGGGGCCAAGACTTGACTTCCCGGAGAGCGGGTCCTTTCAACTGCCCGGTTAGGATGCCCACTTTCTGTTCCTCTGTGAACGGTTACAGGGCGAAGGTGGCTAACAACTTGTCCCTGAATTCAGGGAGAGTGTGTGATTCTCACTAGTAGTGGGGTAACCAGGGGGCCCCCAGATAGTAGGGCATAGTCAGAGGCATCATGGTGGGGGTCCCAGGGACCCTGGCTGTAGCAGGGGTGAAAGGACACTCTGGAGGGCTTAACATGCTCCGGTACCCTGAGGAGGGACCAGGGGACGGGACCTGCTCCAGTCCCGTATCTTCGTCCTGGGCGGACATGACTGGCCTAACTGAGGGAAGTCTGTAGGGTTACACAATGTCCGTTGCTATGGGCGATGGCTAGAATGGGACGTGGGCACTTTAAGACACAGTCACTATTCCCTGGGAGGTGAGCCAATAACCTAGCGTCGGAAACAATCTCTACCGCCCTTTAACTTCCCCAGCTGTACTCACTCAGGATCAGCCGCGGTGACAGGACAGCTCCGGTGCATGAAGGACTCCGTTCCCGATGTCCGGCAGGCAGCAGGGGCTCGGTGATGCTCAGCGGTGTTCTCCTCCAGTCGCAGGAGACGTGCGCCGAAACTCCGGATGAGGCGCACGCTGCTGGCAGGCTTCAGGCGCGGCCTGCGCCGAAATCCAAGATGGCCGATTAACCCTCTTCGTTGCCGGCCGCACACGCTCCAGCTCCTCCTCCACGGTACTTCGCGCCACTCGCGCAGGGGGTGGAGCCTGGTGATGACTCTGGAGTTCCCGCCAGTGAGGATTTGGCGGGCTGGAAATACTTGCTGCGCCACAACCTTGTGAGGTAAATGCTTCAACCGCTCTGCACCAACTGCAGTTAAGCTAACAGAGTCCGTTGGCAGGGATTAACCCCCTGATTGCTGGATCGATGCTTGACAGCGCTTGGCAGCAGTAATAAAGTCAATGTGAAATATAGTACAAAATCACTTGGGCTTATACCCGAATGGTAGCAGGGTTAGGCAGCACAGTAGTTTTTCAATAAAGGTCTCTAGTCTCTAGTGCCAGAATAAGGCACAGAAGTAATGATCCTGTCCGTGACGCCACTTGCAACATCCCCCACCGGGGCCTTGCCTTTTCTGGGGCCCTGGAGTCAGCCGGGGCCCGCAGTACCTGAGTGGCTGGCGGTTGCGGCCTAGGCACGTAAGTGTCACGGTGCTTGGTATGGGGGAACCGGAGGGCTGTCCTACAGCCTGGCGGGTCTCCAGCAGGGTGGTGTTGGCAAGAAATGATGAGGGAGAGGCTGCTATAGCGGATCTCCCTGGGGCAACCCTTTGGTGTCTAGAGTATGGGTCTCTGTGTGGTGGACAGGGTGCCCGTGATGATGGCAGCCGTAGTAGCAGGGACCAGACGGAGGCAGAGGTTGAACAAAAACAACTTACAGTTCTTTATTGGAACCGACAGAAACCACAGCAACGTGCCTTAACAAAATGGTGGAGTACTGAGATGCAGTTGGAGGGAGCCACAGGAGGGATCATCAGCCTGGATGCAAGGGCAGGCTGGGAGGTAGCTGTGTCCTAAAAGGCTGCTTCAGCTTGTCCTGGGTTGCTTCAGGTATCACCCTGGAAGGTAGGATGATACCCCTTTCCTCTCTCTGTCTAACTCACTGCTTGGTCTGACTGGCTAGTCTTTCTGACTGAATCCTGTCAGACTTATTTCTCTGACTGAACTGACTGTTGGAAATCTCCAACCGTCACTTTTTCTCAGCTCTTGGTCATGTGGTGGTTACTCCTCCAATTACATCCCAGCTTACAATACATTAGGATAATACATGTGATTGGATGACACATTTTACATCACATAAAGCAATTAACTCCTGCCTTACCAGGCAGGATCTACCACTGCAGAGTTCATCTGTGTTATCTAGTGTTATGTAGTGACATGCTGTGAGGCAAATCAGACCCTACACAGGCTGCAAGCTACATGGTGGGACGAATTTGCAAACACAGCTCTGCCTTGCATCGGCGAGGGTGTTGCAATAGAAAAAGGCATCATCTACACCTAGAGGAGAGGAGGTTCTACCATCACCATAGACAAGGGGCATCCTCTACACCTAGAGAAGAGGAGCTTCTACCATCACCATAGACAGGGGGCATCCTCTACACCTAGAGGAGAGGAGGTTCTACCATCACCATAGACAGGGGACATCCTCTACACCTAAAGGAGAGGGGGTTCTACCTTCACCATAGAAAGGGGGCATCCTCTACACCTAGAGGAGAGGAGGTTCTACCATCACTATAGGCAGCGGGCATCCTCTACACCTAGAGGAGGTTCTACCCTCACCATAGACAGGGGGCATCCTCTACAACTAGAGGATAGGAAGTTCTACCATCACCAAAGACAGGGGACATTGTCTACACCTAGAGGAGAGGAGGTTCTACCATCACCATAGACAGGGGGCAACCTTTACACCTAGAGGAGAGGAGGCTCTACCATCACCATAGACAGGGGGCATCCTCTACACCTAGAGGAGAGGAGGTTCTACCAACCCCATAGACAGGGGGCATCCTCTACACCTAGAGGAGAGGAGGTTCTACCATCACTATAGACAGGGGGCACCCTCTACACCTAGAGGACAGGGGTTCTTCCATCACTATAGACAGGGGCATCCTTTACACCTAGAGGAGAGGAGGTTTTACCAACCCCATAGACAGGGGCATCCTCTACACCTAGAGGAGAGGAGGTTCTACCATCACCATAGACTGGGGGCATCCTCTACACATAGAGGAGAGGAGGTTCTACCATCACCAAAGACAGGGGGCATCCTCTACACCTAGAGGAGAGGAGGTTCTATCATCACCATAGACAGGAGACCTCCTCTACACCTAGAGGAGAGGAGGTTCTACCATCATCATAGACAGGGGGCATCCTATACAACTAGAGGAGAGGAGGATCTACCATCAGCATAGACAGGGGGCAGCCACTACACCTAGAGGAGAGGAGGTTGTACCATCACCATAGACAGGGGGCATCCTCTAAACCTAGAGGAGAGGAGGTTCTACCATCACCATAGACAGCGGCATCCTCTGCACCTAGAGGAGAGGGGGTTCTGCCATTACCAGAGTAAGAGACATCCTCTACAAGTAGAAGAGAGGAGGTTCTACCATCCACATGGAAAGAGGGCCTCCTCGACATCTATACGTGAGGAGGTTCTACAGTCACCATAGACAGCAGCATCCTCTACATGTAGAGAAGAGGAGGTTCTACTATCACCATTGACAGGGGACATCCTTTACACCTAGAGGAGAGAAGGTTCTAACATCACCATAGACACGGGTAATCCTCTACACCCAGAGCAGAGAAGGTTCTACCAAAAACATAGAAAGAGGACATCCTCTACACCTAGAGGAGAGGAAGATCTACCATCACCATAGACAGGGGGAATCCTCTTCATTTGGAGGATTGGAGGTTCTACCATCACCATAGACAGGGGGCATCCTCTACACCTAGAGGAGAGGAGGATCTACCATCACCATAGACAGGGGACATCCTCTACACCTAGAGGAGAGACAGTTCTACCATCACCACAGACAGGGGGCATCCTCTACATCTAGAGGAGAGGAGGTTCTACCATCACCATAGACAGGGGGCATCCTCTCCACCTAGATCAAAGAGGGTTTTACCAAAAACATACTGTTGAAAGAGTACATCCTCTACACCTAGAGGAGAGGAGGATCTACCATCACCATAGACAGGGGGCATCCTCTACATCTAGAGGAGAGGAGGTTCCACGATCACCATAGACAGGGGGCATCCTCTACATTTAGTGGTGAGGAGGATCTACCATCACCATAGACAGGGGACATCCTCTACACCTAGAGGAGAGACGGTTCTACCATCACCATAGACAGGGGGCATCCTCTACATCTAGAGGAGAGGAGGTTCTACCATCACTATAGAAAGGGGGCATCCTCTACACCTAGATC
Organism: Engystomops pustulosus; assembly: GCF_040894005.1. Lineage (NCBI taxonomy): Eukaryota > Metazoa > Chordata > Amphibia > Anura > Leptodactylidae > Engystomops > Engystomops pustulosus. The sequence continues at coordinate 3,472,781 of NC_092418.1, forward strand.
AAAGAGGGTTTTACCAAAAACATACTGTTGAAAGAGGACATCCTCTACACCTAGAGGAGAGAAGGATCTACCATCACCATAGATAGCGGCATCCTCTGCACCTAGAAGAGAGGGGGTTCTGCCATTACCAGAGTAAGCGACATCCTCTACAAGTAGAAGAGAGGAGGTTCTACCATCCACATGGATAGAGGGCCTCCTCGACATCTATAGGTGAGGAGGTTCTACAGTCACCATAGACAGCAGCATCCTCTACATGTAGAGAACAGGAGGTTCTACTGTCACCATTGACAGGGGACATCCTCTACACCTAGAGGAGAGAAGGTTCTACCATCACCATAGACACGGGGAATCCTCTACACCCAGAGCAGAGAAGGTTCTACCAAAAACATAGAAAGAGGACATCCTCTACACCTAGAGGAGAGGAAGATCTACTATCACCATAGACAGGGGGAATCCTCTACATTTGGAGGATTGGAGGTTCTACCATCACCATAGACAGGGGGCATCCTCTACACCTAGAGGAGAGGAGGATCTACCATCACCATAGACAGGGGAAATCCTCTACACCTAGAGGAGAGACAGCTCTACCATCACCATAGACAGGGGGCATCCTCTACATCTAGAGGAGAGGAGGTTCTACCATCACCATAGACAGGGGGCATCCTCTCCACCTAGAACAAAGAGGGTTTTACCAAAAACATACTGTTGAAAGAGGACATCCTCTACACCTAGAGGAGAGGAGGATCTACCATCACCATAGACAGGGGGCATCCTCTACATCTGGAGGATTGGAGGTTCTACCATCACCATAGACAGGGGGCATCCTCTACATTTAGAGGTGAGGAGGATCTACCATCACCATAGACAGGGGACATCCTCTACGCCTAGAGGAGAGACGGTTCTACCATCACCATAGACAGGGGGCATCCTCTACATCTAGAGGAGAGGAGGTTCTACCATCACTATAGAAATGGGGCATCCTCTACACCTAGATCAAAGAGGGTTTTACCAAAAACATACTGTTGAAAGAGGACATCCTCTACACTTAGAGGAGAGGAGGATCTACCATCACCATAGACAGGGGGCATCCTCTACATCTGGAGGATTGGAGGTTCTACGATCACCATAGACAGGGGGCATCCTCTACATTTAGAGGTGAGGAGGATCTACCATCACCATAGACAGGGGACATCCTCTACACCTAGAGGAGAGACGGTTCTACCATCACAATAGACAGGGGGCATCCTCTACATCTGGAGGATTGGAGGTTCTACCATGACCATAGACAGGGGGCATCCTCTACACCTAGAGCAGAGGAGGCTCTACCATCAACATAGACAGGGGGCATCCTCTACACCTAGAGGAGAGGAGGTTCTACCATCACCATAGACAGGGTGAACCCTTTACATGTAGAGGAGAGGAGGTTCTACTATCACTATAGACAGGAGGTATTCTCTACACCTAGAGGAGAGGAGGTTGTACCATCACCATAGACAGTTGGGATCCTCTACACCTATAGGAGAGATGGTCCCACCATCACCATAGATAATGGGCATCCTCTACACCTAGAGGAGAGAAGGTTCCACCATTAACATAGACGGGGGGCATCCTCTACACCTAGCGATGGGCTTACCATCACCATAGACAGGGGAATTCCTTACACCTAGAGGAGAGGAGGTTCTACCATCAGCATAGACAGGGGACATCCTCTACACCTAGAGGAGAGTAGGTTCTACCATCACCATAGACAGCAACATCCTTTACACCGAGAGGAGAGGAAGTTCTACCATCACCATAGACAGGGGGTATCCTCTACACCTAGAGGAGAGGAGGTTCTACCATCACCATAGACAGGGGGCATCCTCTACACCTAGAGGAGAGAATGTTCTACCATCACCAAAGACAGAGGGCATCCTCTACACCTAGAGGAGAGAAGGTTCTACCATAACCATAGACAGGGGGCATCCTCTACTCCTAGAGGAGAGGAGGTTCTACCATCGCCATAGACAGGGGGATCATCAACACATAGAGGAGAGGAGGTTCTACCATCACCATAGACAGGGGACATCCTCTACACCTAGAGGAGAGGAGGTTCTACCATCACCATATACAGGGGGCATCCTCTACTCCTAGAGTAGAGGAGGTTCTACCATCACCATAGACAGGGGGCATCCTTTACACCTAGAGGAGAGGAGGTTCTACCATCACCATAGACAGGGGGCATCCTCTACACCTAGAGGAGAGGCTGTTCTGCCATCACCATAGACAGGGGGCATCCTCTACACCTAGAGGAAAGGAGGTTCTACCATCACCATAGACAGGGGGCATCCTCTACACCTAGAAGAGAGGTGATTCTACCATTACCATAGACAGGGGCATCCTCTACACCTAGAGGATAGGGGGCTCTACCATTACCATAGACAGGGGCATCCTCTACACCTACAGTAGAGGAGGTTCTACCATCACCATAGACAGGGGGCATCCTCTACACCTACAGGAGAGGAGGTTCTACCATCACCATAGACAGGAGGCATCCTCTACACCTAGAGGAGAGGAGGTTCTACCATCACCATAGACAGGAGGCATCCTCTACACCTAGAGGAGAGGAGGTTCTACCATCACCATAGACAGGGGTCATCCTCTACACCTAGAGGAGAGGAGGTTCTACCATCACCATAGACAGGGGGCATCCTCTACACCTAGAGGAGAGGAGGTTCTACCATCACTATAGACAGGGGCATCCTCTACACCTAGAGGAGAGGAGGATCTACCATCACCATAGACAGGGGGCATCCTCTACACCTAGAGGAGAGGAGGTTCTACCATCACCATAGACAGGGGGCATCCTCTACACCTAGAGGAGAGGAGGTTCTACTATCACCATAGACAGGGGGCATCCTCTACACCTAGAGAAGAGGAGGTTCTACCATCACCATAGACAGGGTTTTTTTCCCATGCGAGCAGTGTGACTATGGAGCTCTCTGTCGGAGTAGGTTGTTATGGCTAATACATGGTAGATGTTTTGCAACTGCAGAGCAATAATATCACATTGTATGGGAATATGATTTTCAGGAAGTTATTCTGACCGCTATATTAGTGGCCGGGAAGGACTTTTTCCATGTTTTGGGCCTATTGACACCAGCTGTGCATTGTTTTTGCCTTCTTCTGTATCCGCGTGGTACCAGTGATTAGGTTGGACTCGTTGGACTGATGATAATATTATTTCCACCCATTAAGAACTCATCCTCCAGCAGAGTAAAGAATTAATGACGATGTTGTTGTAGATTCAATAAGCTGCTGGGTCATAAGCATCAACTGAGAAGTTTTTCTTTATTCACATGAAACATGTATCTGGCCAATAGGAACACACGGAAAAGTATTCGAACATTTACATATTCAAAATGAGAAAATAAATGACAATTGTAAACACAATGGATGAGCAAACTCTTATGGCTCCATATGGCTCCATTACTGCCAGACTCTGTATCCAGAGATGTCACATCTAAAGTGCACGTCTGTCAATTCCACATCATCGCCATCCGCTGTCAGTTCTGTACGTACACCCTCCCATTGATAACCATTTCCATGTGGACATCCGTGTGCCCCTCCAACCACTGGGGAGCCAGTAGGACATGGAATGTCACAGGAAGGTCCCAGGGACCACGATGAAACTTTACGATGGTCCAGCAGGAATTGGGTGACCCTATTAGGGTTTTATCTTTACCCGTTAAAGTTTTGTATAAATCGCCATCACCTTTGATCTCTGTATGGGGTTATCAAACCTGGCGAGTAGCCCCACAGGAGCCCCTCAAACTCTACGCAATGCTGTTCCATGCACCGTTACTTCATGTATGTGTCATGGTGTCAGTGTTTCCACATCTTGGGGCACATGTACTAAGGGTCCGAATCCCGCTTTTCCGAATCTTAGTTTTACCCTGGGTTTTTGGCGCACGTGATCGGATTGTGTCGCATCGGCGCCGGCTTGCATGCGACAAAAAACGGGGGGCATGGGCGTCGGAAAACCCGACGGATTCGAAAAAATAGCGCTATTTTTTTAAAAAGTGTCGCTTGACACGCACTTACATACACCAGGAAGAGGATGGTGAACTCAGGCGGACCTTGGCGCAGCAGCGACACCTGGTGGATATCGGGTGCACGGACCTTAGTGAATCCCGGCAGACCCGAATCATCATCGAAGAACGCGCCACTAGATCACGAATGGACCGGTAAGTAAATGTGCCCCATTGTGTTCATCATTTCAGTGCATTATGGCAATAGAACTGGGATGATTCCCATTGGCCGGTGGATTCTCTGGCATGAACCCGTCTGTCGGACTGGATATTTCATCCTGCTGCCTCATTTCTTGTGGAATAGTATTTATTCTTCACAGGTTTATAAAGGGAACCTGTCACAAGGGACCTTATTTTCACTACAGACAGGATGCAGGAGCCCATTACTCCTGCAGTGCACATATGTATTTCTACTTTCTCTGAGTATGTGCATTACAATATAATCGTGTATTATAACTTACCTTACTCCCTGACAGAATCCTCTTTGTAGTCCCAGGGGTTGGGCTTTGGTTTTCATGCATTTAAAAAATATATATAACGTGTCCGTGCTGCATACTCCTCAGCTTTCAGCCACCACCTTTGTGCTCCTGTACAGCTCCTCCCTCCCCAACTGTGCTGTGAGCTCGGTTTCTGTAAAGGAGCATAAAGGTGGGGGCTGAGAGTTGAGGAGTGAGCAGCACAGACAAATCACGTATTGTTTTTTGAAATGCATCCAATCCAAAGCCCAACCCCTGGGACCATACAGAGGATTCTGTAACCAGTCTGTAGTGAAAATGAGGTCCCTGGTGACAGGTTCTCTTTAATTGGCGTAAAAAGAACATTTTTAGAAGGAAATCAACTTTTTGTAAATGACCCGGAACAAGCAGGAGATGCTGAGATACAGCTTGGACCCGGGAGACATATGGTATCTGTGTCCATCGGTCTTATCACTCTTGGCTCCTTAGGTTTGGATCATAAATCTTCTTTCATTTCTTACTTTTAAAGATGGCGAGAAATCTATTTGGTTTCTTCGCTCCCTGAGCTTCTTTCTCGGCCTGGAGCTCTTTTGCTTTCTGATCTTGGCTCTCCTGTTCTTTAATCCTTTCCAGCTCCTGTTGTTTTCTTCTCAGGTCCTCCTGCAGCTTCTGTTCTTCTCTCTCTCTTTGTTTCCTCCTCGCCTCCTCCTGTTCCCTTAGTATCTTCTCCCTCTCAGCTTTCTCTTTAGCCTTTCTGTTCTCTTCTTCCCTCTGCTTTGCCCTCATATCAGCCTCATGGACATATTTGAGGACAAATTTCCTCCTCTCTGCCGTCTCCTTCACTGGATCTCGAGGGATTTTCTCTACACGAAACTGAACGTCCTTAATGACTTCACACAAGAACTTCAGGAGCTCCTCGTGTTTTCCTCTGGTTTTCATGTGATCTTTTTGGGTGTAATTCTCAAATGAAAAGATCCTGTCCACCCCGATGTCCCTGAATATTCCCTCTGTTGCAATCAAGGATCCGGCTGTCTTACGGGTGAGGACGACTATAGGAAAAACTCCTGGAATAGAAGGTACAAGAGACAAATCAGAGGAGCTCAAGCCTGACCTGGGGACTTCTACTGCACTGAGGGTTTAGACTATGGAAATGCACTATTAGGGTTTAGACAAGTCCAGTACAACAATAAGTTGATCCCCACCCCATCCCTCAACCACAGAAGTCCAGGAACCTGAGATCTGAGGGACCGTGTGCAAAGTCTACACATTCTGAGTACTGAATACTGTCCGTCACAGGGAGGGACCACACTGGTCAAAGTGGTTTCTGTCACAGGTGCTCCCGCGACCCATATCTCAGGTCATGGGCTCACCCGTGCCCCTCCATGTGTGCTCCCGCGGCTTACCTCTCCCCGCACCTGATTCTGGACCTCGGCCTGCGCGTGCTCATCCACGTCTACTAGGGCAGAAAATTTAAAGGGCCAGCACAAACAAGCTTCTCCTTGCACATCCTGACAGATATTCGTGCCTTGTGCCTTAGAAAAATCTTTGTCTCATGCCCTGCGCTGTTATTGTGATTTCCCGTTGTGACCCCGTTTGTGACTTCCGCTCCTCCGCTGCCTGTCCAGACCAATTGCTACGTCCCCGATCATGTGCTGCCGTCTTGACCTCCTGCCTGTTCCCGACCATGAGTTTGGCTGATGATTTTGTGCTACGCCTTGGCTGCCACTGCGGACAAAGTCGCCCCTGTGGAACGACCTGGTGGCACCACACCGCAACAAGTCCAACCCGCTATGCGGAGGCTCTGGTGAAAACTGGGTACGACTGAGACTCCGTTCCCTGGTTTCGGCTTACGTCATCGTCCGCTGCGGTTTAGAGGATCCACTCCCCCAGAAGCTTTACAGTTTCCTTCCGTACAGTCTTTGTACAGTAACAGAACCCTGCAGTGCAGGAGCCATAAGGAACCAGGATACACCTCCAGCAATCTCTTCCTGGGTCTCCATAGGTACCAGATATGATTCTGGACTCTGCTTGTTATGGAGGCAAAAAATTGCTGTTACTGAGGTGCAGCCACATCTCACGAATAATCTAGTGACCTACTGTAGGGTCCTGCGAGTCACCACCTCCCTGTGGACTGATGTCCTTCTCTGTGATATCACTATAGAACTGATGTCCCGCTGGGAGGTGGGAAGTCCAAACCTCCAGAGACCGAACACTCGCCTGAAGCCAGCACAAGACTCTAAATAGTTCTCATAATAATGACTACTGAAAAGTGATGTCTACGGATCTAGAGGTCCCATGATATTATAATGAGGAGCCTCTGCTGTGCTCATGGCTCAGAAAATGCCTTCCTACATCCCAGTGACCATTGTAACGAGTGCAGAAGCTGAGACACTTATGAGGAAAAGCCTAAAATCAATGAGGAGAACCCAGAATCAAACCTCTTCAAGTAAAAGCAATGGTGGTTGTATCCGCGCATCCTTGCATCACAGAACTTGTCTGAAACATCCAGGGGCCGCATCAGGTGTAACACCCTAGGGTCCTACAGTCAGCACCCCCTTATTATTACACATGTATAATACCTGTCAGCATCTGTGCAGTGTGAAATAAAGATTTTAGATCCTCCTTCTCCTGCAATGTGATTTCATTTCTTACACTAAAAAAGAATAAATAACAAAAATCTCAAAATAATCAATTACAATAGGAACAAGGTACATGAGAAATCATTATATCTAGCTCTTACATCACAATATCAACTATGTACAGGAATATAACTACTATAATACTGCCCCCTATGTACAGGAATATAACTACTATAATACTGCCCCCTATGTACAGGAATATAACTACTATAATACTGTCCCCTATGTACAGGAATATAACTACTATAATACTGCCCCCTATGTACAAGAATATAACTACTATAATACTGCCCCCTATGTACAGGAATATAACTACTATAATACTGCCTCCTATGTACAGGAATATAACTACTATAATACTGCCCCCTATGTACAGGAATATAACTACTATAATACTGCCCCCTATGTACAAGAATATAACTACTATAATACTGCCCCCTATGTACAGGAATATAACTACTATAATACTGCCCCCTATGTACAGGAATATAACTACTATAATACTGCCCCCTATGTACAAGAATATAACTACTATAATACTGCCCCCTATGTACAAGAATATAACTACTATAATACTGCCCCCTATGTACAGGAATATAACTACTATAATACTGCCCCCTATGTACAGGAATATAACTACTATAATACTGCCCCCTATGTACAAGAAGATAACTACTATAATACTGCCCCCTATGTACAGGAATATAACTACTATAATACTGCCCCCTATGTACAAGAATATAACTACTATAATACTGCCCCCTCTGTACAAGAATATAACTACTATAATACTGCCCCCTATGTACAGGAATATAACTACTATAATACTGCCCCCCAATGTACAGGAATATAACTATTATAATACTGCCCCCTATGTACAGGAATATAACTACTATAATACTGCCCCCTATGTACAGGAATATAACTACTATAATACTGCCCCTATGTACAAGAATATAACTACTATAATACTGCCCCCTATGTACAGGAATATAACTACTATAATACTGCCCCCTATGTACAGGAATATAACTACTATAATACTGCACCCTATGTACAAGAATATAACTACTATAATACTGCCCCCTATGTACAGGAATATAACTACTATAATACTGCCCCCTATGTACAGGAATATAACTACTATAATACTGCCCCCTATGTACAGGAATATAACTACTATAATACTGCCCCCTATGTACAGGAATATAACTACTATAATACTGCCCCCTATGTACAGGAATATAACTACTATAATGCTGCCCCCTATGTACAAGAATATAACTACTATAATACTGCCCCCTATGTACAGGAATATAACTACTATAATACTGCCCCCTATGTACAAGACTATAACTACTATAATACTGCCCCCTATGTACAGGAATATAACTACTATAATACTGCACCCTATGTACAGGAATATAACTACTATAATACTGCCCCCTATGTACAGGAATATAACTACTATAATACTGTCCCCTATGTGCAGGAATATAACTACTATAATACTGCTCCCTATGTACAGGAATATAACTACTATAATACTGCACCCTATGTACAGAAATATAACTACTATAATACTGCCCCCTATGTACAGGAATATAACTACTATAATACTGCCCCCTAAGTACAGGAATATAACTACTATAATACTGCCCCCTATGCACAAGAATATAACTGCTATAATACTGCCCCCTATGTACAGGAATATAACTACTATAATACTGCCCCCTATGTACAAAAATATATCTGCTATAATACTGCCCCTATGTACAAGAATATAACTACTAAAATACTGCCCCCTATGAACAGGAATATAACTACTATAATACTGCCTCCTATGTACAAGAATATAACTACTATAATACTGCCCCCTATGTACAGGAATATAACTACTATAATACTGCCCCCTATGTACAAGAATATAACTACTATAATACTGCCCCCTATGTACAAGAATATAACTACTATAATACTGCCCCCTATGTACAAGAATATAACTACTATAATACTGCCCTCTATGTACAGGAATATAACTACTATAATACTGCCCCCTATGTACAGGAATATAACTACTATAATACTGCCCCCTATGTACAGGAATATAACTACTATAATACTGCCCCTATGTACAAGAATATAACTACTATAATGTTGCCCCTATGTACAGGAATATAACTACTATAATACTGCCCCCTATGTACAGGAATATAACTACTATAATAGGGGTTATATCCCTGTACCTAGGGGGCAGTATTATAGTAGTTATACTTCTGTACATAGGGGGCAGTATAATAGTAGTTATATTCCTGTAAATAGGGGGCAGTATTATAGTAGTTATATCCCTGTACCTAGGGGGCAGTATTATAGAAGTTATATTCCTGTACATAGGGGGCAGTATTATAGTAGTTATATTCTTGTACATAGGGGGCAGTATTATAGCAGTTATATTTTTGGATGAGGGGGGAATATAACTACTATAATACTGCCCCCCAGGTACAGGGATATAACTACTATAATACTGCCCCCTATGTACAAGAATATAACTACTATAATACTGCCCCCTATGTACAGGAATATAACTACTATAATACTGCCCCCTATGTACAAGCATATAACTACTATAATACTGCCCCCTATGTACAAGAATATAACTACTATAATACTGCCCCCTATGTACAATAATATAACTACTATAATACTGCCCCCTATGTACAAGAATATAACTACTATAATACTGCTCCCTATGTACAGGAATATAACTACTATAATACTGCCACCTATGAACAATAATACAACTACTATAATACTGCCCCCTTGCTGTGAGGACGTGTATGAGCTGATCTCCTGAGTCTCTGCATGTCTGGAGCTAGCCCAGGGCGGGGCCACCCTGGGTGGGGAGATTCCCCAGGCAAGGCCCAGGCTTCCAGGCCTACACCGGGAGTGAACTCCCAAAAACCTTCTAGGGATGCAAATCCCAAAGTAAGCAGTAAAGATTGTGGACAGATTGCAGACAATGCGGTTGTGGTGAGAAAGAATGAAAAAGTGGAAGTAACTGAAGCAGCAATGAAAGCGTCAAGTTCTATGAGCAGCCAGCGTGGAGGAGCTCAGGTGATGCAGCAGAGTGTGAGATCAGCAGCAGGTGCACAGCCCCCCACTCCTGCACCCAGACAGAGGAGAACATCATTGGAGAGACAGACCCTGTGAGAGAACCTGCAGCAGAGGGATGTGGTGTCCAGCATGGCCTGCACAGGCCGCACCAGGTCAGCAGTAAAGCCACAGAGTGTTACCATGAGCACTGCTATGTGTGAACAGGCCCCTGCAAGTGCAAGCCACAAGCCTGGGAAGGAGACAGGTGCACCCAAACCATCTGGAGCTGCACCCAGACCAGCAAAGCAGGGGAAGGAGACCGCGCGGGCACCGGAGCTGCAGTTGGCGGAGGAGATACCGACTCTGGTAAGGAGGATGGGGGAGCTGACTAATCACAAGAAAATGCTGCAATTGCAAATTGACTGTATGTATTCACTTAGAACTGCGCACCCTGAGAGCAGCACCCTGTATAACTCCAAGCTGCAGGGACTAGGCATAGAGCTGGCACAGGTGGTCAGGGATATGGACTGTGTCCTGGAGAGGATGGGACCCCTGGCCGAGTCTTACAGGAACCAGGAGCGCTTCTCCCAGCAGAGGCAAAGCGGTGACTCTGGGCCCCGGGCCCCTACAGCACAAGCAGGACCTGTCCCCCCAGATGTACCCCAACGTGTGACACAGATTCTCAGGCCTGCGAGCTTCTCATTCCAGAAGGGACAGACACCAGATCAGCCGCAGAGCTCTGCAGCAGTCCCAGAGCAGGTGCATGGACCTGTAGTACCACAAGTCCCAGCAGTGTCTGTGCAGCAGCAAGATGGTGAACTTTTATCTATGGGTCAGGGTGATGCGGTGACCCAGGAGAACTCTAACGTGCTTGAGACTGGGGACACTGTAGGACATTCTGCTTTACCTGCGGGGTTGGGGGATGGAGGGGACCCTCAGTCTATCTGGGAGGTACAGCCACCGGAGGATAACATAGAGGTGGATGGGGGGCAGGGGGTGGCGCAGAATGATGCTTGTGACTTCCCCCCTTTAACATCGAGCCCCCTTGTAAAGTCAGGTCTCTCTAGATCAGACCCTCCCCCCAATACCCGTAGTGAGCCCCATCCGGAACCTCCTAAAAACGCCTGGAGCCGCGGCGCTCCCTCCTTCACCTCCGGCGCACACTACTCCGGGCAGGCGTTCAAAAGGAGGAATGTGGTGCGCTTTAAGAACAGAGGCGCAAAGGAAGATCTCCCGGATAGGAGGTTTGTGGTGCGGGATCTCCTTTGTCACCAGATGGGGTTCTCACCAGATGATATCCTGGCAGTCATCAACCTTCCAGACAGACAGGGCTATGATGTCAGCTTTAAGCTAATGTCAAGTCTGGACAGGTTCTGGGATAAACTCCCCCGGTTCAGGGACACTGATGGTTGGAGCAAGTTTGTGTTCGTCCCCATATCCAGGCCAGGTACCGTGGTGGTCAATGTGATATTCTGGAACGAGTCGGTTCCTCCTCAGGACATTCTAGTGTGGCTCAGGCGCCATTGTGATCTGCTGTCTGACCTCACTAAGAACCGAGACGCCGACGGTATCTGGACTGGAGGGTGGAAGGTTCTGGTGAAGTTGAGGCAGTTTAACAACATTACCCTGCACCTCCCTAACTCCTTCTATATAGGCAGAGAAAAGGGCGTCTGCTTCTATCCCGGACAACCACGGAAGTGCTTCAGGTGTGGTACGATCGGTCACGTGGCCAAAGTATGTACAGTAGTAAAATGCAACTTGTGTGGGGAGGTCGGCCATCTCAGTGCCACCTGTGAAATGGTCAGATGCAACCTCTGCGGAGAGATGGGCCACCCGCACAAGGATTGCCCGGAGGCCTGGCATAACATCGCCAGGGATTTTTCTGATGATGAAATGGTGCAGGAGGCAGATGCCTTAGAGGAGGAGGCCCTGGTGTCGGGGCAAATTCTGACCAGGCGGGAGGTACAGGGGTCAGGTGATGCAGAACCCCAGCAGTCAGTCAGCGCTCAGGGGAGTGTGGAGGTTGTAACCCACGACCAGCCTCAGGCAGCCACCTCTGTAACATCTACTGAATATGAGGAGGTGAAAAAGAATAAAAGGAAGAAAAAAGATAAATCCTCCCGTAGGCCTGAGGAGTACAGTGCGGAGCCTAAGTCCAGGAGGAAGTCTAGCGGTGATGCCGGGGTCATGGTCCTCTCCAACAGGTTTGATGCTCTGTCAGAGTCTGATGGGGACTTTGAAAAAGAGCTAGAAAGAATTGATAATGAGTGTGAGGTGGACACAGGGGATCCTCCAACTAAGAAGAAGCCCCCTCCTGTAGAGACCGCTGAGGATTCAGACATGGAGACAGGTGGAAGACAGGGGGACTTTGACTCTGACTCATGATGATGGGGGTCGCTGCTCTGCTCTTTATCGTTGTAATGGCTGGGTTCTCTCTAAAAGTTGCTTCCAGCAACGTCAACAGCATTAAAGTAAGAAGGACCAGACACGCAGTATATGACCACCTGAGATATCTGGACGCTGATGTCATCTTCCTGCAGGAGACCCGTCTGACCACCTTGGGGCATCTCCGTGAGGCTGAGCGTGAGTGGCGGTCTGGTCCTTCTTACTGGTCACTGGCTGTGGAGCCGTACGCCGGGGTCGCCATACTGTTTAACACCACAGACGTGACGGTGCACAGGCTGACGGAGGTCGATATGGGGAGGTGCCTGGTGCTAGAAGTGACCATCCATGGTAGGCGGCTCCGGCTGATCAACATCTATGGCCCACAGACAGTGACAGAGAGAATCCAGCTGTTCAATGAGGTGAAGCAGCATTTATTTACCTCTATCCCTGTGATAATGGCGGGCGACTTTAATGTTGTCATGACTTCAGGTGACCGGTCCTCAGGCAGAGCAGTGGTCAGGGACTCCAGGGTCCTACAGAGCATATTATCACAGGCAAACCTACGTGATGTATTTACCTTGGACGGGAGGAAGCCTCGGTACACCTATACGTGTGCTGACAGGCACAGCAGGATCGATATGGCATTTGTGAGTCCCTCAGAGAATGTTAGTGGTATAAGCGAGAAGGTTGTTCCATATTCTGATCATCTTATCTTATTGTTTCACCTAGGAGCCACTAACCGCTCGGACATTGGTCGGGGGTTATGGAGGCTCAATTCTAGCATCCTGGATGATGCCTATGTCCGGAATTGTATCCACTCCCTTTTTCAGGAACAGCTCCAGAGACAGGACTTTTATGACAACATATCTGACTGGTGGGAGAACGTCAAGGAGGAGATCAGGTCCCTCTTAAAGAGACTGTCAGTGAGAAAGGGTAAGAGTAAGTACAGCCAGTATCTCAAGCTGCGGAAAGAATTGGAGTCACTGTATTCGGCGGGAGGGGGGGACAAACAAAAGATTGACCGACTGAAGTCTGAAATAAAGCAGTATCAGTACAGCCGCTACACGTCCCTGGTTATCGAGCGGGACTACGGAAAACTGAGCGTGCCTGATCCATATGAAAATTGCCGGGAACGTGTGGCCAAGAAATCGATCACAGGTCTCACTGACTCCCAGGGAGTTTTACAGGAATCTCGGGAGGGTATCCTGGGGGTGGTGAGATCCTACTATGCTGAGTTATTTCAGAAGAAGGTTTTGGATAAAGACAAAATGGCTCAATTCTTGGAGGCAACTCCAGGCCCTGACACTAAAGATTTGGACTTTTCTCCTTTGACAGCAGGAATAACAGAGGAGGAGGTTAAAGAGGCCATTGATAAGTTATATCTGAAGAAGGCACCAGGTCCTGATGGTATAACATGTGAATTCTATAAGAAGTTCAGAGACCTCTTAGCCCCGATCCTTGTGGATGTGTTTACCAATTGTCTAGAAAATCACCTGATGCCTCCATCCATGAGGGTCTCATCGCTAATTCTGCTGTCCAAAGGTAAGGAGCCTAGCGACATCAAGAACTGGAGGCCGATCGCCCTCTTGAATGTCGACAGGAAAATTCTGGCAAAAATTCTATTCTCTAGATTAGTCTGTTTGTCCCCGGCACTGTTGGCAGGCTCTCAGTACGGCACAGTAAAAGGGCGGAACATCTCTGGAGCAGTCATCTCGATAAGAGAGATGTTTGAGAGATGTAAAGCTCTGAGGTGTGGGAGATATGTTGTAGGTCTGGACCAGGCTAAAGCCTTTGACAGGGTTGATCACGATTATCTATGGGCCACTTTGTCAAAGTACGGTATTCCGGGACAATTTATAGATTGGCTGAGAACTTTGTACAGAGAGGCGAAGAGCTTTCCTCTGATCAATGGTTGGCAGGGGGACACTTTTGAAGTAGAGGCAGGGGTACGACAGGGCTGCCCCCTGAGTCCACTGCTGTATGTGTTTGCCATAGACTTGTTTCTGCGATCACTGCAGCGGTGTGATTTTCGAGGGGTGCCGGTCCCCCATTGCTTGCCTTTGAAGGTAGTCGCCTACGCGGATGATGTGACTGTGGTGATATCTGAACCTCGTGAGGTGGAGATGTTGTCTGCAGCCATCAGAAGTTACTCAGAGGCCTCCGGGTCTCTGGTCAACCTAGAGAAGAGTCAAGCTTTCTGGACATTGGATACTGCTCCTGGCTTTGATCTGCCACAATTCGCCAAGGCCTCCACCCATATTAAGATCCTTGGGATTAAATTCGGGAGGGAAGATAATGCCAAACTAAATTGGGAAGAGAAGTTGGAAACCGGAAATGTAAAGGTTCAGCGATGGAAGAACTGGAGGCTGACCTATAGAGAAAGGGTTACTCTGATGAAGACTTACCTGGTCCCTGTCTTCCTCTACGTCTCTGTCGTATTTCCTTTGCCAGAATCTTTCTCCGCTAGGCTCTTTAGCCTGTTCTTCCAGCTTTTATGGGGGAACAGGTTGAACCCAGTAAAAAGAGGGATCACCTACCTGCAGAGGAGAGAGGGTGGGCTGGATATGTTAAATCCAAGGGTTTTCTTTGACTCCATGTTTCTGAAAGTTAATTTCGGTTGCCTGGACTCAAACAATGGTCTCCTGTGGGTAAGTAGTGTCAGGGACTGGATATTGCCTTTTGCAGAGTCTTGGGTGCGAGGCGGCAGTCTCAAGAGGGGCCGATGGACTCCTGGCTTCCTCCCCCAGTATCTGGAGTATGGGATACGGTGTTTGAAAAAGTGGAGAATAGATAAGACCTATCTGGAGAGTAGGACCAGGAAGGAGCTGTACACTAATATCTGTAGGACCTTCTATACAGTACAGCCAGCTCTGAGGGACTGCACAACGGCCACCCTGCAGGAAAGCCTGAGGTTCCTCAATAGTCTGAGACTCCCTGCAAAGCTCTTTGATATCGCCTGGTTGTCCTTACATGGGAGGCTCTTTGTCAGGGGCAATTTAAAATTCTTGAGTCTCTCTGAGCGTTTGTGCCCCTTGGGATGTCAGCAGGAGGAGACCATGGAGCATTTCACTACTGAGTGCCCGGGAGGGAGGCAGATATGGCAGGAGGTGTCCCACAGACTCAAAATAGGAAGACTGCAGTCTCTGACCTACCCAGAGATCATCTATGGGGTAACACCACAGGTAGCCGGCATAGACCAAGGGACCATGTACCTGATCATCACCACAATTAAATACTATCACTGGCACACCAGGACCAGAGTGTCTGCACACAACGAGTCCTTCCAGCCCATGACCGCTGTAACCCAAATACTCTCAGAGCTGAGGTGGATACGATCCATAGAGGTTAGAAAGAAGAGTAATAATGTTAAGTTATGGAGGAACATATGTCTGGGGTAACTGATCAAGTAATTATATTAATTTCCACATTTTTTTTTTTTTTTTTTTTTCTTTTTACCAGTAATGGACTTTTTGAGTTAAGATTATTATGAATTTATTATTTTCTGATCAGTATGATATTTGTTAATTAACTGTTTGTTAATTCTGATGAGAATGTATTGTAATATTTTCTGTTTGTTTATACTAATAAAAATTGCCCCCTATGTACAAGAATATAACTACTATAATACTGCCCCCTATGTACAGGAATATAACTACTATAATACTGCCCCCTATGTACAAGAATATAACTACTATAATACTGCTCCCTATGTACAAGAATATAACTACTATAATACTGCCTCCTTTGTACAAGAATATAACTACTATAATACTGCCCCTATGTACAGAAATATAACTAGTATGATACTGCCCCCTATGTACAAGAATATAACTACTATAATACTGCCCCCTATGTACAAGAATATAACTACTATAATACTGCCCCCTATGTACAAGAATATAACTACTATAATACTGCCCCCTATGTACAATAATATAACTACTATAATACTGCCCCCTATGTACTGGAATATAACTACTATAATACTGCCCCCTATGTACAGGAATATAACTACTATAATACTGCCCCCTAGGTACAGGGATATAACTACTATAATACTGCCCCCTATGTACAAGAATAAAACTACTATAATACTGCCCCCTATGTACAGGAATATAACTACTATAATACTGCCCCCTATGTACAAGCATATAACTACTACAATACTGCCCCCTATGTACAAGAATATAACTACTATAATACTGCCCCCTATGTACAATAATATAACTACTATAATACTGCCCCCTATGTACAGGAATATAACTACTATAATACTGCCCTCTATGTACAGGAATATAACTACTATAATACTGCCTCCTGTGTACAGGAATATAACTACTATAATACTGCCTCCTGTGTACAGGAATATAACTACTATAATACTGCCCCCTATGTACAGAAATATAACTACTATAATACTGCCCCCTATGTACAGGGATATAACTACTATAATACTGCGCCCTGTGTACAGGAATATAACTTCTATAATACTGCCCCCTATGTACAGGAATATAACTACAATAATACTGTCCCTATGTAGAAGAATATAACTACTATAATACTGCCCCCTATGTACAAGAATATAACTTTAGTAATACTGCCCCTATGTACAAGAATATAACTACTATAATACTGCCCCCTATGTACAGGAATATAACTACTATAATACTGCCCCTATGTACAGGAATATAACTACTATAATACTGCCCCCTATGTACAGGAATATAACTACTATAATACTGCCCCCTATGTACAGGAATATAACTACTATAATACTACCCCCTATGTACAGGAATATAACTACTATAATACTGCCCCCTATGTACAAGAATATAACTACTATAATACTGCCTCCTATGTACAGGAATATAACTACTATAATACTGCCCCCTATGTACAAGAATATAACTACTATAATACTGCCCCCTATGTACAGGAATATAACTACTATAATACTGCCTCCTATGTACAAGAATATAACTACTATAATACTGCTCCCTATGTACAGGAATATAACTACTATAATACTGCCCCCTATGTACAAGAATATAACTACTATAATACTGCCCCCTATGTACAGGAATATAACTACTATAATACTGCCCACTATGTACAGGAATATAACTACTATAATACTGCCCCCTATGTACAGGAATATAACTACTATAATACTGCCCCTATGTACAGGAATATAACTACTATAATACTGCCCCCTATGTACAAGAATATAACTACTATAATACTGCCCCCTATGTACAAGAATATAACTACTATAATACTGCCCCCTTTGTACAGGAATATAACTACTATAATACTGCCCCCTATGTACAGGAATATAACTACTATAATACTGCCCCCTATGTACAGGAATATAACTACTATAATACTGCCCCCTATGTACAAGAATATAACTACTATAATACTGCCCCCTATGTACAAGAATATAACTACTATAATACTGCCCCCTTTGTACAGGAATATAACTACTATAATGCTGCCCCCTATGTACAGGAATATAACTACTATAATACTGCCCCCTATGTACAGGAATATAACTACTATAATACTGCCCCCTAAGTACAGGAATATAACTACTATAATACTGCCCCCTATGTACAAGAATATAACTGCTATAATACTGCCCCCTATGTACAGGAATATAACTACTATAATACTGCCCCCTATGTACAAAAATATATCTGCTATAATACTGCCCCCTATGTACAAGAATATAACTACTATAATACTGCCCCCTATGTACAGGAATATAACTACTATAATACTGCCTCCTATGTACAAGAATATAACTACTATAATACTGCCCCCTATGTACAGGAATATAACTACTATAATACTGCCCCCTATGTACAAGAATATAACTACTATAATACTGCCCCCTATGTACAAGAATATAACTACTATAATACTGCCCCCTATGTACAAGAATATAACTACTATAATACTGCCCTCTATGTACAGGAATATAACTACTATAATACTGCCCCCTATGTACAGGAATATAACTACTATAATACTGCCCCCTATGTACAGGAATATAACTACTATAATACTGCCCCTATGTACAAGAATATAACTACTATAATGTTGCCCCTATGTACAGGAATATAACTACTATAATACTGCCCCTATGTACAAGAATATAACTACTATAATACTGCCCCCTATGTACAAGAATATAACTACTATAATACTGCCCCCTATGTACAAGAATATAACTACTATAATACTGCCCTCTATGTACAGGAATATAACTACTATAATACTGCCCCCTATGTACAGGAATATAACTACTATAATACTGCCCCCTATGTACAGGAATATAACTACTATAATACTGCCCCTATGTACAAGAATATAACTACTATAATGTTGCCCCTATGTACAGGAATATAACTACTATAATACTGCCCCCTATGTACAGGAATATAACTACTATAATAGGGGTTATATCCCTGTACCTAGGGGGCAGTATTATAGTAGTTATATTTCTGTACATAGGGGGCAGTATAATAGTAGTTATATTCCTGTAAATAGGGGGCAGTATTATAGTAGTTATATCCCTGTACCTAGGGGGCAGTATTATAGAAGTTACATTCCTGTACATAGGGGGCAGTATTATAGTAGTTATATTCTTGTACATAGGGGGCAGTATTATAGCAGTTATATTTTTGGATGAGGGGGGGAATATAACTACTATAATACTGCCCCCCAGGTACAGGGATATAACTACTATAATACTGCCCCCTATGTACAGGAATATAACTACTATAATACTGCCCCCTATGTACAAGCATATAACTACTATAATACTGCCCCCTATGTACAAGAATATAACTACTATAATACTGCCCCCTATGTACAATAATATAACTACTATAATACTGCCCCCTATGTACAAGAATATAACTACTATAATACTGCCCCCTATGTACAAGAATATAACTACTATAATACTGCCCCTATGTACAGGAATATAACTACTATAATACTGCCCCCTATGTACAGGAATATAACTACTATAATACTGCCTCCTATGTACAGGAATATAACTACTATAATACTGCCCCCTATGTACAAGAATATAACTACTATAATACTGCCCCTATGTACAGGAATATAACTACTATAATACTGCCCCCTATGTACAGGAATATAACTACTATAATACTGCCTCCTATGTACAGGAATATAACTACTATAATACTGCCCCTATGTACAAGAATATAACTACTATAATACTGCCCCCTATGTACAATAATATAACTACTATAATACTGTCCCCTATGTACAGGATATAACTACTATAATACTGCCCCCTATGTACAGGAATATAACTACTATAATACTGCCCCCTCGGTGTAAGTTGTTCTCACCTGTGTATAAATACGGGGAAGACGAAATCTGAGGATTTGATTTCTTTTTCTGCTCTTGTAATTCTTTCTACCAGTTGAAATTCCTTAGCCCATTCCACTTTCTTCCCGAGGGGCAGCAGGTTACCTGGAGGGGTAACAGAGGGGGGGGGGGGTTATAGATACATTGGTGGCACTTTGGGTTTGATGCTGGTTGGCAGGTTCAGTAGTTGTATAGATTGTTGTAGATTCCCAATTATAAGGTGAGAGAACTGTCCAGGGCGGGAGGATGAGGGGGACGGAGCCGGAGGATGAGGGGGAAGGAGCCGGAGGATGAGGGAGAAGGAGCCGGAGGATGAGGGGAAAGGGGCCGGAGGATGAGGGGGAAGGAGCCGGTTCTCCGGGTGCAGATACAGGAGAAAAGTTTTATGAAAAGAGAATGTTCCAAGAAATTTTGTATAAACACCAATAAAACTAAAATAGAAAGTTCATGTTTATAGCAGCCAGAACCGACTCCTTACCCCCCAAAGATCCAAACACTCAATCAAATATCTGCAAAATGTGCAGCAGGAACAATGTGACACTGAAAGGTCACAGGTCATTCTATGTATAAGTTGATAGGAATTCATCCCAAATGGAGATAAAATGGCCACTGCCCTGCGAGGCTGCAGAGGATGCGTGTCCTACAGAGGCCCCCGGGGTTTACTATGATGTTTTGTAAGAATCTATCAGCCAATACAGAAGCTTCCACCTGATAAACCTTCTCCAAAACAGTGTACATTATCCCTGGATACAGACAGGAGAGAGAGCAATGTGAGAGTGCTGAGAGGAGACTGTCCCCAGATAGAGAAGGGAGGAGGAGCAGTGTGAGAGTGCTGAGAGGAGGCTGTCCCCAGATAGAGAAGGGAGGAGGAGCAGTGTGAGAGTGCTGAGAGGAGACTGTCCCCAGATACAGAAGGGAGGAGGAGAAATGTGAGAGTGCTGAGAGGAGACTGTCCCTGGATACAGAAGGGAGGAGGAGAAGTGTGAGAGTGCTGAGAGGAGACTGTCCCCGGATACAGAAGGGAGGAGGAGCAGTGTCCGAGTGCTGAGAGGAGACTGTCCCCGGATACAGAAGGGAGGAGGAGCAGTGTCCGAGTGCTGAGAGGAGACTGTCCCCAGGTACAGAAGGGAGGGGAGCAGTGTGAGAGTGCTGAGCGGAGATTGTACCTAGATACAGAAGATAGGGGAGTAGCGTCAGAATGCTGAGAGGAGACTGACCCCGGATTCATTAGCCCCAAATCGCATAGAGAGGGGTGAATTTTGTTCCAACAATTTTGCATTTTTTCTATTGGTTATTTAATTAATGAAATGTTTCTCTAAAAATAAATGCTTTGGCCCCCCCACATACCCACAAGAAGAAACATGGTGTGGTGTCCATTGATGGCTGGTTTAATTTTGGAGGATTTAAAATTTGCGGGTCACGAGCCTGAATATTTTGGGCTAAGTTTACAAGTCCCTACAGTCTCATTAGCCCCAAATCGCATAGAGAAGGGGCTGGGGACTGTAGGGGACTTCCGGTGATGGTGCAGAAGGCGGTTAAAAAGGCGATTGGCCCCTTCTTTAGGCGGTCCCAAAAAGGGGCTGGATTGGGCGGGCTTATTAGGGCCCGCCCCGTGGTTTTAAGAGCATTGGGGGCACATGGCAGGGCCTCTTTCCTTCTGCCCTCAGGACCGAGCGGTGTGAAGTCGCCCACCCACCCTTGCCCTCAGGTTAATTTTGGTTTACAGGTGGTTTTCCGGTTTCTGGCTGTTCTTTCTGTCTTCCTTTCAGAAGTCACAGCATTGGTGGATTTTCACATGCCCGAAGGCGAGATGAAGGGGCCCACATGATGTCTGACGCCATTCGGGTGAAAGGTTTTTGCTCAAGAAGAAGCGAAGGGCTCGGATGGGCATGAATTTTGTTCCAACTGTTTTGCATTTTTTCTATTGGTTATTTAATTAATTAATTGTTTCTCTAAAAATAAATGCTGTGGCCCCCCCACATACCCACAACAAGGAACACGGTGTGGTGTCCATTGATGGCTGGTTTAATTTTGGAGGATTTAAAATTTCTGGGTCAAGAGCCTGAATATTTTGGGCTAAGTTTACAAGTCCCTACAGTCACAGAAGGGAGAAAGAGCAGTGTGAGAGTGCTGAGAGGAGACTGTCCCCAGGAACAGAAGGGAGGGGGAGCAGTGTGAGAGTGCTGAGAAGAGACTGTCCCCGGATACAGAAGGGAGGAGGAGCAGTGTGAGAGTGTTGAGAGGAGACTATCCCCGAATACAGAAGGGAGGGGAGCAGTGTGAGAGTGCTGACAGGAGACTGTCCCCAGGAACAGAAGGGAGGAGGAGCAGTGTGAGAGTGCTGAGAAGAGGCTGTCCCCGGATACAGAAGGGAGGAGGAGCAGTGTGAGAGTGCTGAGAAGAGGCTGTCCCCGGATACAGAAGGGAGGAGGAGCAGTGTCAGAGTGTTGAGAGGAGACTATTCCCGAATACAGAAGGGAGGAGGTGCAGTGTGAGAGTGCTGAGAGGAGACTGTCCCTGCATACAGAAGAGAGGGGGAGCAGTGTGAGAGTGCTGAGAGGAGACTGTCCCCAGGAACAGAAGGGAGGAGGAGCAGTGTGAGAGTGCTGAGAAGAGGCTGTCCCCGGATACAGAAGGGAGGAGGAGCAGTGTGAGAGTGTTGAGAGGAGACTATTACCGAATACAGAAGGGAGGAGGTGCAGTGTGAGAGTGCTGAGAGGAGACTGTTCCCAGATACAGAAGAGAGGGGGAGCAGTGTGAGAGTGCTGAGAGGAGACTGTCCCTGCATACAGAAGGGAGGGGGAGCAGTGTGAGAGTGCTGAGAGGAGACTGTCCCCGGATACAGAAGGGAGGAGGAGCAGTGTCCGAGTGCTGAGAGGAGACTATCCCTGGATACAGAAGGGAGGGGAGCAGTGTGAGAGTGCTGAGCGGAGGCTGTACCTAGATACAGAAGATAGGGGAGTAGCGTCAGAATGCTGAGAGTAGACTATCCCCGGATTCATTAGCCCCAAAACGCATAGAGAGGCATGAATTTTGTTCCAACTATTTAGCATTTTTTCTATTGGTTATTTAATTAATTAATTGTTTCTCTAAAAATAAATGCTGTGGCCCCCCCACATACCCACAAGAAGAAACATGGTATGGTGTCCATTGATGGCTGGTTTAATTTTGGCGGATTTAAAATTTCCGGGTCAAGAGCCTGAATATTTTGGGCTAAGTTTACAAGATTGCCCCATATGTCAGATGGGAGGGGGAGCATTTCCTTGCGGTGTTATAGTGAAGCTTTCTATTAACATAGGAAAGGCTTTGTATGTCAAAAAGGGGTTGTCAACTTTCAGCAAATAATTGATTGGTTTGCATAAGAAAAAGATATACATTTTTCCAATATACTTTCTGTATCAATTCCTCATGGTTTTTTAGATCTCTGCTTGCTGCCCTTCTATTGGAAGCATCGATGTTACTTCCAGTCATTGAACTCTGCCCATGGTCTTTTGATGGACACGCAGTTGGTCAAGCAGCTCATGTACCTACCTGTCCATCAACAAGCAGGGATCTAGAAAACTGCAGAATTGATATAGTAAGTAGATTGGAAAATTGTATAACTTTTCCTTACACAAACCATATCAATTATTTGCTGAAAGTGGGCGACCCCTTTGATATGTGATAAGGACATCTGGGTGGTCGTACATATACGTTTTCCTAAGTACAGAAAATTAATCCTCCTTTATACGAAAAATCTACTAAAATATCTGCTACATCATCATTCAAGAATTTCTTCCTGAGCTTCCTTGTCCCTTGTACTACCGATCCCTCAGTACTCACCGAGCTGAGCGTAGATTTCTCCATATTCGCGCTCATCCATCTTTGCACATCCTCGGTTGTCCACCAGGGTGATGTTCTCTGTCAGTTTATATGGGATTCTCTCTGTTGTACTCCCTCCATCTGATCCCCATGCCTTCGCCCAGTTCTTGAATTGCTGATCTTCCCAGACGTAGATACAAGTGTTGATGAACGAGGACTTCCCGTTACCTAAGAGGCCAAAGAGTTGGATGAGAATCCGGTTAAAGCCTTGGCTTCCTCTCTTACATCTATCAAAGCTGAAGTTCTGGATGAAATGTCTCATCTCATCGCTGTCCATGTTGTCTTCTTCGTCTTCTCACTGACTGACGGGACTGAAATGTGCATTTCTTGTTACCTTCCCTCATAAAGTCATAGATGTTTTTATCTTCTGTATGGTCCTGGACTCTGGTCACAGACTGAATCCTCCCAGCACTTCCTCATACTTCAGAAACTCAGATCCTTCTAGATAAACATCTGCCAGTACCCTGTATATGTATCATGTCTCTCCTGGTTAGAGATGGGCGAATTTGTTGAAATTTGGTTTGTCCCGATTCACAGAATTTTTTGAAAAAATTTGATTCGACCCAAATCGAATCATGAGGAACAACGTTAAAAAACAGATATTTCCTGGCTGCAGAGAGCTTTAGGGTGTTGTAGAATGTTATGCCATGCTTATATATGCATAGGGAGCGCGGTTTGGTCTTCAAACAATGCTGTGTTCTAGTATGACACGCACATGACAGCCGCCGCTCTTAAAATCGCTTCACTCTTCACTTCCATGTGCACTTACATAGGCCAACTTCCCCAAATAAGCGAAGCAGGAACGTAGCCTGACAAAGTAACGTCTGTGCCAGCTCAAAAGGACTGATGCCCCTACCTGTCCATCAACAAGAAGAGATCTAGAAAACTGTGCAGAATTGATACAGTAAGTAGATTGGAAAATTGTATAACTTTTCCTTACAAAAACAATATCAATTATTTGCTGAAAGTGGGCGACCCCTTTGATATGTGACAGCTGGGTTGTCGTACACATACATTTTCCTAAGTACAGAAAATGAATCCTCCTTTATGCGATTATTACTTTATAACTAAGATAATCTTGTAGACCATCTACTAAAAAATCTGCTACATCATCATTAAAGAATTTCTTCCTGAGCTTCCTTGTCCCTTGTACTACAGATCCCTCAGTACTCACCGAGCTGAGCGTAGATTTCTCCATATTCATGCTCATCCATCTTTGAACATCCTTGGTTGTCCACCAGGGTGATGTTTTCTGTCAGTTTGTACGGGAGTCTATCTTTTGGTTATCAATCCTGAGACTTTTCGTTCATTCTGACAGATGAAACGAGGGGGGAAACTAAACATAGTGGCAACGTCATAGAGTGGTGGAGGGTGAAAACAGCATTATGGAAATAACAGGGTGTTCCATGGAGACAGCGGTCATTTGGCAGGAGCATGAGTAGGCCGCAGAGTGGCACAATGACAAATTATGGAAGTGGCGGAAACATAGAAGGCCAAAGAATGGCACAATGACAGATTGTGGAGTTGGCGGCAGCAGCAGGAGGCCAGAGAGGGGCAGGTAGTTTGAATCCAGACTAATTTCTCATTGTTTGGAGGAGGCGTCATGGCTGATCTAATATGATGCATAACGCATTTTTGTGTTGAAATCCTGGCCGATCCAAGCCTGATTCATCTTGACAAAGGTCAGTCTCTCCACATTATGGGTGGACAAGCGAGTTCTCCTTGGAGTAACGATGGCCCCCGCCGCACTGAACACCCGCCCTGATGCCACACTACTGGCCAGGCAGGAAAGCTTCTCTACTGCAAACTCCGCAATTTGCGGCCACGCATCAAGTTTGGCTGACCAGTAGTCCAGGGGATCCTCTACCTGGAGTGGTAAAGTTGCCACCACCTGCTGGTGCAGGGTCTGCTCAATGTCCTGCTGCTGCTGGTTGTGGATACCCTCCTCACTAGGCAGGTGAAGGAAGTTGCTCATTAAGAACTCCAGACCTAAGCTGCTGCTGATGGAGCTGCTACTGCTCCAACCCCCCTCCCCCACCCAGCTCCCCACAGTATTATGTGAGCGATGACTGCCAGAAATCTCCCGGTCAGACCTGACAGAGGATGGACAATGGCACACACAGGCAGCGGCCAACTATTTCTCTATAGTATGCCAGTTGTTCCTCCCACTCAGCAGCTGGAAAAAAGTCACCCATTTTTGCCCGGTAGCGAGGGTCCAAGAGGAGGGAGAGCCAAAACTCATCCCTATGCCGAATGTTGACTATTCGACTGACACTAGTTAGGCAAAGCAGCATGCTGCGGGCCATCTGCGCAAGTGACCCTGAGGGACTCCCGGCCTCCATCTCCACTGTATATTGCCACGGTGCTGCTGGGTCATCTGGCTCATCTTCTACCTCCTCCGGATGCTCCTGCTCCTCCTCTCTTGTCGGAGTGCAAAAACCACTGATTTCACCAGACTCTGCTTGTGCTCCAATGTCCTCCTCCTCCAGGACTCTGGTCCGCTTGCATTATCAAAAAATCATTAATGGCTTTTCTCTGTTCATACAGGTGGTCTAACATATGGAGGCTGGAATGCTAACGGGTGGCTGAAGTGCATGCACAGTGTCCTGGCCATTTTTAGAATGTCATACAGATGGGTGGAAGACTTGAGGAACCAGATTAAACACATGCGCCATGCAGGGCGCATCGGCCATCACTCCTCGGTGCAGCGCAGACACCATGTTCCTCCCATTGTCCGTCACCATGGTTCCGATTTTCAGTTGTTGTGGAGAAAGCCACACATTGGGGCAGATTTACTTACCCGGTCCATTCGCGATCCAGCGGCGCGTTCTCTGCGGTGGATTCGGGTCCGGCAGGGATTCACTAAGGTAGTTCCTCCGACGTCCACCTGGTGGCGCTGAGGTTCCCCGAGGCCCACTGGAATGCCTTGAAGTTCATCGGCCTATTCCTGGTGAAGGTAAGTGCAAGTTCCGCAACACTTTTATTTTTTTAAATGTGGCGGTTTTTCCGAATCCGTCGGATTTTCGTTCGACCACGCCCCCCGATTTCCGTAGTGTGCATGCCGGCGCCGATGCGCCACAATACAATCGCGTGCGCCAAAATCCCGGGGCAATACAGGGAAAATCGGCGCAAATCGGGAATATTCGAGTAACACGTCGGGAAAACGTGAATCGGGCCCTTAGTAAATGACCCTCATTGATTTCTTGTTGCATGACGCGGAGCAGATCCTCCCCTGCGTGACACCGCTGTGCCCTGCACATGTGGTATGATGGAGCAGCACTTGTGGAGGTTGAGGTGGTGGTGGAGAAGGAGGAGGCGGACACCGGTGCAGGAGCAGCAGTTTGACAACGTGGAGGAGAAAGCGCCGTCTCTTGTGGAAGTTGTTGGTGTGGCTGGGCGGGAAGCACATTCACCCAGTGGGCCGTAAAGGACATGTACTGGCCCTGACCGTAGTTACAGCTCCACACGTCCGCGCTGCCGTGTACCTTGGAAGAAACTGATAAGCTCAAAGACTGGCCCACCTTCTGTTCTACATATTTGTGAAGGTCTGCCACTTCCTTTTTGGAAAAAAAAATTACGGCTTTGAACTCTCCACCTCGGTTCCGGCACAAGCCATTAGTTCTCTGAAGGGTGCAAAGTCCACAACTTGGAAAGGGAGGGACTGCAGTACCAACAACTTGGACAAGAGCACGGTCAGCTTCTGCACCTTAGGATGGCTGGACGCATACAGTTGTCTCTTTGTAATTGCCTCGCTCAACGACTGCTGGCACCATGCGTAGCGAGGAGGAGGAGCATCTGGACCGGGAGATGATGTCAAAGACAAACAGCTTCCTTTCGGCAGAGGTGCTGGAACCCTGACTGGCTGAAACGGTATGTGTGCCACTAGGTGCTGCTGCTGTTGCTACGACGGCAGGATGGACCTCCAGATCTGTTCCACATTTCTCCCAGGCCATTGGATGGTGACGCTGCACGTGTTGGCGCAGGGCCGTGGTGCCAACGCTTCACTTTCTGCCCGCAGATACGACATATACCCACGCTTGGCTCCTCTGGTGTCTTAACAAAAAAAAACTGCCACACCGCCAAGGTGGTGATTATACTGCCAACACTCTGCACTTAATGACTACTAACACCGCTGCCTCGCTGAGCCCCTGTGCCACTGCTTACTTGGACCTGCGAAACTGGGTTTGTATCCCAAGGGCGTTTGGCTCCCTTCCTCGGACTGCTGCCACCCTGCTGACTCACGGCCACAGTAGCGACTTGCTGCCTGCTCCGCTGCCTGACACGCAAGCTGACAGCCTCTTCTCCTGACGATGATGATGAATCCCTGGCTTCCCCCAGCTCCCAAGTATGATCAGCTACATCATCATGGATTTGTGTTTCCCTGTCACTGCTACTCTCCTCAATTGTCTCAGTATGCACAGTCCGACTACTTGCAAGTGCAACATAACCTCCCGTGCCACTCTCCCCATCTCTACTTTCCTGCACAAAGCAGCGGATGTCTGCCCCATCTCTTCACTGCCAAGCAGCTGCTGACTGTCCTTAAAGACTTTGTCCTCGCTGAATAGTGGCGCTGAGCCCAGGCCACCTAGTAGATCTCTGGCTGAGGGAAATGAACAGGACTGACGCTGGTTGAGGACAGGTGAGGGCCGCTGAACTGCTCCTGGGCCATGCCAACTAATTATTGAATCTGACGAACCCACTGACTCTTGGCTGGGGTTGTCAGATGTCATCTGGGAGGAAGTGGATGACTTAAACAACCCAAAGGTTGTCGATTGGTTGACTAACAACACACTGCCGCTAGATGACACCGGCAGTTCTGGCCTCACAGAGTGACCTCTGCTGCGACATCCCCTTACTGTGCTGCACCCTCTGCCTGCTCCACCTGCCACCTCCCTCTCTGACATATTGGTTAATCAACTATGTGGATTTGATCTACTTTATTTACCAGAAAAACTTGAAATTTGGGGTATACAGAAGCACAAGAACTGACATCAGTACAGAAAGTATGTGGAGTTGACACATAAATCTTGCTCTGAACTTTAGCAACAAAAAGTATTGGAATTTGCATTATACAGATCTCCCACAATGGACACCCTGGGATCGGAGCAGAAATGAGTGCAGAAAATATGTGGATTTTACACAGATTTCTTCCTATTCACTTCAGCAACAAAAAAACCCTGCTATTTGGGATATACAGATCACCCAAAATGGACACCCAGGGATTGGAGCAGAAATCACTACAGAATAGTACAGTACAAGCAGCTGGACGCTACAAGCAGCACATGAAGTGTGAAGTGCCGAGATTGAAAATGGCTGGTTTTATAGGGCTGTGTGACATCACATAAGCCTGCAGGTCGCTGATTGGCTTACAGGTCTGCACATGTGATTGGGGGTGTTCCTTTCTCCTTCCCAGAGTTCTCTGCCCCATGTAACTTGTTGTGCTCACGCCCATTTTGGTAATAAAGGAGGAAAAAAAAACCTTTGTTCCCACGAATCACCGTACACTTCATGACGAATCAAATTTTCCCTGAAATTCGGACCGAATTCCAATGCGTTAGAATCGATTCGCCCATCTCTAATTAGTAGAAGACCCCCAGCACTTCATTAGTAGAGGAACCCCCAGCACTTCATTAGTAGTGAACCCCCAGCATTTCATTAGTACAGGACCCCCAGCACTTCATTAGTAGAGGACCCCCCAGCACTTTATTAGTACAGGACCCCCAGCACTTCATTAGTAGTGGACCCCCAGCACTTCATTAGTAGTGGACCCCCAGCACTTCATTAGTAGAGGAACCCCCAGCACTTCATTAGTAGAGGAACCCCCAGCACTTCATTAGTAGTGAACCCCCAGCATTTCATTAGTACAGGACCCCCAGCACTTCATTAGTATTGGACCACCAGCACTTCATTATTAGTGGACCCCCAGCACTTCATTAGTACAGAACCCCCAGCAATTCATTAGTACAGGACCCCCAGCACTTCATTAGTACAGGACCCCCCAGCACTTCATTAGTACAGGACCCCCCAGCACTTCATTAGTACAGGACCCCCCAGCACTTCATTAGTACAGGACCCCCCAGCACTTCATTAGTATAGGACCCCCAGCACTTCATTAGTACAGGACCCCCAGCATTTCATTAGTACAGGACCCCCAGCACTTCATTAGTAGTGGACCCCCAGCACTTCATTAGTAGAGGAACCCCCAGCACTTCATTAGTAGAGGAACCCCCAGCACTTCATTAGTAGTGAACCCCCAGCATTTCATTAGTACAGGACCCCCAGCACTTCATTAGTATTGGACCACCAGCACTTCATTATTAGTGGACCCCCAGCACTTCATTAGTACAGAACCCCCAGCAATTCATTAGTACAGGACCCCCCAGCACTTCATTAGTACAGGACCCCCCAGCACTTCATTAGTACAGGACCCCCCAGCACTTCATTAGTACAGGACCCCCCAGCACTTCATTAGTACAGGACCCCCCAGCACTTCATTAGTATAGGACCCCCAGCACTTCATTAGTACAGGACCCCCAGCATTTCATTAGTACAGGACCCCCCAGCACTTCATTAGTACAGAACCCCCAGCACTTCATTAGTACAGGACCCCCAGCACTTCATTAGTACAGGACCCCCAGGACTTCATTATTAGTGGACCCCCAGAACTTCATTAGTACAGAACCCCCAGCAATTCATTAGTACAGGACCCCCAGCACTTCATTAGTACAGAACCCCCCAGCACTTCATTAGTACAGGACCCCCAGCACTTCATTAGTACAGGACCCCCCAGCACTTCATTAGTACAGGACCCCCCAGCACTTCATTAGTACAGGACCCCCCAGCACTTCCTTAGTACAGGACCCCCAGCACTTCATTAGTACAGGACCCCCCAGCACTTCATTAGTACAGGACCCCCCAGCACTTCATTAGTACAGGACCCCCCAGCACTTCATTAGTATAGGACCCCCAGCACTTCATTAGTACAGGACCCCCAGCATTTCATTAGTACAGGACCCCCCAGCACTTCATTAGTACAGAACCCCCAGCACTTCATTAGTACAGGACCCCCAGCACTTCATTAGTACAGGACCCCCAGGACTTCATTATTAGTGGACCCCCAGAACTTCATTAGTACAGAACCCCCAGCAATTCATTAGTACAGGACCCCCAGCACTTCATTAGTACAGAACCCCCCAGCACTTCATTAGTACAGGACCCCCAGCACTTCATTAGTACAGGACCCCCCAGCACTTCATTAGTACAGGACCCCCCAGCACTTCATTAGTACAGGACCCCCCAGCACTTCCTTAGTACAGGACCCCCAGCACTTCATTAGTACAGGACCCCCCAGCACTTCATTAGTACAGGACCCCCCAGCACTTCATTAGTACAGGACCCCCCAGCACTTCATTAGTACAGGACCCCCAGCACTTCATTAGTACAGGACCCCCAGCACTTCATTAGTACAGGACCCCCAGCACTTCATTAGTACAGGACCCCCCAGCACTTCATTAGTACAGAACCCCCAGCACTTCATTAGTACAGGACCCTCAGCACTTCATTAGTACAGGACCCCCAGCACTTCATTAGTACAGGACCCCCAGCACTTCATTAGTACAGGACCCCCAGCATTTCATTAGTACAGGACCCCCAGCACTTCATTAGTACAGGACCCCCCAGCACTTCATTAGTACAGAACCCCCAGCACTTCATTAGTACAGAACCCCCCAGCACTTCATTAGTACAGGACCCCCAGCACTTCATTAGTACAGGACCCCCCAGCACTTCATTAGTACAGGACCCCCAGCACTTCATTAGTACAGGACCCCCAGCACTTGAAGCACTGAAGATGGTGGAGCCATTATCCAGCGAGATGCAGATGATCAGGTCAGTACATTTATCACTGATGTGTCTGGTTCGGGGCAGGATCAGGGAATTTGATTGTCTATAGTGAAAGTTCCAAGTAGGTGTTTTTGTTGCACATGGTCATCCTCCTAGGGAACTGATGGAACGAGGCAGGAAGAAACTGAAGAAACTCTAAACCAATCATAAAATATGCAAATAATATCATCTCCTGTGATAAAGTACAAAGTATCAGGTGGTGTCATGTATACAGAAGACACGGTACAGCAGATACGGGATCACGTATATGACTGCAGGAAATCGCTGACCCTGATAGTCCGCCATATGATGTTCATGTCCTGTTGTATATATCATGACCATCTATATCTAAGCTGTACATTACATGGGGCTGATGGGCAGTAAGCAGCCGTACACTCTAGGATACTGCTCCGATAGTGTCCAACCAACAGAGTAAATTAGAGGAAAAACTAAGTTGATGCAACATTTACAGGTAAATGGGAGATTTTGACTGCTCTAAATTGCGACTTATTGGGGGGCATTTCCTAAGGGCAGTGCAGTCTGCACTATGTGCAGTGTCCTGTGTACAGTGCAGGGGGCCCTAGACTCGGGATTTCTGGAGCACGCTCTTCATGAGTAGATAACCATTGCACAGACAGTAGAGAACCTAGAGCAACTCTATAGAGAGCAGAGATTCATTGTAAAAACAGTTGACATCCTAAAACAGTTGTGCAGAGAGCAGATAATTATTGCACAGACAGTAAAGGACCTAGAACAGTCATTCAGAGAGCAGAGAACATTGTACAGACAGTAGAGGACCTAGAACAGTCATACAGAGAGCATAGAACCATTGTACAGACAGTAGAGGACCTAGAACAGTTATTCAGAGAGCATAGAACCATTGTACAGACAGTAGAGGACCTAGAACTGTCATACAGAGAGCAGAGAACCCATTTACAGACAGTAGGGGACCTAGAACATTCATACAGAGAGCATAGAGCCATTGTACAGACAGTAGAGGACCTAGAACAGTTATTCAGAGAGCAGAGAAACCGTTTACAGACAGTAGGGGACCTAGAACAGTTATTCTGAGAGCAGAGAACCATTGTACAGACAGTAGAGGACCTAGAACAGTTATTCTGAGAGCAGAGAACCATTGTACAGACAGTAGAGGACCTAGAACATTCATTCAGAGAGCAGAGACCCATTGTACAGACAGTAGAGGACCTAGAACATTCATTCAGAGAGCAGAGACCCATTGTACAGACAGTAGAGGACCTAGAACAGTCATACAGAGAGCAGAGAACCCATTGTACAGACAGTAGAGGACATAGAACGGTCATACAGAGAGCAGAGACCCATTGTACAGACAGTAGAGGACCTAGAACAGTCATACAGAGAGCAGAGAACCCATTGTACAGACAGTAGAGGACATAGAACGGTCATACAGAGAGCAGAGAACCATTGTACAGACAGTAGAGGACCTAGAACAATCATACAGAGAACAGAGAACCATGGTACAAACAGTAGAAGACCTAGAACAGTCATACCGAGAATCATTGTATAGACAATAAAAGACATAGAACATATCTACTACAGAGAGCAGAGAACCATTGTACAGATAGTAGAGGACCTTGAACAGTCATACAGAGAATCATTGTACAGACAGTAGATGACTTAGAACATATCTACTACAGAGAGCAGAGAATTAATGTACAGACAGTAGAGGATCTAGAACAGTTATAGAGAGACCATTGTGCAGTAAAGACTGATTTCTAGAAAGACAATAGGGACAGATTTTTACATATCGTATATTTCCCTCCTCTGGTGCTCCTGTTCACCAGCGGCATCGTATGTCACTGGCCGGTCTCTCCTTCTATACAGAGGCTGGCGGTGCCATCCTGACCACAACCAGGCGCCTGGGACGTAGGGAGCAGCAGAGGAGATGAGGAGAAGATGTTTATTGTTTTCCTCTACCTTTTATTAAATCCTGAACAACTCCTTTAAAATTCCAATGGAATCTGAGTTTGTTTCCTATAGTAACCAATCACAGCAAGGCTTTCCTTCAGGGAAATGCTCTTTTATAATCCAAGGTCTGTCATTGGTAGTTATAGGTCACAAATCTGGTCATCTGGCGTTTCCCCTTGGTAGGGACCAGAGGCAGGGCCGGCATTATGGGTAGGCAAAGTGGGAATTCATCCAGGAGAATCTCTTCTTTCAAATTAATCTAAAATTGTGTTTCTAGGTGTCAGGGATCCGGAGTTATTCAGGTTTAAAGTGAGAATATTATATATAAAAATCACTCCAGACGGCAGCTAATATTTCCATTTTCCTATCAGTTAGAAACACATATTATATATATTCTTTTATATAATAGGAGACTATCCTCTATCATAGGAAAAAAGTGAGATTCTTTGTGTCACAGAGCCAGAGATACAGCCCCCTGAAGTGTGACCCCCTCCAGATTCTTAGCCATCAGGCTGCAGGGAGAATTTGCTGCACACAGGAGCTGCTGCACCTCACAGATAATGGAAATAATCACAGGGGGGGGGGGAGGGCGTGTCTAACCGCCATGCAGGACGGACGCACATGAGATAGCTCCGCTCCGGGCCATCGGGTAAAGGGAGATAAAATATACTGTGCATGGGGAAATCAGGATCCAGACGTACCTCCAGGAGGACACAACCCTCCCCGGTCTCAGGCACCCCGATATTTAACTTCTTTTTTTTTTTTTTATAAGAAAATTTTTATTAATACAAATCACAAATACATAATCTCTTAACCATTATACATATTTAAATCCCATTTAATACCAGATACATAAAAATTCCATATCCAACAGATTAAAGTACAACCACAAACAATCCTATACTTTTTACCAAAACACGGAGTATTAAATTCCACCTCTTTCCTTGCACCAGTGTGGTTAACCGGAAGTAATATTATATTATATCTCCCAAATTACTTTAAACAGAATACATTAGTATCTGGATTTCAATAAACCAACCTTTTAATTTATCACCACCCCCCCTCCCTCTCATGGTCTGCAGACTCTCCAAATTATTAAACTTCTCAAAAAAAAAATAATAATTGGGATAAGATACTCATTCAGGATCCTGGAGGGAACCAAACCTTCTCCCCGTACTCCCTCTTGCCTATTGTTTTATAATGAGAAATCTCATACTTCCCCACTAATTCAACCAGTTCTTCCCAGTTCCTGAATACTGGCAACTCCTTACTCCCCCATTGTCTAACCACTAACAATCTGCCCAAAAATAACATTTTATTACATCTGTCTCTATCAACCCTCGAGAGCTTCTCCAGATCAATTACCCCGAATAACGCATCCCTTACTGAGACCCTCACATCCCCTGTACACCTCCTTTCTACTTCTTCTATCACCTTCCTCCAGAAGGGACGAATCTTGGGACACTCCCATATTTTATGTAGATAGCCAGCGTTTGGATTGGAGCGTCTCTCACAATCGGCATTTTCCCTCAACTTCATTCTATACAATTTTTCCGGTGTATAATGCAATCTTTGTACAATATTAAATGGAACTATTCTGTGGCTACCACCTAGTGAAGACCTTTTTATATTCCTAAATATTTCTAACCACATTCTTTCCCCTATATTTCCTAACTCCTTTTCCCACCCTTTCTTTGCAGGATATTGCTCATATTTACATTTCTCCCTCATTATACTCTTATATAATTGTAAAAGGACCCCCTTATTCTTACCCCCCAACCTTATAATTTCAATACTTTGACATGTCTCCACACCCAATCTTTCCTTTTCTATTTTATGTGCTGCGTGATAAACTTGGAAAGCTCTAAAGGGCCCTATCCACCTTAATTCTGGTGTTTTCATCAAAGACTTCATAGTGATTCTCCCCTCCTCATCTACAATTTGTGAAATATATTTAATCCCTTTTCTAGTCCAAAAACCATATTCTGGAATAGTTAAGAATTCCTTAAAATTAAAATTATGCCATATTGGACTAAATGAGAAAACTCCCCTAACCTTCAACCACTCTTTTATTTTTCCCCAACATTTATTCAATAGTTTACTAATATCCATATTCCGATATCCCTCTTGCATTAATACGCTACTCTCCAATAATTCTAGTAGATTTCCGTATTTCCCCTGACTCATGTCAATCATCCTTTGAAATGCTGAGCAATCCCTTCTTAGGATCAGGAAACTTAATTGGGACGCCACGAAATACGCTCTAAAATCCGGGATAGCTAAGCCCCCTAGATTCACTGGATTATACAAGTGGGAAATCCTTATCCTGGCTCTCTTCCCTCCCCAAATTAAATCCCCCAGAATGCTCTCTATTTTTTTAAAGGTCCCTTGTTGGATCCAGACCGGGGAGCAGCTGAGGGGATATAATAGTTGTGGCAGAGCCACCATTTTAATTAGGCTCACTCTATCTGCCTTTGAGAATGGCATTTTTTCCACCCATTTACTCTTTTTCTAATAATTTCAATTAGTGGGTTAATGTTTAAATCTACAAAACAACTCATTTCCTCCGAAACCAGGACTCCTAAGTATTTTAAATTTCCACCCTTTTTCAGGTACCTCAACTTACAATCCTGCGATTTGATTTCTTCCCCCAGTGGGAGTACTGTGGATTTTTCCCAGTTTATGGATAGTCCGGAGAACCTTCCGAACTCCTCTACTACTTTGATTACTCTAGGGATCCCTTCCTCCGAGTTCTGCAGTGTAAACAGAATATCGTCTGCGTACAGGGATATCTTATCCCTCTCCCCGCCGCTCCCGCATCCCTGAATATCCTTTGTTTCTCTTATTTTAATCACCAATGGCTCTATATATAATGCGAAGAGAAGCGGGGAGAGGGGACACCCCTGCCGTGTACCTCTGGTCAAAGTGAAACAAGATGAATTACTTCCCCCCACCCTAACCCTGGCCTTCGGGGTCTGATACATCACCCTTACCCCCTCGATAAACCTTGGTCCAAAACCAAATTTTTTCAATACAGCCCAGAGGAAGCGCCACTCCACCCTGTCAAAAGCCTTCACGGCATCTAATGACAGGATAGAGCGGCGCCCCCCCACTCCCAACTGAACATCCGAGAAGAGATGGTGCAGATTATGGCTTGTGCTTCTGCCGGGTATAAACCCATTCTGGTCCGGGTGTACCAAAGAGGGGATCACTTTTTTTAGTCTATTTGCTATGATCTTAGCATAGAGTTTAACATCCGAATTTAAAAGAGATATAGGCTGATATGAGCTCCCTCAAATCCTTGTCCTTCTTTGGAATCACCACTATTACTGCCTCCTCCATGGACTGTGAGATGTGACCCACTTTCCTCACCTCATTGAACACCAGGAACAGAAGAGGTCCCAACACCTCGGAGTATTCTCTATAAAGCCTATATGGAAAACCGTCCGCTCCTGGGCTGGAGTCGGGCGACGTCCCAATAACCTCCATTACCTCCTCTAAGGAGACTGGTGCCTCCAGTGACTCTTTCCCCCGATGTCAACTTAGGGAAGCTAATATTGTCCAGATAGGGTTGAAGTTCCGAACTCGAACCATCCCCCTCGGATTGGTACAATTTCTGGTAGTAAATCCTAAACTGTTCCAGTATTCCCTCCTCCGTTTTCTCCAATCCTCCCTCCTGATTTAATACTTCTTTAATTTTAGTATCCTGTGACTCTGGGGCTATAATGGAGGCTAAAACTTTTCCCGGTTTCCCTCTTTCCAAAAAATTCTTCTGTCCCCTAAAAAAGACTTTTTGCTGTGCCTTTTCTTTCCTATATACATTCATAGAGTTCCTAGCCTCCCACCAGGCTATCTTCCTTTCTTTAGTTGGATCTTTGACCAAATTCTTAAGCTTCTCTTCCATATCCCTTCTTAGGGATCTTTCCTGTGCTTTAAATTCCATCTTTTTATCGTCAATTTTATCCCTAAATATCCCTCTAAGATACGCTTTCAAGGTGTCCCAGACTAACAACAAATCGGGCATGCCACAGTCTTTTTCCCAAAATTCATTAATAAGCCCCAGAATTTCCCCTTTGTCATCTAAAACACTCAACCAGTGAGGGTTTAGTCTAAACGAGATTTCTTCCTTTCTTCCCCTATTTTCAACCTCAATACCACTGGTGAGTGATCAGATATGGTAATATTTTCGTACCTCATACTAGCTCTCGTGGGTCTGGCTATAGCAAGAGAAGGCCTTTTTTTCTGAGTATAGGAACCGCCAAACATCAACAAAACCAGCTTCCTTACAAAAATTTCTCAAATTTGGGGTACTACTATTCTTATAATTCATATTTCCCCTCATCCTCATTCTGTCCCTTTCCCCATCCATAATAGCGTTAATATCCCCCATAACTAAAACGGGACATGGATCCCTTACCTCCATAAACTCCAGAAGCTTTCCCAGTACTGTAAACGAGAATGGAGGGGGAATGTAGGCAAAGGCCAGAATATTAACCTGCCCCCTCCAGGACCCATAGA
The DNA here is from genome assembly GCF_040894005.1 of Engystomops pustulosus. Classification (NCBI taxonomy): domain Eukaryota; kingdom Metazoa; phylum Chordata; class Amphibia; order Anura; family Leptodactylidae; genus Engystomops; species Engystomops pustulosus. Next base: position 3,511,043 of record NC_092418.1, read on the forward strand.
AAAAAATATATCTCCCCAATTTATCAATTTCTGTTCTAAAAATCTTATACTCAATCTTATTATGAAACAAAACCGTAACCCCTCTGGAGTATGAGGAGCCGAACAAATGAAATATATTTGATGCCCATCTTTTTTCCAACCAGTGTTTTGATTCCGGGGTAAGATGGGTTTCTAATAAACAAACTATGGATGGGAGGTGCCTTTTTATAAGGTCCTCTACCATACATCTTTTTGTTCGGTCCCCCAGACCCCTAACATTCCAGGTCCCTATTTGTAACTCCATTTTTCATAAAAAGAAAGAGAAAAAAAAAAAAAAAACAGAAACAGAAAAAGTCTGCGGCCATGAGATGCTCCCTAACCCTCCCCTCCCCCCTGCCCACCACCCTCCCCTCCCCTTCTCTCCCCATCTCCTATCCCTCCATACAACCCTCCCCTCCCCCCCCTCCCCCTTCCTTGACCTGCCTTGCTTCTGATACAGCACCTTCTGTGCATCCCTCCCCCTCCAATTCCCCGTTATCTCCTTTAAATTAACTCCTCATTGTATTCCTATACTATCGAGCCAGTTTGCAGCTTCTTCAGTATTATAGTCGTTATGGATAACTCTGTTTTGCCGGGAAGAGTAGTGAAAATTTTAGTTTTGCCCCATGGAGCCGTTTTTTAATTTCCTTGAACTTTGCCCGTTTCTGCAAAGTCTCCCGAGAGTAATCCACAAAGACAAAGATCTTATTTCCATTGTAAATTATCTCCTTTTTTCCCCGTAAATTTTTTAGGATAGTTTCCCTGTCTTTTGAGTTGAGTAATTTTGCCAGGATCACTCTGGGGAGAGATCCCACCGGAGGGGGTTTCCCCGGAACCCTGTGAGCCCGTTCTATGGCAAAAGATTTGGAGAGACCCTCTATTTTTATCTCGTCCGATAACCATTTTTCCAAGAAAGACTCTAAATCTTTTCCTCCTATGTCTTCTGGGAATCCCACAAAGCGGAGATTGCCTCTTCTAGACATATCCCCCAGGTCTGTTAGTTTTTCTTTAAGGTATTTATTCTCCTGCTCTAATTTCTCTGTCCTTTTTCCCATAGCTCTTTGCTCCTTTTCTAGAGTTTTCACCTGGTCCCTTGTTTCTGCAAGTGATTCTCTTATTTTACCCAAATCTCCTCTAATGAGGGAAATGTCTGTTTTCACATCACTAGTTTCTTTTTTTAGTTCCTCTAATGAGGAGTTGAGCTTCTGAACATTAGATAGAATCTCCCTCAGAATAGGGTTGGGCTCTCCATCCTCCTCTTCCCCCCGTAGTACCTCATACCTAGACCCGCTGCCTGCCCCCCCCCCCCTCCCCTCCTCCTGGGGGTCAGGCTGAGTCTGAGAAGATTTCCCCAGATGTTTAGTTTTAATGGTAGGCGATTTCCACAATTTGTCTAACTTCCCCACCTGCTCTGCTTTCCCCCCTGATCTATCTTTCTCCTTAGGGGAAGACATGCCCCCCGATTTCCTTCCTTGTGTTTTAGGAGGCATATTTACTCAGGGGGGATGTACCGGGAGAGAAGATGACAGAGTGCCCAAAAAAAAAAAATGCACAATAACAGCGAATTACTCAATAAATCTCAACTAGCACATCTAACATGATGATCAGCAACCGCTAATATTGGTAACAGTTATTGCAAAGTGGTTAAACACTTGACCATAGGCGACAGTCCTCCAGTTGTCAATTAGGCCCTCCACCTGCAGCAAAAACAGTTAGGCTAAATTCACACTGCCGTGAGCCCGCCGCACCGTAGCACGGCGGGCACACGGCAGCGCGGGGAGAGGAGGAGGAGGTGAGCGCAGCTCACCCCCGCCCCTCTCCATAGAAACTAATGGCGCACGGCGCCGTAATACGGGGAAAGATAGGACATGTCCTATCTTTCCCCGGGCTACGGAGCGGTACGGTGCCGCACGTGTGCTGCACCGTACCGCTCCCGTACAGGGCCGTGAGCCCATAGGAGTGTATGGGGGACGTATATCGGCCGTATATACGTCGGCCGTATATACGTCCCCCATACTGTAGTGTGAATGTAGCCTTAGATATAGCTCCGTCTTAGGAGTGCCGAGCTTTGCTGTATGATATTTCCTCCACAGCTCTGGATGTCCCTTATCCTTGTATAGGAAGCAATAAATCGAAGTCACAGGGGGGTCTTCCAGCTTTTAGGAAAGGTAGTTAGTCCCAAGAGTCCCCACTAGGATTAATAATAAGTACTAATTAATGGGCAGCAGACGCTGGGCCGTCCCCCAGCTACAGGGTGCAACCTGCCCAGACAATAATTAATGCAGACACGGAGAAGGTCCCACAAAAAGTTTAGTAAAGTTAGTAACAAAACAGAAAAGAAGAACGGTTAGGTATAGCCATGTCTTAGAAATGCCCAGCTTTGCTATATGATATTTCCGCCACAGCTCTGGGTGTCCCTTATCCTTGTATAGGTAGCGATAGATCAAATTCACAAGGGATTAACCCAGGATAGTAGGTATTCCATACCGGTTAGTCGTTAATCAATGGACAGCGGTCACTGGGCTATCCCCCAGCTGCAGGATGCTACCTTCCCAAGCAGTAGTTAATACAAGCGTGGGAAAAAAAAAAAAAACCCACAGAAGATTAGTAACAAAGCGGCATAAGCGGTTATGTATAGCTCCGTCTTAGGAGCGTCCAGCTTTCCTGTATAGTATTTCTTCCACAGCTCTGGGTACCCCTTGTCCTTGTATGGACAATAATGAATTAAAGTCACAGGGGGTTAACACAGAGCAGGATCAGAGCCACTTCCATCGCATATGGGAAAAATAAACAATACTTAGCTGGCACTTCAATTTTACGGGTCTTGCAGCTTAATTACACCGTACCCCTCTCCCTCTTCTGCGCCTTTTTCCACCTAGGTTCTTCTTGGGTTCCTCCACCCCAAATTACTCCTAGGGTCACTCTCCAAACGGTATAAAGCACCAAGGGGGTCCGGCTCACCATCTCCTGACCGCGGGCAGGCGGTCCATGCTGCTGCAGCCTCTACTCTCCCACCGCGTCCCCTCCTCCGTGTAACAGGGCTCCAGGGATACGCTGGTCCGGGAGTCTGAGGAATCGCCGCTCACAAGCCGGCTTGTCGAGCCATCAGCTGCTTTCGGCTCGTGGAGGAGAACGCCGGGGAGCGAAGAATGGAGGGGGAGGGACCGGGAGCGACGCGCTTACGTCATCCCGCTAGGCACGCAATCCCCTCTCGATATTTAACTTCTTTAAGCCGCTCCAGGACCGCTCTCCCTCCACGGACAGCCGCTCCCGCCATCTCACACCACGCGGCCGGCAGCAACACTGTGCTCAGCAGGAGAGCGCTCAGCAGCTGGAGCGCACACACCAACAGCGCTCACGGTCCAGCTGCAGGAGCGCACACAGCAGCAGGAGCGCACCCAGGAGCAGGAGAGACCACAGCAGCAGCGCTCACAGCTACAGCACGCTGCTGTGAAGAGAGGAGCACGGAGCCGCACCGGGACTCCCTCACCCCGATCAACGGCAGCTCCAGGGAAGGAGAACAAGGCTGGACAGGACCGGGGTAAGTGCAATAGCCCTTGCAGCACCAGCCCCCAAGCCCACACACAGCTAAGGCTCCCGCCCATCACACCAACCCCTGCATTGGATCATATAGCCACCGCTCAGGGCCAGCGCTCCGTCACCAGATCCCTCACCCGCAACGCCACTCAGGGACAATGAGGAAAAATGGCCCCTCCACATAATACCCAGGGAGATAACTCCACTAAGAAAGGAGCAGGGGGGAAAGGAGACTCAGGCAACAGCCCCCCATCTAAACGCACCCTGTTCGGGTCCCCAGCTACATCACAGGCTGGCAAAAGAAATACCCACAACCAAGCTAATGGTAGAAAAGAGGCTCCTGATTACTTCACTTATCCAGATCCTGAGACTTCTCAGAGCCCATAGAGACCTGCAGCCTCACAGCCAGAGCATGCTGATGTACTAGTCAGCCTCCCCCCTCCTGAAGAAGCAGCGCTAGCCCTGAGAAGCCATCCAGAACTCCAGGCTCTACTAGCACTCCTCCCCTCAAAAAGGGACATGGATACATTAGCATCTGACCTAAAAGGCGCCTGGCGCCAAGACCTTCAAAAGGTCCAATCTGACGTATCATCCCTACAAGAAAGAGTAGACGAGCTGGAATCATTCAGAACAGAAATCTCCTCCACAATCCTGGAGCTACAAGCTGCTACTAGCACACAAGAAAGCCAACAGCGCCATCCAGCGGCCCAGCTAGACGATCTGGATAACAGAAACAGACGGAATAACATCCGTAGAGGAGGTCTACCAGAAGCAACTCATACACCTGATCTGATCCCCACACTCACAGGCATCTTCAATAGCCTCCTGGAACGGCAGGTCGATACTCCACTCGGATCTGACCACGATCACAGAGCTCTAAGAGCCAGAAGCTCGGATCCTTCTAGACCTCGAGATGTAATCTGCCGAATTCACTACTATGCCATTAAAGAACAAATCCTGCAAAAGGCACGCAACAAGGGGGAAATAGACTTTGATGGAGCAAAAATAACCCTTTTCCCAGATTTATCTCGGAGAACACTACGCCAGAGGGCCATGCTACGCCCACTACTCTCGCTCCTACAAGCCAGAAACATCAACTACAGGTGGGGGTTCCCCTTTGCTCTCCATGCCAAGAATGGCACCAAACAAGCAACACTAATCCATCCAGAGGATCTGCCAAGCTTCTTGGAAGAATTAAACCTACCACGCATATCCCTCCCCAACTGGGATGACCCTTTCACCGATCAAGATCCAAGACAGAATACAAGATCCCTGAGCTGGAACCAAAATTCCTCCATCAGATTCGGCACGCCACGACAGCAGAGACAAAGAGAACGAAGGATGCCATCATTAGAGAGACTTCAAGAAAGTTAAAGGAACTCTAATCTCAATCCACAAGCAGTAAGACATATCTGATCCACCTTTATTGATGTCTTTATTGATGTCCTTATTGCAGAAGACGATGTCAGCCATATACCTGACAGTTCAGTCTGTTCTGATTTAACTGTTCTTGTCATGGGAGGTCCTAGGTGTCCTCGCGAGCTCCCCATATTACATCACAACACCTATCGACGGGTTCTTCCAACCCTAAACTATTCAGACAAGGAGCCCGCGATCTCACCCGGGATCTCTCAAACCGCACTCCAATAATATATTTTTATTATCTGTTGTTAACAAAACCCCATACCAAATCCAAAGTGCTACATCACACATTCTTCCCCACACACAAACTCTAAATTATATATCGACTATATCCCTTAAGTTATCCACAGGCCCGGATAAATGACAATTGATAAAAAATAACTAACAACCTATAGATTGCACCCAACACTACAATAAACAAACAACCTAGACACAACCCCCCAATAGGCTTAACCGTAATAAGGCATTACGGTTCTTAAAATTGCGTAAACGCAACTCTCAACTAGATTTGTCCGACTTACCCTAGCTAAGTCTGTTTTTCACCTTTCCTGCCCTTCCCCAGCTTCCCTAAAATCGCTACCACCCAAGTCCAGGTACTCATCACAACCAAATCAAATAAAACAAAGAACAACTCCTAATCGGAAACAAAATGACCTCATCTTTAAAAATAACATCTTTCAACGCAAAAGGCCTTAACCAACCCGAGAAAAGGTCTAAGATTCTTTACACTATGCACAGACAAAAAGTTCATATTCTTTGTGTGCAAGAAACACACTTTAAAACGAACCATACCCCAAACATCAAAAACAGGTACTACCCAACATCCTACCACTGCACTAACCCAGAAGGGAAAACAAATCATACCCCAAACATCAAAAACAGGTACTACCCAACATCCTACCACTGCACAAACCCAGAAGGGAAAACAAAGGGAGTCTCAATTTTTTTTCACAAAAACATTCAATGCAAAGTGCAAGAAACCAAAATGGACAAACACGCCAGATAGATAGAGATATATATATATATATACATATGTATATCTCTAAGTGTGAAATACAAGGCACGCTATTCACCATCGCCAATATATACGCCCCGAACTCAGACCAGGCTAACTTTATCACACAAATGCTAGATGAGCTGTGTGCCTTCTCTAGAGGTTCATTAATCCTAGTAGGAGACTTTAATGTAGCACTTAACCCAACCTTAGACACCTCCTCAGGGAAATCCTCTGTCCCCTTCAATAAAATAAACAGAATAAGGAAATCCCTGCACAAAATGCAACTCTGTGACATATGCCAAAAGATATAGTGGGTAGCACAACCAAAAATACAATGGATGCATAAATATTTATAAACAATCTAGCTGAGAGACAAGATGCACCACAAGTTGCTCATACAATTCAAATATTTATTTATATCCAAACAAGAACAGAATCCAACATACATTTAAAATCATTTAAAACATGTAATGTACATGAAATAACAACCGGAGACCCCGGTATGGGTCTTCACAGTGAACACCCCCTGCTGTGAGTACTCAGTGGTCCTCAATAATCCCTACCACTCACTATTATGATTCTTGGTCAATGCATATGCCAGCAAAAAGTCTCTGCCATGAGGGTAATGAAGAAACTCTACAAGTGTGCTGATCAACACCTATGTTTGTTATAAAGTGCAAGTGCTAAGTGTTGAAGTGTGCAAAGTGCCAAAAAGTAGCAGCAGGAGTTTGCAAAAAGTGCAGATGCTAGTTACCAAATGCTGGCAGGCAGGCATACAGGTGGAGGGAGAAAGAAGCAGGGGTGTGCAGCTCCCCACGCGTTTCGTCGCTCTGGGCGACTTCCTCAGGGGTTTACAGCAGCACAATTGAACCTGCCTTAAATACCAGTACTCACCCCCTGTCCCACAATTTCGGCGTGTTACAAACTGCAATGCGCATGACCGGAAACGGAAGATTCCGAGACCGGAAGTAGGAAGGTACAATGATGCGCCTGAATGTCAATGTTATCCTGGTTACCGGCATCAACAGTTAGAAGTTTTGTGCGCACACGCGTGCGCCAGAATATTTATGCGCATGCGCCAGAATATTAAGTGCGTGCGCCAGAATATTAAGCGCGTGTGCCAGAATATTAAGCGCGTGCGCCAGAATCCAAAACCAAAAGGAATACATAAAACAAAGGAAAATGTCAAATTATGCGCATGCGCCCAATATAAATATAGCAGGCAATGAGTCCACTGTAAGAAACAGTCGGTGGTTGATGGTACACAAAAAAAAAAAGAAAAAAAAAAAGAAAAAACTTCTGACGACTTGTGCGCTTGCGCCCAGTAGAGATATAAAACACATGACAACAATATAGTATACTTAAATAAACCTGGTATCTAGACAATAAGGCTATTAACATGCAGTTGCAGTGTGTGGAAATTATTATTGAGCCGGTGGGTGGGGGTGAGCACTGAGTACAAGACAAGCGATAACATGTACAAACAACCAATAACTGAAAACATAACAATAAAACATGACATCTTGTTTGGAAGTTACAAGAAAAAGAAAAGAGAAGACCCTTGTTTCATGGGTAGTGAATGTAGCATATGGAAATGCTAGTACATGTTAAATATTAACAAGGGCTTCAAGGTACAAAAAGTAATATCATAGATAGGTTACCATTAGATATTATATATGACAGACCCAAAATTTCCCGGGTAGTCTGTGTATTGGCCCAGCCTTGACAGGACCTGCAAGAATGGGCCATGGGTCCAAGGGGTGATTAAGGACAGGACACCCAAATTGGGGTTCTCCAATGAACCCAATTGGTTTGGAAGAATTGGACCACCAAGGGCGTTGTAATCCTTGGCTCTCTACTGTAACGGTTCTATTCAAGGTTATTGAGGTACATATCAAGTTATCAGTGGAATTGAAGATCGTTCCATCAGCTATTCAGGTGCGGCTATTCTCCAGGGGATTGGGGTTCCCGCAAGGTGTATACTGCTGCAACTGTTCAGTGATGAGATTTTTGTTCAGGGTTGCCCGGCATCAGGTGTTTGGAGGGTCTTTCCAATCGCGTATATATCTGAGATAATGCATCAAGGCATAGAGGCAGCTCTTTTTATAGGGTTTCTGCTTGGAGAATAAGGAAGTTAAGCAAACCATTCAAAAAACAACCAAAACAACCAACGGAAGTGATGCAGTGAGGTAGGGGGCCATAAGGGCCCAAATTAGAGGGGACCCAAAAAATATCAATATGAAGGTCCAAAGAGCGTGATTAGTGTGTATGATGTACCCCAAAGGAAGGGAAGGGTAGGTGACTGTGTGGTGTAAATCCAGGACAGATGGGAGGGACGGAAATGAAAAATAATATATGATTGTGTAACACAAATTATAACCGTGATGTAGACCCGTGATGTAGCACCGTGATACACAACGACATAATTATAACAAATAGTGGTGTTCTTACCTTGATGAGCCGGGCAGGAATGACAGAAGATATATGTGTGTGACACAGACTATAACAGTGATAAAGGACAACATGGTGACAACAAATAATGGTGCTCTTACCTTGGTTTAGTTAGTGATTCAAGCTATCTTTGTTTGTAGAACCCTGAAAAAAGAAACTCCTCATTTAGCCCTCCGGGCGTAAGACAGCGTAACTTGTAAATCCACCTGGTTTCCCGTTTCAATAATTCAGGTGTGATGTTGCCTCCCCTGACATTGGGGTGGATCTTGTCCAGGGCAACCACTCTCATTCCCCTTGTTTTGCCCCCATGCTGCAGCCGAAAGTGTGTAGCCACTGATGTCAGTGCCTTACCTTTTTCAAAGTGCAACTGGGAATTGTTGATAGTTGACAAGTGTTGCTGAATGCGCTTTCTCAGCTCTTGTGTAGTTTGCCCAACATACACTTTGTGGCACGGGCAGATGATGGCATATACAACATTCTTGGATCTACAATTAATGTAATGGTGAAGCTTATATTTCCGTTGGTCCAGGGGATTTACAAATTCTCTTATGGCTTGCATGAATGGGCATACCGAACAGTCCCCACAGGGGAAAGATCCTTGCAACTTGATACCTCTTCTCAATGCCGTAGTAGGTCGGATAAAGTGGCTCCTGGTCAGTTGGTCTTTCAGATTTGGGGCCCTTTTGGCTATGAGTCTAGGTTTACTGTCGACATGGGGCCTCAACCTGGGCTCAGAGTACAGAATGTTCCAATATTTTCTCATAATGTTATGTATATCATCCCATTGGTTATTAAACCTCGTACAGATACCTGTCTTTGCTGTAGGTCCGGCTGGTTTAGGTTTGAGTAGGTCAACCCTTGGGGTATCCCGAGCTCTACGATAAGCCCTTGAGATAGTCTTTTTTGGATACTGTCTTTCCTTAAATCTTTCTGTTAGCTCTGCTGCATTTTTCCTGAAATCAACCTGTCGGGTACAATTCCTTCTCGTACGGATGAATTGTCCAACCGGGATCCCTTTCTTCAGGTGTCCAGGATGGAAGCTCCCAAAATGTAATAGGCTGTTAGTAGCCGTATCCTTCCTGTGCAAATCCATATGAAGATTATTATCCGAAAGGAAGATTTTTAAATCCAGGAATTCCACGGAGGTCTGTGAGAAGACAGAGGTGAGAACAATATTAAACGGGTTGTCATTAGAGATGAGCGAACATGCTCGTCCGAGCTTGATGCTCGGTCGAGCATTAGGGTACTCGAGACGGCTCGTTGCTCGGACGAGTATTTCCCCTGCTCGAGATCGAGCATTTAATTAAAAAAACACAGTGAAGAACAATGAAGAATAGAATAAAAACAGTGAACACAGGATCATTTAAGATAAAAACACAGTGCAGAACACAGTGCAGAATAGATTACAGATGTTCGGCACATCTGCTTACTTGTCGGGAGATACGCGCGGAACGGCGCGAACAAAATAGCATGTGAAGAACAATATATATGTGTGAAGAACACATTGCAGATGTATTTAAACATCTGCAATGTGTTCTTCACACACATATATATTGTTCTTCACATGCTATTTTGTTCGCGCCGTTCCGCGCGTATCTCCCGACAAGTAAGCAGATGTGCCGAACATCTGTAATCTATTCTGCACTGTGTTCTGCACTGTGTTTTTATCTTAAATGATCCTGTGTTCACTGTGTTCACTGTGTTCACTGTTTTTATTCTATTCTTCACTGTTCTTTACATCTGCTAACTTGTCGGGAGATAATATACGCGCGGAACAGTGAAGAATAGATCGCAGATGTTTGCAAATTATCAGAAGACATTCTTTTTCAATTAAATAACACATTTTATTCCCGAACCATGGTCCCTTTGAAAAATGCTCGGGTCTCCCATTGACTTCAATGGGGCTCGTTACTCGAAACGAGCACTCGAGCATCTGGAAATGTTCGGCTCGAGTAACGAGCACCCGAGCATTTTAGTGCTCGCTCATCTCTAGTTGTCATTCAAATTTCTCACAAATTGTTCACACACCTCCAGGGGCCCATCCCAAAGGAACACCACGTCATCGATAAATCGATGCCATCCCTTGACATGTAGGGTGAATTCCGGCGATGGGTACACCCGCGCATCCTCCCACCAACCCAAAAATAGGTTGGCGTAGGAGGGTGCGCAGCGTGCACCCATCGCCGTGCCCGACACCTGCCTGTAAAATTTGTGGTCAAACATGAAATAATTGTGTTTCAACACAAATTCTAACAGATCCAACAGAAAGGAGTCCAATCTCCTGTCCCCTGTTGAGCATTTGTCCAAAAAATATGCCACTGCTCGCAATCCATCCGTATGTGCAATATTCGAATACAGGGACTCGACGTCCAGGGTAACCAGCCAGGTGTCATTTGGCAAATGTGTATAAGTCATTTTTCCCATTAGATCAGTTGAGTCCCTAATATATGACGGAAGTGCGAGCACAAGTGGTTGCAGAAAAAAATCAAGGAACATACATGCTTTTTCGCAAAGGCCCCCAATCCCTGACACGATTGGCCTGCCCGGAGGGCAGGTCAGGGATTTATGGACCTTCGGAAGCATGTAAAAAGTAGGAATTACCGGTTGGGACACTGTCAAAAATGTATGTTCTTTTTTGGTGATTATGCCATATTTCAATGCTGCATCCACCAATGCCAGCAGCTTATTAAGAAAGACGGGTGTGGGATCAGAGGGAAGGGTGGAATAATAGGTGCTGTTTCCCAATTGTCTACCAGCCTCATTGACATAAAGTTCCGTGGGCCACAGCACTATATTCCCCCCCTTGTCCGCCTCTTTGATCAGAAAGGAGGTGTTACCTTTTAATTTCTTTATTGCCTGTCTTTCTTCTCTTGATAAATTTTCGCCTCTTCTCATATCTGTCCGCAGGTGTTCGATATCCATAGAAACACTGTCAAAGAAAGTTTGTAAGGCAGGAACTAAATTGAGATTTGGTGTCAACTGGGATGGATTTCTCAAGGGACAGGTTTTCCTACCTGTTTGGTTGAAGTCCTCATTTTCTTGTAAGAGGTCAAGTAGGTGCCCCAGTGTTTGTCGATCTTCTAGGGGAGCAGTATCCAAAATGGAGGGTTGGTGATATAAAACTTTAAAGGCCAGCTGTCTACAGAATAAAAAGACATCTTTGATAAGTTCAAATTTGTCGAGTCTTTGCATCGGTGCAAATGTTAGGCCTCTGCTCAGCACCGATGTTTCAATGCTGGAAAGGGAGTAATCCGATAAGTTGATAATTTGTAATTTGTTACCCCTATCTTTATCCGGCTGCCCCAAATTTATTGTTTCTTCGTTCTCTGTGGATGTTGCTGTTTGCCTCTCTTGTAGGCGGGGGACCTCTCCACATGCCGTAAGCCCCTTTTTCTGAGGTTCGGTGGGTCGTTTTTTCCCCCGTCTGACCTTCCTTCGTCGCTCGTGTCTGAGGATAAAAAATCCTCACTAGAGGAGGGTTCTGAGGATGGTAAATTTGGATTATTACTGTTTCTGAGGTTAAATCTGCGATTGCCCCTATGTGTCCACCTGTATGCCATGCCTTTATCGAAATCATTTTTGTCCCTACGTAGTTTGTCTCTTTTTACCTGTATCACTTCCTTCTCCAGGTTTTCAATTTTTTCTTTTAGTTGTACTTGGAAGGGTTGCACCAGAGTGGCCTGGTCAAAGTTAATCAATCTGGCTTCTAATTTTCTTATATTGTCCCTTGTTGTAGTTAATAATTCCTTATCACGGGTGAGTAAGATATGTGTCAAAATATTGGAACACTGTAGGAGACCTTTCTCCCAAGTATTTTTGAAGGTCTCATCAGGTTCCCATGAAGGGAAAATCTGAACCCTCAGACCACGAGGTGCTATATTCAGGCGGATGTATTCCTCCAAACTTCTAATGTTCCAATGAACCTTAGTTAAGGTTTTGTGTGCCTCAGTCAGTTCCCTTGTAATCAATCTAAATTCGTTGTCCCCTGTTTGTAACTCTGCGCCCGTATCCAACAAAGAACCCGTTTGGCTAGACCAGAGGGACTCCCGAGAGTTCAAGTCCATCTTTGTTGTATAATGAAATAAATCCCAAGTGGGAAATGTACGGTGTGCTCTATACCCAACAGAAAGACAGCCGCATGGACAGAGCGGTAGTCAACAACGCAATTTGCCAAAATGGACAAACACGCCAGATAGATAGAGATATATATATATACATATATATATCTCTAAGTGTGAAATACAAGGCACGCTATTCACCATCGCCAATATATACGTCCCGAACTCAGACCAGGCTAACTTTATCACACAAATGCTAGACGAGCTGTGTGCCTTCTCTAGAGGTTCATTAATCCTAGTAGGAGACTTTAATGTAGCACTTAACCCAACCTTAGACACCTCCTCAGGGAAATCCTCCGTCCCCTTCAATAAAATAAACAGAATAAGGAGATCCCTGCACAAAATGCAACTCTGTGACATATGGAGGCTACAAAACCCAGACAGAAAAGATTATACTTTCTACTCCGCAGTCCACAACTCGTATAGCAGAATAGATTATATCTTTGTACATCATAAACTTCTCACCACTGCCCATAGCTCCAAAATAGGATTGTCCTACCTATCAGACCATGTCCCTATTTACTGCTCACTAACATTACTCCCCCCAAAGCGTCCCGCATATAACTGGAGATTAAAGGGGTATTCCGGGAATATGAACATCTGACACAAAACCCCATAATGCTATAAATAAATGAGTACAACAATACTCAATGTCATTAGTCACAAAACGGAGCTTCAATAGTTTGATTTTATGATTTACAAAATTTATGGCCTCTCTAAAGTAGGTGGAGTTATCACCAAGATGGCCGCCACTGGAAACTCTCAGTAACTCCTCCTCCCTCTTATGCTCTGCTCCCAGTGATGATGTAACAGACTGTGCTGCTCTGTTACCATAGTAATGATGTGTAGCTGCCATCACCACCACTGTAGTGGTGATCACATGACCTGCCCAGGCAGCTGCAGGACATGTGATGTGGACATGTGACCGGCCCAGGCAGCTGCAGGACATGTGATGTGGACATGTGACCGGCCCAGGCAGCTGCAGGACATGAGATGTGGACATGTGACCGGCCCAGGCAGCTGCAGGACATGAGATGTGGACATGTGACCGGCCCAGGCAGCTGCAGGACATGTGATGTGGACATGTGACCGGCCCAGGCAGGAGCAGGACATGAGATGTGGACATGTGACCGGCCCAGGCAGCTGCAAGACATGTGATGTGGACATGTGACCGGCCCAGGCAGGAGCAGGACATGTGATGTGGACATGTGACCAGCCCAGACAGCTGCAGGACACGTGATGTGGACATGTGACCATCCCAGGCAGGAGCAGGACATGTGATGTGGACATGTGACCGGCCCAGGCAGGAGCAGGACATGTGATGTGGACATGTGACCGGCCCAGGCAGCTGCAGGACATGAGATGTGGACATGTGACCGGCCCAGGCAGCTGCAGGACATGTGATGTGGACATGTGACCGGCCCAGGCAGGAGCAGGACATGAGATGTGGACATGTGACCGGCCCAGGCAGCTGCAAGACATGTGATGTGGACATGTGACCGGCCCAGGCAGGAGCAGGACATGTGATGTGGACATGTGACCAGCCCAGACAGCTGCAGGACACGTGATGTGGACATGTGACCATCCCAGGCAGGAGCAGGACATGTGATGTGGACATGTGACCGGCCCAGGCAGGAGCAGGACATGTGATGTGGACATGTGACCGGCCCAGGCAGCTGCAGGACATGTGATGTGGACATGTGACCGGCCCAGGCAGCTGCAGGACATGTGATGTGGACATGTGACCGGCCCAGGCAGCTGCAGGACATGTGATGTGGACATGTGACCGGCCCAGGCAGCTGCAGGACATGTGATGTGGACATGTGACCGGCCCAGGCAGCTGCAGGACATGAGATGTGGACATGTGACCGGCCCAGGCAGCTGCAAGACATGAGATGTGGACATGTGACCGGCCCAGGCAGCTGCAGGACATGTGATGTGGACATGTGACCGGCCCAGGCAGGAGCAGGACATGAGATGTGGACATGTGACCGGCCCAGGCAGCTGCAAGACATGTGATGTGGACATGTGACCGGCCCAGGCAGGAGCAGGACATGTGATGTGGACATGTGACCAGCCCAGACAGCTGCAGGACACGTGATGTGGACATGTGACCATCCCAGGCAGGAGCAGGACATGTGATGTGGACATGTGACCGGCCCAGGCAGGAGCAGGACATGTGATCTGGACATGTGACCGGCCCAGGCAGCTGCAGGACATGTGATGTGGACATGTGACTGGCCCAGGCAGCTGCAGGACATGTGATGTGGACATGTGACCGGCCCAGGCAGCTGCAGGACATGAGATGTGGACATGTGACCGGCCCAGGCAGCTGCAGGACATGTGATGTGGACATGTGACCGGCCCAGACAGCTGCACGACATGTGATGTGGACATGTGACCAGCAGCCATCTTCTGTCCTGTGTCTGCTCTGCAACGGACCGCGCAGAGGAAATTAACGGACTGATTAAAGGGCCGGTAGCATTTTAATTCTTCATCACTGTGTATGTCATCAGCATTTTCTGCTAAGGGGAGCAAAATTTTAAATAACAACTAATTACACATTAGCTTATATTTTGAGTGCCCATTTGTATATGAATTATGCTGATTCCTGGAATACCCCTTTAAACGAATCTCTCTTAAAAGATCTCATCTGTCTAAATGAACTGAAACAACAATTCGCTAAGTTTGAAAATGATCACAAACTAGACACATCATGCCCTACCACGCTCTGGGAAACACTAAAAGGCTCTCTTAGGGGAATCCTAATGAAACACGGAGCGCGCTTAAAGCGCATGTCAGAACATAAGACTCAGAGCCTTTTAACGACCATCCAAAACTTAGAAAACAAACACAAACAGTCACTCCAATTAGCTTCCTTAAGAGAACTAACGCTAGCCAGACACAAACACAACACCATACTAGAGGCCAAACAAAAAAGACTATTTCAAATTTGCTCACGCTCAATCTACGAGTTGAGTAACAAACCGGGTAAATACCTGGCCAGAGCCCTTAGAGACAAAAAATCATATATATCATCAATCAAAACAAGCACCGGTCTCACCGCTCACAAACCCGAGGAAATAGCAAAATCATTTATGGAGTATTATTCAAAACTGTACAACCTCCCCCTCCCTCCGCCAACTTCACCCCTCCCTCTCCCCTCAAAACTTTACCACAATACATACAAGAGACTGCGTTACCCTCCATACCTCAGGAGGAACTGGATCAATTAGACGCTCCCTTCTCCTCAGAGGAGGTACAACAGATAATCTTAGCCCTCCCAAACGGCAAAAGCCCAGGTCCAGACGGATTCACAGCCATATTTTACAAAACATTAGTAGATGAAATAACACCCCCCATGTTACACACTTTCAATACGGTTTCCAATTCCGCCCAATTCCAACCAGCATTCTTACATGCCCACATCACATGACCCACAACTATGTCAAAGCTACCGTCCCATCTCATTAATTAACACTGACGCAAAAATATACGCCAAACTACTAGCAAAACGCCTCTCCCGCTTGCTGGAGTCCTTAGTCCACCCGGACCAAGTGGGGTTCATATCCACAAGAGAAGCGAGAGACAACACTCTAAAAACTTTCTCTCTCATACATCACGCCCAAAAAACTGACTCTCCATTACTACTCCTCTCCCTGGATGCAGAGAAGGCGTTCGACCGGGTAGACTGGGGATTCCTGGAAGCAACACTCAAACAAATAGGAAACAAATCAGAAACACCATGCTCTCCAAAATCAAAGCCCTATATAATCACCCCAAAGCCCAAATCAGAGTCAACGGCCTTTACTTCTCTCCATTCACAATAAGTAATGGGACCAGACAAGGTGCCCCCTCTCCCCACTCCTCTACGCATTAGTTATCGAACACTTACTGATATCCATCAGAAACCACCCAGAGATCCACGGTATACAGACAAAGAACACCTCCTACAAGTGCTCAGCATTCGCTGACGATGTGCTAATCTATCTCACGGACCCGGATAAATCTCTCCCACACTTAATGGAAGTATTACAAACCTTTGGCTACTTTAGCAACCACAAAATTAACATGACCAAAAGCACAGCAATAGGGTTTGGATGACACGACACCATTACGAACTCACTGCAAAAGAAATACCCGTTCACATGGGAAAAGGACTCCATCCCCTACCTGGGTGTCCAGATCACCTCTGGTGCAGACGCCATATACGCACATAATCATAAAAACTTCCTGATCTCTCTCCAAAACAATCTCACAAAATGGGGAAATAAAAAGATCTCCTGGATAGGGAGAATAAACTGCATAAAGATGACGGTCCTTCCAAAACTACTCTATCTATATCAAACAGTCCCCATCGCCCTTCCCAAAGTGTTCTTCAACAAACTGACAACTCTGATTAACCGATTCATCTGGTCCGCCTCTTCCCCTAGACTAGCCATAATGATACTGGTGCATAGGAAACTACAAGGAGGTCTTGGCCTTCCAGACGTCAAAGGTTACTTCTACGCAGTAAACCTTTCCCGAGTCCTAGATTGGTTCCACCAAGATTCCAAACTATGGGTTAAAATTGAAAACCAACTCTCCCCTTTCCCTCTGGCGGGAATACCCTGGTCCTCACACTCACTCCTCACACCGCACCACCTAAACAACCTCCCCATCACAGCAGCTCAAACCATGAAGACAATAAATAGACCCCCAGAAACGGTCAAACTTACAGAACCCTATGGCCCTCACCCCAATCACAGATAACCCAGACTTCCCACCAGGTCTTGCACATGACTTCTTAGTACCAATGAGAACACAAGACAAACCCCTCAGGTTTAATAAACGGTCTTAAATCCCTCTACACTAATCCCACTAGAGGATCTCAAGAAAGCGCCTCATCCTTACCCAAAACCAAATGGGAATACATGCAGCTCACAAACTTCTATAACAGACACAAATCTAAACTTAACCTGCACAGAGACTTAACACCCTTTGAAGAGCTCTGCCTCTCATCCTCTCCAGTACCGCACTCGATATCAGCAATATACAACCTGCTACTGGACAACTGGTCAATCCCTCACATTCCATACAAAGAATCATGGGAGAAGGAACTTAACATCTCACTCACCAGTGACGACTGGTCCAGAGCTCTCCTCCGCACGCACAAATTATCACCAGCGGTCAAATCACAAGAGACAAATTTCAAAATCATTTCTAGATGGTATTGGGTCCCGACCAAACTCCACAAAATGTGAGAGTATGTAAGATTCTCAGATATCCTGGATTATAAAATCCCAAACGACCCATCGTACTACTACTCTCCATCCGTACTACTGCCCTCCATCCGTACTACTGCTCTCCATCCGTACTACTACTCTCCATCCGTACTACTGCTCTCCATCCGTACTACTGCTCTCCATCTGTACTACTACTCTCCATCCGTACTACTGCTCTCCATCCGTACTACTGCTCTCCATCTGTACTACTACTCTCCATCCGTACTACTGCTCTCCATCAGTACTACTACTCTCCATCCGTACTACTACTCTCCATCCGTACTACTGCTCTCCATCCGTACTACTACTCTCCATCCGTACTACTGCTCTCCATCTGTACTACTACTCTCCATCCGTACTACTGCTCTCCATCCGTACTACTGCTCTCCATCCGTACTACTACTCTCCATCCGTACTACTGCTCTCCATCCGTACTACTGCTCTCCATCAGTACTACTGCTCTCCATCCGTACTACTGCTCTCCATCAGTACTACTACTCTCCATCCGTACTACTACTCTCCATCCGTACTACTGCTCTCCATCCGTACTACTACTCTCCATCCGTACTACTGCTCTCCATCCGTACTACTGCTCTCCATCAGTACTACTACTCTCCATCCGTACTACTACTCTCCATCCGTACTACTGCTCTCCATCCGTACTACTACTCTCCATCCGTACTACTACTCTCCATCCGTACTACTGCTCTCCATCCGTACTACTGCTCTCCATCAGTACTACTGCTCTCCATCCGTACTACTGCTCTCCATCAGTACTACTACTCTCCATCCGTACTACTACTCTCCATCCGTACTACTGCTCTCCATCCGTACTACTACTCTCCATCCGTACTACTGCTCTCCATCCGTACTACTGCTCTCCATCAGTACTACTGCTCTCCATCCGTACTACTACTCTCCATCTGTATTACTGCTCTCCATCCGTACTACTACTCTCCATCCGTACTACTGCTCTCCATCCGTACGACTACTCTCCATCCGTACTACTGCTCTCCATCCGTACTACTACTCTCCATCCGTACTACTGCTCTCCATCCGTACTACTGCTCTCCATCCGTACTACTGCTCTCCATCCGTACTACTACTCTCCATCCGTACTACTGCTCTCCATCCGTACTACTACTCTCCATCCGTACTACTACTCTCCATCCGTACTACTGCTCTCCATCCGTACTACTGCTCTCCATCCGTACTACTGCTCTCCATCCGTACTACTACTCTCCATCCGTACTACTACTCTCCATACGTACTACTGCTCTCCATCCGTACTACTGCTCTCCATCAGTACTACTACTCTCCATCCGTACTACTACTCTCCATCCGTACTACTGCTCTCCATCAGTACTACTACTCTCCATCCGTACTACTGCTCTCCATCCGTACTACTACTCTCCATCCGTACTAGTGCTCTCCATCAGTACTACTACTCTCCATCCGTACTACTACTCTCCATCCGTACTACTGCTCTCCATCAGTAGAACTACTCTCCATCCGTACTACTGCTCTCCATCCGTACTACTACTCTCCATCCGTACTACTGCTCTCCATCCGTACTACTACTCTCCATCCGTACTACTGCTCTCCATCCGTACTACTGCTCTCCATCCGTACTACTACTCTCCATCCGTACTACTGCTCTCCATCCGTACTACTACTCTCCATCCGTACTACTGCTCTCCATCCGTACTACTGCTCTCCATCCGTACTACTACTCTCCATCCGTACTACTGCTCTCCATCCGTACTACTACTCTCCATCCGTACTACTGCTCTCCATCCGTACGACTACTCTCCATCCGTACTACTGCTCTCCATCCGTACGACTACTCTCCATCCGTACTACTACTCTCCATCCGTACTACTGCTTTCTATTTTTCCCACCATCCTCCATTACTTACACCAATGTTATGACGTTCTCACTCAGATTCTTATGAAGCGCGGAGGGTTCTGTTATTGTGCGGATAATACAATGGCGACATCTAATAGTGACTTATTATCTCATTATCTTGGGTTATGGATATATAGTTATTAGAGATGAGCGAACACTAAAATGCTCGGGTGCTCGTTATTCGAGACGAACTTTTCCCGATGCTCGAGTGCTTGTCTCGAATAACGAACCCCATTGAAGTCAATGGGAGACTCGAGCATTTTTCAAGGGGACCAAGGCTCTGCACAGGGAAGCTTGGCCAAACACCTGGAAACCTCAGAAAAGGATGGAAACACCACGGAAATGGACAGGAAACAGCAGGGGCAGCATGCATGGATGCCTCTGAGGCTGCTTAATCGCACCATTATGCCAAAATTATGGGCAACAGCATGGCCATGACAGAGTGACAGAATGAAGCCAGAGTGACAGAATGAAGCTAGATAGCATCTAAAACATCCAATAATTGACCCTGACACTATAGGGGACGGCATGCAGAGGCAGCGGCAGCAGGCTAGAGAGTGGCATGGCGACATACCCTAATTGGACTCAGGCTTCAAACCAATGGGTGGCAGAGAGGAACCAAAGGAGGTGAGCAAGAAGCGCTCAAATAATATCGGTACATGATAAAAGTTTGCCAGTATATTTTGTGGATTACACAGCAGGGTGGCGACAAAGTTAACATGGAAGCCATGAAAACAACCCAAAATTCTGCCTGACACAGCTCGTTTGATAAGGGGACCATGTATGGAGGCAGTGAACTAGTAGTAGATTAAAGGTGCTGCAGTTAAAACTATGTTAGTTGGATCTTGGCATGGAGCTGGCGCTCCGCTGCCAGGCGAGCTTTCGCCAATCCAAGCCCCTGTCTATAGGCTACTCCCCAAACAGCACTTCTAAGAACCTTTTGTATAAGATCAAGTGTAGTAGCGTTCTTATAAGTTTAGGATATGCCGGGTGAGGGGAATGTAAACAGCTGCGCAAGAAGCGCTGAAATAATATCCGTAAATGGTAAAAGTTTGCCAGTATATTTTGTGGATAACACAGCAGGGTGGCGACAAAGTTAACAACTTTGATGTGGAATCCATGAAAACAACCCAAATTTCTGCCTGACACACCTCGTTTGATAAAGGGACGATGTATGGAGGCAGCTATATGGACGACTTTTGGAGGTAGCAATGGAGACAACGTGTAGAGGCTGCTATGGAGACAATTTAATTTGGATAGTGCCTGTATGTGGCAGTCCCAAACATTTTTCAAACCAGAGGAGCAGGTAGGTGGCCCTCCAGTAAAATGGAATAGATTGAGTGCCTGTATGTGGCAGTCCCAAAAATTGTTCAAACCAGAGGAGCAGGTAGGTGGCCCTCCAGTAAAATGGAATAGATTGAGTGCCTGTATGTGGCAGTCCCAAAAATGTTTCAAACCAGAGGAGCAGGTAGGTGGCCCTGCAGTAAAATGGAATAGATTGAGTGCCTGTATGTGGCAGTCCCAAACATTTTTCAAACCAGAGGAGCAGGTAGGTGGCCCTCCAGTAAAATGGAATAGATTGAGTGCCTGTATGTGGCAGTCCCACAAATTGTTCAAACCAGAGGAGCAGGTAGGTGGCCCTCCAGTAAAATGGAATAGATTGAGTGCCTGTATGTGGCAGTCCCAAAAATTGTTCAAACCAGAGGAGCAGGTAGGTGGCCCTCCAGTAAAATGGAATAGATTGAGTGCCTGTATGTGGCAGTCCCAAAAATGTTTCAAACCAGAGGAGCAGGTAGGTGGCCCTCCAGTAAAATGGAATAGATTGAGTGCCTGTATGTGGCAGTCCCAAACATTTTTCAAACCAGAGGAGCAGGTAGGTGGCCCTCCAGTAAAATGGAATAGATTGAGTGCCTGTATGTGGCAGTCCCAAAAATTGTTCAAACCAGAGGAGCAGGTAGGTGGCCCTGCAGTAAAATGGAATAGATTGAGTGCCTGTATGTGGCAGTCCCAAAAATTGTTCAAACCAGAGGAGCAGGTAGGTGGCCCTGCAGTAAAATGGAATAGATTGAGAGCCTGTATGTGGCAGTCCCAAAAATGTTTCAAACCAGAGGAGCAGGTAGGTGGCCCTGCAGTAAAATGGAATAGATTGAGTGCCTGTATGTGGCAGTCCCAAACATTTTTCAAACCAGAGGAGCAGGTAGGTGGCCCTCCAGTAAAATGGAATAGATTGAGTGCCTGTATGTGGCAGTCCCACAAATTGTTCAAACCAGAGGAGCAGGTAGGTGGCCCTCCAGTAAAATGGAATAGATTGAGTGCCTGTATGTGGCAGTCCCAAAATTTTTTTAAAACAGAGGACCGGGTAGGTGGCCCTCCAGAAAAATGGAATAGATTGAGTGCCTGTATGTGGCACTCACAAAAATTGTTTCAAACAGAGGACCGGGTAGGTGGCCCTCCAGAAAAATTAAATGCATGAAGTACTATAGCAAGAGCCAGTGGGCCCTGTCAAAAAATAGCCAGTTTCCTCTGCTTTACTGTACAAAGAGGAGGAGAAGGAGGAAAATGAGGAGGAGGAGGAGTGGATCAATTATTCAGGTTGAGCTTCCTTCACCTGGTGGAGATTGGAAATTCTGAGAAATCCAGCCTTTATTCATTTTAATAAGCGTCAGCCTGTCAGCGCTGTCAGTCGACAGGCGTGTACGCTTATCGGTGATGATGCCACCAGCTGCACTGAAAACCCGCTCGGACAAGACGCTAGCGGCAGGGCAGGCAAGAACCTCCAAGGCGTACAGCGCCAGTTCGTGCCACATGTCCAGCTTTGAAACCCAGTAGTTGTAGGGAGCTGTGTGATCATTTAGGACGATGGTATGGTCAGCTACGTACTCCCTCACCATCTTTCTGTAAGGATCAGCCCTACTCTGCCGAGACTGGGGACAGGTGACAGTGTCTTGCTGGGGTGACATAAAGCTGGCAAAAGCCTTGTAATGCGTACCCTTGCCAGTGCTGGACAAGCTGCCTGCTCGCCTACTCTCCCTCGCTACTTGTCCCGCAGAACTACGCACTCTGCCGCTAGCGCTGTCAGAAGGGAAATACTGTTTCAGCTTGTGCACCAGGGCCTGCTGGTATTCATGCATTCTCACACTCCTTTCCTCTGCAGGGATGAGAGTGGGAAGATTTTGCTTGTACCGTGGGTCCAGGAGAGTGAACACCCAGTAATCGGTGCTGGAATAAATTCTTTGAACGCGAGGGTCACGGGATAGGCAGCCTAGCATGAAATCTGCCATATGCGCCAGAGTACCAACGCGTAAGAATTCACTCCCCTCACTGGCCTGACTGTCCATTTCCTCCTCCTCCAACTCCTCTTCTTCTGCCCATACACGCTGAACAGTGAAGGTCTGAGCAATGCTCCCCTCTTGTGTCTCGCCAACATTCTCCTCCTCTTCCTCCTCATCCTCCTCCACCTCCACCTCCTCCGATATGCGCTGAGAAACAGACCTGAGGGTGCTTTGGCTATCAACAAGGGAATATTCTTCCCCTGTCTCTTGTGACGAGCGCAAAGCTTCCGACTTCATGCTGACCAGAGAGTTTTTCAACAGGCCAAGCAGCGGGATGGTGAGGCTGATGATGGCGGCATCGCCACTGACCATCTGTGTTGACTCCTCAAAGTTACTCAGCACCTGACAGATATCAGACATCCACGTCCACTCCTCATTGTAGACTTGAGGAAGCTGACTGACCTGACTACCAGTTCTGGTGGAAGTTGACATCTGGCAGTCTACAATCGCTCTGCGCTGCTGGTAAACTCTGGATAACATGGTCAGTGTTGAATTCCACCTCGTGGGCACGTCGCACAACAGTCGGTGAGCGGGCAGTTGGAGGCGGCGCTGCGCTGCCCTGAGAGTGGCAGCATCTGGGCTGGACTTCCTGAAATGCGCACAGATGCGGCGCACCTTCGTGAGCAAATCAGACAGATTGGGGTATGTCTTGAGGAAACGCTGAACTATCAGATTTAACACATGGGCCAGGCATGGCACATGTGTCAGTCTGCCGAGTTGCAGAGCCGCCACCAGGTTACGGCCGTTGTCACACACAACCATTCCCGGCTTGAGGTTCAGCGGTGCCAGCCACAGATCAGTCTGCGCCGTGATGCCCTGTAATAGCTCTTGGGCGGTGTGCCTTTTGTCGCCTAGGCTCAGCAGTTTGAGCACCGCCTGCTGTCGCTTAGCGACGGCACTGCTGCTGTGCCTAGAGCTACCGACTGATGGCGCCGTGCCCACGGATGGTAGTTCGGAGGAGGAGGTGGAGGAGGGGTGGGAGGAGGAGGAGGCATAGTAGGCCTGAAACACCTGGACCGAGGTAGGCCCCGCAATCCTCGGCGTCGGCAGTATATGAGCAGCCCCAGGGTCAGACTCGGTCCCAGCCTCCACCAAGTTAACCCAATGTGCCGTCAGCGATATATAGTGGCCCTGCCCGGCAGCACTCGTCCACGTGTCCGTGGTCAGGTGGACCTTGTCAGAAACGGCGTTGGTCAGGGCACGGATGATGTTGTCTGACACGTGCTGGTGCAGGGCTGGGACGGCACATCGGGAAAAGTAGTGGCGGCTGGGGACCGAATACCGAGGGGCGGCCGCCGCCATGAGGTTGCGAAAGGCCTCGGTCTCTACTAGCCTATAGGGCAGCATCTCCAGGCTAAGCAATCTGGAGATGTGCACATTAAGGGCTTGGGCGTGCGGGTGGGTTGCACTATATTTGCGTTTCCGCTCCAGCGTCTGGGGTATGGAGAGCTGAACACTGGTGGATGCTGTGTAGGATCGTGGAGGCGACGATGGGGTTTTTGTGGCAGGGTCCTGGGCAGGGGGCTGACTAGCAGCTGACACAGGGGAAGGAGCAGTGGTGTGCACGGCCGGAGGTGAACGGGCTTGTTGCCACTGAGTGGGGTGCTTAGCATTCATATGCCTGCGCATACTGGTGGTAGTTAAGCTAGTAGTGGTGGAACCCCTGCTGAGCCTGGTTTGGCAAATGTTGCACACCACAGTCCGTCGGTCATCCGGTGTTTCCTTAAAGAACCTCCAGACTTCTGAAGATCTAGCCCTCGCCGCAAGAGCCCTCGCCACGGGAGCTTCACTAGTTGACACATTTGGCGCTGATGCACCAGCTCTGGCCCTGCCTCTCTGTCTGGCCCCACCACTGCCTCTTCCAACCTGTTCTGGTCGAGGACTCTCCTCCGTCTCAGAAGCACTGTGTTCACCCGGCCTCTCAACCCAGCTTGGGTCTGTCACCTCATCATCCTCCGATCCCTCAGTCTGCTCCCCCCTCGGACTTCCTGCCCTGACAACAACTTCCCCACTGTCTGACAACCGTGTCTCCTCATCGTCGGACACCTCTTTACACGCTTCCACTACGTCAAGAAGGTCATCATCACCCACAGACTGTGACTGGTGGAAAACCTGGGCATCGGAAAATTGCTCAGCAGCAACCGGACAAGTGGTTTGTGACTGTGGGAAGGGTCCAGAAAACAGTTCCTCAGAGTATGCCGGTTCAAATGGCAAATTTTCCTGGGAGGGGGCAGACTGGGGGGGAGGAGGCTGAGGTGCAGGAGCTGGAGGAGTGGCGATTTCGGTGACATGGGTGGACTGCGTGGAAGACTGACTGGTGGTGGACAAATTGCTCGAAGCATTGTCAGCAATCCACGACATCACCTGTTCGCACTGTTCTGGCCTCAACAGTGCTCTACCACGAGTCCTAGTAACTTCAGACATGAACCTAGGGAGTGTAGCTCTGCGGCGTTCCCCTGCTCCCTCATCAGCAGGTGGTGTCTCACCCCGCCCAGGACCACGGCCTCTGACCCCTGCAGTAGTTGGACGCCCACGTCCCCGCCCTCGTCCTCTACCCCTAGCCCTCGGGTTAAACATTTTTAAAATGAGAGTTATAACTTTATTTTTTTTTTAACTTTTTTTTGTTTTTTTTTGTGTTTTTTGTTTTTTTTTGTGTTTTTTGTTTTTTTTGTGTTTTTTGTTTTTTTTTGAGTTTTTAAAACCAAACAATGCTATCCTATTGCTATGGCTATTTTCTAGCCAAGTATCAAAGCACACTACTATGCCAGATGAGATGACACTGAGTTAGTGCCTAATTGAAATCCAACCCCTACTAAATTTTCCCACTTCGGTCTTTGCTATGGATATGTGCGTCACTAAGTGCAGAACACAGCGGTCGCAAGTCTCACTACAAATTGCTCAGAATTGGCTAGTACATGCACTGCAGAAAGTACAGCCACCAGCAGATCAACCAGAAATCAAATATATAGAACGCTACTGTACGCGTAAGTAAGCTCTTTGTATTCTCCTATGGCTATTTTCTAGCCAAGTATCAAAGCACACTACTATGCCAGATGAGATGACACTGAGTTAGTGCCTAATTGAAATCCAACCCCTACTAAATTTTCCCACTTCGGTCTTTGCTATGGATATGTGCGCCACTAAGCGCAGAACACAGCGGTCGCAAGTCTCACTACAAATTGCTCAGAATTGGCTAGTACATGCACTGCAGAAAGTACAGCCACCAGCAGATCAACCAGAAATCAAATATATAGAACGCTACTGTAGGCGTAAGTAAGCTCTTTGTATTCTCCTATGGCTATTTTCTAGCCAAGTATCAAAGCACACTACTATGCCAGATGAGATGACACTGAGTTAGTGCCTAATTGAAATCCAACCCCTACTAAATTTTCCCACTTCGGTCTTTGCTATGGATATGTGCGTCACTAAGCGCAGAACACAGCGGTCGCAAGTCTCACTACAAATTGCTCAGAATTGGCTAGTACATGCACTGCAGAAAGTACAGCCACCAGCAGATCAACCAGAAATCAAATATATAGAACGCTACTGTACGCGTAAGTAAGCTCTTTGTATTCTCCTATGGCTATTTTCTAGCCAAGTATCAAAGCACACTACTATGCCAGATGAGATGACACTGAGTTAGTGCCTAATTGAAATCCAACCCCTACTAAATTTTCCCACTTCGGTCTTTGCAATGGATATATGCGTCACTAAGCGCAAAACACAGCGGTCGCAAGTCTCACTACAAATTGCTCACAATTGGCAAGTACATGCACTGCAGAAAGTACAGCCACCAGCAGATCAACCAGAAATCAAATATATAGAACGCTACTGTACGCGTAAGTAAGCTCTTTGTATTCTCCTATGGCTATTTTCTAGCCAAGTATCAAAGCACACTACTATGCCAGATGAGATGACACTGAGTTAGTGCCTAATTGAAATCCAACCCCTACTAAATTTTCCCACTTCGGTCTTTGCTATGGATATGTGCATCACTAAGCGCAGAACACAGCGGTCGCAAGTCTCACTACAAATTGCTCAGAATTGGCAAGTACATGCACTGCAGAAACTACAGCCACCAGCAGATCAACCAGAAATCAAATATATAGAACGCTACTGTAGGCGTAAGTAAGCTCTTTGTATTCTCCTATGGCTATTTTCTAGCCAAGTATCAAAGCACACTACTATGCCAGATGAGATGACACTGAGTTAGTGCCTAATTGAAATCCAACCCCTACTAAATTTTCCCACTTCGGTCTTTGCTATGGATATGTGTGCCACTAAGAGCTAAACACAACGGTAGCAAGTCCCCCTGCTAATTCCTCACAATATGGTACTAGATGCAAATTAAAATAAAAAAAGTAGAACGCTATTGTAGCCCTAAGAAGGGCTGTTGGGTTCTTGGAGAATCACTCCTGCCTAACAGTAAGCTAATAGAACAGCCTAACGCTTTCCCTGACCAGCAGCAGCTCTCTCCCTAGCGGCATCCAGAGACAGAATGATCCGAGCAGCGCGGCCAGCGGCTAGTCTATCCCAGGGTCACCTGATCTGGCCAGCCAACCACTGCTATCCACGTGTAAGGGTACCACGTCATGCTGGGTGGAGTGCAGAGTCTCCTGGCTTGTGATTGGCTCTGTTTCTGGCCGCCAAAAAGCAAAACGGCGGGAGCTGCCATTTTCTCGAGCGGGCGAAGTATTCGTCCGAGCAACGAGCAGTTTCGAGTACCCTAATGCTCCAACCAGCATCAAGCTCGGACGAGCATGTTCGCTCATCTCTAATAGTTATGTATTTGTGTTACCATTGTATAAGGAGCACACAGTGATAGATCTGTGTGATGCTCAGTGCAATATTCTGCAAATAATATTTGGTGTCCCCTGTGGATATAACATTCCCTCTGCTGCATATTTTGGTGAATATCCACATGTGGGGTCTGTATAAATATGAAAGTAGATTTTCTTTATATAAGTATCTGGATTTGTACATATTTTAGAAGAAACTTTGAATTTTCATGCAATTTTTGCATTTTATTGCTCTTTGCTGCAAAGTTGCATGAAGGTGGCGGTGTGTATGAATGAAAAAGTTATTCTTGCTTACATTTTTGGATTTCTGGAGAAATTAGATTTTGACAGAATAGGAGCTTTTTATTTTCTGTGTTATATATTTAAACACATTTGTGGAAAGCGACCAAATATGTCACGGTTTTTGTTTTAGCATTTTTGGGAGTGTAAATTCTTGATGTTGTGGATTGTGGTTTATAAAAATCTGCTCACTTTGTCTTATTATTTTTAAATCCCTATTTGTGCGTAAATCTCCGCTTCCATGTGATTTTTTCAATGCACTTTTTGGTTAATAATTTGTGTTTGTCACAAAGTTGCATGAGGGCGCTCCAGGCTGTCAACAGGTTATTGAGGCAAATGTATCGCCTGGTTGTCTGCTTTCAAAAACATCTAGGTTTTAGGGGCGCCTTTACTTTTTAATCTGTTTTATTTATATTTTGCAGGTTGTGACTTAAATTTCTATCCAAATCAGGACTCTATGGTTTATACATATTCAATATTCTGGAGGATTTGTACAAACCCCGATCACATATGTGGGACATTTTTCCTTGTGTTGTCTTGGTAGATGTGTGAATGACTGTATGTAGCACATTGAGGGGGATGGAGGGATGAAACCACCGTGAAGCTCCTCCCCACCCCCACCTCCCGTCTTTCCCAGTTATTTCTTCCTTCCCTTTCTCCTCGCCAGCTCCTTCATTCTCTGCTCATGCTGAAACTCTTCCCGTAATCGCTGTCTCTGGAAGTCTCGTTGCATTTCCTCCATCCTTTCCTTGTATAAGTCTCTGTTTCTCCGCTCTACTTGTTGCTCCTCTTCGTGCCTCAGTCTGAAGGCTTGCTCCATCTCATACATCTGCATATTATTCTCTCTTTCTAGATTTTCTTTCTGGACCATCAGTTCCCTGGTGTGAATATAGTTCAGTACCAAGAACTTCCGCTCCATCATCTCCTCATTCGCGTTCCGGCAGTGGTCGGCCCGGAACTCAACGTCGCTGATGACTTCATACAGAAACTTGATGATATCTCCATTGGTTTCAGGATTCTTATGTGGATTTTGGTCCGTGTAATTTTCTAGGGGAAATACCGTCTCCGCTCCAATGTCCAGGAACATATTTTCCACGTCCTTATAATTCTGGTGATTCTTGTGAGTGAGGACAACGATGGGAGTGATTTCTGAAATGGAAGCAAAAGAATGGTCACGTCTTATAGTTGGGTCATGATGATCACATTAATGGACATTTTGGGGCAGATTTACTTACCCGGTCCATTCGTGATCCAGCGGCGCGTTCTCTGCGCTGGATTCAGGTCCGGCCAGGATTCACTACGGCAGTACCTCCGACGTCCACCAGGTGTCGCTGCTGCGCTGAAGTCCGCCGAGACCCGCCAGAGTCCACGATCCTATCCTGGATGAAGGTAAGCGCGAGTCCAGCGACACTTTTTTTTTTTTTAAATGCGTCGGTTTTTCCGAATGTGTCGGGTTATCGTTCGGCCACGCCCCCGATTTCCGTCGCATGCATGCCAGCGCCGATGCGCCACAATCCGATCGCATGTGCCAAAATCCCGGGGCAACACAGAAAAATAGGCGCAAATCGGAAATATTCAGGTAACACGACGGGAAAACGCGACTCGGGCCCTTAGTAAATGACCCCCTTTATGTGGTTGGGCTTAATCATGGATGGAGTTTCACGCCTTGAGCAAGAACTTGTGAAGCTCGTTCTACATGACATGATCCAGATTCATGGGAGTGATGTGAAAGGACTCTCCGTCCTGTACTGCCCCATCCCTGCCCTCTGCCCTCTGGATCTTATATGCAGGTCCTAGCGCTACAATATCCTGGGGTCCTCAGTCACCAAAATATAAGTATCTTCAGTAGATGAACCCCGGAGGGAGAGATTTTGACCTCCATATTAGGGGGCGGGAAAGAATCTGTCTCTGCTTTGGGCCAATCGGCATCAGCCTTGCAGGATTTTTTTTGCCTTCCTCTAGATCAACGCAACATAATTAAAATACATATATTGGACTTGATGGATTTCAGTCTTTTTCATTGCTATAACACTATGAATAGACTGGACTCCATGATTTCTATCTCAGGTTTTACAAACTATGATGAGTAAATGGAGGACCGGGGGGGCGCACTTACTTATTAGTTGTGACGCAGTTTTAAACATTTTTCTCAGTTCTTCCTTTAGTTCTGGAGTTGGGAAATTCATTGCGCTGAAAAATGAAAAACAAGTTTCAGATTGTGGCGAGAGAAAGACTTGTTGTATGTGCACATTGGAGATCACACAGCGATGTGCCGGAACGCCTCGTCCGATGGTCTGACAGGACGGGACGATGTGACCAGGATTGTCCGTCTCTTACCTGTAGATGAATATCGGGATAATGAACCCTGAGCCTTTCACGTGAGGTTCTGCCTCCACAATCCTGTCCGGCAGACGGAGTCCTTTACTCCATTTCACCCTCCGCTCCAGGGGCAACAGATTGGCTAAAAAGGGAAACTGGAAATCAAACAATCGAATGAGATAATAATTTTAAGTCTCCCTTTTCTCCCCATAAATGCTAACAAAAGGAACCATTGGGGCAGATTTACTTACCCGGTCCAGTCGCGATCCCGCAGTGCGTTGTCCAACACTGATTTGGGTCTGCCGCGATTCACTAAGGTTGTGCGCCCGATATCCAGTAGGTGTCGCTGCTGCGCCGAGGTCCACCGGAGTTCACCTTCTACGTCCCGGTGCATGTGAGTGCTGATCTTGCAACACAAATTCATTTTTAAATTCCATGTTTTTTCCGAATCCGTCACGGCCTGCCCCCTGATTTCTGTCAAGTGAAAGCCGGCGCCAATGCGCCACAATCCGATTGCGTGCACCAAAATCCCAGGGCAATTCGGCGCAAATTGGAAATATTCGGGAAACCCAACGAAAGTGCGGCGTTCGGAGCCTTAGTAAATGAGCCCCATTATGTTGTATTGTAATCCCCGAGACACAAGAAAACGACCCACATTTACTAAGGGCCCGGCGCCAGTTTCCTGTCGGACTTTGCAGGTTCTTTCTAGTGTAAACTGCTTGTACATGTATAAGAAGTGTCCGTGCCACATATCTGTCACACGCGACCGTTATGTGTTGTAGCTGCACTATACGTCATACAACACAAATCTCTGCACTGAAGGTGGAAAATCTGACAGAATTGTGTTGCACACCCCATGTTAAAGGCGCACTTATAAAAAAGTGGTGCACGCTGTTGGGGCAGGTGGAGGAGGACATCGCTTGTCATATTGGGGCAGATTTACTTACTTGCCTTGTCCGATGAGGATCCGTGTCCGGCGCAATTCACTAACATCGTGCGTCCGAGTTCCTGCATGTGCCGCTGCTGTGCCGAGGTTCGCCGGTGCATGTGGGTGCTGATCTTGCGACGCAAAAACTTTTTTAAATTCCGCGGTTTGTCCACATCCGTAGGGTTGTCCAATGGCCCACCCTCCAATTTCTGCCGCATGCAAGCCGGCACCGATGCGCCAAAATCCGATCGTGTGTGCCAAAATCCAGGGGGAATTCAGGGCTAAACAAAATATTCAGGAAACCCGACGAAAGTGCGGCGTTGGACCCTTAGTAAATGAGCCCCATAGTGTTGCTACTTATAGATTCAGTGATGATGGGGAAATTGGTGACCTTGATGGTGGAACCCCTCTGATAAAATCTATAATTCCTCAATGGGTTCCCGAAAATATAGTAACTAGAGATGGGCAGAACTCAGCCAAATCTGTAACCCCTCCCCCCTCCCCGAGATTGGTGCCAACCATTGTTAACTATTTAAATGTCATTGGCAAAGCCATCTATGGATGCATCTATGGCGCCATTTTGTGGAAGATCATCGCTCCCGGTGCTGATTCTTCCGAAAATGCTGGAGCCATGCTGGTGCAGGCACGTGCGCTTTGGCCATGTAAATGCCACTCCCAGCGCTGATCGGGGGTAGTAAGTGTTGGAGAGTTTGAGCCGTACCCACACCAGGACTTCTAAGGAAATTCATTGTCAGGTCCGCGGAGTTCAGGTCCACTCATTATTAGTGGTGACCCAAGGAAGGAACCCCAGCGCTTCTCTCCGATAACAAATCCCGGCAAGGTCATGGTAGAGACGGAGGAAGGAAACCATTGCCCATGACCTCCGCATCGGGTACAATGGACGATTGTGACCTCTCTTAGTTATAGATGTCCCTCTTATAAGCAGCGTCTCTAGTGCCCCAGGTAAGGATCTGCCCCGGGTGTGACCCTCCGTTGCCCTCGTTATAAGCTGCACCAGGTTTTTGTGGATCTACAGAAGTGACCCACTGATAAAGAGGTGAGGGGATTGGAGGAATCAGATATATTATATAAGAAGTTTTTGATAATAAGGATCATGTGACTGATGGAATTTGTTATTGTAAAGTATTTAAGAACGTTGTGCCCATTTCTTACCCAGCTGAGCGAAGATCTCCCCGGTCTCATGGGCAGTCATGGTGGGGCAGCCCCTGTTGTCCACCAGGACTATGTTCTTGGTCAGGGGGTAGGTCATCCTGTCTTCTGTGCTGGCCTTGACGTCACCTTCTGAATTTGCATAGTTTTTGTAGTCGCTCTTGAACCAGGCACATATAGCGCTGTTTATAAAGGACGACTTCCCATGGCCATTATACCCGAAGAGCTGCAGGAGGATTCTCTGAAATCCCTGGTTGCCCCTTTTACATTTGTCAAAGCTGAAGTCTCGGATCTTCCTCCTCCGCTCTTCCTCGTCCATGGCTGGTGATATGTGAGGAGCCTCAATGCTCTGAGCTCAGGATAATCACAAGACCTGAAGACAAAGTCCATCCTTTACAGCCTCATCCCTACACATAACGCAGGTCGTTCTCTCTCCTGGTTTGGTGGATCTGTACCCCGGGGGTCAATGTCTAAGGTCTAAGCAGAGCAGATTTCCATTACCAGGAGAGTCCCTGCCTCCCCATATAAGATGGGGGGGGGGGGGGGGTGATATAAGCACCGGGGGTCTCCAGGAGACTAGGGCCCACATTACTAAGAGAAATATTACATCTTCACCCCCGGCCACCATTGGGCGTATTACATATTACAGACCAGAATCCAGAAAGTTCTAGCAATGAAATAGTAACGTTATTCTGTGCCCCCCTATACATTTATATACAGTGCCCCCTATACATTTATATAATGTGTCTCCTAAACATGTATATAATATAACCCCATACACATGGGTATATACTCCGTGTATACTTTGCCTGCTATACCTGTATATTTTGTGTCCCCCTATACATTGATATACCATGCCCCCTGTACGTGTTTATACCATGCCCCCCTGAGGGTTACATAAGGTCAATTATGTATCCTTTCATAGACACTACCAACCCAGTATCATGTATATAACTGAGACATGGACGTGGCAATTCGTGGATCGAGATAAAACACAGGATAAATTCTATATTTAATTGCCCTAAGGGCGCACTAGACAATACAGTACACACAGTAGATATATATATATATATATATACAGTTAGCAGAGGACAAATATAAGTGTTGGACTATGAGTGGACCCTCCTACCTGGTATCAAGTCATGGACCATGGAGGAGTTCTAGCTTCCCAGTGGGAAGGCAAAGGGTCAGGGTTCTGGTCTCATTGGATCTGGGTGATTCCCTGGATCACATTGATACCAAACATGACCCATTTACTATGTTCCCATCCGGAGATATGTCTCTGTGTGACTGCTAGAACCTACATAGACACAGGGATGCGTTACCCTGGCTATACCCATGCCAAAAGTGTGTCTGGCCTTGACCATGACGCCGTGAACGGGATAGTAATATTGGAGGAAAGCTCCTAAAAGATCCTCGGAGTCTCTGCAGCTGCGAAGGTTAATAGCTCCCCCTACAGACCCGGAGACCCTCTGCAGCCTCAGTAGTAGGACGTTCCGAGGTGTCACTAATTATACCAGAAACAGCGAGGGGGAAGAGATGATCAACACCAAATCTCTGCCTTGTACATCACACCCCCTATAAGTATGGGGTATATACTGTGCCCCATATACATGTATATACCGTGTCCCATACACATTCATATACTGTGCCCCATATACATGCATATACTGTGTCCCCTACAAATTCATATACTGTGCCCCATATACATGTATATACCGATTCCCCTATCCGCTAAAATACTGTTTTCCCTATACATTCATATACTGTGCCCTACAAATTTTTATACTGACCCACATTCACATGTATATGGAGTGTCCCTTGTACATGTATATACTGTGTCCCCTATACATGTATATACTATAGCCAGCAGACACACTCTACAACCAGCAGGCACCCATTAGAACATCAGGAACCCGCTACAACCAGCAGGCACCCGCTATATTAAGCAGGAATTCACTACAACCATCAGATACAAACTGCTCCCAGCAAGCACCTACTACTCCCAGCAAGCACCTACTACTCCCAGCAAGCACCTACTACTCCCAGCTGACACCATGAGACCATGAGGATTCCTCCAAGAGTAACCAGAGTCTGGGCGGAGGTCCTCCATGGGGACACATTTACCCCTTTAGGAGTCTCTGCCTTGTGGCCGGCTCTTCCCTCCTCGCGAGGTCCTAGTCCCTGCTTCTATGTGTCCTATGATGTGTCCTCCTCATCCTCCATACATTGAGTGGCTTCTTCTTACATCTTCAGAAACCTTTATGGGGCAGATTTATCGAAGTGCGAGCGAGAGACTTACGCTGCGCCAGGATTATCGAGGCGTCTGCTTTCGGATGATGAATCTGCCCGGTGCTGATGTGTAGCTCCTAATCGTTGACTCACAAAAGCCCAACAGTTTTTGTTGCAATTTGTCTCCCAATTTAAGCTTCACCCTTCTTGCTGATATCACATAAACCACACCCATTTGGGAGCACCAATGCCTAAGTGTCTATAACCTTTGATAAATGTGCACAGAAGTCTGTGTTGGACAGATTGCTATGTCTGCCCCATGTGCTCTGACGAATGACAGGTGACCCCCGGTGATAGGTGACACCCAGTGATAGGTGACCCCTTGTGATAAGTGCCACTCAGCAATAGGTGACCCCCAGCGATAGGTGACCCCCGGTGATAGGTTACACCCGGTGATGGGTGACACCCAGTGATAGGTGACCCCCGGTGATAGGTTACACCCGGTGATGGGGGACACCCAGTGATAGGTGACCCCCGGTGATAGGTTACACCCAGTGATAGGTGACCCCTTGTGATAAGTGCCACTCAGCGATAGGTGACCCCCAGTGATAGGTGACCCCCGGTGATAGGTTACACCCGGTGATGGGTGACACCCAGTGATAGGTGACCCCTTGTGATAAGTGACACTCAGCGATAGGTGACCCCCAGCGATAGGTGACCCCCGGTGATAGGTTACACCCGGTGATGGGTGACACCCAGTGATAGGTGACCCCCGGTGATAGGTTACACCCGGTGATGGGGGACACCCAGTGATAGGTGACCCCCGGTGATAGGTTACACCCAGTGATAGGTGACCCCTTGTGATAAGTGCCACTCAGCGATAGGTGACCCCCAGTGATAGGTGACCCCCGGTGATAGGTTACACCCGGTGATGGGTGACACCCAGTGATAGGTGACCCCTTGTGATAAGTGACACTCAGCGATAGGTGACCCCCAGCGATAGGTGACCCCCGGTGATAGGTTACACCCGGTGATGGGTGACACCCAGTGATAGGTGACCCCCGGTGAAAGATGACACCGGGTGATAGGTGATCCCCAGCGATAGGTGGCTCCCGGTGATAGGTGATCCCCAGTCATAGGTGACCCCCAGTGACAGGTGACCCCCAGTGATAGGTGACCCCCAGTCATAGGTGACCCCCAGTCATAGGTGACCCCCAGTGATAGGTGATCCCCAGTGATAGGTGATCCCCAGTCATAGGTGACCCCCAGTGACAGGTGACCCCCAGTGATAGGTGACCCCCAGTCATAGGTGACCCCCAGTCATAGGTGACCCCCAGTGACAGGTGACCCCCAGTGATAGGTGACCCCCAGTCATAGGTGACCCCCAGTGATAGGTGACCCCCAGTGATAGGTGATCCCCAGCGATAGGTGGCTCCCGGTGACAGGTGATCCCCAGTGATAGATGACCCCCAGTGATAGGTGACCCCCAGTGATAGATGACCCCCAGTGACAGGTGACCCCGTATATCCTGACTACAGAAACCTTGTTACCTGTTTTCATCTGTTTATCTGGAGGTTTTATATAATAATATCTTGTTTTCTTTGGATAAAGATAAACCAAAGTACAAGGTGATTTGTTCGACCAGAAAAATGAAGGAATAAGGAAGTAATAAATTTAGGTAAATTCTCTGCTCCTTGTGGCCATTAAATATGCAAATCACAGTAACTCTTGTTATAGAGATCAAAGTATATGGAGAAGAAGGCGGAGCCTATTGTGCATCACATGACAGCATGGCTCCCAAGTCTCTCTGCAAATTTTTTAGCCCACGATCTGGGTCCAATGACCTGTGACCTCTATAGCGCACATGACCCCATATACTATGAAATCCTTCACCTCTGATCTTTGCTTTTTATCCTCAGGATGTTTTCCCCTGCACAGACCCAGGGACTACATTATTATCTTCCCCGTATGATGTGGTGATGAGTAGAGATGAGCGAACACTAAAATGCTCGGGTACTCGTTATTCGAGACGAACTTTTCCCGATGCTCGAGTGCTCGTCTCGAATAACGAACCCCATTGAAGTCAATGGGAGACTCGAGCATTTTTCAAGGGGACCAAGGCTCTGCACAGGGAAGCTTGGCCAAACACCTGGGAACCTCAGAAAAGGATGGAAACACCACGGAAATGGACAGGAAACAGCAGGGGCAGCATGCATGGATGCCTCTGAGGCTGCTTAATCGCACCATTATGCCAAAATTATGGGCAACAGCATGGCCATGACAGAGTGACAGAATGAAGCTAGATAGCATCTAAAACATGCAATAATTGACCCTGACACTATAGGGGACGGCATGCAGAGGCAGCGGCAGCAGGCTAGAGAGTGGCATGGCGACATACCCTAAATGGACTCAGGCTTCAAACCAATGGGTGGCAGAGAGGAACCAAAGGAGGTGAGCAAGAAGCGCTCAAATAATATCGCTACATGATAAAAGTTTGCCAGTATATTTTGTGGATTACACAGCAGGGTGGCGACAAAGTTAATATGGAAGCCATGAAAACAACCCCAAATTCTGCCTGACACAGCTCGTTTGATAAGGGGACCATGTATGCTTACAGTTCATGCCAGTCGCTGCACTTGCTGCCAGTCTCCTTTCGAATAGTTTAAAATAATAATAACCCTCATCCATAAAGCTCTGTATAATGCTGCACCCCCCTACCTCTCCTCTCTTATCTCAGTCTATCGCCCAACCCGTGCTCTTAGATCCGCCAGTGATCTTAGATTAACCTCTACCCTAGTGCGGACCTCCCACTCGCGTCTCCAAGACTTCTCTAGAGCTGCACCAATTCTATGGAATGCTCTGCCCCGGACTATCAGACTAATACCTAACCTCCAAAGTTTCAAACGTGCTCTTAAAACCCATTTCTTTAGGCAAGCCTATAACACTCATTAACTGCATGAAGTTTTAACTCTTCTACTAACCCGTCCTGTGTCGTCCTCCCATCTGTTATCCAGCAACCAACAGGCACCAGACTTCTCTGCAGTCCCATTCACCCTGGACCTGGTATATAAGATGACGGCTGAGTGGTTCAAGCGACAGCAATTCCATTTATTATATTTTTTTCTATTCCCTAAGAAGAATGGCTTGACCATTAAATATTCTTTTACCTCGTGTTACCCCATCATCTTCATAAACCGTAAGCTCTGGCGAGCAGGGACCTCACTCCTGTTGTTCCATACAAATGTTGTGCTCTGTTACATTACATTTGTATTTGTTTCCTATGATTTGTAAAGCGCTGCAGAATATGATGACGCTATATAAATAAAGATTATTATTATTATGGAGGCAGTGAACTAGTAGTAGATTAAAGGTGCTGCAACTATGTTAGTTGGATCTTGTGATGGAGCTGGCGCTCTGCAGCCAGGCGAGCTTTCGCCAATCCAAGCCCCTGTTTCTAGGCTACTCCCCAAACAGCACTTCTAAGAACCTTTTGTATAAGATCAAGTGTAGTAGCGTTCTTATAAGTTTAGGATATGGCGGGTGAGGGGAATGTAAACAGATGCGCAAGAAGCGCTGAAATAATATCCCTAAATGGTAAAAGTTTGCCAGTATATTTTGTGGATTACACAGCAGGGTGGCGACAAAGTTAACAACTTTGATGTGGAATCCATGAAAACAACCCAAATTTCTGCCTGACACACCTCGTTTGATAAAGGGACGATGTATGGAGGCAGCTATATGGACGACTTTTGGAGGTAGCAATGGAGACAACGTGTGGAGGCTGCTATGGAGACAATTTAATTTGGATAGTGCCTGTATGTGGCAGTCCCAAAAAGTTTTCAAACCAGAGGAGCAGGTAGGTGGCCCTCCAGTAAAATGGAATAGATTGAGTGCCTGTATGTGGCAGTCCCAAAAATTCTTCAAACCAGAGGAGCAGGTAGGTGGCCCTCCAGTAAAATGGAATAGATTGAGTGCCTGTATGTGGCAGTCCCAAAAATTGTTCAAACCAGAGGAGCAGGTAGGTGGCCCTGCAGTAAAATGGAATAGATTGAGTGCCTGTATGTGGCAGTCCCAAAAATGTTTCAAACCAGAGGAGCAGGTAGGTGGCCCTCCAGTAAAATGGAATAGATTGAGTGCCTGTATGTGGCAGTCCCAAAAATTGTTCAAACCAGAGGAGCAGGTAGGTGGCCCTGCAGTAAAATGGAATAGATTGAGTGCCTGTATGTGGCAGTCCCAAAAATGTTTCAAACCAGAGGAGCAGGTAGGTGGCCCTCCAGTAAAATGGAATAGATTGAGTGCCTGTATGTGGCAGTCCCAAAAATTGTTCAAACCAGAGGAGCAGGTAGGTGGCCCTGCAGTAAAATGGAATAGATTGAGTGCCTGTATGTGGCAGTCCCAAAAATGTTTCAAACCAGAGGAGCAGGTAGGTGGCCCTCCAGTAAAATGGAATAGATTGAGTGCCTGTATGTGGCAGTCCCAAAAATTGTTTAAAACAGAGGACCGGGTAGGTGGCCCTCCAGAAAAATGGAATAGATTGAGTGCCTGTATGTGGCACTCACAAAAATTGTTTCAAACAGAGGACCGGGTAGGTGGCCCTCCAGAAAAATTAAATGCATGAAGTACTATAGCAAGAGCCAGTGGGCCCTATCAAAAAATAGCCATTTTCCTCTGCTTTACTGTACAAAGAGGAGGAGAAGGAGGAAAATGCGGAGGTGGAGGAGGAGTGGATCAATTATTCAGGTTGAGCTTCCTTCACCTGGTGGAGATTGGAAATTCTGAGAAATCCAGCCTTTATTCATTTTAATAAGCGTCAGCCTGTCAGCGCTGTCAGTCGACAGGCGTGTACGCTTATCGGTGATGATGCCACAAGCTGCACTGAAAACCCGCTCGGACAAGACGCTAGCGGCAGGGCAGGCAAGAACCTCCAAGGCGTACAGCGCCAGTTCGTGCCACATGTCCAGCTTTGAAACCCAGTAGTTGTAGGGAACTGTGTCATCATTTAGGACGATGGTATGGTCAGCTACGTACTCCCTCACCATCTTTCTGTAAAGATCAGCCCTACTCTGCCGAGACTGGGGACAGGTGACAGTGTCTTGCTGGGGTGACATAAAGCTGGCAAAAGCCTTGTAAAGCGTACCCTTGCCAGTGCTGGACAAGCTGCCTGCTCGCCTACTCTCCCTCGCTACTTGTCCCGCAGAACTACGCACTCTGCCGCTAGCGCTGTCAGAAGGGAAATACTGTTTCAGCTTGTGCACCAGGGCCTGCTGGTATTCATGCATTCTCACACTCCTTTCCTCTGCAGGGATGAGAGTGGAAAGATTTTGCTTGTACCGTGGGTCCAGGAGAGTGAACACCCAGTAATCGGTGCTGGAATAAATTCTTTGAACGCGAGGGTCACGGGATAGGCAGCCTAGCATGAAATCTGCCATATGCGCCAGAGTACCAACGCGTAAGAATTCACTCCCCTCACTGGCCTGACTGTCCATTTCCTCCTCCTCCAACTCCTCCAACTCCTCTTCTTCTGCCCATACACGCTGAACAGTGAAGGACTCAACAATGGTCCCCTCTTGTGTCTCGCCAACATTCTCCTCCTCTTCCTCCTCATCCTCCTCCACCTCCACCTCCTCCGATATGCGCTGAGAAACAGACCTCAGGGTGCTTTGGCTATCAACAAGGGAATATTCTTCCCCCGTCTCTTGTGACGAGCGCAAAGCTTCCGACTTCATGCTGACCAGAGAGTTTTTCAACAGGCCAAGCAGCGGGATGGTGAGGCTGATGATGGCGGCATCGCCACTGACCATCTGTGTTGACTCCTCAAAGTTACTCAGCACCTGACAGATATCAGACATCCACGTCCACTCCTCATTGTAGACTTGAGGAAGCTGACTGACCTGACTACCAGTTCTGGTGGAAGTTGACATCTGGCAGTCTACAATCGCTCGGCGCTGCTGGTAAACTCTGGATAACATGGTCAGTGTTGAATTCCACCTCGTGGGCACGTCGCACAACAGTCGGTGAGCGGGCAGTTGGAGGCGGCGCTGCGCTGCCCTGAGAGTGGCAGCATCTGGGCTGGACTTCCTGAAATGCGCACAGATGCGGCGCACCTTCGTGAGCAAATCAGACAGATTGGGGTATGTCTTGAGGAAACGCTGCACTATCAGATTTAACACATGGGCCAGGCATGGCACATGTGTCAGTCTGCCGAGTTGCAGAGCCGCCACCAGGTTACGGCCGTTGTCACACACAACCATTCCCGGCTTGAGGTTCAGCGGTGCCAGCCACAGATCAGTCTGCGCCGTGATGCCCTGTAATAGCTCTTGGGCGGTGTGCCTTTTGTCGCCTAGGCTCAGCAGTTTGAGCACCGCCTGCTGTCGCTTAGCGACGGCACTGCTGCTGTGCCTAGAGCTACCGACTGATGGCGCCGTGCCCACGGATGGTAGTTCGGAGGAGGAGGTGGAGGAGGGGTGGGAGGAGGAGGAGGCATAGTAGGCCTGAAACACCTGGACCGAGGTAGGCCCCGCAATCCTCGGCGTCGGCAGTATATGAGCAGCCCCAGGGTCAGACTCGGTCCCAGCCTCCACCAAGTTAACCCAATGT
Organism: Engystomops pustulosus; assembly: GCF_040894005.1. Lineage (NCBI taxonomy): Eukaryota > Metazoa > Chordata > Amphibia > Anura > Leptodactylidae > Engystomops > Engystomops pustulosus. Next base: position 3,552,414 of record NC_092418.1, read on the forward strand.
GCCGTCAGCGATATATAGTGGCCCTGCCCGGCAGCACTCGTCCACGTGTCCGTGGTCAGGTGGACCTTGTCAGAAACGGCGTTGGTCAGGGCACGGATGATGTTGTCTGACACGTGCTGGTGCAGGGCTGGGACGGCACATCGGGAAAAGTAGTGGCGGCTGGGGACCGAATACCGAGGGGCGGCCGCCGCCATGAGGTTGCGAAAGGCCTCGGTCTCTACTAGCCTATAGGGCAGCATCTCCAGGCTAAGCAATCTGGAGATGTGCACATTAAGGGCTTGGGCGTGCGGGTGGGTTGCACTATATTTGCGTTTCCGCTCCAGCGTCTGGGGTATGGAGAGCTGAACGCTGGTGGATGCTGTGGAGGATCGTGGAGGCGACGATGGGGTTTTTGTGCCAGGGTCCTGGGCAGGGGGCTGACTAGCAGCTGACACAGGGGAAGGAGCAGTGGTGTGCAAGGCCGGAGGTGAACGGGCTTGTTGCCACTGAGTGGGGTGCTTAGCATTCATATGCCTGCGCATACTGGTGGTAGTTAAGCTAGTAGTGGTGGAACCCCTGCTGAGCCTGGTTTGGCAAATGTTGCACACCACAGTCCGTCGGTCATCCGGTGTTTCCTTAAAGAACCTCCACACTTCTGAAGATCTAGCCCTCGCCGCAAGAGCCCTCACCACGGGAGCTTCACTAGTTGACAGTGGCGCTGATGCACCAGCTCTGGCCCTGCCTCTCCGTCTGGCCCCACCACTGCCTCTTCCAACCTGTTCAGGTCGAGGACTCTCCTCCGTCTCAGAAGCACTGTGTTCACCCGGCCTCTCAACCCAGCTTGGGTCTGTCACCTCATCATCCTCCGATCCCTCAGTCTGCTCCCCCCTCGGACTTCCTGCCCTGACAACAACTTCCCCACTGTCTGACAACCGTGTCTCCTCATCGTCGGACACCTCTTTACACACTTCCACTACGTCAAGAAGGTCATCATCACCCACAGACTGTGACTGGTGGAAAACCTGGGCATCGGAAAATTGCTCAGCAGCAACCGGACAAGTGGTTTGTGACTGTGGGAAGGGTCCAGAAAACAGTTCCTCAGAGTATGCCGGTTCAAATGGCAAATTTTCCTGGGAGGGGGCAGACTGGGGGGGAGGAGGCTGAGGTGCAGGAGCTGGAGGAGTGGGGATTTCGGTGACATGGGTGGACTGCGTGGAAGACTGACTGGTGGTGGACAAATTGCTCGAAGCATTGTCAGCAATCCACGACATCACCTGTTCGCACTGTTCTGGCCTCAACAGTGCTCTACCACGAGTCCCAGTATCTTCAGACAAGAACCTAGGGAGTGTAGCTCTGCGGCGTTCCCCTGCTCCCTCATCAGCAGGTGGTGTCTCACCCCGCCCAGGACCACGGCCTCTGACCCCTGCAGTAGTTGGACGCCCACGTCCCCGCCCTCGTCCTCTACCCCTAGCCCTCGGGTTAAACATTTTTAAAATGAGAGTTATAACTTTTTTTTTTTTTTTACTTCTTTTTGTTTTTTTTTGTGTTTTTTTGTGTTTTTTTTTTTTTTTTTGTGTTTTTTGTTTTTTTTTGAGTTTTTAAAACCAAACAATCCTATCCTATTGCTATGGCTATTTTCTAGCCAAGTATCAAAGGAAGCACACTACTATGCCAGATGAGATGACACTGAGTTATTGCCTAATAGAAATCCAACCCCTACTGAATTTTCCCACTTCGGCCTTTGCTATGGATATGTGCGCCACTAAGCGCAGAACACAGCGGTCGCAAGTCTCACTACAAATTGCTCAGAATTGGCAAGTACATGCACTGCAGAAACTACAGCCACCAGCAGATCAACCAGAAATCAAATATATAGAACGCTACTGTAGGCTTCAAGAAGCTGTTTGTATTCTCCTATGGCTATTTTCTAGCCAAGTATCAAAGGAAGCACACTACTATGCCAGATGAGATGACACTGAGTTATTGCCTAATAGAAATCCAACCCCTACTGAATTTTGCCACTTCGGCCTTTGCTATGGATATGTGCGCCACTAAGCGCAGAACACAGCGGTCGCAAGTCTCACTACAAATTGCTCAGAATTGGCAAGTACATGCACTGCAGAAACTAAAGCCACCAGCAGATCAACCAGAAATCAAATATATAGAACGCTACTGTAGGCTTCAAGAAGCTGTTTGTATTCTCCTATGGCTATTTTCTAGCCAAGTATCAAAGGAAGCACACTACTATGCCAGATGAGATGACACTGAGTTATTGCCTAATAGAAATCCAACCCCTACTGAATTTTGCCACTTCGGCCTTTGCTATGGATATGTGCGCCACTAAGCGCAGAACACAGCGGTCGCAAGTCTCACTACAAATTGCTCAGAATTGGCAAGTACATGCACTGCAGAAACTACAGCCACCAGCAGATCAACCAGAAATCAAATATATAGAACGCTACTGTAGGCTTCAAGAAGCTGTTTGTATTCTCCTATGGCTATTTTCTAGCCAAGTATCAAAGGAAGCACACTACTATGCCAGATGAGATGACACTGAGTTAGTGCCTAATAGAAATCCAACCCCTACTGAATTTTCCCACTTCGGTCTTTGCTATGGATATGTGTGCCACTAAGAGCTAAACACAACGGTAGCAAGTCCCCCTGCTAATTCCTCACAAAATGGTAATAGATGCAAATTAAAATAAAAAAAGTAGAACGTTATTGTAGCCCTAAGAAGGGCTGTTGGGTTCTTGGAGAATCACTCCTGCCTAACAGTAAGCTAATAGAACACCCTAACGCTGTCCCTGACCAGCAGCAGCTCTCTCCCTAGCGGCATCCAGAGACAGAATGATCCGAGCAGCGCGGCCAGCGGCTAGTCTATCCCAGGGTCACCTGATCTGGCCAGCCAACCACTGCTATCGACGTGTAAGGGTACCACGTCATGCTGGGTGGAGTGCAGAGTCTCCTGGCTTGTGATTGGCTCTGTTTCTGGCCGCCAAAAAGCAAAACGGCGGGAGCTGCCATTTTCTCGAGCGGGCGAAGTATTCGTCCGAGTAACGAGCAGTTTCGAGTACCCTAATGCTCGACCGAGCATCAAGCTCGGACGAGCATGTTCGCTCATCTCTAGTGATGAGGTCTCCGTGTGATGTGGTGAAACTTGTTTTACTCACAAAGACTGAAGATTTGTCACACTACATCTCAGGGAACTTGTAACCCGCAATCCAAAACAGATGCTTACATTCTGGACTCAGTAATGACTGGTTCTGATCCACTAGACTGTAACCTAGTGAAGATCGTGCCTATAGTCATAAAACGGCCAAAAGTCAAACTTCCAGTCTGTGCGCTTCCCCTGTGTTGGGGGTTGGATATCATGAGGTTTTCCATGAGATGCTCCAGTACACTGAGGGGCATCTATCATTTTTGGCGCTAGAACCGCGCTTTATTTTTCAGTGTAAATTTGTGGCACAAGGAATTAAGAATTGGCGCACGGACTGTAAGATTCACAACTCCCTGAACCTGCTATTAGCTGCTCTAGTTTTGCGCCACAAAACATGTCGGTAAAATAGAAGCGCCCGAAAACTGGTGGATTCACAAGCGGCTCCAAAATTCTGCGCCCAAAAATAGAACAAGTTGAGAGTTTCAGGAAAAACACCGAGATTGTGTCGCCGACGCTTCATAAATTCAGGTGCAAGAGGCGCAGAGAGGGGAAAAACAACAAATGACCCCCTCAGACTCCAGAGGGGTGTCCAGACTGGTCTCATTTCCAAATTCATTCTACACGGCCTCATCGGTAGGTAGAAAGTATTTCCCTGATCCATATTGTTGTATTTGATGGCACATATAGCATTATATCACCTCAACATCCGCTGCTCCACCTGCTAGTAAGAGGAATCTCACTCCATGAGGGGAGACTTATCAGAGGTGTCTGAGAGCACAACTGTGGTAGTTTCCCACGGCATCCAATCACAGCTCAGCTTTCATTTCCACACAGCAGCTTATACAATGAAAGCTGAGCTCTGATTGAGCACTTTTACCCTCAGACACTTCTGATAAATCTCCCTCATATCTTTATCCTCTGCCTGAATTTACTCACAAGAGGAGCTAAATATTCTCCAGGGTCTTTAGAGACCCCCGAGGGGCATCATGAGATACGATAATCCTTTATTAGCCCCACAGTGAGGGACATTCACATCATTACAGGAGCAGCAGAGACAAGACAATAACATTAAACACAAAAAATTATAAGAAGAAAACAAAAAAAGGAGACAAGCGATGACCATGCACCGGTGTAAGACCCAAACCGGTCCCCGGCATCCACCGGATTCATCGGGAGTTCCCCAGCAGCAGCCCCTCCTCCTCTCCATCTAAGCCCCACCCATCAGAATGATGGCCTAGTACTAGATGTGCCGTAGTAAGAGCAGTGTCCCTCAATCAGATGTTTGGGTCCATAGCCTTAGGGTGTTGGCACCATGAGGACATCTGGACCCTCCTCCTCAGATCTCATCTTTGCTGTTTCTCAGTTTTTGGGTTTTGATCTTTTTGGGTTTTTCAGTTCTCTCATTTTCTGTTCAAACTGGCGCTGATCCTGTGATCGTAGTCTGTCGTAATCTCGTTCCATTTCCTCCAGTCTCACTTGAAGTGATTGTCTCCTTTGCTTCTTCTGTCTTTCCTCCTCTTCCTGTTTCCGCCTGAAGTCTTCTTCTAGTTTTTGCTTCGCCATTAATTTCTGTTTCTCTAGATTTGTTTTCTGGATAATAAGTTCCCTGGTGTGGATGTAGTTCAGTACAAACCACTTCCGTCCCATCATCTCCTGATCTGCGTCCCGCGGCAGGTCGGCCTGAAACTCAACGTCACAGATGACTCCGTGCAGGAAACTGATGACTTCCTCCTCCGTTTCTCGTCTTCTCTTCGGATTCTTCTCTGTGTAATTTTCAATAGCAAAAATTTGTACAGCTCCAATATCCCGGAACATTGTTTGGACTCCTCTGATGTTCGGGTGATCCTTGTATGTGAGGATAACAGTAGGAACAACATCTAAAGGGAAAGAAACAGGAGAACTTTACATTAGTAGACGATTCTTTGCTGACTCCCTAATGTACACGTCTTATACAGCCAAATACAGTCATCGGAGGCTGAAGAAACAGGAATATGCATTCTCCTCCATTGTCTTATATGTATCTAATGCTCCTACATTGTCTTATACACTCACCGGCCACTTTATTAGGTACACCTGTCCAACTGCTCGTTAACACTTAATTTCTAATCAGCCAATCACATGGCGGCAGCTCAGTGCATTTAGGCATGTAGACATGGTCAAGACAATCTCCTGCAGTTCAAACCGAGCATCAGTATGGGGAAGAAAGGTGATTTGAGTGCCTTTGAACGTGGCATGGTTGTTGGTACCGGAAGGGCTGGTCTGAGTATTTCAGAAACTGCTGATCTACTGGGATTTTCACGCACAACCACCTCTAGGGTTTACAGAGAATGGTCCGAAAAAGAAAGAACATCCAGTGAGCGGCAGTTCTGTGGGCGGAAATGCCTTGTTGATGCCAGAGGTCAGAGGAGAATGGGCAGACTGGTTCGAGCTGATAGAAAGGCAACAGTGACTCAAATCGCCACCTGTTACAACCAAGGTAGGCAGAAGAGCATCTCTGAACGCACAGTACGTCCAACTTTGAGGCAGATGGGCTACAGCAGCAGAAGACTACACCGGGTGCCACTCCTTTCAGCTAAGAACAGGAAACTGAGGCTACAATTTGCACAAGCTCATCGAAATTGGACAGTAGAAGATTGGAAAAACGTTGCCTGGTCTGATGAGTCTCGATTTCTGCTGCGACATTCGGATGGTAGGGTCAGAATTTGGCGCCATGGATCCATCCTGCCTTGTATCAGCGGCTCAGGCTGGTGGTGGTGGTGTCATGAATCCATCCTGCCTTGTATCAGCGGCTCAGGCTGGTGGTGGTGGTGTCATGGATCCATCCTGCCTTGTATCAGCGGCTCAGGCTGGTGGTGGTGGTGTCATGGATCCATCCTGCCTTGTATCAGCGGCTCAGGCTGGTGGTGGTGGTGTCATGGTGTCTTTGGGCCCCTTGGTAACGCCACAGCCTACCTGAGTATTGTTGCTGCCCATGTCCATCCCTTTATGAGCACAATGTCCCCTGTAACATCTGATGGCTACTTTCAGCAGGATAATGCGCCATGTCATAAAGCTGGAAGCATCTCAGACTGGTTTCTTGAACATGACAATGAGGTCACTGGACACAAATGGCCTCCACAGTCACCAGATCTCATCCAATAGAGCATCTTTGGGATGTGGTGGAACGGGAGATTCGCATCATGGATGTGCAGCCGACAAATCTGCGGCAACTGTGTGATGCCATCATGTCAATATGGAGCAAAATCTCTGAGGAGCTTCCAGCACCTTGTTGTATCTATGCCACGAAGAATTGAGGCAGTTCTGAAGGCAAAAGGGGGTCCAACCCGTTACTAGCATGGTGGACCTAATAAAGTGGCCGGTGAGTGTATGTAGCTAATGCTCCTCCATTGTCTTATATGTAGCTAATGCTCCTCCATTGTCTTATATGTAGCTAATCCTCCTCCATTGTCTTATATGTAGCTAATCCTCCTCCATTGTCTTATACAGGGGTCCCCAAACTTTTTACATAGGGGGCCGTTCACTGTCCCCCTCAGACCGTTGGAGGGCCGGACTAAATTTTAAAAATAAATAACGGTACTAATACACTGGAACCCCCCTCAATTAATTAATATACTGCACCCCCTTGTGAACCAATTTATATATTGGCCCAATTAATTAATTAATTGGGCGAATTAATTATTAAATATACTGGGACCCCTCCCCATTAATTATTGAATATGCCTCCCCATCCATTAATTACTACACTGCTCCTCATAATTAATTATTTCCTATGCTTCCCCCACCATTAATTATTTCCTATGCTTCCCCCACCATTAATTATTTCCTATGCTTCCCCCACCATTAATTATTTCCTATGCTTCCCCCACCATTAATTATTTCCTATGCTTCCCCCACCATTAATTATTTCCTATGCGTCCCCCACCATTAATTATTTCCTATGCTTCCCCCACCATTAATTATTTCCTATGCATCCCCCACCATTAATTATTTCCTATGCTGCTCCCCACCATTAATTATTTCCTATGCTGCCCCCACATTAATTATTTCCTATGCTGCCCCCACCATTAATTATTTCCTATGCTGCCCCCACATTAATTATTTCCTATGCTGCCCCCACCATTAATTATTTCCTATGCTTCCCCCACCATTAATTATTTCCTATGCTGCCCCCACCATTAATTATTTCCTATGCTGCCCCCCACCATTAATTATTTCCTATGCGTCCCCCACCATTAATTATTTCCTATGCTGCCCCACCATTAATTGTTCCCTATGCTTCCCCCACCATTAATTATTTCCTATGCTTCCCCCACCATTAATTATTTCCTATGCATCCCCCACCATTAATTATTTCCTATGCTGCTCCCCACCATTAATTATTTCCTATGCTGCCCCCACATTAATTATTTCCTATGCTGCCCCCACCATTAATTATTTCCTATGCTGCCCCCACATTAATTATTTCCTATGCTGCCCCCACCATTAATTATTTCCTATGCTTCCCCCACCATTAATTATTTCCTATGCTGCCCCCACCATTAATTATTTCCTATGCTGCCCCCCACCATTAATTATTTCCTATGCGTCCCCCACCATTAATTATTTCCTATGCTGCCCCACCATTAATTGTTCCCTATGCTTCCCCCACCATTAATTATTTTCTATGCTGCCCCCACCATTAATTATTTCCTATGCTGCCCCCACATTAATTATTTCCTATGCTTCCCCCACCATTAATTATTTCCTATGCTGCCCCCACCATTAATTATTTCCTATGCTGCCCCCACCATTAATTATTTCCTATGCTGTCCCCCACCATTAATTATTTCCTATGCTGCCCCACCATTAATTATTTCATATGCTGCTCCCCACCATTAATTATTTCCTATGCTGCCCCCACCATTAATTATTTCCTATGCTGCCCCCACTATTAATTATTTCCTATGCTGTCCCCCACCATTAATTATTTCCTATGCTGCCCCACCATTAATTATTTCCTATGCTGCCCCCACATTAATTATTTCCTATGCTGCTCCCCACCATTAATTATTTCCTATGCTGCCCCCACCATTAATTATTTCCTATGCTGCCCCTCATAATTAATTATTTCCTATGCTGTCCCTCATAATTAATTATTTCCTATGCTGTCCCTCATAATTAATTATTTCCTATGCTGCCCCTCCACCATTAATTATTTCCTATGCTGCCCCCACATTAATTATTTCCTATGCTGCCCCTCATAATTAATTATTTCCTAAGCTGCCCCCACCATTAATTATTTCCTATGCTGCTCCCCACCATTAATTATTTCCTATGCTGCCCCCACCATTAATTATTTCCTATGCTGCCCCCACCATTAATTATTTCCTATGCTGCCCCCATATTAATTATTTCCTATGCTGTCCCTCATAATTAATTATTTCCTATGCTGCCCCACCATTAATTATTTCCTATGCTTCCCCCACCATTAATTATTTCCTATGCTTCCCCCACCATTAATTATTTCCTATGCTGCCCCCACATTAATTATTTCCTATGCTGCTCCCCACCATTAATTATTTCCTATGCTGCCCATACCATTAATTATTTCCTATGCTGCCCCCACCATTAATTATTTCCTATGCTGCCCCCATATTAATTATTTCCTATGCTGTCCCTCATAATTAATTATTTCCTATGCTGCCCCACCATTAATTATTTCCTATGCTGTCCCTCATAATTAATTATTTCCTATGCTGCCCCCACCATTAATTATTTCCTATGCTTCCCCCACCATTAATTATTTCCTATGCTGCCCCCACATTAATTATTTCCTATGCTGCCCCCACCATTAATTATTTCCTATGCTGCCCCCACCATTAATTATTTCCTATGCTTCCCCCACCATTAATTATTTCCTATGCTGCCCCTCATAATTAATTATTTCCTATGCTGTCCCTCATAATTAATTATTTCCTATGCTGTCCCTCATAATTAATTATTTCCTATGCTGCCCCTCCACCATTAATTATTTCCTATGCTGCCCCTCATAATTAATTATTTCCTAAGCTGCCCCTCAAAATTAATTATTTCCTATGCTGCCCCTCACCATTAATTATTTCCTATGCTGCCCCTCATAATTAATTATTTCCTATGCTGCCCCTCCACCATTAATTATTTCCTATGCTGCCCCTCATAATTAATTATTTCCTAAGCTGCCCCTCATAATTAATTATTTCCTATGCTGCCCCTCCACCATTAATTATTTCCTATGCTGCCCCTCATAATTAATTATTTCCTATGCTGTCCCTCATAATTAATTATTTCCTATGCTGTCCCTCATAATTAATTATTTCCTTTGCTGCCCCTCCACCATTAATTATTTCCTATGCTGCCCCTCATAATTAATTATTTCCTAAGCTGTCCTTCATAACTAACTAGTCGCCCCCAGTCGCCACAATCTTCTTACTGCCCTTTTTGATAAAAAATAAAAACCCTGTACTCACCTAAGTCTTCTTTCTTCTTGCCGCGTCCGGGCAGGAAGGGGTGCGTGGCCGCGCATCCTAGTTCATGGAGCGATGTGCGCCGGGGTTGTCTTCCGGCCACATCGCTCCAGTAATAGTGCTCGAGCGGCCGATTCTGGCCACATCGAGCACTATACAGTGACGGGCAGGAGCTTCCGGTCTGGACAGACAGAGGCTCCTGCCGGACGGTCAAAGACCGTGGGGGCCAGGCGCCAAGCATCGGGGGCCGGATCAAAACGGTCTGCGGCCCGCAGTTTGGGGAACGCTGGTCTTATAAGTATCTAATCCTCCTCCTTTGTAATGAAGTTGATCTTTAGTGGAACATCACATCACCATGCAGCACCTCGCACTGAACATTCCCCAGTCTACGGGAAGAGAAGAAGCTTCTCCCTTCTATGTGGTCCCAACACTGCACCCAGGGCCCAGCGCAGTCTACACCCCCGGGCAGGTGACATTTCACGTATAGCTGTACAATGTCACCAACACACAAAATGTCTCCCATAAGATCCATCAGGTCCATGGAGGAAACTCGAAGCCTCGTGACGGCCTTGGCCTTGACATCTGTTCTAACACTTGCTGGATATGGATACATTGGGGGGGGGGGGGGGTACTTACTTGTAAGCTCTTCTGCGGTCTTAAATATTTCCGTGAGCTCTCCTTTAAGATTAGGGCTTGGATTGTTCGTCACCCTAAAAAATAATAAAGGATATGACAAAAAAGTCAATGAATTCATCCCAATATTGTGAAGTCAGGATTCAGCTACTTGAGGGGCCACATAAAAGGGCAATGCTTCGTTATTCGGGGGCCCGTTCAGGATTTGGCTCCTGGCTACTCCTGTGTATTATAATAAAACAATGACTGTAAATTGTTATGCAGCTTGTAGGATACATCTTTCATCTCTCCAAACCTTGAAACTTCCTGATTCCTGGGAAGTTACTGTCATCCTGTGATCCCGGCTGCCTTTTACCCATGTGACTGCTGCAGCCAATCACATTACAGCACCACAGCTCAGGGCAGTCATTGGTTGTTGCCAGTTCTGGGGGGTGGATGGTCACTGCTGCAGAAAGATCAGGGACCATGAGACCATCGGGGAAGGAATAGGGGGTCATCTGCTGTAACTTTCTGACCTTCCCTATTCCAATCTGCTGTTACTATTGTAGCCATTATCCAGCAGAGGACTAGTCTGGTCTATCGGTTTGTTACAATGTACCTACACTTTAGGCTAGCATTAGGGGATTGGTAACAGGGTCATATAGCCCCAAGACATGTGAGCGGCCCCCCCAATGATTGTACAATGATCAGACTCGCCCTCCTCTTACCTGTAAACGAATATCGGGATAATGAAATCTGAGGCTTTTACAAGAGGTTCTGCCTCCACAATCCTGTCCGCCAGCCCGAATCCTTTACTCCAGCCGACCCCTTGATCCAGAGGCAACAGGTTTCCTGCAGAATGAAACTGGATGTCAAACAATTGATCAACAACAATTTGAATGTGTCCTCTGCCTCGTCGTGACCACGGAAACCCCCAAACCCTTATTGTCTCTGGTCTCCATTACTATAACTAGAGATGAACTAACCCATCAAGGTTCGGGATCGGCCTTGTACCAAATGTGAGTGCTCATCCCCTCCGGTAACACCCGCAGTCTGGGCCGGCACCAGTCATGGGTTTAACAGGAGGGGGGGGTGCTCAACTGAAACATTGGACCCAAACCAACAATGTTCAGGTCTGCTCATCCCTACACCCAACTCATTTACTTACTGATCTCTATGCCAGTCCCTGCGCCGAGGCCGCCAGTCCCTCACAGTCCTTGAAATGTGCATTTTATACACTACATCATCAGTATTATTCCAGCTACGGGCATAATCCCCTCCATCTGCCCTGTGGCTCAGCCATTCACTATAGGTTCCAGAAGATCCTGGCCGGCCAGAGTCCAGGACTACACAACTCTGCAGGGGACGTGCTCGAGTATTTTACTAGTCATGTTCTGCACATGTGCGGTGTGATGCAGATTACTGCCGTGATTCTATACAATGACGTGACATTGATAGTCTGAGGATTCTGGGACTTCATCCATTGTTGTTACATCCAGAGTTTTAGCCCAATCGTCCTATAGACTTGGAGCCACTTTATATGTCAATTACCAAATAGAAAAACAAAGCTTATAACCCAAAGGTTGTGCCTGTACCCTAAAAGTGCTGCAACTCTCCTCCCTCCTCCTCACACGTCTTGCACTTACCCAGTTGGGCAAAGATCTCCCCAGTTTCGTACATGTTCATGGTGGGGCAGCCCCGGTTGTCCACCAGGACAATGTTCTTGGTCAGGGAGTAGCTCCGCCTCCCCATTGTGCGGAGATCCTCGCTATCACCTGCATTTGCATAGTTTTTGTAGTCGCTCTTGAACCAGGCACATATGACGCTGTTTATAAAGGACGACTTCCCATGGGCAGTAAGTCCGAAGAGCTGCAGGAGGATCCTCTGAAATCCCTGGTTGCCCCTTTTACATTTGTCAAAACTGAAGTCTCGGATCTTCCTCCTCCGCTCTTCCTCGTCCATGACTGGTGATATGTGAGGAGCCTCAATGCTCTGAGCTCAGGATAATCACAAGACCTGAAGACAAAGTCCATCCTTTACAGCCTCGTATGAGGAAAAGTTCTCCAGACCTTATCTGTGGTGGATTTGAATACGGGGTCAATATTTGTTTTTTTTTTCCTTATAGCTCCTGCCTCAGTATAGGAGATGACTGTATATACTGCATGTATTATATATACTGTGCACAGGCTTCTCCTTTATGATGCGTCTCTTGTGTAGAGAGATATTCTGCCAGATATGGAGACCTCAGTATAGGGATAGGGCTAGGATCCTGGATGCTGTATATATATATAATGTACAGTGTGCACAGGCTTCAGTATTTTATCATTTATGGTCAGTTATTGGCCCTCCTCAGCGCAGATGTCAGGAGAAGCAGCTTGTGGCTTACAACACGTCTGTGCTGGGTCTGTGAATGGTGGAGTGAGCTTTGCCTAGTATTCACGGGCAGAACTCTAGAATCAGTCATATACATGATACACGTCGTCCCTTCTTCCCCCTGGAAGCACAAAGCCGCTGGTATCATATCCCATTCCCAGCAGTGGCTCTGTCCGGGAAATACGGCTTGTGCACGTGGCAATGATGTAATGTGATACAATGGGGCAGATTTACTTACCTGGTCCATTTGCGATCCAGTGGCGCGTTCTCTGCGCTGGATTCGGGTCCGGCCGGGATTCATTAAGGCAGTTCGGTAATATTTGGGTAACACATCGGGAAAATGCGAATTGGGCCCTAAGTAAATGACCCCCAATGTGTTATGTAGCAAGAGGGGAACGGATGCAAATATGAAGGAATGAAACACATAAACTCTCCATTACATCACTGGACTCGCTATTCACTTCAATCAATTTCAACCACTGATGAGCTGGACCATCCCTAATGCACACAAGGCAATGGGACTTTAACAGAGGGGAGAGGGAGGTAACAGAGGGGAGAGGGAGGTAAAAGAAGGAACAGGAGGTAACAGTAGGAAACGGGCGGTAACAGAGGGGAAAGAGAGGTAACAGAGGGGAAAGCGAGGTAAAAGAAGGAAATGGGAGGTAACAGAGGGGATCAGGAGGAAACAGAGGGGAAAGGGAGGTAAAAGAAGGGCACATGAGGTAACAGAGGGGAAAGGGAGGTAAAAGAAGGGCACAGGAGGTAACAGAGGGGACTGGATGGTAACAGAAGGAAACAGGAGGTAACAGAAGGAAACAGGAGGTAACACAGGGGAAAGGGAGGTAAAAGAAGGAAATGGGAGGTAACAGAGGGGATCAGGAGGAAACAGAGGGGAAAGGGAGGTAAAAGAAGGGCACAGGAGGTAACAGATGGGAAAGGGAGGTAAAAGAAGGGCACAGGAGGTGACAGAGGGGAAAGGGAGGTAAAAGAAGGAAACGGGAGGTAACAGAGGGGAGCAGGAGGAAACAGAGGGAAGCAGGAGGAAACAGAGGGAAGCAGGAGGAAACAGAGGGGAGCAGGAGGAAACAGAGGGAAGCAGGAGGAAACAGAGGGAAGCAGGAGGAAACAGAGGGAAGCAGGGGGAAACAGAGGAAGCAGGAGGAAACAGAGGGGAGCAGGAGGAAACAGAGGGGAGCAGGAGGAAACAGAGGGAACTGGGAGGTAAAAGAAGGGCACAGGAGGTAACAGACAGAAATAGGAGGTAACAGAGGGGAAAGCGAGGTAAAAGAAGGAAATGGGAGGTAACAGAGGGGATCAGGAGGAAACAGAGGGGAAAGGGAGGTAAAAGAAGGGCACATGAGGTAACAGAGGGGAAAGGGAGGTAAAAGAAGGGCACAGGAGGTAACAGAGGGGACTGGATGGTAACAGAAGGAAACAGGAGGTAACAGAAGGAAACAGGAGGTAACACAGGGGAAAGGGAGGTAAAAGAAGGAAATGGGAGGTAACAGAGGGGATCAGGAGGAAACAGAGGGGAAAGGGAGGTAAAAGAAGGGCACAGGAGGTAACAGATGGGAAAGGGAGGTAAAAGAAGGGCACAGGAGGTGACAGAGGGGAAAGGGAGGTAAAAGAAGGAAACGGGAGGTAACAGAGGGGAGCAGGAGGAAACAGAGGGAAGCAGGAGGAAACAGAGGGAAGCAGGAGGAAACAGAGGGGAGCAGGAGGAAACAGAGGGAAGCAGGAGGAAACAGAGGGAAGCAGGAGGAAACAGAGGGAAGCAGGGGGAAACAGAGGAAGCAGGAGGAAACAGAGGGGAGCAGGAGGAAACAGAGGGGAGCAGGAGGAAACAGAGGGAACTGGGAGGTAAAAGAAGGGCACAGGAGGTAACAGACAGAAATAGGAGGTAACAGAGGGGAAAGGGAGGTAAAAGAAGGGCACAGAAGGTAACAGAGGGGAGCAGGAGGTAACCAAAGGAAGCTGGAATACATGGTAACAGAAGGGAACAAAAGGTAACAGATGAGACTGGGAGATAACAGAAGGGTATAGGAGGGAACAGAAGGCAAACAGGAGGTAAGAGATGGAAGTGGGAGGTAAAAGAAGGATATTGGAGCTAACAGAAGGAAATGGGAGGAAACAGAGGGTAATGTGAGGTAAAAGAAGGGCGCAAGAGGTAACAGAAGGAAATGAAAGGTAACAGATGGGACTGGGAGATAACAGGGTATAGGAGGGAACAGAAGGCAACGGGAGGTAACACAGGGTAAAGAGAAGTAAAAAATGGGAACAGGAGGTAACAGAAGGAAACGGGAGGTAATAGATGGGAACGGGAGGTAACAGATGGGTATGGGAGGTAAAGAAGGGTACAGAAGGTAACAGTAGGAAACGGGAAGTAACAAAGGGGAACAGGAGATAACAGTAGGAAATTGGTGGTAAAAGTACAGTATAGGAGGTAACCGAAGGAAACGGGTGGTAACCGAAGGAAACGAGAAGTAACAGAGGGGAACAGGAGGTAACAGGTGGAAATGTGAGGTAAAAGAAAGGCACAGGAGGTAACTGAGGGAAACTGGAATGGATGGTAACAGAAGGGAAAGGTATCTAACAAAGGGGAGCAGGAGGTAACCAAAGGAAATGGGAATGGGAGATAACAGATGGGACTTGGAGGTAAAAGAAGCATACAGGAGATAACAGAAGGAAACAGGAGGAAAAAGAGGGGACCAGGAGGCAACAGATGAAAGTGGGAGGTAAGGGGGGGGCCTGGCCGGCAGCGCATGGAGTAGGGTGTGCTTCACCTCGCTCCGTGCACCCGGGCTGAAAAGCGGCTATCAGCGGCAACAACGATCGGAGATCGTAGCCTCAAAAGTAGTGGGGCATCGCCTAGATACCCCAGAAAGATGAGGAAAGCAAAGAAAAAAACGGCACCGGTTAAACTCACCAAGTTCTTTCCCTCCACGCGGTCCCAAGATGGCGCCGGAAGAAGGAGAGACGCAGCGAGAGAGGAGCAGGATGTCTCCCCCGACCCATCTTCACGCTCTTCGCTTAGCTCTCAGCAGAACACAGGTACCGGAGGGAGATATCATGCTTTAGCGTCCCCGGTGGGAGCAGACTCAAGAGGAAACATACAGGGTCTATACCCATTCCAGCTAGCCTCCATTGCAGTGTGCAGTCCGCAGCAACAGGGAACGGGAACAGCAGAAGAAGCTCTCACAGACAGACCGATTTCTGAACAGATGCTTAAATCTTTATTGGGAGACTTGCATTCTTCCATTCAAAAAGAGATCCAAGGGGCTTTACATGCATTTCGGTCTGAATGTACACTACTTGGGGAAAGAACCGCACAGGTAGAATCTAAAATGGCGGAGTTTACAGTGGCTCATAATGATTTGGTGGACGCTAATAACAACCTAGAAGAAGAGGTGAGGGAATTGAGACTCAAACTGGCAGACATGGAGGATTGCTCTCGTAGAAATAACGTGAGATTCAGGGGAATACCTGAGACAATAAAACCAGACCAACTAGAAGAATTTGTCACTGATTTTTTTGTCGCACTAATACCGGATACTCCTCAAATGGACCTTATGATAGACAGAGTTCACAGATTGCCAAAAGCTAAAACTCTGCCTCCAGATGTGCCTAGGGATGTTATAGCACGCCTCCATTTTTTTCACTTCAAGGACCGCCTGATGAAAGCTGCTAGAGACATTGAGGGTCTCCCCGAAAGATTTCGGAATTTATCTCTCTTCACGGACCTTTCAGCCATCACGCTGGAACGGAGAAGGGAGTTTCAAGCTGCAGCAAAGATTCTAGGGGACAATAAAATACCCTATAGATGGGGTTTTCCTGTAAAGTTGATCATTAACAAAGATGGCCGAAAAGTTATAGCAGCATCTCCAGAAAGGCTGAAACAGCTTCTATCAGAATGGAACATCCAGAGGGGGAAAATACAGGAAGAGCAACAGATCATCATAAGAAATGCCTGGATACTGAATGGGAGACCACAGGAAAAGATTAAGTAAATATATGGGTATCAATGTAATTTTTCCTTTTTTCAGGGGCTTATTCTCTGGACGTTGTTAGATATATACCCTGTCTGGGTACGGTGCCATGTCAGATACACCAAAATTGATATGGTTTTCAGATCCCCCACCATATCCCTTGGAAGAAGGGATATTCAACATGTAACATACGAAATTTGTATGGTTGTTATGTTTTTTGTTTTCAAGTTTTAGTTTCAGTAGGATAGCAAAAAACAGGAAACAAGTTTAAGGATATTTTATCAATGTGTATGTCATATACAAAATAAGCATAAAATGTGGGCATAAAAATGGGAATACAGGTTATGTCTAGAGATGAGCGAACACTAAAATGCTTGGGTACTCGTTATTCGAGACGAACTTTTCCCGATGCTCGAGTGCTCGTCTCGAATAACGAACCCCATTGAAGTCAATGGGAGACTCGAGCATTTTTCAAGGGGACCAAGGCTCTGCACAGGGACGCTTGGCCAAACACCTGGAAACCTCAGAAAAGGATGGAAACACCACGGAAATGGACAGGAAACAGCAGGGGCAGCATGCATGGATGCCTCTGAGGCTGCTTAAACGCACCATTATGCCAAAATTATGGGCAACAGCATGGCAATGACAGAGTGACAGAATGAAGCTAGATAGCATCTAAAACATGCAATAATTGACCCTGACACTATAAAGGACGGCATGCAGAGGCAGCGGCAGAAGGCTAGAGAGTGGCATGGCGACATACCCTAAATGGACTCAGGCTTCAAACCAATGGGTGGCAGAGAGGAACCAAAGGAGGTGAGCAAGAAGCGCTCAAATAATATCGGTACATGATAAAAGTTTGCCAGTATATTTTGTGGATTACACAGCAGGGTGGCGACAAAGTTAACATGGAAGCCATGAAAACAACTCAAAATTCTGCCTGACACAGCTCGTTTGATAAGGGGACCATGTATGGAGGCAGTGAACTAGTAGTAGATTAAAGGTGCTGCAGTTAAAACTATGTTAGTTGGATCTTGGCATGGAGCTGGTGCTCCGCTGCCAGGCGAGCTTTCGCCAATCCAAGCCCCTGTCTCTAGGCTACTCCCCAAACAGCACTTCTAAGAACCTTTTGTATAAGATCAAGTGTAGTAGCGTTCTTATAAGTTTAGGATATGCCGGGTGAGGGGAATGTAAACAGATGCGCAAGAAGCGCTGAAATAATATCGGTAAATGATAAAAGTTTGCAAGTATATTTTGTGGATTACACAGCAGGGTGGCGACAAAGTTAACAAGTTTGATGTGGAATGCCCTGTAATAGCTCTTGGGCGGTGTGCCTTTTATCGCCTAGGCTCAGCAGTTTGAGCACCGCCTGCTGTCGCTTAGCGACGGCACTGCTGCTGTGCCTAGAGCTACCGACTGATGGCGCCATGCCCACGGATGGTAATTCGGAGGAGGAGGAGGTGGAGGAGGGTTGGGAGGAGGTATAGTAGGCCTTTGAGACCTGGACCGAGGTAGGCCCCGCAATTCTCTGCGTCGGCAGTATATGACCAGCCCCAGGGTCAGACTCGGTCCCAGCCTGCACCAAGTTAAGTGTAGTAGCGTTCTTATAAGTTTGGGATATGGCGGGTGAGGGGAATGTAAACAGATGCGCAAGAAGCGCATGATGCGCATGGAGCTGGCGCTCCGCTGCCAGGCGAGCTTTCGCCAATCCAAGCCCCTGTCTCTAGGCTACTCCCCAAACAGCACTTCTAAGAACCTTTTGTATAAGATCAAGTGTAGTAGCGTTCTTATAAGTTTGGGATATGGCGGGTGAGGGGAATGTAAACAGATGCGCAAGAAGCGCTGAAATAATATTGGTAAATGATAAAAGTTTGCCAGTATATTTTGTGGATAACACAGCAGGGTGGCGACAAAGTTAACAACTTTGATGTGGAATCCATGAAAACAACCCAAATTTCTGCCTGACACACGTCGTTTGATAAAGGGACGATGTATGGAGGCAGCTATATGGACGACTTTTGGAGGTAGCAATGGAGACAACGTGTGGAGGCTGCTATGGAGACAATTTAATTTGGATAGTGCCTGTATGTGGCAGTCCCAAAAAATTTTCAAACCAGAGGAGCAGGTAGGTGGCCCTCCAGTAAAATGGAATAGATTGAGTGCCTGTATGTGGCAGTCCCAAAAATTGTTTAAAACAGAGGACCGGGTAGGTGGCCCTCCAGAAAAATTGAATAGATTGAGTGCCTGTATGTGGCACTCCCAAAAATTGTTTAAAACAGAGGACCGGGTAGGTGGCCCTCCAGAAAAATTAAATGCATAAAGTACTATAGCTAGAGCCAGTGGGCCCTGTCAAAAAATAGCCAGTTTCCTCTGCTTTACTGTACAAAGAGGAGGAGAAGGAGGAAAATGAGGAGGAGGAGGAGTGGATCAATTATTAAGGTTGAGCTTCCTTCACCTGGTGGAGATTGGAAATTCTGAGAAATCCAGGCTTTATTCATCTTAATAAGCGTCAGCCTGTCAGCGCTGTCAGTCGACAGGCGTGTACGCTTATCGGTGATGATGCCACCAGCTGCACTGAAAACCCGCTCGGACAAGACGCTAGCGGCAGGGCAGGCAAGAACCTCCAAGGCGTACAGCGCCAGTTCTTGCCACATGTCCAGCTTTGAAACCCAGTAGTTGTAGGGAGCTGTGTGATCATTTAGGACGATGGTATGGTCAGCTACGTACTCCCTCACCATCTTTCTGTAAAGATCAGCCCTACTCTGCCGAGACTGGGGACAGGTGACAGTGTCTTGCTGGGGTGACATAAAGCTGGCAAAAGCCTTGTAAAGCGTACCCTTGCCAGTGCTGGACAAGCTGCCTGCTCGCCTACTCTCCCTCGCTACTTGTCCCGCAGAACTACGCACTCTGCCGCTAGCGCTGTCAGAAGGGAAATACTGTTTCAGCTTGTGCACCAGGGCCTGCTGGTATTCATGCATTCTCACACTCCTTTCCTCTGCAGGGATGAGAGTGGAAAGATTTTGCTTGTACCGTGGGTCCAGGAGAGTGAACACCCAGTAATCGGTGCTGGAATAAATTCTTTGAATGCGAGGGTCACGGGATAGGCAGCCTAGCATGAAATCTGCCATATGCACCAGAGTACCAACGCGTAAGAATTCACTCCCCTCACTGGCCTGACTGTCCATTTCCTCCTCCTCCAACTCCTCCAACTCCTCTTCTTCTGCCCATACACGCTGAACACTCAACAATGGTCCCCTCTTGTGTCTCGCCAACATTCTCCTCCTCCTCATCCTCCTCCACCTCCACCTCCTCCGATATGCGCTGAGAAACAGACCTGAGGGTGCTTTGGCTATCAACAAGGGAATATTCTTCCCCCGTCTCTTGTGACGAGCGCAAAGCTTCCGACTTCATGCTGACCAGAGAGTTTTTCAACAGGCCAAGCAGCGGGATGGTGAGGCTGATGATGGCGGCATCGCCACTGACCATCTGTGTTGACTCCTCAAAGTTACTCAGCACCTGACAGATATCAGACATCCACGTCCACTCCTCATTGTAGACTTGAGGAAGCTGACTGACCTGACTACCAGTTCTGGTGGAAGTTGACATCTGGCAGTCTACAATCGCTCGGCGCTGCTGGTAAACTCTGGATAACATGGTCAGTGTTGAATTCCACCTCGTGGGCACGTCGCACAACAGTCGGTGAGCGGGCAGTTGGAGGCGGCGCTGCGCTGCCCTGAGAGTGGCAGCATCTGGGCTGGACTTCCTGAAATGCGCACAGATGCGGCGCACCTTCGTGAGCAAATCAGACAGATTGGGGTATGTCTTGAGGAAACGCTGAACTATCAGATTTAACACATGGGCCAGGCATGGCACATGTGTCAGTCTGCCGAGTTGCAGAACAGCCATCAGGTTACGGCCGTTGTCACACACAACCATGCCTGGCTTCAGGTTCAGCGGTGCCAGCCACAGATCAGTCTGCGCCGTGATGCCCTGTAATAGCTCTTGGGCGGTGTGCCTTTTATCGCCTAGGCTCAGCAGTTTGAGCACCGCCTGCTGTCGCTTAGCGACGGCACTGCTGCTGTGCCTAGAGCTACCGACTGATGGCGCCGTGCCCACGGATGGTAGTTCGGAGGAGGAGGTGGAGGAGGGGTGGGAGGAGGAGGAGGCATAGTAGGCCTGAAACACCTGGACCGAGGTAGGCCCCGCAATCCTCGGCGTCGGCAGTATATGACCAGCCGCAGGGTCAGACTCGCTCCCAGCCTCCACCAAGTTAACCCAATGTGCCGTCAGCGATATATAGTGGCCCTGCCCGGCAGCACTCGTCCACGTGTCCGTGGTCAGGTGGACCTTGTCAGAAACGGCGTTGGTCAGGGCACGGATGATGTTGTCTGGCACGTGCTGGTGCAGGGCTGGGACGGCACATCGGGAAAAGTAGTGGAGGCTGGGGACCGAATACCGAGGGGCGGCCGCCGCCATGAGGTTGCGAAAGGCCTCGGTCTCTACTAGCCTATAGGGCAGCATCTCCAGGCTAAGCAATCTGGAGATGTGCACATTAAGGGCTTGGGCGTGCGGGTGGGTTGCACTATATTTGCGTTTCCGCTCCAGCGTCTGGGGTATGGAGAGCTGAACGCTGGTGGATGCTGTGGAGGATCGTGGAGGCGACGATGGGGTTTTTGTGGCAGGGTCCTGGGCAGGGGGCTGACTATCAGCTGACACAGGGGAAGGAGCAGTGGTGTGCACGGCCGGAGGTGAACGGGCTTGTTGCCACTGAGTGGGGTGTTTAGCATTCATATGCCTGCGCATACTGGTGGTAGTTAAGCTAGTAGTGGTGGAACCCCTGCTGAGCCTGGTTTGGCAAATGTTGCACACCACAGTCCGTCGGTCATCCGGTGTTTCCTTAAAGAACCTCCAGACTTCTGAAGATCTAGCCCTCGCCGCAAGAGCCCTCGCCACGGGAGCTTCACTAGTTGACACATTTGGCGCTGATGCACCAGCTCTGGCCCTGCCTCTCCGTCTGGCCCCACCACTGCCTCTTCCAACCTGTTCTGGTCGAGGACTCTCCTCCGTCTCAGAAGCACTGTGTTCACCCGGCCTCTCAACCCAGCTTGGGTCTGTCACCTCATCGTCCTCCGATCCCTCAGTCTGCTCCCCCCTCGGACTTCCTGCCCTGACAACAACTTCCCCACTGTCTGACAACCGTGTCTCCTCATCGTCGGACACCTCTTTACACACTTCCACTACGTCAAGAAGGTCATCATCACCCACAGACTGTGACTGGTGGAAAACCTGGGCATCGGAAAATTGCTCAGCAGCAACCGGACAAGTGGTTTGTGACTGTGGGAAGGGTCCAGAAAACAGTTCCTCAGAGTATGCCGGTTCAAATGCCAAATTTTCCTGGGAGGGGGCAGACTGGGGGGGAGGAGGCTGAGGTGCAGGAGCTGGAGGAGTGGCGATTTCGGTGACATGGGTGGACTGCGTGGAAGACTGACTGGTGGACAAATTGCTCGAAGCATTGTCAGCAATCCACGACATCACCTGTTCGCACTGTTCTGGCCTCAACAGTGCTCTACCACGAGTCCCAGTAACTTCAGACATGATGAACCTAGGGAGTGTAGCTCTGCGGCGTTCCCCTGCTCCCTCATAAGCAGGTGGTGTCTCACCCCGCCCAGTACCACGGCCTCTGACCCCTGCAGTAGTTGGACGCCCACGTCCCCGCCCTCATCCTCTACCCCTAGCCCTCGGGTTAAACATTTTTAAAATGAGAGTTATAGCTTTAATTTTTTTTTAACTTTTTTTTGTGTTTTTTGTTTTTTTTTGTGTTTTTGAGTTTTTAAAAACAAACAATGCTATCCTATTGCTATGGCTATTTTCTAGCCAAGTATCAAAGCACACTACTATGCCAGATGAGATGACACTGAGTTAGTGCCTAATTGAAATCCAACCCCTACTAAATTTTCCCACTTCGGTCTTTGCAATGGATATGTGCGTCACTAAGCGCAAAACACAGCGGTCGCAAGTCTGACTACAAATTGCTCACAATTGGCTAGTAGATGCACTGCAGCAAGTACAGCCACCAGCAGATCAACCAGAAATCAAATATATAGAACGCTACTGTAGGCGTAAGTAAGCCGTTTGGATTCTCCTATGGCTATTGTCTAGCCAAGTATGAAAGCACACTACTATGCCAGATGAGATGACACTGAGTTATTAAACAAAATAAACGTAAAATAAAAAAGGAAAAATGGCAGACTGTGCCTAATTGAAATCCAACCCCTACTAAATTTTCCCACTTTGGTGTTTGAGGTGGATATGTGTGCCACTAAGAGCTAAACACAACGGTAGCAAGTCCCCCTGCTAATTCCTCACAAAATGGTAATAGATGCAAATAAAAATAAAAAAAGTAGAACGTTATTGTAGCCCTAAGAAGGGCTGTTGGGTTCTTTGAGAATCACTCCTGCCTAACAGTAAGCTAATAGAACACCCTAACGCTTTCCCTGACCAGCAGCAGCTCTCTCCCTAGCGGCATCCAGACACAGAATGATCCGAGCAGCGCGGGCAGGGGCTAGTATATCCCAGGGTCACCTGATCTGGCCAGCCAACCACTGCTATCGACGTGTAAGGGTACCACGTCATGCTGGGTGGAGTGCAGAGTCTCCTGGCTTGTGATTGGCTCTGTTTCTGGCCGCCAAAAAGCAAAACGGCGGGAGCTGCCATTTTCTCGAGCGGGCGAAGTATTCGTCCGAGCAACGAGCAGTTTCGAGTACGCTAATGCTCGACCGAGCATCAAGCTCGGACGAGCATGTTCGCTCATCTCTAGTTATGTCTATTAATGCTAAAGGGCTAAACAGTCCTTTCAAACGTTCCCAATTATGGAGAGAAACACAGTCAGCTAAAGCTGATATGTTATGCGTTCAAGAAACGCATTTAAACAAGGAGGATACTTTTAGACTTTGTCATAAACAGTTCCCTCATACATTTTTTGCCCCAGCTGTAAATAAGAAAAGAGGAGTATGTATAGCAATTACTTCTGAGATCAGACGTGGACCCTCAGGGACGTTTTGTAATTTTGGTGTGTTCTATCAATAATATAATATATACAGTGGTATCTCTATACGCACCCAACCGTAAACAAATACGTTTCTTAACCCCTTAAGGACGCAGCCATTTTGTAGCTTAAGGCTCAGCCCGATTTTTTGGATTCTGACTTGCGTCTCTTTATACGGTTATAACTTTTGAACACTGTTACTTATCAAAGCGATTCTGAGATTGTTTTTTCCCCACATGTTGTCCTTCATTTTAGTGGTAAATTTTGGCAGATAAGTTTTGCATTTATTTACAAAAAAAAAGAAAATATGATAAATTTTTGGAAAAATTTGCCATTTTCGAAATTCAAAATCATTGCGTTTTCAGGCAGATCGATTTACCACCTAAATAAGTTGCTGAATAACATTTCCCATTTGTCTACTTTACATTTTCATAATTTCTGAAATGTCTGGATAATTTATTTTGAGGTCATGCGGCTTGCAAATAGAATATCGCTTTTCCGGATTTTCAGAATTGACTATTTTGGGGATAAATACAGTTTTGAATGAAATTTTACATATTTAGCATCAAAACCCCCGTATATAACCAACCCATTTTCAAATCTGCACCCCTCAAACTATCAGAAACAGCTTTTACGAAGATTGTTAACCCCTTGAGATCTTCATAGTAATTGAATCAAAATGGAGGTGAAATTTAGAATGGTCATATTGTTCCCTTATACGTTCATTTAGCCCTAAAATTTACACATTTCCAAAAGATAAAAAGAGAAAACCCACCATACAATTTGTTCTGCAATTTCTCCTGAGTACAAAGATCCCCCACATGTGGCTGTGACTTGTTTTATGGGTGCACAGCGAGGCGCAGAAGGGAAGGAGGGCGCTGCAGCTGCCAGGATTTTAGTTTCCTCATTGGCCCCTTTTGAAGGCTATAAAATTTTTGCTTTTTCGTTATTGGGGCCATGTGATGCCATTTTTTTTGCGGGATGAGATGCTTTTTCCATTGTTACCATTTTGGGGTTGGTATCACCTATTGTTGAAAATTTAGGAACTTTTTTTGAGGACAGGAGTAGAAAAGCATCAATTCTGTACTGGATTTTTTACTTCTTTTTTTTTGGTGTTCACCGTATAGACTAATAATCCTGTTATCTTTATTCTATGGGTCGATACGATTACGGGGATTCCAGACATGAATATATTTTCTTACGTTTTACTAAATTTGTCAAACCCTAATGTGGGGAAAAATCTATCATTTATGTATTGCCGTCTTCCAAGTGGCATAACATTGTTACTTTTTTGGCTACGGAGCTGGTTGATGGCTTGTTTTTTGCGGGACATGTTGTACTTTGCACCAGTATCATGTCGCAGTACATATGGTTTTTTGATCACATTTTATAGCATTTTTTGTGAGATTGAAAAGGTAAAAATCACAATTTTTGGAGGGTTTATAACAGTTTTTTTTTATGGCGTTTATCGTGGGGGTTCAATAATGATTTACTTTTATTCTACGGGTTGTTACGGACGCGGTGATACTATATATGTGGGGTTTGTGTTATGATTTAGACTTTTTTTTGAGTTATATGTCTCTTTATATGTTTTGGGGCTTTTGGGCATTTTTAGTGATTTATTACTTTATTTTTTTATTGAATAACTTTTTTTTTTTTACTTTTTCACTTTTATACCATGGGACATGAAGAAGCAATCATCTGATTGCTTGTTCATGATAATATTCTGCAATACTCATGTATTGCAGAGTATTATCAGTGTCAGCCTATACACTTGCACACGTCACAGACGCCATCTTACTGGCAGTTCTTGCAGGTAACTCTGGGGTCCAGATCGGACCCCAGAGTTACTATAGCAACGATCGGCGCCCCCCGAAAACGGTTCGGGGGGGGCGATCGTGGGGGAAAGAACCCCCAGCTGCATGTTAGATGCCGCGGTCGCGCTGACCGCGGCATTTAACGGGTTAAGCACCCGCGATCGGAGACAACTCCGATCGCGGGTGTTACACTGGGGTGCCGGCTATCAGTCACAGCCGGCACCCCGTGTTTCCCGATGCCGGTTCAGCTCAGATCTTGAGCCGAACCGGCATCAGCTCAGCGTTAAGAGGTTAAAAAAGGTATTTTTGTTGATAAACAAGGTGAAACAGGGGTCTGTCTTCTTAGCAGGCGACTTCAATATGTCCATGTGGCCAGCTATGGATACATCAGGAAAAGCAGTGGGAGAAAATGCATCAACGCTTTATAGCTTGACTCAGAAAGAAGAGTATTTGGATGTATGGAGGTTGCAACACCCCACTGAGAGGGACTTTTCCTTTTTTTCCCACCCACATCGAGTATATACTAGAATAGATATGTTTCTGACGGATCACGAGCTGTATAATAGGGTCAAAACCTCGAAAATAGATGTTATTAGCTGGTCAGACCATGCTCCAATACATTTGTATATAGCGGAACAATATAACAAACCTCGTCCCTCCACTTGGCGTTTAAGTAATTATCACTTATACTCCTCCAAATTTCTGCCCCATTCCACTGAGGTATTGAAAGAGTTTTTTAGATTTAATGGCTCAGAAGAAGTGTCTCAAGTAGCTTCATGGTGTACACACAAAGCTTTCATGCAAGGCCACTATACCAGTGTTGCTATTGCGGACTCTAAGTCTAGAAAGGAAACAAGATTCCATATAATATCAATGCTAACGCACCTAAACGCTCTCAATAAAGGAAAATTTTGTTCCCACAGAGCAGACATGATTAAAAACTTAGAAAACCAATTGCATCAAATGGACCTATATAAATATGAACGGGCCCTCAATAGGTTAAAGGCTAAATTCTATGCATCCAGTAACAAAGCAGGGAAAATACTGGCTAACCAAGTAAAGCAAAAGACAGCACAAAGTAAAATCCCATACTTGCTTAACAAAGATGGGGAGAAAGTGTAGCAGATGAGATAGCAAACTTATGCCTCACTGTACAATCTCAAGGATGATACATAAAGTAAACAACCGGAGGAGCAATTTTTTAAAGACATTAAAAATGCCTAGCTTATCATCAGAACAGTCGAACCAGCTGGCAGCGCCCATAACTAAACAGGAAATACTAGTGGCTTTTAAAGCGCTTAAACAAAATAAGGCACCAGGGCCTGATGGCTTGTCAAAGTAATATTTTAAAGTATTCTCAGATATACTGATACCATACTTACAAAAGATATTTAACGATATTCAGGATACGGGACACATCCCCTCAGAAATGTTGAAGGCTCGGATTGTCACACTTCCGAAGCCGGGTAAGACTGCAGATAGGCCGGGTAATTTTCGACCTATATCATTATTAAATGCCGATTTAAAATTATATATTCAAAAATCCTGGCCAATAGATTAGCTGTATTTTTGCCGGATCGCGATCAGGTAGGATTCGTGAAAAGTAGACTGTCATCTGATGGAACCAGGAGATTTATAAATATTATGGAGTATGTGGAGAGGAATCGGACGCCTTCTCTGCTTCTCTCTTTGGATGCGGAGAAGGCGTTCGATAGGGTGCCCATTGTCCCCGCTCATTTTTACCCTAGTAATGGAGCCTTTAGCTCAAGCCATCAGATCATCTAGGGCCATATCAGGTATACAAATAGGAAGCACTACACATAAAATTGGGTTGTTCGCTGACGACGTTATAATAGCTATAACTAAGCCAACTATGTCATTGGCAGCAGTGAACATTTTATTACACCAATTTGGAAAAATTTCATATTACAAACTGAATGCGGGTAAATCCCTCATATTAAACATGGGAATAGGGTCGTACGAGTAGGAGCACTTGCAAGGAGTATATCCTTTTGTTTGGGCAGAAAACCAGATCACATATTTGGGAGTGAAGCAAACTTTCCCTATAAGTATAATAATAATAATAATAATAATAATAATCTTTATTTATATAGCGCCATCATATTACGTAGCGCTTTACAAATCATAGGAAACAAATACAAATGTAATGTAACAGAGCACAACATTTGTATGGAACAACAGGAGTGAGGTCCCTGCTCGCCAGAGCTTACGGTTTATGAAGATGATGGGGTAACACGAGGTAAAAGAATATTTAATGGTCAAGCCATTCTTCTTAGGGAATAGAAAAAAATATAATAAATGGAATTGCTGTCGCTTGAACCACTCAGCCGTCATCTTATATACCAGGTCCAGGGTGAATGGGACTGCAGAGAAGTCTGGTGCCTGTTGGTTGCTGGATAACAGATGGGAGGACGACACAGGACGGGTTAGTAGAAGAGTTAAAACTTCATGCAGTTAATGAGTGTTATAGGCTTGCCTAAAGAAATGGGTTTTAAGAGCACGTTTGAAACTTTGGAGGTTAGGTATTAGTCTGATAGTCCGGGGCAGAGCATTCCATAGAATTGGTGCAGCTCTAGAGAAGTCTTGGAGACGCGAGTGGGAGGTCCGCACTAGGGTAGAGGTTAATCTAAGATCACTGGCGGATCTAAGAGCACGGGTTGGGCGATAGACTGAGATAAGAGAGGAGAGGTAGGGGGGTGCAGCATTATACAGAGCTTTATGGATGAGGGTTATTATTATTTTAAACTGTATTCGAAAGGAGACTGGCAGCCAGTGCAGCGACTGGCATGAACAGTAAGCATACATGGTCCCCTTATCAAACGAGCTGTGTCAGGCAGAATTTTGGGTTGTTTTCATGGCTTCCACAACAAACTTGTTAACTTTGTCGCCACCCTGCTGTGTAATCCACAAAATATACTTGCAAACTTTTACCATTTAGGGATATTATTTCAGCGCTTCTTGCGCAGCTGTTTACATTCCCCTCACCCGCCATATCCTAAACTTATAAGAACGCTACTACACTTGATCTTATACAAAAGGTTCTTAGAAGTGCTGTTTGGGGAGTAGCCTAGAGACAGGGGCTTGGATTGGCGAAAGCTCGCTTGGCAGCGGAGCGCCAGCTCCATGCCAAGATCCAACTAACATAGTTTTAACTGCAGCACCTTTAATCTACTACTAGTTCACTGCCTCCATACATGGTCCCCTTATCAAACGAGCTGTGTCAGGCAGAATTTGGGGTTGTTTTCATGGCTTCCATGTTAACTTTGTCGCCACCCTGCTGTGTAATCCACAAAATATACTGGCAAACTTTTATCATGTAGCGATATTATTTGAGCGCTTCTTGCTCACCTCCTTTGGTTCCTCTCTGCCACCCATTGGTTTGAAGCCTGAGTCCATTTAGGGTATGTCGCCATGCCACTCTCTAGCCTGCTGCCGCTGCCTCTGCATGCCGTCCCCTATAGTGTCAGGGTCAATTATTGGATGTTTTAGATGCTATCTAGCTTCATTCTGTCACTCTGTCATGGCCATGCTGTTGCCCATAATTTTGGCATAATGGTGCGATTAGGCAGCCTCAGAGGCATCCATGCATGCTGCCCCTGCTGTTTCCTGTCCATTTCCGTGGTGTTTCCATCCTTTTCTGAGGTTTCCAGGTGTTTGGCCAAGCTTCCCTGTGCAGAGCCTTGGTCCCCTTGAAAAATGCTCGAGTCTCCCATTGACTTCAATGGGGTTCGTTATTCGAGACGAGCACTCGAGCATCGGGAAAAGTTCGTCTCGAATAACGAGTACCCGAGCATTTTAGTGTTCGCTCATCTCTAATTTCTATAAATACTTACAAGTAAGGTATTTTCTGAATACATTACCAAAGGAATGTTGGGGTCCGAAAACATTATTTGAACTGACCTTTTTTAACAAAAATAAGTTAACTAAGGGAATTTCATTGGCTTATAAGGCTATTGAAGAATTTCATAATAAAGATCCGATGCTCTGCTTACATCACTGGGGAAAAGATCTTTAACATCACTATAGAGAAATCCATGTGGGAGGCAATGTTTAAGATGGCTTCCACTTTATCAAGGTGTGCATCACACTTTGAAACAAGACACCTCACAGGCTGGCAAAAATATATGGCTCGACTTCCTCAAAATGCTGGCGTTGTCACAAACAAAAGGGAACAATTCTACATATATTTTGGGATTGTCAGATGATAATAGGCTTTTGGAAACAGGTGGAATCCATGTTAAATAACCTGTTAGACATTAAGATAATTCTTTCCCCAGAATTGGTGTTGTTAGGAATAGGGCTTATGGAATCCCCAATGGAAAATAGAACGGTAACATTTCATGTAACTACGGTAGCACTTAATTTGATTGCTAAAAATTGGAAGTCAGTGAAAATACCGTCCTTTGCTGAGATGACAAGTATTATAAATAATAATTGTCTAATGGAAAAATATATAGCTATACATGAAGGTTTGCAAACTAAATTCAAGAAGAGGTGGGAAAAATGGATGGATTCCACATATTTCCAGAGGCATGCAATCACAAATGAATAAAAATAATGTCACACACAAAAGAAGAAGATACAGAGAGTATATGTACGTATATATTTGAAGTGGTAATAGGAGATATGTTTCTTTCGCTATCCTACAAGTTGGCTATGTTAGCACAAAGTTTAATTGTGTTTATCGTGCAGTAAGATTACGAAAGGGACATAGATAACATAAAATGTATGTTATAAAAAACAACAGAGGTTTAGTTTAAACAAATATATATGTAAAATGAGTCGAAATGCAGGATGATGTTACAAAAAAAAAACAACTTATGCAATGTATGATCTGTATTTATGTATTTTGACTCAAATAAAATATGTTTAAAAAAAAAAAGAAAGTGGGAGGTAAAAGAAGGGTATAGGGTGTAATAGAAGGAAACGGGAGGCAACAGAGGGTAAGGGAGGGAAAAGAAAGGCACAGGAGGAAATAGACAGGAATGGGAGGCAACAGAGGGGAGCAGGAGGTAACAAAAGGAAATGGGAATGGATGGTAACAGAAGGGAATGGGAGGTAACAGAGGGGAGCAGGAGGTAACCAAAGGAAATGGGAATGGATGGTAACAGAAGGGAATGGGAGGTAACAGAGGGGAGCAGGAGGTAACAAAAGGAAATGGGAATGGATGGTAACAGAAGGGAATGGGAGGTAACAGAGGGGAGCAGGAGGTAACAAAAGGAAATGGGAATGGATGGTAACAGAAGGGAATGGGAGGTAACAGAGGGGAGCAGGAGGTAACAAAAGGAAATGGGAATGGATGGTAACAGAAGGGAATGGGAGGTAACAGATGGGACTGGGGGTAAAAGAAGGGAAAAGAAGACAACAGAGGGGAGCAGGAGGTAACTGAAGGAAACGAGAAGAATGGATGGTAACAGAAGGGATAATACACAAACCTTGATAAAATATCTTGGCCAAGGAAATTCAGATAAGAAATGTTCTCATACAAGAGATTAAGCAGCAGCTCTGCCACATGTTCCTGAATGTGCAGAGTCAGGCACAGAACCATCAGATAGCGCTAGCGCCCAAGTACGGCACGGTGGCTTAGTGGTTAGCACTACAGCCTTGCAGTGCTGGGGTCCAGGGTTCAAATCCCATCCAGGGCAACATCTGCAAAGAGTTTGTATGTTCTCTCCGTGTTTGCGTGGGTTTCCTCCGGATCCTCCGGTTTCCTCGCAAACTCCATACATACTGAGCGTTTGATTAGATTGTGAGCCCTATTGGGGACAGGGACCAATTTGGCAAACACTGTGTAGCGCTGCGTAATCTGTGTGTGCTATATAAACGATGGGACTTTTTAGGCATTTTGAGAAAAAAATCCCAGGCAGAAAGTAGATAAGAACAATAATTAAAGGGCCAAAGTCACGTCAATAAATCAGTTGGGCAGCAGAGCCCCAAAATAGACCTAGAAGGAGACAGTTAGTAAGTTAGTTAGCTAGGTGAAGCATTACGTATTTCCTGGCTACGCAGCTTCTTTAATGCATTTCCCTGGCTGTTTCTTATCCTGACGGTCCATCCTGACAGTATCACCACAGTAGCCATGATGTTTGTTTGATGTATGCTGTTCTCTTAAAGGGGTTTGCCCATGGAAGAAAATTCGCACATTTTAACCTCCTGGTGATGTTTACCCAATAAAGATAATTCTTAACCCCTTACTTTACAATGTTGCTCAGTGTTATTGGTGTTTTAGCTCCTTTCACTCAGTGATGGTCGGTGTAAGACTTCAGAGTGTGAGTGGGGACTCTCTGAGCAGACACTTCATGATTCCTCTGTGCTGTGAGATGTTGTGTGCTGACCATGTGCTTTGATTATCAGGGTACAGGGTTATATCCACTTTCATTTACCTTCTGAACATTCACTAGTATCTGACACATGAGACAGATCAAACATGAGAGATGATGAGATGCATATTACACACAATGACATTTCAGCTCTGCTTTCACAGCCATTACATACTGTCAGGTCTGCTATATATCCCTCCCTCCCCTGGATAAAGATCTTATCTATCTGTAGATTTACTCTCCTCGTGCTGCTTGATGGCAGGAATTCTCTGTGTGTGAGCTCATCCTGAAATGCAGGGTGGAAGCTGGAGGCAGAGAGCAGCTCAGTCTCCCGACCCTAAAGTCAGAAGATCCAGGGTCAGGTCTAGGGGCAACCGAAATTGTATACAGCAGGACTGATAGAGACAGGTTGGAATTATATCTGTGAAATGCTGCACTTATATGTTTCTAATTTTGTATGGAGTTTCCGGATACCTCTCCTGTGTTTTATCGCTTGTCAACCTCTATAAAACGTATTTAAAATAAATAACCCCTGCGGTGTTGAAAGTTTCCATAGTCATTAATTTTCATTTCTTTTGGGTTTTTTTGTGTTTCTGGTAAATTTTTTTGATACCCGTCGAAAGTGCGTCTGTGGGCCCTAAGTAATAAGCCCCAATATCCCAATTAGACAAAGCTTATATTGGACCCAATAGTAAAATACATTACGTACAAACACGATTTCATTACAACATTAAATGAAAATATATCTTAATTGCAGGTAAAAAATGGCTAAAAAAAAAACAAAAACATTTTGTATAAAACTTTTTTTAACTTTAACTACAGTAACATTTAGTAACAAAACACAAGTGTCGGCTGATCATTCCTGAGCGATGACGAGACAACGGGCACATTATGACAATGATGAGAGTGATTCATTTCTGCCACTGCTTGTAAATGTCAGGAACCAAAGTGCTTTCACCGCTGCAGTAAAATCATTTCATTGGTTTTTTTTGTTTTAAATCCTAAAAAGGTCAGAAAATCATAAGCAAACTTGATGAACCTCAACTTTCATATCACAAACACAAACAAAAAAAAAAGGCATCAATGAGACGTCACTGTGTAATGTGCACCGGGGAAATATGCAAATACATATGAGATAAAGAAAACATTGCCTCTTGGTTCCTTGTAAGGCAGCTCCCTATAGATCAAGCCTGATGTTCAGGAAGTCAAACCACTAAGAAACAGATTCCGAAATCTAGATGGTGCTGTGCAATGTTTCCACGTCTTTACATCTCCCAGAATCCTCTAGTAGAGCATCAATGGCTATAAGTCTCCACAAGGTGTCTTAAAGGACATCTACCACCAGGATCAAAGATTGTAAACCAGGAACACGGACATACTGGAGTGTGCTACCTCTGGCAGGACCTGCTCTTCTTTTAGCTTCTTATACCCTGGTTTTTACAAATAAAGACTTTATAAATTATGCAAATGAGCCTGAGGGGCTCCAGGCACCATTAACAGCTATGGAGCCCAGAGCCTCTCAGGGTCATTTGCATAACCTTGAAAGCCTTTTTATTGTAAAAATCAGGGCATAAGAAGCTAAAAGAAGAGTAGGTCCTGCCAGAGGTAGCACACTCCAGTATGTCAGTGTTCCTGGTTTACAATCTTTGATCCTGGTGGTAGATGTCCTTTAACCCCTTCCCGACATTTGACGTAATAGTATTGCATCGCGGGAGGTGTGTTCCTGCAAAATGCAATACTATTACGTCAAACTTCTGGCGCCGGCTCCTGAACTAATATATAGCCGACACCCGGCTCTAACACCCACGACTGGAGATTTCCCTTCGATGCCCTGGTGTGTGCCCATACAGCAGTCACCACCACATATGGGGTATTGTTATACTCAGGAGAGATTGGTTATCAAATTTTGTGGAGCGTTTGGTATTTTATCGACTGAGAATTTGTACATTTTTTGAAAAACACATTAATTTGGGCAAAAAAAAATTTACTTTCAAAATTGTATCCGATTTTGTTTCAACCCCTGTAAAACAATTAACGGGTTAACAAACTTCATAAAAGTTGTTTCACGTACCTTGAGGGGTGTAGTTTCTATAATGGGGTAATTTATGGGGTTTTACTTTTATTTAGGCCTCTCAAAGTGATTTGAAACCTGAGCAGGTCCCTCAATAGCAGGATTTTGTGGTTTTTATGAAAATATGAAAAATCGTACCTAACGTTCTAAGGCCCATAACATCCTACAAAAATAAGAGGATGCATAAAAAACCACGGAGACATAAAGTAGACATTTGGTGAATGTTAGTTACTAAGTTTTTTTGTGGTTATGACTATGTGTGGAAAAAGTAAAACATTTTGAAGTTCGAAAATCAAGAATTTTTCCACATTTTCACCAAATATCTGATTTTCTCATAAATAAATGCAAAACATACCAACAAAATTTTTCAACTAACATGAAGTACAATGGGTCACGAGAAAACAATTTTAAAATCACTTGGATATGTTAAAGCGTTCCAAAGTTATAACCACTTATAGTGACACAGGGCAGATTTGAAAAAATGGGCCGGGTCAGGAAGGTGAAAAGTGGCTTCAGCGTTAAGGGGTTAATTGGCAAAGTCTCTATAAGGAGAACTCTTACTTCCTGGCCCTCATCAATTGCCTCTCACACATGGAAACCTTGTACAGCGCTGGCTACAGTCAGGAATCTGCATCTTGTCATTAGGCTTCCTGAGAGTCAGGCTTAATATGAAGGTGCTGACTTACAAGGAGCTAAGAGGCAATGTTTTCCCATGCTGCCCCAGTGCTGATGGCATGCACAGGACAGGGGGAGGCAGAGCCCTCCTGCTCTTTGTCGTCTTATATCTTTCATGCTTTTGGAGTCCGAGTTGTTGAACAGCAAAGTCATGCAGAGCAGCCGGAGGAAGGGTCCAGATCCCGGTCCAGTCTCTCCATGGATCCAAGAATCTGCTATGAAATCTGCCAGACCGGGGAGAATGTCTGGATCCCCCTGGCTCAGGGCCGGCTCCAGGTTTTAGTGGGCCCCTGGGCGACAGAGCCTTAGTGGGCCCCTCCTTGGACCGCCCTCCAGTGGCCACACTGCGCCCCCTCCCCCTGCGGACACACTGATCCTGGGGACACACTGATCCCCCCCCCCACGGGGACACACTGATCCCTCCCCCTGCAGACACACTGAACTCCCCCTCCCCTGCGGACACACTGAACCCCCCCCCCTCCCCTGCTGACACAATGACCCCCTCCAGACACATTGACCCCCCCCTCCCCCTGTGGACACAATGACCCCCCCTGCTGACACACTAACACCCCCCCCCCTCCCCCTGTATACACACTGACCCTCCCCCCCCCCCCCACGGACACCCTGACTCCCCTCCGGAAAAGAAAAAAGAAAAATTTACCTTTCCTGGTTCCCCCGGAGCAGCCCCTGCAGCTGTCTTCGGCCTGGGCTTCCCGCACGCGCCGGCTCTGAAGCCGGCACACGTGATCCGATGACGTCATCATGTGCGCCGGCTTCAAAGCCGTCGCATACCCTGCGGAGCGCTGCATCGTGGGAACCGGGACAGGTGAGTTGTAGAATCTGCCTCTATGTTGCGCTCCCGACCAGCGCAGCATAGATGCAGAATAGTGATCCATCCGGATGGTGATCAATTGTACCAGTGTCTTATAGCGACACTGGTACAATTGATCCGGGGGCCCGAGTGGGCCCCTCCAGTACCCCGGGGCCCTGGCACTTGCCCGGGTTGGCCGGGTGCTGGCGCCGGGCCTGCCCTGGCTGCAGTCATGCATGTGTGTATTAAAGACACTTATACAATAGATTCCCATCTCCTTCATGGACCTGTGATCTGGCAGATGTGGGCCTTCTCCACATC
Organism: Engystomops pustulosus; assembly: GCF_040894005.1. NCBI lineage: Eukaryota > Metazoa > Chordata > Amphibia > Anura > Leptodactylidae > Engystomops > Engystomops pustulosus. The sequence goes on from NC_092418.1 coordinate 3,588,084, forward strand.
CGGGCCCAGTCACAGCCCCTGTAACCATAGTCACACACCCTGTAGCCCCTGTCCCTGTGTCACATGTGAGCAAATACCTTCACAATCACAAAGCTCAACAGAAACAAAAATACCACAAAATACACAAGTTACACAAAATAACAGCACACAGGTGCAAGAAACCTGCCGCCAATTACTTCAAGGGGTTAATAAAGAGGTGATATATAATCAAGTGGATAAACCAAATCCTGACCGTCTATACTGTAACCGAATGTTGTTTTTATTTTTTCTGTTCAAATGGCAAAAAATGGAAAAAACTTTGACACCACAAAAAAAAAAAGGAAAAAAATGTCTCAAATTTCGGATTTGCGTTTTTGTGTTGAAACTAATAAAAAAAAATGATTTATCGCGTTTGTTTTTCTGGGCTCTTTGCGCCTTCTCTGAAGTGGAGGATTTGGGACGCGTCCAACTAAGAACTTCCTGAGGTTTCTTATAACTAAGTAGCGATTGCAGCAAATATGGTTACAAATGTTCAAAAATGTGGGGAAAAAATAATGACATCTGAGTAGATTCACATCTGAAACAAATATGCAGATCAAAAAAGAGAAAAAGCAGAAGATGTGTAGGCAAAATGAATACATGTTTATTGATACACAAAAAAAAATCATAAAAACATTTAAAAACCCTTAAAAAGGGGAAAAGAACAAACTGTCCCTCCCCCATCCTACAAAATACAAATAATATGAGGAAAAATGAAGTAGTAAATAGTGCAGCTACATCTAGTACAATCTTCCAACAAAAGCACAATGAACACAAATATATATATAGATGTACGATGTATTGCAATGGGGAAGCCCGTGGTGGTAACAGCCGTATCCAGGGATCAGACGGAGGCAACGTTGTGCAAATCAACTCACGGTTTTTTATTGGATAACAGGTAGCAGGCAACGGGCCAAAATGGTCAAGCAGCGGATCTAGATTCTGGTACTGGAGTGGTCGTGGAGAGGATCCTCAGGAATAGTGCACCAGTCTGGTAGTAGCAGGGATAATTGAGATGGAGCTGTGTCCTAACTGTGGAAGCTGCAGTCTCAATCTTCACTCAGACCATGTGCTCCCCCTGCACAGGGCGTTTTATCCTCCCCCTAGTCAGGTGGTAGCACTTCTCCAATCACATTCCAGTTTACAATACAGCCACATGATTGGATAATTACTTACACCCATTTAACTATTGCCTTTCCAGGCAGAGGCTGCAGCTGCTATTACATTGGGGCACATTTACTAAGGGCTTGAATCGCTCTTTTTTGTCGGGTTTCCTGAAAATTACCAATTTGCGCCGAATTGTCCAAGGTTTTTGGGCACGCGATCGCATTGTGGCGCATCGGCACCAGCATGCATGCGACGGAAAGCGTGCGGGGGGGGGGGGGGTGTTGCCCATTGGAAAACCCAACGGATTCGTAAAAACCGCAGAATTTTTTTAAAAAAATGTGTCGCTTGACACCCACTTACATGCACCGGGAATAGGATGGTGAACTACGGCGGCCCTCGGCGCAGCAGCGACACCTGGTGGACATCGGGCGAAATGGCCGAAAGACCCGAATCCTCCACAGAGAATGTGCCGCTGGATCGTGACAGGACCGGGTAAGTAAATCTGCCCCAATATCTCCCATTGCTAGAAACTTACTAGAGGGTTCATGACTCCCTTTGACAGCTCCTATCCTGGAGAGGGCGCTATTCGCAACTACCAGCCGCCTATGTATTGGCATCGGTGTTGCAGAATCGTTGCTGGTTTCTTGTACACCTCTGGTGAGACATGGAGACTGTAAGGACCACAAGATGCTACCAGAGCTGGAGAGTCACTGTCATGGTAGAGCGGCACGGTGGCTGAGTGGGTAGCACTTCTGCCTTGCAGCGCTGGGGTCGTGGGTTTGAATCCCACCCAGGTCAACATCTGCAAAGAGTTTGTATGTTCTCTCCGTGTTTGCATGGGCTTCCTCCGGGTCCTCTGGTTTCCTCCCACACTCCAAAACATACTGTTAGATTGTGAGCCCCATGGGGACAGGGACCGATTTGCCATGCTTTGTGCAGCGCTGCGGAATCTGTGTGCGCTATATAAATAAAGAATTATTATTATTTTAATTATTAGAGACAAGGCCCTTAGATCTGATTCCTCCCACATTCCCAGGGTCAGAATCCGGGACCTTGTAGCTCCCCGTCACTCCACACATCCTGTTCTGGTCACGTGGCTGCTTTGGCATTGAGACTTATCGGCAAAAATTGTGATGGAATATAATTGTAAAACTGGAGCATACAGATAAAATGACAAAACCAACACGTTTCCACCAGTGCGGTCTCCGATCTGTGGGGCTCTGAACCCTTAGAACTGATAAGGGGCACCCAGGACAATGGAGTCAGTGACCTCCTACTGCCCCAGTGCCTGGAGAAGTAGTTATAGATAAGGGGTGTTTTAGGACCGTGCTGCTGGAACCCAATGATGTTCTTACGTCTCAATAATTATCGGCCTGGATTGGTCCCTTTATCGTCAATATACATCACATATGGCTGATACCGGTCCATCAGGGCAGAGGTAGTCCTGCGTCTGGGTCACCACACTAGTTGTACCGTGGGGGTATTGTGTATATTCGTGTCATTGCCCGATGAAGAGACTTGTCTCCAAACTGTCTTCACAGATCCATTTCGGACTCAGACCAAAGGTTCTTCAGATTCGAGTCATCAGCCACAAGACATTCCAGGGGTTTCCTTCTAGAAGGAAGGAGCCGGACTACACAGCAATGACACGGGATGCTATGAGCCTCACCAGGCCAGGCGGGCACCAGCGACAGAACCTCAAGACGGTTCATCTGCAACATAGTGTTACCTTTGTTTGACTCAATTGTTCAGATTTCTGTTTTTGATACAAATCATTGGTGTCTCTTCTCCAATGAGCACAAAAGGTCCTGTAGCTATGAAACCCGGACACCCCAATCTCCCAGGGCCCGGGGTATAATAAATACACGAAAACCTACATTACATAAAGCAATCTACTATACTTAAAAAGGTACAAACTAGAGATGAGCGAACATGCTCGTCCGAGCTTGATGCTCGGTCGAGCATTAGGGTACTCGAAACTGCTCGTTACTCGGACGAATACTTCGCCCGCTCGAGAAAATGGCAGCTCCCGCCGTTTTGCTTTTTGGCGGCCAGAAACAGAGCCAATCACAAGCCAGGAGACTCTGCACTCCACCCAGCATGACGTGGTACCCTTACACGTCGATAGCAGTGGTTGGCTGGCCAGATCAGGTGACCCTGGAATAGACTAGCCCCTGCCTGCGCTGCTCGGATCATTCTGTGTCTGGATGCCGCTAGGGAGAGAGCTGCTGCTGGTCAGGGAAAGCGATAGGGTGTTCTATTAGCTTACTGTTAGGCAGGAGTGATTCTCCAAGAACCCAACAGCCCTTCTTAGGGCTACAATAACGTTCTACTTTTTTTATTTTAATTTGCATCTATTACCATTTTGTGAGGAATTAGCAGGGGGACTTGCTACCGTTGTGTTTAGCTCTTAGTGGCACACATATCCATAGCAAAGACCGAAGTGGGAAAATTCAGTAGGGGTTGGATTTCTATTAGGCACTAACTCAGTGTCATCTCATCTGGCATAGTAGTGTGCTTCCTTTGATACTTGGCTAGAAAATAGCCATAGGAGAATACAAATAGCTTCTTGAAGCCTACAGTAGCGTTCTATATATTTGATTTCTGGTTGATCTGCTGGTGGCTGTAGTTTCTGCAGTGCATGTACTTGCCAATTCTGAGCAATTTGTAGTGAGACTTGCGACCGCTGTGTTCTGCGCTTAGTGGCGCACATATCCATAGCAAAGGCCGAAGTGGCAAAATTCAGTAGGGGTTGGATTTCTATTAGGCACTAACTCAGTGTCATCTCATCTGGCATAGTAGTGTGCTTCCTTTGATACTTGGCTAGAAAATAGCCATAGCAATAGGATAGGATTGTTTGGTTTTAAAAACTCAAAAAAAAAAAAAAAACACAAAAAAAAAAAAAAAAAAAAAAAAACACAAAAAAAACAAAAAAAAGTAAAAAAAAAAAAAAAGTTATAACTCTCATTTTAAAAATGTTTAACCCGAGGGCTAGGGGTAGAGGACGAGGGCGGGGACGTGGGCGTCCAACTACTGCAGGGGTCAGAGGCCGTGGTCCTGGGCGGGGTGAGACACCACCTGCTGATGAGGGAGCAGGGGAACGCCGCAGAGCTACACTCCCTAGGTTCATGTCTGAAGTTACTGGGACTCGTGGTAGAGCACTGTTGAGGCCAGAACAGTGCGAACAGGTGATGTCGTGGATTGCTGACAATGCTTCGAGCAATTTGTCCACCACCAGTCAGTCTTCCACGCAGTCCACCCATGTCACCGAAATCCCCACTCCTCCAGCTCCTGCACCTCAGCCTCCTCCCCCCCAGTCTGCCCCCTCCCAGGAAAATTTGCCATTTGAACCGGCATACTCTGAGGAACTGTTTTCTGGACCCTTCCCACAGTCACAAACCACTTGTCCGGTTGCTGCTGAGCAATTTTCCGATGCCCAGGTTTTCCACCAGTCACAGTCTGTGGGTGATGATGACCTTCTTGACGTAGTGGAAGTGTGTAAAGAGGTGTCCGACGATGAGGAGACACGGTTGTCAGACAGTGGGGAAGTTGTTGTCAGGGCAGGAAGTCCGAGGGGGGAGCAGACTGAGGGATCGGAGGATGATGAGGTGACAGACCCAAGCTGGGTTGAGAGGCCGGGTGAACACAGTGCTTCTGAGACGGAGGAGAGTCCTCGACCTGAACAGGTTGGAAGAGGCAGTGGTGGGGCCAGACGGAGAGGCAGGGCCAGAGCTGGTGCATCAGCGCCACTGTCAACTAGTGAAGCTCCCGTGGTGAGGGCTCTTGCGGCGAGGGCTAGATCTTCAGAAGTGTGGAGGTTCTTTAAGGAAACACCGGATGACCGACGGACTGTGGTGTGCAACATTTGCCAAACCAGGCTCAGCAGGGGTTCCACCACTACTAGCTTAACTACCACCAGTATGCGCAGGCATATGAATGCTAAGCACCCCACTCAGTGGCAACAAGCCCGTTCACCTCCGGCCGTGCACACCACTGCTCCTTCCCCTGTGTCAGCTGCTAGTCAGCCCCCTGCCCAGGACCCTGGCACAAAAACCCCATCGTCGCCTCCACGATCCTCCACAGCATCCACCAGCGTTCAGCTCTCCATACCCCAGACGCTGGAGCGGAAACGCAAATATAGTGCAACCCACCCGCACGCCCAAGCCCTTAATGTGCACATCTCCAGATTGCTTAGCCTGGAGATGCTGCCCTATAGGCTAGTAGAGACCGAGGCCTTTCGCAACCTCATGGCGGCGGCCGCCCCTCGGTATTCGGTCCCCAGCCGCCACTACTTTTCCCGATGTGCCGTCCCAGCCCTGCACCAGCACGTGTCAGACAACATCATCCGTGCCCTGACCAACGCCGTTTCTGACAAGGTCCACCTGACCACGGACACGTGGACGAGTGCTGCCGGGCAGGGCCACTATATATCGCTGACGGCACATTGGGTTAACTTGGTGGAGGCTGGGACCGAGTCTGACCCTGGGGCTGCTCATATACTGCCGACGCCGAGGATTGCGGGGCCTACCTCGGTCCAGGTGTTTCAGGCCTACTATGCCTCCTCCTCCTCCCACCCCTCCTCCACCTCCTCCTCCGAACTACCATCCGTGGGCACGGCGCCATCAGTCGGTAGCTCTAGGCACAGCAGCAGTGCCGTCGCTAAGCGACAGCAGGCGGTGCTCAAACTGCTGAGCCTAGGCGACAAAAGGCACACCGCCCAAGAGCTATTACAGGGCATCACGGCGCAGACTGATCTGTGGCTGGCACCGCTGAACCTCAAGCCGGGAATGGTTGTGTGTGACAACGGCCGTAACCTGGTGGCGGCTCTGCAACTCGGCAGACTGACACATGTGCCATGCCTGGCCCATGTGTTAAATCTGATAGTGCAGCGTTTCCTCAAGACATACCCCAATCTGTCAGATTTGCTCACGAAGGTGCGCCGCATCTGTGCGCATTTCAGGAAGTCCAGCCCAGATGCTGCCACTCTCAGGGCAGCGCAGCGCCGCCTCCAACTGCCCGCTCACCGACTGTTGTGCGACGTGCCCACGAGGTGGAATTCAACACTGACCATGTTATCCAGAGTTTACCAGCAGCGCAGAGCGATTGTAGACTGCCAGATGTCAACTTCCACCAGAACTGGTAGTCAGGTCAGTCAGCTTCCTCAAGTCTACAATGAGGAGTGGACGTGGATGTCTGATATCTGTCAGGTGCTGAGTAACTTTGAGGAGTCAACACAGATGGTCAGTGGCGATGCCGCCATCATCAGCCTCACCATCCCGCTGCTTGGCCTGTTGAAAAACTCTCTGGTCAGCATGAAGTCGGAAGCTTTGCGCTCGTCACAAGAGACGGGGGAAGAATATTCCCTTGTTGATAGCCAAAGCACCCTGAGGTCTGTTTCTCAGCGCATATCGGAGGAGGTGGAGGTGGAGGAGGATGAGGAGGAAGAGGAGGAGAATGTTGGCGAGACACAAGAGGGGACCATTGTTGAGTCCTTCACTGTTCAGCGTGTATGGGCAGAAGAAGAGGAGTTGGAGGAGTTGGAGGAGGAGGAAATGGACAGTCAGGCCAGTGAGGGGAGTGAATTCTTACGCGTTGGTACTCTGGCGCATATGGCAGATTTCATGCTAGGCTGCCTATCCCGTGACCCTCGCGTTCAAAGAATTTATTCCAGCACCGATTACTGGGTGTTCACTCTCCTGGACCCACGGTACAAGCAAAATCTTTCCACTCTCATCCCTGCAGAGGAAAGGAGTGTGAGAATGCATGAATACCAGCAGGCCCTGGTGCACAAGCTGAAACAGTATTTCCCTTCTGACAGCGCTAGCGGCAGAGTGCGTAGTTCTGCGGGACAAGTAGCGAGGGAGAGTAGGCGAGCAGGCAGCTTGTCCAGCACTGGCAAGGGTACGCTTTACAAGGCTTTTGCCAGCTTTATGTCACCCCAGCAAGACACTGTCACCTGTCCCCAGTCTCGGCAGAGTAGGGCTGATCTTTACAGAAAGATGGTGAGGGAGTACGTAGCTGACCATACCATCGTCCTAAATGATCACACAGCTCCCTACAACTACTGGGTTTCAAAGCTGGACATGTGGCACGAACTGGCGCTGTACGCCTTGGAGGTTCTTGCCTGCCCTGCCGCTAGCGTGTTGTCCGAGCGGGTTTTCAGTGCAGCTGGTGGCATCATCACCGATAAGCGTACACGCCTGTCGACTGACAGCGCTGACAGGCTGACGCTTATTAAAATGAATAAAGGCTGGATTTCTCAGAATTTCCAATCTCCACCAGGTGAAGGAAGCTCAACCTGAATAATTGATCCACTCCTCCTCCTCCTCCTCATTTTCCTCCTTCTCCTCCTCTTTGTACAGTAAAGCAGAGGAAAATGGCTATTTTTTGACAGGGCCCACTGGCTCTTGCTATAGTACTTCATGCATTTAATTTTTCTGGAGGGCCACCTACCCGGTCCTCTGTTTGAAACAATTTTTGTGAGTGCCACATACAGGCACTCAATCTATTCCATTTTTCTGGAGGGCCACCTACCCGGTCCTCTGTTTTAAACAATTTTTGGGACTGCCACATACAGGCACTCAATCTATTCCATTTTACTGGAGGGCCACCTACCTGCTCCTCTGGTTTGAAACATTTTTGGGACTGCCACATACAGGCACTCAATCTATTCCATTTTACTGCAGGGCCACCTACCTGCTCCTCTGGTTTGAACAATTTTTGGGACTGCCACATACAGGCACTCAATCTATTCCATTTTACTGGAGGGCCACCTACCTGCTCCTCTGGTTTGAAACATTTTTGGGACTGCCACATACAGGCACTCAATCTATTCCATTTTACTGCAGGGCCACCTACCTGCTCCTCTGGTTTGAAGAATTTTTGGGACTGCCACATACAGGCACTCAATCTATTCCATTTTACTGGAGGGCCACCTACCTGCTCCTCTGGTTTGAAACATTTTTGGGACTGCCACATACAGGCACTCAATCTATTCCATTTTACTGCAGGGCCACCTACCTGCTCCTCTGGTTTGAAGAATTTTTGGGACTGCCACATACAGGCACTCAATCTATTCCATTTTACTGGAGGGCCACCTACCTGCTCCTCTGGTTTGAAGAATTTTTGGGACTGCCACATACAGGCACTCAATCTATTCCATTTTACTGGAGGGCCACCTACCTGCTCCTCTGGTTTGAAACATTTTTGGGACTGCCACATACAGGCACTCAATCTATTCCATTTTACTGGAGGGCCACCTACCTGCTCCTCTGGTTTGAAAAATGTTTGGGACTGCCACATACAGGCACTATCCAAATTAAATTGTCTCCATAGCAGCCTCCACACGTTGTCTCCATTGCTACCTCCAAAAGTCGTCCATATAGCTGCCTCCATACATCGTCCCTTTATCAAACGAGGTGTGTCAGGCACAAATTTGGGTTGTTTTCATGGATTCCACATCAAAGTTGTTAACTTTGTCGCCACCCTGCTGTGTTATCCACAAAATATACTGGCAAACTTTTACCATTTAGGGATATTATTTCAGCGCTTCTTGCGCATCTGTTTACATTCCCCTCACCCGCCATATCCTAAACTTATAAGAACGCTACTACACTTGATCTTATACAAAAGGTTCTTAGAAGTGCTGTTTGGGGAGTAGCCTAGAGACAGGGGCTTGGATTGGCGAAAGCTCGCCTGGCAGCGGAGCGCCAGCTCCATGCGCATCATGTGCTTCTTGCGCATCTGTTTACATTCCCCTCACCCGCCATATCCCAAACTTATAAGAACGCTACTACACTTAACTTGGTGCAGGCTGGGACCGAGTCTGACCCTGGGGCTGCTCATATACTGGCGACGCAGAGAATTGCGGGGCCTACCTCGGTCCAGGTCTCAAAGGCCTACTATACCTCCTCCCACCCCTCCTCCACCTCCTCCTCCTCCGAATTACCATCCGTGGGCATGGCGCCATCAGTCGGTAGCTCTAGGCACAGCAGCAGTGCCGTCGCTAAGCGACAGCAGGCGGTGCTGAAACTGCTGAGCCTAGGCGATAAAAGGCACACCGCCCAAGAGCTATTACAGGGCATTCCACATCAAAGTTGTTAACTTTGTCGCCACCCTGCTGTGTAATCCACAAAATATACTGGCAAACTTTTACCATTTAGGGATATTATTTCAGCGCTTCTTGCGCATCTGTTTACATTCCCCTCACCCGGCATATCCTAAACTTATAAGAACGCTACTACACTTGATCTTATACAAAAGGTTCTTAGAAGTGCTGTTTGGGGAGTAGCCTAGAAACAGGGGCTTGGATTGGCGAAAGCTCGCCTGGCTGCAGAGCGCCAGCTCCATCACAAGATCCAACTAACATAGTTGCAGCACCTTTAATCTACTACTAGTTCACTGCCTCCATAATAATAATAATCTTTATTTATATAGCGCCATCATATTCTGCAGCGCTTTACAAATCATAGGAAACAAATACAAATGTAATGTAACAGAGCACAACATTTGTATGGAACAACAGGAGTGAGGTCCCTGCTCGCCAGAGCTTACGGTTTATGAAGATGATGGGGTAACACGAGGTAAAAGAATATTTAATGGTCAAGCCATTCTTCTTAGGGAATAGAAAAAAATATAATAAATGGAATTGCTGTCGCTTGAAACACTCAGCCGTCATCTTATATACCAGGTCCAGGGTGAATGGGACTGCAGAGAAGTCTGGTGCCTGTTGGTTGCTGGATAACAGATGGGAGGACGACACAGGACGGGTTAGTAGAAGAGTTAAAACTTCATGCAGTTAATGAGTGTTATAGGCTTGCCTAAAGAAATGGGTTTTAAGAGCACGTTTGAAACTTTGTAGGTTAGGTATTAGTCTGATAGTCCGGGGCAGAGCATTCCATAGAATTGGTGCAGCTCTAGAGAAGTCTTGGAGACGCGAGTGGGAGGTCCGCACTAGGGTAGAGGTTAATCTAAGATCACTGGCGGATCTAAGAGCACGGGTTGGGCGATAGACTGAGATAAGAGAGGAGAGGTAGGGGGGTGCAGCATTATACAGAGCTTTATGGATGAGGGTTATTATTATTTTAAACTATTCGAAAGGAGACTGGCAGCAAGTGCAGCGACTGGCATGAACTGTAAGCATACATGGTCCCCTTATCAAACGAGCTGTGTCAGGCAGAATTTGGGGTTGTTTTCATGGCTTCCATGTTAACTTTGTCGCCACCCTGCTGTGTAATCCACAAAATATACTGGCAAACTTTTATCATGTAGCGATATTATTTGAGCGCTTCTTGCTCACCTCCTTTGGTTCCTCTCTGCCACCCATTGGTTTGAAGCCTGAGTCCATTTAGGGTATGTCGCCATGCCACTCTCTAGCCTGCCGCTGCTGCCGCTGCCTCTGCATGCCGTCCCCTATAGTGTCAGGGTCAATTATTGGATGTTTTAGATGCTATCTAGCTTCATTCTGTCACTCTGTCATGGCCATGCTGTTGCCCATAATTTTGGCATAATGGTGCGATTATGCAGCCTCAGAGGCATCCATGCATGCTGCCCCTGCTGTTTCCTGTCCATTTCCGTGGTGTTTCCATCCTTTTCTGAGGTTCCCAGGTGTTTGGCCAAGCTTCCCTGTGCAGAGCCTTGGTCCCCTTGAAAAATGCTCGAGTCTCCCATTGACTTCAATGGGGTTCGTTATTCGAGACGAGCACTCGAGCATCGGGAAAAGTTCGTCTCGAATAACGAGTACCCGAGCATTTTAGTGTTCGCTCATCTCTAGTACAAACATTACAGAACATCTCCATTCCCAGGGTGAATCCTGCAGGTTGTGGACCTCCAGGAACCTCACAGACAGTGATGGGACTGGGGGGGTGTCCTCACACTGCTGTGCTCTGTCCAGACTGCAGCCACTGCTATTGTCCCTGGATAGATCTCTTGTTTTACCTTTGTGTATATTAGTAGCAACAGGACTGTGAAGTATGGATATAGATGCTGTACTCAATGCATTAATCCTCCCTGGGTGACAGCTGTATCAGGCTTCTGGTTGGATATTACAGAACTCACTACAAGCAGCTACATGTTCTCTGTGCCGTTCTCTGGGTAGTGGTCAGCCCTGGTTATTGCAGATCAGCTCCTGTACCCTCTGCTGACTGGATACTAGGTAGTATTGTTGTAACAAGAGGTGGAGGTAAGATCACAGATGAAGCTTCATGGACCTGCTTTAGATGTGGAGCTCATTGGACTTTCTTCTGTTGGGTTATCATGGGATGTGTCCTGCTGTGGAGCAGTAGAGGTTTCTGTCTTCTTGATCCCCATAGTGGTGGAAGTGTTCTCGGAGTGGCTGGAACTTTCTGGAAAAATGGATGTATATAGACTCATGAAGTCTTCCATATTTTCTGTGGTGGATATAGAAGCTCCTCGAGAGGAGGGTTTGGGGGTTGCACTTTCTGGAGCTAAGGTATCTTGTGTTTCATTGGTTACAAGAGCAGATGAGTAAAAATCTGAGAAGTGAGTAGAAATTCCCGGTGAGGAGGTGGTGGTCAGATGACTCATGGAGTCTCCTACGTATGATGTTGGTGTGTAGGGACTGGTAGATCCTTCTGCTGATGTAGTCCCATGGCTTGTATACTGCTGTAGAGTAGTTGTCACTTCTGTCACGTTAATGGCTCCATTAGTGGTGCTAGAATCTGGAGAATCTCTAGAGGTTTCTGGAATTCTTGTTGATGTATGCAGACTCCGGTGGCCTTCTATATCGGCTGACGTTATATTTTCTCCATTGGTGTAATTTGGAGTTATATTTTCTGTAATTAATGTATTATCTTCCATAGTGTCTCCAGCTAATGAGGTGGCCGTGGGGTTAGTATTGGAGCTGTAGACTGTAGTTGAGAAGCCTTCTCCTCTTGCAGTGTGATGATATGTATATGGTTGTAGAGTTGTAGACACTTCAGTCATGCTGATGGCTTCATTAGTGGTGCTGAACTCTGGAGAAGCACCAGAACTTTGTGGGAATGTTGTTGATGTATATAGACTCACAAAGTCTTGTATATATTCAGTCGTTTCCTCGTTATGGGATGTAGGATTTTCACCAGTGTTGGAAATCAGATTTTCTGTAGCTAAATTATTATCATGGGTTTGATGAGTGGTGGTCAGAAATTCTGAGACGTCAGTAGTGATTTCTGGTGGAGGAACGATGGTTGTGGTCGGCTCACTCATGGAGCTGCTTATATGTGATGTGTAGGATCTGGCTGAAGACCCTTCTCCTGTTGTTGTGCTATGACTTGTATATTGTTGTAGAGTAGTAGTCTTCTCTGTCGTATCGATGGCTTCATTAGTGGTGCCATAATCTGGATCATCTCCAGAACTTTTTGGTAATGTTGTTGATGTATACAGACTTACATAGCCATCCATATCATCTGTGGTGACTTCTTGGTCAGATGTAGTATTTCCTCCAGTTGTGGAGCTTGTATTTTCTGGACTGAATGTATAATCTTCAGGAGTGTTTCCTGGTAATGAGGCAGTGGTGGTCCGATAACTCATGGAGCTTCCAGGATGTAATGTGTAGGGACTGGTAGGGACTCCAGTAGTTGTAACACTATGAGATACATGCGGATGCGTGGTGATAGTCACTTCTGTAATGTTGATGGCTTCTTTAGTGGTGCTGTAATCTGCTTGATCTCCAGAACTTCCAGTAGCAGTTATGGATGTATACTGAGTCTTGAGTTCTTCTGAATCTTCTGTGGTTTCTTCTAGAGCTGATGTTACATAGACTCCAGTGGAGGAAATTGCTATTGTATTTTCTGGAGCGAGGGTTACATCTCTAGTAGCAACTCCTGGTGATGAGAAGTTGGTGGAGCTTGATGTAGATGTGTAAGGAAGGAGTGAAGAACCTTCTGATATGGTGGTTCTATAGGACGCAGGCTGATGCATGGAAGTTGTCTCCACTGTCGTGCTGATGACTTCATTAGTTGTGCTATAATCTCTAGAACTTTCCGTAAAAAATGCTGATGTGTACAGAGTTTTGAGGTCTTCTGAATCTTCTTTGGTTACTTCAAAATCTGATGTAATATTGTCTGTGATGGTGGAATTTGGTGCTATATTTTTTGTAGATAAGGTTTTATCCTCAGTAGTATGTCCTGGTGATGAGGTGGTATTGGTGGTGGTCATATTACTCATGGGGCTTTCTGGGGGTGATGTGGATGTGGAAGGAGGGATTCCAGTACCTTCTGCTGTTGTGATACTATGTAATGTACGCTGATGTAGAGTAGTAGTCTCCTCAGTCCTGCTGATGGCTTCATTTGTTGTGACGTATCCTGGGAAACCCTCAGAACTTTCTGGAATTCTTGTTGAAGTATAAAGACTCAGAGAGTCCTCAATGTCTTCTGTGGTTTCTTCAAAAACAAATGTAGTCGTGGAATTTAGATTGTTATCATGGGTATGATTGGTTAATGTGGTGGTGAGAAGATCTAAGTCCTGAGTTTTAAGTCCTGGTAATGCGGTGGTGTTGGTGGTGGTCAGATCACTCATGGAGCTTCCTGGATGTGATGTGGAGGGACTGGGTGGAGAACCTCCTGAAGTTGTAGCATTATGGGACAGATATGGATGAAGGGTAGTCATCAATTCTGTGATGTTGAGGGTTACTTTACTGGTGCTGTAATCTGGAGGATCTCCAGAACCATCAGTGATGGTTGCTGACGTATATTGAGTTTTGAGGGCTTCCGAATCTTCTGTGTTTACCCCAAGAGATGATGTTAGGTTTTCTCCAACGGTGGAATTTGCCGTTGCATTTTCTGGAGGGAAGGTTTCGTTTCTAGTAGTAATTCCTGGTAATGAAATGTTGGTGGAGCTTTCTGGATGAAATGTAGATGTGTAATGAGTGACTGCGGAGCCCTCTGATGTGCTTTTATAGGATGCAGGCTGATGCAGAGTAGTCCTCTCCTCTGTCATACTGATGGTTTCATTAGTTGTACTGTAATCTCCAGAACTTGTATACAAAGTGTTGAGGTCTTCTGAATCTTCTGTGGTTACTTCAAGAGCAGATGTACTATTGTCTGTGATGGTGGAATTTGGTGCTATATTTTCTGTAGATACAGTACTATCCTCAGTAGTATATCCTAGTGATGAGGTGGTGTTGTTGGTGGTCATATTACTCATGGTGCTTTCTGGGGGTGATGTGGATGTGGAAGGAGTCATTCCAGTACCTTCTGCTGTTGTGGTACTATGGAATGTCCGCTGATGTAGAGTAGTTGTCTCCTCGGTCCTGCTGATGGCTTCATTAGTTGTGCCGTATCCTGGGAAACCCTCAGAACTTTCTGGAATTCTTGTTGAAGGACTCAGAGAGTCCTCAATGTCTTCTGTGGTTACTTCAACAACAAATGTAGTAGATTCTCCAATGGTGGAATTTGGTGTTGTGCTTTCTGGAGCTAATGTAGTAACGTGGCTTGTATATTGTCGTAGAGTAGTCGTCACTTTCGTTGTGTTTATGGCTTCATTAGTTGTGCTGAAATCTGGACGATCTCCAGAACTTTCTAAAAAGGTTGTTGACGTATACAGACTACTGAATTCTTCCATATTTTCGGTGGTTTCTACAAGAGCAGATGTAGTGTTTTCTCCATTGGTGGTATTTGCTGGATGCAATGTTGTATCTTGGGTGGGATTTTTAGACTTGGTAATTCCTGGTAATGTGGTGGCAGTAGTGAGATTACTGGTGGAGCTTTCTGGATATGATGTAGATGTGTAGGGGATGGCTGTGGACATTTCTTCTGTTGTATCATTATGGGTTGTGTACTGTTGATTAGTAGTAGAAGTAACAGTGGTGTTAGTCTCTGGATAAGAACTGGAACTTTCACTGGATGCGTTAGGACTGACTGTGGATTGTTCTACTGCTCCGGTACTATGGGATGTTGTAGACACTTCTGTCACGTTGATGGCTTTATTGGTGGTGCTGTAATCTGAATAATCACCTGAACCTTCTTGAGATGATGTTGATGTATACAGACTTGTGAAGTCTTCCATCTCTTCTGTTGTCACCTCAAGAGCCGATGTAGTAGTTCCTCCAATGGTGGAATTTCGGGTCATATTTTCTGGGGTTTCAGTTTGACCTTGGGTGCGATTGGTGACCAGAGTGGTGGTGCGGTTTGAGACCTGACTGGTAATTATTGAAGATGTGGTTGTCAGATTACTCATGGAGCCTCCTGGATGTGATGTAGATGTGTAGCCTCTGGTTGTGGAATGTTCCTCCGTTGTAGTACTGCGAGTTGTATACGGTTGGGTAGTGGAGGTTTCTGTCTGGTTGACCGTCACAGTGGTGGAGTTGTTTTCTGGATAGTGGCTTGTAGTGGCAGGAGTTGATGTGACATTTTGGAGATGTCCTCTGCTAGCGACCTCTTCTACTCCCATACCAGTGATCACAATCATGACTACAAGGATCACCGTGATGGTCAGCCAGTAGCCATATTTCTGTTAAAAAATAAGAAATAAAAAAGTTGAAGGTAAATTTGTGACCACTGATTCATAACAAAAGATTCTGTTAGTGATGTCACCCAATAATCCCGAATCATGGTCGATTTGTTATTGATTTTGTGATTCCTGGTGAGTTGTAAGATCTCTGCCATGAAACTCATCGTACTCCAGGGGGCATAGGTAGAAACCATTAATATATCCGCATCCCATTTCTGCATAGAGACCTGATCCCACTGACCTGGAAGAAGTTCTTTTTGCTTGTTTTAATATCCTCCTACAAAGCAGAAATGACATAAAAATCACTTGTGATATAACAATGTGCTAAAGTGTAAACAGGACCAACCTGTAATCAACCACAAGACCAACTACTGTGTATCTCCTGCACCTTAGCCATGTATCTCCTGCACTTCTGCTGTGTATCTCCTGCACCTTAGTCATGTATCTCCTGCACTTCTGCTGTGTATCTCCTGCACCTTAGTCATGTCCCTCCTGCACCTCTGCCGTGTATCTCCTGCACCTCAGCCATGTATCTCCTGCACTTCTGCTGTGTATCTCCTGTACCTTAGTCATGTATCTCCTGCACTTCTGCTGTGTATCTCCTGCACCTTAGTCATGTCCCTCCTGCACCTCTGCCGTGTATCTCCTGCACCTCTGCCGTATATCTTCTGCACCTCAGCGTGTACCTCCTGCACCTCTGCTGTGTATCTCCTGCACCTCTGCCGTATATCTCCTGCACCTCAGCGTGTACCTCCTGCACCTCAGTGTGTACCTCCTGCACATCTGCTGTCTATCTCCTGCACCTCTGCCGTGTATCTCCTGCACTTCTGCCGTATATCTCCTGCACCTCAGCGTGTACCTCCTGCACCTCTGCTGTGTATCTCCTGCACCTCAGCCGTGTACCTCCTGCACCTCAGCGTGTACCTCCTGCACCCCTGCCGTGTACCTCCTGCACCTCAGCCATGTATTTCCTGCACCTCTGCCTTGTATCTCCTGCACCTCTGCCTTGTATCTCCTGTACCTCTGCCTTGTACCTCCTGCACCTCAGCCATGTACCTCCAGCACCTGAGCCGTGTATCTCCTGCACCTCAGCCGTGTACCTCCTGCACCTCAGCCGTGTACCTCCTGCACCTCAGCCGTGTACCTCCTGCACCTCTGCCTTGTATCTCCTGCACCTCTGCCTTGTATCTCCTGTACCTCTGCCTTGTACCTCCTGCACCTCAGCCATGTACCTCCAGCACCTGAGCCGTGTATCTCCTGCACCTCAGCCGTGTACCTCCTGCACCTCAGCCGTGTACCTCCTGCACCTCAGCCGTGTATTTCCTGCACCTCAGCCGTGTATTTCCTGCACCTCTGCCTTGTACCTCCTGCACCTCTGCCTTGTACCTCCTGCACCTCAGCCGTGTACCTCCTGCACCTCTGCCTTGTACCTCCTGCACCTCTGCCTTGTACCTCCTGCACCTCAGCCGTGTACCTCCTGCACCTCTGCCTTGTACCTCCTGCACCTCGGCCGTGTATCTCATGAATCTCAGCCTTATTTCTTGTGCTTCTACTCTTTATCTCAAAACTTTTCAGTACCTGGATAGCATCTCTTCTTCTTCTCGCGATTTTTCCCTTCCGGGAGTCGCCCCTTATCCCATTTTCCAGTGTTTCGAGGTTTCCTGCTGCAGACGCTGAGAAAAATATATAGAAAAGATTTAACCTCTTTACAAGTCATTGAACAGTCACGAGAGATCTCCCATCATTGGGTTCAGGTCCATTGCTGCGTCTTTTGTGACTTCTTCTTCCATTCAGTCAGACAGGAAGTGATGAGGCAGCCATGACACCAATCACTGGCCTCATCAGTCACATGACTGCTGCTCTATGTCATTGGCTGCTGTGGTCACATGACTGCTGCTCTATGTCATTGGCTGCTGTGGTCACATGACTGCTGCTCTATGTCATTGGCTGCTGTGGTCACATGACTGCTGCTCTATGTCATTGGCTGCTGTGGTCACATGACTGCTGCTCTATATCATTGGCTGCTGGGGTCACATGACTACTGCTCTATATCATTGGCTGCTGTGGTCACATGACTGCTGCTCTATATCATTGGCTGCTGGGGTCACATGTTACATCACTTACAATCTATCTGACACCAAACCGTAGGGAATGGAGACTGCTTTGGGTGACTACTTACTGTTATCACACACTTTTATAAATCCCTCTAAATAATCAGTGAGTCAGTCCCGGGGACCTAGTGAGGTTTGGCGCAGGTCCTTCGCTTTACTACATGTGATTAGGGATGGAAATGTCGTGGTCATCTTTTTTCTCACCGTGGATGATCAATGAAGACTCAGAGAAGATCTTAACACTTAACTTTACCTCCTTCATCCTGGAACTGATTTTCAGATGTCGACCCCCTGGACGTGATCTCAGAGCTCGGGGGTCCTGGGATGAGACCCACTTCTGCTGGCACCCATGGAGCTTCAGGGACTTGGTTCTGCTCCAAAGTTCTGTCCTCTGGAATCTCCACCACAACTGAGATGTTCTTCCCCTCGATATCTTATGAAAAGAATCAGTGATTATTAATCTTATCACCCCCTTTCCTGCTTATTAGATGTGTATAACCACTTCACGGAGGGTCTCCAGTGCACGGCACGTCCTGTATCATCAACAGCCGAATATACAACCTGCTAAAATCTGGAGGACAAAGGGTGTAGCTGGACTTGAGTACTAGATAGTTAGGAAATGAGTGATTACAATACTCAGCAATTAGTGGAATGGGTAGACTAAGGGTTAATGGGTTGATTAGAGAGCAATGGAGTAAGGGTTCATGGGTAGATTAAAGTACAAGGACGGGTTATTAGACTTTGGTTTATTCCATTTGGAACGATTTGTGGAGATATTACAATGTACAAATATCTGAATGGACATTTCAAGGATTTTTCTTATGTTCTTGTAATAACTAAGCCTGTAGCCCGGACAAGGGGCATCACTATTGTGATATACAGGATCCGGTGACACCATGGACCTCGCTGCCGGGGGCGGCTGTCATGGCTGACACATGGTGCGGAGTCAGGACATCGTCACTGTGAGTACAAATATCACAGAAGATGGAAAGCTTTATGGACACTCATGTAAAGTTTGGTGACCAGAATCCTCCACGAGAGGAAGACGAGGACTGGTTGATACTTCTGTAGGACTGTGGTCTGATGACGTAGAGGCTGACATCGATCCCCCTGCCGACAGGAAGCCACAGGAGACCATATCACCCCCTCACCGTTACGTGAACCCTCCAGCCCTGATACATCAGGCTCCTGAGACTCCGCTCTAGAAGTAACGTCAGGGCTCTCAGATCCCGTGTAGAGCGTCAGCTCTTGGACCCACGCGGTGAAGCTCTCCTGTCCCTGCAGGTTCTGGATCTTCTGCTCCAGGCTAATGTCCTTCAGTTCCTTATTCACTAATAGAATTTTTTTCTTATCTGGAAAAAAAAACAAAAGAAAAATAACCAACACAACAAAAGAAATTCCTCACCGTCATCTTCTCTAAGTCACCACCATTATCATTATCATCAGCTTTGTGACCACCTTCATCCTCTTGTCACTCTACAGCCATTATCCACCCAATCACTAATGTAACATCCTCCATTAACTAAACGTCCCTCTCCCATGTCCAAGGCTTCTCTTGTGCTGCTCCACTTCTCCAGAATGCTCTAACCAGGTAATTAGCCTCAGTCTTTATCAGGTTTGGCTAATGCTGTCTCAGGATCGGGCGTTATAATGTTGGGGCTCAGTGTTACGTTACATCTTCTTACCAAGAAATTCCCTGACATTTTGGAGGTCAGCATCTCTTGAAGATTTTCCTCCTTTGTCTTCTCCGTCGTTGCTGTTTGAGTTATAGATTAGGACAAAGTCACACAGAGACAATCTCTCCTTGACATCCTGGGAGGTTCCATCAGATGTAGTAATGGGTAGGACCTCCTTTACTGGTAGGGATGAGAGGAAACTAGTTAACCATTCGTGGGATGCAGGGTCTTCTCTTGAGAGGATCCCCACCAGGGGCTTCCCTGATGCCATTCCCCTGGTTCCCGAGAGTGTCCCTGAGTATGGACAAAAGTAGACATCACTGACCAGGAGGTAAGGGTTGTGCTCGGAGGGGAGTGTGGACAATTATAACCTTCAGGAGCAGAGGAAATAGTGCACTGATTTCTATATTATACCTTCTCCACATCCAAGTCAACCAGTCATGTCCTGACCAAGACCTGGGAGCCTACAGGGACCACCAGCAAAGCCTGTGTCCTGTGCCATCTAAGGTTAGAGGTCACATCCTGCACCCACAGTATTGACCGGCGCTGGTATCTCTGATGCTCCGGGTCCCAGTATGTGGGCACAGTCCTGCCAGTCCGACCTTCAACATTGAGACAATCTATGTGGATGGTCCTGGAGCACTTGGTGTCTCCCAGGGCTTTGTACAGTCCACGTGCCATATCTGGAGGGGGGAACCTGTGGACAACCCCTGCCTGACCCCAGACATACGAGAGAGTGAGGCGCTGGTGAGACATTGCATGGAGGGAACATTGATCTTGTGCTCAGCCATTTACAACGTAAACCTCCTCACAAAGTTTCAGGTTCTCAGTGTTCCCTGTTATTCCTCCTTCTTGTCCTTACACCTCAGACCCCCCCCACCCCGGCCCCCCTGCCGCTGGCCCCCATGATATCACCATATAATCCCGTCATGCTGTACTCACCGGCTCTGTGCTGCGATCACACGTTGAGGGTTTATGGCTCAGTTCTTGAGTGTTTTTCCTTATTTCAAAGTCCTCTCCAAGATAATCTCACAAGGAAGTGAAAAATCTGGGAAAATCCACAAAGCCTGAAAGTAATGGACGGAGCCCATACAGGAGGACACGGGGCCGGGCTGGAGGTCCGCTTCTATGAGGGGAGCTCTATCATGTTTCATCAGATGTTCCTACAGACCTCTCTGGGCCATAGTGTAGATGGTGCAGTCCCCCATGTAACCAGCACCGGCCCCATGTAACCAGCACCGGCCCCATGTAACCAGCACCGGCCCCATGTAACCAGCACCAGCCGCTCCAGGACTCAAGTAGCAGTGACAAATAACCCATCGTATCCAAGTCTTTAAGACACTGATACATTGTATTACCTTATTCTGTGCCCTGTACCCACTGCATGCGCTGCGGCAAGTGACGCAACCCACCCATTCTGGTACCTGAACACCCACCGGTATCACCCACCATCTCCCTGGGACTTCCCATTACTGGCAGGGGTCAGGGGTCAGCCCAAACATGTGACATTTGGGTCCAGGTCTGCTCATCCGCAGTCATAACATGGCGGCCGACCGAAGATACGAGAAGAAAACGGCCAATCAAAGTTATTTTATTATTTTATCTTGGGTCTAAAATTATTATGCAGAGAATCTATCACACGGGAAATACAAATGTATCATTATAGGGGTCTCTATAACATCATTATACATCATTATAGGGGGGTCTCTATAACATCATTATACATCATTATAGGGGTCTCTATAACATCATTATACATCATTATAGGGGGGTCTCTATAACATCATTATACATCATTATAGGGGGGTCTCTATAACATCATTATACATCATTATACATCATTATAGGGGTCTCTATAACATCATTATACATCATTATAGGGGGGTCTCTATAACATCATTATACATCATTATAGGGGGTCTCTATAACATCATTATACATCATTATAGGGGTCTCTATAACATCATTATACATCATTATAGGGGGGTCTCTATAACATCATTATACATCATTATAGGGGGGTCTCTATAACATCATTATACATCATTATACATCATTATAGGGGTCTCTATAACATCATTATACATCATTATAGGGGGGTCTCTATAACATCATTATACATCATTATAGGGGGTCTCTATAACATCATTATACATCATTATAGGGGGGTCTCTATAACATCATTATACATCATTATAGGGGTCTCTATAACATCATTATACATCATTATAGGGGGGTCTCTATAACATCATTATACATCATTATAGGGGGGTCTCTATAACATCATTATACATCATTATAGGGGGGGTCTCTATAACATCATTATACATCATTATAGGGGGGTCTCTATAACATCATTATACATCATTATAGGGGGGTCTCTATAACATCATTATACATCATTATAGGGGGGTCTCTATAACATCATTATACATCATTATAGGAGGTCTATAACATCATTATACATCATTATAGTGGGGTCTCTATAACATCATTATACATCATTATAGGGGGGTCTCTATAACATCATTATACATCATTATAGGGGGGTCTCTATAACATCATTATACATCATTATAGGGGGTCTCTATAACATCATTATACATCATTATAGGGGGGTCTCTATAACATCATTATACATCATTATAGGGGGGTCTCTATAACATCATTATACATCATTATAGGGGGGTCTCTATAACATCATTATACATCATTATAGGGGGGTCTCTATAACATCATTATACATCATTATAGGGGGGTCTCTATAACATCATTATACATCATTATAGGGGGGTCTCTATAACATCATTATACATCATTATAGGGGGGTCTCTATAACATCATTATACATCATTATAGGGGGGTCTCTATAACATCATTATACATCATTATAGGGGGGTCTCTATAACATCATTATACATCATTATAGGGGGGTCTATAACATCATTATACATCATTATAGGGGGGTCTCTATAACATCATTATAAATCATTATAGGGGGGGTCTCTATAACATCATTATACATCATTATAGGGGGGTATCTATAACATCATTATACATCATTATAGGGGGGTCTCTATAACATCATTATACATCATTATAGGGGGGTCTATAACATCATTATACATCATTATAGGGGGGTCTCTATAACATCATTATAAATCATTATAGGGGGGTCTCTATAACATCATTATACATCATTATAGGGGGGTATCTATAACATCATTATACATCATTATAGGGGGGTCTCTATAACATCATTATACATCATTATAGGGGGGTCTCTATAACATCATTATACATCATTATAGGGGGGTCTCTATAACATCATTATACATCATTATAGGGGGGTCTATAACATCATTATACATCATTATAGGGGGGTCTCTATAACATCATTATACATCATTATAGGGGGGTCTATAACATCATTATACATCATTATAGGGGGGTCTCTATAACATCATTATACATCATTATAGTGGGTCTCTATAACATCATTATACATCATTATAGGGGTCTCTATAACATCATTATACATCATTATAGGGGGGTCTCTATAACATCATTATACATCATTATAGTGGGTCTCTATAACATCATTATACATCATTATAGGGGGTCTCTATAACATCATTATACATCATTATAGTGGGGTCTCTATAACATCATTATACATCATTATAGGGGGGTCTCTATAACATCATTATAAATCATTATAGGGGGGTCTCTATAACATCATTATACATCATTATAGGGGGGTCTCTATAACATCATTATACATCATTATAGGGGGGTCTCTATAACATCATTATACATCATTATAGGGGGGTCTATAACATCATTATACATCATTATAGGGGGGTCTCTATAACATCATTATACATCATTATAGGGGGGTCTATAACATCATTATACATCATTATAGGGGGGTCTCTATAACATCATTATACATCATTATAGGGGGGTCTCTATAACATCATTATACATCATTATAGGGGGGTCTATAACATCATTATTAGAGATGAGCGAGCACTAAAATGCTCGAGTGCTCGTTATTCGAGACGAACTTTTCCAGATGCTCGAGTGCTCGTCTCGAATAACGAGCCCCATTGAAGTCAATGGGAGACCCGAGCATTTTTCAAAGGGACCATGGTTCGGGAATAAAATGTGTTATTTAATTGCAAAAGAATGTCTTCTGATAAGTTATCAGATGTATGCAAACATCTGCAATCTATTCTTCACTGTTCCGCGCGTATATTATCTCCCGACAAGTTATCAGATGTGAAGAACAGTGAAGAATAGAATAAAAACAGTGAACACAGGATCATTTAAGTGAAGAACACAGTGAAGAATAGATTACAGATGTTCGGCACATCTGCTTACTTGTCGGGAGATACGCTGTCCCGGGATCCGCTGCTCTTCTTCCACTGAAGTCTCCCCGATGTCTCCGTGCCCCTCGATGTCTCCGTGCCCCTCGATGTCTCCGTGCTGCCGCTGCCCCATGTCTCTGTGCTGCTCACCGTGTTCTTCACACACATATATATTGTTCTTCACATACTATTTTGTTCGCACCGTTCCGCGCGTATCTTCCGACAAGTAAGCAGATGTGCCGAACATCTGTAATCTATTCTTCACTGTGTTTTTCACTTAAATGATCATGTGGTCACTGTTTTTATTCTATTCTTCATTGTTCTTCCCTGTGTTTGTTTAATTAAATGCTCGATCTCGAGCAGGGGAAATACTCGTCCGAGCAACGAGCCGTCTCGAGTACCTTAATACTCGAACGAGCATCAAGCTCGGACGAGTATACTCGCTCATCTCTAATCATTATACATCATTATAGGGGGGTCTCTATAACATCATTATACATCATTATAGGGGGTCTCTATAACATCATTATACATCATTATAGGGGGTCTCTATAACATCATTATACATCATTATAGGGGGGTCTCTATAACATCATTATACATCATTATAGTGGGGTCTATAACATCATTATACATCATTATAGGGGGGTCTCTATAACATCATTATACATCATTATAGGGGGGTCTCTATAACATCATTATACATCATTATAGTGGGGTCTATAACATCATTATACATCATTATAGGGGGGTCTCTATAACATCATTATACATCATTATAGGGGGGTCTCTATAACATCATTATACATCATTATAGGGGGTCTCTATAACATCATTATACATCATTATAGGGGGGTCTCTATAACATCATTATACATCATTATAGGGGGGTCTCTATAACATCATTATACATCATTATAGGGGGGTCTATAACATCATTATACATCATTATAGGGGGGTCTCTATAACATCATTATACATCATTATACATCATTATAGGGGGGTCTCTATAACATCATTATTAGAGATGAGCGAACACTAAAATGCTCGGGTACTCGTTATTCGAGACGAACTTTTCCCGATGCTCGAGTGCTCGTCTCGAATAACGAACCCCATTGAAGTCAATGGGAGACTCGAGCATTTTTCAAGGGGACCAAGGCTCTGCACAGGGAAGCTTGGCCAAACACCTGGGAACCTCAGAAAAGGATGGAAACACCACGGAAATGGACAGGAAACAGCAGGGGCAGCATGCATGGATGCCTCTGAGGCTGCTTAATCGCACCATTATGCCAAAATTATGGGCAACAGCATGGCCATGACAGAGTGACAGAATGAAGCTAGATAGCATCTAAAACATGCAATAATTGACCCTGACACTATAGGGGACGGCATGCAGAGGCAGCGGCAGCAGCGGCAGGCTAGAGAGTGTCATGGCGACATACCCTAAATGGACTCAGGCTTCAAACCAATGGGTGGCAGAGAGGAACCAAAGGAGGTGAGCAAGAAGCGCTCAAATAATATCGGTACATGATAAAAGTTTGCCAGTATATTTTGTGGATTACACAGCAGGGTGGCGACAAAGTTAACATGGAAGCCATGAAAACAACCCAAAATTCTGCCTGACACAGCTCGTTTGATAAGGGGACCATGTATGGAGGCAGTGAACTAGTAGTAGATTAAAGGTGCTGCAGTTAAAACTATGTTAGTTGGATCTTGGCATGGAGCTGGCGCTCTGCAGCCAGGCGAGCTTTCGCCAATCCAAGCCCCTGTCTATAGGCTACTCCCCAAACAGCACTTCTAAGAACCTTTTGTATAAGATCAAGTGTAGTAGCGTTCTTATAAGTTTAGGATATGGCGGGTGAGGGGAATGTAAACAGCTGCGCAAGAAGCGCTGAAATAATATCGGTAAATGATAAAAGTTTGGCAGTATATTTTGTGGATTACACAGCAGGGTGGCGACAAAGTTAACAACTTTGATGTGGAATGCCCTGTAATAGCTCTTGGGCGGTGTGCCTTTTATCGCCTAGGCTCAGCAGTTTCAGCACCGCCTGCTGTCGCTTAGCGACGGCACTGCTGCTGTGCCTAGAGCTACCGACTGATGGCGCCATGCCCACGGATGGTAATTCGGAGGAGGAGGAGGTGGAGGAGGGGTGGGAGGAGGTATAGTAGGCCTTTGAGACCTGGACCGAGGTAGGCCCCGCAATTCTCTGCGTCGGCAGTATATGACCAGCCCCAGGGTCAGACTCGGTCCCAGCCTGCACCAAGTTAAGTGTAGTAGCGTTCTTATAAGTTTGGGATATGGCGGGTGAGGGGAATGTAAACAGATGCGCAAGAAGCGCATGATGCGCATGGAGCTGGCGCTCCGCTGCCAGGCGAGCTTTCGCCAATCCAAGCCCCTGTCTCTAGGCTACTCCCCAAACAGCACTTCTAAGAACCTTTTGTATAAGATCAAGTGTAGTAGCGTTCTTATAAGTTTAGGATATGGCGGGTGAGGGGAATGTAAACAGATGCGCAAGAAGCGCTGAAATAATATCGGTACATGATAAAAGTTTGCCAGTATATTTTGTGGATAACACAGCAGGGTGGCGACAAAGTTAACAACTTTGATGTGGAATCCATGAAAACAACCCAAATTTCTGCCTGACACACCTCGTTTGATAAAGGGACGATGTATGGAGGCAGCTATATGGACGACTTTTGGAGGTAGCAATGGAGACAACGTGTGGAGGCTGCTATGGAGACAATTTAATTTGGATAGTGCCTGTATGTGGCAGTCCCAAACATTTTTCAAACCAGAGGAGCAGGTAGGTGGCCCTCCAGTAAAATGGAATAGATTGAGTGCCTGTATGTGGCAGTCCCAAAAAATTTTCAAACCAGAGGAGCAGGTAGGTGGCCCTCCAGTAAAATGGAATAGATTGAGTGCCTGTATGTGGCACTCACAAAAATTGTTTCAAACAGAGGACCGGGTAGGTGGCCCTCCAGAAAAATTAAATGCATGAAGTACTATAGCAAGAGCCAGTGGGCCCTGTCAAAAAATAGCCATTTTCCTCTGCTTTACTGTACAAAGAGGAGGAGAAGGAGGAAAATGAGGAGGAGGAGGAGTGGATCAATTATTCAGGTTGAGCTTCCTTCACCTGGTGGAGATTGGAAATTCTGAGAAATCCAGCCTTTATTCATTTTAATAAGCGTCAGCCTGTCAGCGCTGTCAGTCGACAGGCGTGTACGCTTATCGGTGATGATGCCACCAGCTGCACTGAAAACCCGCTCGGACAAGACGCTAGCGGCAGGGCAGGCAAGAACCTCCAATGCGTACAGCGCCAGTTCGTGCCACATGTCCAGCTTTGAAACCCAGTAGTTGTAGGGAGCTGTGTGATCATTTAGGACGATGGTATGGTCAGCTACGTACTCCCTCACCATCTTTCTGTAAAGATCAGCCCTACTCTGCCGAGACTGGGGACAGGTGACAGTGTCTTGCTGGGGTGACATAAAGCTGGCAAAAGCCTTGTAAAGCGTACCCTTGCCAGTGCTGGACAAGCTGCCTGCTCGCCTACTCTCCCTCGCTACTTGTCCCGCAGAACTACGCACTCTGCCGCTAGTGCTGTCAGAAGGGAAATACTGTTTCAGCTTGTGCACCAGGGCCTGCTGGTATTCATGCATTCTCACACTCCTTTCCTCTGCAGGGATGAGAGTGGGAAGATTTTGCTTGTACCGTGGGTCCAGGAGAGTGAACACCCAGTAATCGGTGCTGGAATAAATTCTTTGAACGCGAGGGTCACGGGATAGGCAGCCTAGCATGAAATCTGCCATATGTGCCAGAGTACCAACGCGTAAGAATTCACTCCCCTCACTGGCCTGACTGTCCATTTCCTCCTCCTCCAACTCCTCCAACTCCTCTTCTTCTGCTCATACACGCTGAACAGTGAAGGACTCAACAATGGTCCCCTCTTGTGTCTCGCCAACATTCTCCTCCTCTTCCTCCTCATCCTCCTCCACCTCCACCTCCTCCGATATGCGCTGAGAAACAGACCTGAGGGTGCTTTGGCTATCAACAAGGGAATATTCTTCCCCTGTCTCTTGTGACGAGCGC
Organism: Engystomops pustulosus; assembly: GCF_040894005.1. Taxonomy (NCBI): domain Eukaryota; kingdom Metazoa; phylum Chordata; class Amphibia; order Anura; family Leptodactylidae; genus Engystomops; species Engystomops pustulosus. The sequence goes on from NC_092418.1 coordinate 3,615,904, forward strand.
AAAGCTTCCGACTTCATGCTAACCAGAGAGTTTTTCAACAGGCCAAGCAGCGGGATGGTGAGGCTGATGATGGCGGCATCGCCACTGACCATCTGTGTTGACTCCTCAAAGTTACTCAGCACCTGACAGATATCAGACATCCACGTCCACTCCTCATTGTAGACTTGAGGAAGCTGACTGACCTGACTACCAGTTCTGGTGGAAGTTGACATCTGGCAGTCTACAATCGCTCTGCGCTGCTGGTAAACTCTGGATAACATGGTCAGTGTTGAATTCCACCTCGTGGGCACGTCGCACAACAGTCGGTGAGCGGGCAGTTGGAGGCGGCGCTGCGCTGCCCTGAGAGTGGCAGCATCTGTGCTGGACTTCCTGAAATGCGCACAGATGCGGCGCACCTTCGTGAGCAAATCTGACAGATTGGGGTATGTCTTGAGGAAACGCTGAACTATCAGATTTAACACATGGGCCAGGCATGGCACATGTGTCAGTCTGCCGAGTTGCAGAGCCGCCACCAGGTTACGGCCGTTGTCACACACAACCATGCCTGGCTTCAGGTTCAGCGGTGCCAGCCACAGATCAGTCTGCGCCGTGATGCCCTGTAATAGCTCTTGGGCGGTGTGCCTTTTGTCGCCTAGGCTCAGCAGTTTGAGCACCGCCTGCTGTCGCTTAGCGACGGCACTGCTGCTGTGCCTAGAGCTACCGACTGATGGCGCCGTGCCCACGGATGGTAGTTCGGAGGAGGAGGTGGAGGAGGGGTGGGAGGAGGAGGAGGCATAGTAGGCCTGAAACACCTGGACCGAGGTAGGCCCCGCAATCCTCGGCGTCGGCAGTATATGACCAGCCCCAGGGTCAGACTCGGTCCCAGCCTCCACCAAGTTAACCCAATGTGCCGTCAGCGATATATAGTGGCCCTGCCCGGCAGCACTCGTCCACGTGTCCGTGGTCAGGTGGACCTTGTCAGAAACGGCGTTGGTCAGGGCACGGGTGATGTTGTCTGACACATGCTGGTGCAGGGCTGGGACGGCACATCGAGAAAAGTAGTGGCGGCTGGGGACCGAATACCGAGGGGCGGCCGCCGCCATGAGGTTGCGAAAGGCCTCGGTCTCTACTAGCCTATAGGGCAGCATCTCCAGGCTAAGCAATCTGGAGATGTGCACATTAAGGGCTTGGGCGTGCGGGTGGGTTGCACTATATTTGCGTTTCCGCTCCAGCGTCTGGGGTATGGAGAGCTGAACGCTGGTGGATGCTGTGGAGGATCGTGGAGGCGACGATGGGGTTTTTGTGCCAGGGTCCTGGGCAGGGGGCTGACTATCAGCTGACACAGGGGAAGGAGCAGTGGTGTGCACGGCCGGAGGTGAACGGGCTTGTTGCCACTGAGTGGGGTGTTTAGCATTCATATGCCTGCGCATACTGGTGGTAGTTAAGCTAGTAGTGGTGGAACCCCTGCTGAGCCTGGTTTGGCAAATGTTGCACACCACAGTCCGTCGGTCATCCGGTGTTTCCTTAAAGAACCTCCAGACTTCTGAAGATCTAGCCCTCGCCGCAAGAGCCCTCACCACGGGAGCTTCACTAGTTGACACATTTGGCGCTGATGCACCAGCTCTGGCCCTGCCTCTCCGTCTGGCCCCACCACTGCCTCTTCCAACCTGTTCTGGTCGAGGACTCTCCTCCGTCTCAGAAGCACTGTGTTCACCCGGCCTCTCAACCCAGCTTGGGTCTGTCACCTCATCATCCTCCGATCCCTCAGTCTGCTCCCCCCTCGGACTTCCTGCCCTGACAACAACTTCCCCACTGTCTGACAACCGTGTCTCCTCATCGTCGGACACCTCTTTACACACTTCTTCCACTACGTCAAGAAGGTCATCATCACCCACAGACTGTGACTGGTGGAAAACCTGGGCATCGGAAAATTGCTCAGCAGCAACCGGACAAGTGGTTTGTGACTGTGGGAAGGGTCCAGAAAACAGTTCCTCAGAGTATGCCGGTTCAAATGCCAAATTTTCCTGGGAGGGGGCAGACTGGGGGGGAGGAGGCTGAGGTGCAGGAGCTGGAGGAGTGGCGATTTCGGTGACATGGGTGGACTGCGTGGAAGACTGACTGGTGGTGGACAAATTGCTCGAAGCATTGTCAGCAATCCACGACATCACCTGTTCGCACTGTTCTGGCCTCAACAGTGCTCTACCACGAGTCCCAGTAACTTCAGACATGAACCTAGGGAGTGTAGCTCTGCGGCGTTCCCCTGCTCCCTCATAAGCAGGTGGTGTCTCACCCCGCCCAGGACCACGGCCTCTGACCCCTGCAGTAGTTGGACGCCCACGTCCCCGCCCTCGTCCTCTACCCCTAGCCCTCGGGTTAAACATTTTTAAAATGAGAGTTATAACTTTAATTTTTTTTTAACTTTTTTTTGTGTTTTTTGTTTTTTTTTGTGTTTTTGAGTTTTTAAAAACAAACGATGCTATCCTATTGCTATGGCTATTTTCTAGCCAAGTATGAAAGCACACTACTATGCCAGATGAGATGACACTGAGTTATTAAACAAAATAAACGTAAAATAAAAAAGGAAATGGCAGACTGTGCCGAATTGAAATCCAACCCCTACTAAATTTTCCCACTTCGGTCTTTGCAATGGATATGTGCGTCACTAAGCGCAAAACACAGCGGTCGCAAGTCTCACTACAAATTGCTCACAATTGGCTAGTAGATGCACTGCAGAAACTACAGCCACCAGCAGATCAACCAGAAATCAAATATATAGAACGCTACTGTAGGCGTAAGTAAGCCGTTTGGATTCTCCTATGGCTATTTTCTAGCCAAGTATGAAAGCACACTACTATGCCAGATGAGATGACGCTGAGTTATTAAACAAAATAAACGTAAAATAAAAAAGGACAAATGGCAGACTGTGCCTAATTGAAATCAAACCCCTACTAAATTTTCCCACTTTGGTGTTTGAGGTGGATATGTGTGCCACTAAGAGCTAAACAACACAACGGTAGCAAGTCCCCCTGCTAATTCCTCACAAAATGGTACTAGATGCAAATAAAAAAAAAAAAAGTATAACGTTATTGTAGCCCTAAGAAGGGCTGTTGGGTTCTTGTAGAATCACTCCTGCCTAACACTATTCTAATAGAACAGCCTAACGCTTTCCCTGACCAGCAGCAGCTCTCTCCCTAGCGGCATCCAGACACAGAATGATCCGAGCAGCGCGGGCAGCGGCTAGTCTATCCCAGGGTCACCTGATCTGGCCAGCCAACCACTGCTATCGACGTGTAAGGGTACCACGTCATGCTGGGTGGAGTGCAGAGTCTCCTGGCTTGTGATTGGCTCTGTTTCTGGCCGCCAAAAAGCAAAACGGCGGGAGCTGCCATTTTCTCGAGCGGGCGAAGTATTCGTCCGAGCAACGAGCAGTTTCGAGTACCCTAATGCTCGACCGAGCATCAAGCTCGGACGAGCATGTTCGCTCATCTCTAATACAGGCACTATCCAAATTAAATTGTCTCCATAGCAGCCTCCACATGTTGTCTCCATTGCTACCTCCAAAAGTCGTCCATATAGCTGCCTCCATACATCGTCCCTTTATCAAACGACGTGTGTCAGGCAGAAATTTGGGTTGTTTTCATGGATTCCACATCAAAGTTGTTAACTTTGTCGCCACCCTGCTGTGTTATCCACAAAATATACTGGCAAACTTTTATCATGTACCGATATTATTTCAGCGCTTCTTGCGCATCTGTTTACATTCCCCTCACCCGCCATATCCCAAACTTATAAGAACGCTACTACACTTAACTTGGTGCAGGCTGGGACCGAGTCTGACCCTGGGGCTGGTCATATACTGCCGACGCAGAGAATTGCGGGGCCTACCTCGGTCCAGGTCTCAAAGGCCTACTATACCTCCTCCCAACCCTCCTCCTCCTCCGAATTACCATCCGTGGGCATGGCGCCATCAGTCGGTAGCTCTAGGCACAGCAGCAGTGCCGTCGCTAAGCGACAGCAGGCGGTGCTCAAACTGCTGAGCCTAGGCGATAAAAGGCACACCGCCCAAGAGCTATTACAGGGCATTCCACATCAAACTTGTTAACTTTGTCGCCACCCTGCTGTGTAATCCACAAAATATACTGGCAAACTTTTATCATTTACCGATATTATTTCAGCGCTTCTTGCGCATCTGTTTACATTCCCCTCACCCGCCATATCCTAAACTTATAAGAACGCTACTACACTTGATCTTATACAAAAGGTTCTTAGAAGTGCTGTTTGGGGAGTAGCCTAGAGACAGGGGCTTGGATTGGCGAAAGCTCGCCTGGCAGCGGAGCACCAGCTCCATGCCAAGATCCAACTAACATAGTTTTAACTGCAGCACCTTTAATCTACTACTAGTTCACTGCCTCCATACATGGTCCCCTTATCAAACGAGCTGTGTCAGGCAGAATTTTGGGTTGTTTTCATGGCTTCCATGTTAACTTTGTCGCCACCCTGCTGTGTAATCCACAAAATATACTGGCAAACTTTTATCATGTAGCGATATTATTTGAGCGCTTCTTGCTCACCTCCTTTGGTTCCTCTCTGCCACCCATTGGTTTGAAGCCTGAGTCCATTTAGAGTATGTTGCCATGCCACTCTCTAGCCTGCTGCCGCTGCCTCTGCATGCCGTCCCCTATAGTGTCAGGGTCAATTATTGGATGTTTTAGATGCTATCTAGCTTCATTCTGTCACTCTGTCATGGCCATGCTGTTGCCCATAATTTTGGCATAATGGTGCGATTATGCAGCCTCAGAGGCATCCATGCATGCTGCCCCTGCTGTTTCCTGTCCATTTCCGTGGTGTTTCCATCCTTTTCTGAGGTTCCCAGGTGTTTGGCCAAGCTTCCCTGTGCAGAGCCTTGGTCCCCTTGAAAAATGCTCGAGTCTCCCATTGACTTCAATGGGGTTCGTTATTCGAGACGAGCACTCGAGCATCGGGAAAAGTTCGTCTCGAATAACGAGTACCCGAGCATTTTAGTGTTCGCTCATCTCTAATCATTATACATCATTATAGGGGGGTCTCTATAACATCATTATACATCATTATAGGGGGGTCTCTATAACATCATTATACATCATTATAGGGGGGTCTCTATAACATCATTATACATCATTATAGGGGGGTCTCTATAACATCATTATACATCATTATAGGGGGGTCTCTATAACATCATTATACATCATTATAGGGGGGTCTCTATAACATCATTATACATCATTATAGGGGGGTCTCTATAACATCATTATACATCATTATAGGGGGGTCTCTATAACATCATTATACATCATTATAGGGGGGTCTCTATAACATCATTATACATCATTATAGGGGGGTATCTATAACATCATTATACATCATTATAGGGGGGTCTCTATAACATCATTATACATCATTATAGGGGGTCTCTATAACATCATTATACATCATTATAGGGGGGTCTCTATAACATCATTATAAATCATTATAGGGGGGTCTCTATAACATCATTATACATCATTATAGGGGGGTCTCTATAACATCATTATACATCATTATAGGGGGGTCTCTATAACATCATTATACATCATTATAGGGGTCTCTATAACATCATTATACATCATTATAGGGGGGTCTCTATAACATCATTATACATCATTATAGGGGGGTCTCTATAACATCATTATACATCATTATAGGGGGGTCTCTATAACATCATTATACATCATTATAGGGGGGTCTCTATAACATCATTATACATCATTATAGGGGGGGTCTCTATAACATCATTATACATCATTATAGGGGGGTCTCTATAACATCATTATACATCATTATAGGGGGGGTCTCTATAACATCATTATACATCATTATAGGGGGGTCTCTAGTAGGGGGGTATGATAATTTCTCCATTATAGATAATGGAGGGGGGGCTATCATTAGGCGGCTCCTTGGGACAGTTCTATGTCTATTTTTGGATCTCTGGTGCCCATCAGATTCATTAAAGTGACTTTGGCCCTTTGATAAATGTTCTTATTGTTCTTATTTTTTTCTGCCTGGAATTTATCTGCAAAAAGTCCTGAAAAATGCATAAAAAGTCCAAGCACATCCTGCAGCAGGGACTGGAGTGACCATGAGACTTTTTACCCCCCAGGTCCTGTCTCTGCGCGGCGCGGTTCCAGCAGAAGTTCTATCACCAGATTAATGAGGAGGTGGGGATAGTCCGGTGACACTTTTTAGCAGTAAAAAGTCTTGAAAAACCTCAATTCGACTACTTTGAGATGTTCTTATGCCAAAAAGCCCAGGAAAACCAATGATAAATAACCCCTCGTCTCTATTATGCTGTTTATATAAATTTACATTAATTATGTCCCAAAATAAATGACCCCCTCCCCCCCCAATAAATAATAATCTATATTGAACCTAAAATAAATTGAGGCTTCATGTAGGGGGAAGGGTCACATGCGGCAATATAAAGTATTAATCATTATCCAGTAGTCTTAAGATTATGACATGGGTAATATCTAAAATTTTCCTAATCAGGGATCGAGGACACTATTTATATTATTGATTAGGGAACATCCCACATCTGTATTTAATAAGGGAGGCAAACATTGTATATGATACTTGACATATAAATGGTATTGTAGTCAGCTCAGAGCTGTTATATACTGTAAGTGACTGTGGAATACTTAGGAGCGCAGTGTGGATACATAGAGCAGCGATAAATAACGGATGGGAGAGGACACCTTGTAACTATGTTACCAAATTGTCACCTGTAAGTTATTAGATCCCATTTCTGCCTGAACCTGATCTGCAGTTACTGACTGACCTCCGGGTGTATGAGACAATGATGTGCATGTCATCTGGTTTATGGGATGAAGCAGTGGCCCTCAAAATGTGCTTGTATGATGCCTAAAAAGTACCTTATAGCAGCCCAGCTTTGTGCTATACATCCGGGTATCGGACATAGACTCTACTTTTAATATCTCATCATGACCAGTGTGCACAGACACAAACCCTCTGCCGGAGCCCGCGCTGACAGGACACGGGGAATGTGGGATCTGATAAGAACATCTTCTATTTCCATGGTCGCCTTTTATTACTCCAAAGTCCAGTCCCAGAAAAGCAAAAATCACCCAAAGAATTACCTGACATTTCTTCACTCTGGAGACATTCCATGTAAACACCAGGGCAGCTATAGACTGTATCACGGCTCCCCCTGGTGGAGGGGCATAGATCTACTATTAATTGTAGCAAAGCCCTACTTGATGTAGGCATCTATACTCACCGTCCACTTTATTAGATACACCTGTCCAACTGCTCCTTTACACTTAATTTCTAATCAGCCAATCACATGGTGGCAGTGCATTTAGGCATGTAGACATGGTCAAGACAATCTCCTGCAGTTCTCCCGAGCATCAGTATGGGGAAGAAAGGTGATTTGTGGCCTTTGAACGTGGCATGGTTGTTGGTGCCAGAAGGGCTGAGTATTTCAGAAACTGCTGATCTACTGGGATTTTCACGCACAACCATCTCTAGGGTTTACAGAGAATGGTCCGAAAAAGAAAATACATCCAGTGAGCGGCAGTTCTGTGGGCGGAAATGCCTTGTTGATGCCAGAGGTCAGAGGAGAATGGGCAGACTGGTTCGAGCTGATAGAAAGGCAACAGTGACTCAAATCGCCACCCGTTACACCCAAGGTAGGCAGAAGAGCATCTCTGAACGCACAGTACGTCCAACTTTGAGGCAGATGGGCTACAGCAGCAGAAGACCACACCGGGTGCCACTCCTTTCAGCTAAGAACAGGAAACTGAGGCTACAATTTGCACAAGCTCATCGAAATTGGACAGTAGAAGATTGGAAAAACGTTGCCTGGTCTGATGAGTCTCGATTTCTGCTGCGACATTCGGATGGTAGGGTCAGAATTTGGCGCCATGGATCCATCCTGCCTTGTATCAGTGGCTCAGGCTGGTGGTGGTGGTGTCATGGATCCATCCTGCCTTGTATCAGCGGGTCAGGCTGGTGGTGCTGGTGTCATGGATCCATCCTGCCTTGTATCAGCGGGTCAGGCTGGTGCTGGTGGTGTCATGGATCCATCCTGCCTTGTATCAGTGGGTCAGGCTGGTGGTGGTGGTGTCATGGATCCATCCTGCCTTGTATCAGCGGGTCAGGCTGGTGGTGCTGGTGTCATGGATCCATCCTGCCTTGTATCAGCGGCTCAGGCTGGTGGTGGTGGTGTCATGGATCCATCCTGCCTTGTATCAGCGGCTCAGGCTGGTGGTGCTGGTGTCATGGATCCATCCTGCCTTGTATCAGCGGCTCAGGCTGGTGGTGCTGGTGTCATGGATCCATCCTGCCTTGTATCAGCGGTTCAGGCTGGTGGTGGTGTCATGGATCCATCCTGCCTTGTATCAGCGGGTCAGGCTGGTGGTGGTGGTGTCATGGATCCATCCTGCCTTGTATCAGCGGGTCAGGCTGGTGGTGGTGGTGTCATGGATCCATCCTGCCTTGTATCAGCGGGTCAGGCTGGTGGTGTTGGTGTCATGGATCCATCCTGCCTTGTATCAGCGGGTCAGGCTGGTGGTGGGGGTGTCATGGATCCATCCTGCCTTGTATCAGCGGCTCAGGCTGGTGGTGGTGGTGTCATGGATCCATCCTGCCTTGTATCAGCGGGTCAGGCTGGTGGTGGTGGTGTCATGGATCCATCCTGCCTTGTATCAGCGGGTCAGGCTGGTGGTGGTGGTGTCATGGATCCATCCTGCCTTGTATCAGCGGGTCAGGCTGGTGGTGGTGGTGTCATGGATCCATCCTGCCTTGTATCAGCGGGTCAGGCTGGTGGTGTTGGTGTCATGGATCCATCCTGCCTTGTATCAGCGGGTCAGGCTGGTGGTGGGGGTGTCATGGATCCATCCTGCCTTGTATCAGCGGCTCAGGCTGGTGGTGGTGGTGTCATGGATCCATCCTGCCTTGTATCAGCGGGTCAGGCTGGTGGTGGTGGTGTCATGGATCCCTCCGGCCTTGTATCAGCGGGTCAGGCTGGTGGTGCTGGTGTCATGGATCCATCCTGCCTTGTATCAGCGGGTCAGGCTGGTGGTGCTGGTGTCATGGATCCATCCTGCCTTGTATCAGCGGCTCAGGCTGGTGGTGGTGGTGTCATGGATCCATCCTGCCTTGTATCAGCGGTCAGGCTGGTGGTGGGGGTGTCATGGATCCATCCTGCCTTGTATCAGCGGGTCAGGCTGGTGGTGGTGGTGTCATGGATCCATCCTGCCTTGTATCAGCGGCTCAGGCTGGTGCTGGTGTCATGGATCCATCCTGCCTTGTATCAGCGGGTCAGGCTGGTGGTGGTGGTGTCATGGATCCATCCTGCCTTGTATCAGCGGCTCAGGCTGGTGGTGGTGGTGTCATGGTGTCTTTGGGCCCCTTGGTAACGCCACAGCCTACCTGAGTATTGTTGCTGCCCATGTCCATCCCTTTATGAGCACAATGTACCCTGTAACATCTGATGGCTACTTTCAGCAGGATAATGCGCCATGTCATAAAGCTGGAAGCATCTCAGACTGGTTTCTTGAACATGACAATGAAGTCACTGGACACAAATGGCTCCACAGTCACCAGATCTCAATCCAATAGAGCATCTTTGGGATGTGGTGGAACGGGAGATTCTGCGACAAATCTGCGGCAACTGTGTGATGCCATCATGTCAATATGGACCAGAATCTCTGAGGATCTTCCAGCACCTTGTTGTATCTATGCCACGAAGAATTGAGGCAGTTCTGAAGGCAAAAGGGGGTCCAACCCGTTACTAGCATGGTGCACCTAATAAACTGGCCGGTGAATGTACATCTACCATTGTGTGTGGCTCCCCCTGGTGGAGATGTATAGATCTACCATTATGTGTAGCATGGCTCCCCCTGGTGGAGATGTATAGATCTACCATTATGTGTAGCATGGCTCCCCCTGGTGGAGGGGTATATCTCTCTACCATTGTGTGTAGCATGGCTCCCCCTGGTGGAGGGGTATATCTCTACCATTGTGTGTAGCATGGCTCCCCCTGGTGGAGGGGTATAGCTCTACCATTGTGTGTAGCATGGCTCCCCCTGGTGGAGGGGTATAGCTCTACCATTGTGTGTAGCATGGCTCCCCCTGGTGGAGGGGTATAGCTCTACCATTGTGTGTAGCATGGCTCCCCCTGGTGGAGGGGTATAGCTCTACCATTGTGTGTAGCATGGCTCCCCCTGGTGGAGGAGAATAGCTCTACCATTGTGTGTAGCATGGCTCCCCCTGGTGGAGGGGTATAGCTCTACCATTGTGTGTAGCATGGCTCCCCCTGGTGGAGGGGTATAGCTCTACCATTGTGTGTAGCATGGCTCCCCCTGGTGGAGGGGTATAGCTTTACCATTGTGTGTAGCATGGCTCCCCCTGGTGGAGGGGTATAGCTCTACCATTGTGTGTAGCATGGCTCCCCCTGGTGGAGGGGTATAGCTCTACCATTGTGTGTAGCATGGCTCCCTCTGGTGGAGGGGTATAGCTCTACCATTGTGTGTAGCATGGCTCCCCCTGGTGGAGGGGTATAGCTCTACCATTGTGTGTAGCTTGGCTCCCCCTGGTGGAGGGGTATAGCTCTACCATTGTGTGTAGCATGGCTCCCCCTGGTGGAGGGGTATAGCTCTACCATTGTGTGTAGCATGGCTCCCCCTGGTAGAGGGTATAGCTCTACCATTGTGTGTAGCATGGCTCCCCCTGGTGGAGGGGTATAGCTCTACCATTGTGTGTAGCATGGTTCCCCCTGGTGGAGGGGTATATCTCTCTACCATTGTGTGTAGCATGGCTCCCCCTGGTAGAGGGTATAGCTCTACCATTGTGTGTAGCATGGCTCCCTCTGGTGGAGGGGTATAGCGCTACCATTGTGTGTAGCATGGCTCCCCCTGGTGGAGGAGTATAGCTCTACCATTGTGTGTATCATGGCTCCCCCTGGTGGAGGGGTATAGCTCTACCATTGTGTGTAGCATGGCTCCCCCTGGTGGAGGGGTATAGCTCTACCATTGTGTGTAGCATGGCTCCTCCTGGTGGAATGGAATAGCTCTACCATTGTGTGTAGCATGGCTCCCCCTGGTGGAGGGGTATAGCTCTACCATTGTGTGTAGCATGGCTCCCCCTGGTGGAGGGGTATATCTCTACCATTGTGTGTAGCATGGCTCCCCCTGGTGGAGGGGTATAGCTCTACCATTGTGTGTAGCATGGCTCCCCCTGGTGGAGGGGTGTAGCTCTACCATTGTGTGTAGCATGGCTCCCCCTGGTGGAGGGGTATATCTCTACCATTGTGTGTAGCATGGCTCCCCCTGGTGGAGGGGTATAGCTCTACCATTGTGTGTATCATGGCTCCCCCTGGTGGAGGGGTATAGCTCTACCATTGTGTGCAGCAAGGCTCCCCCTGGTGGAGGGGTATAGCTCTACCATTGTGTGTAGCATGGCTCCCCCTGGTGGAGGTTTATATATCTCTACCATTGTGTGTAGCATGGCTCCCCCTGGTGGAGGGGTATAGCTCTACCATTGTGTTTAGCTTGGCTCCCCCTGGTGGAGGGGTATATCTCTACCATTGTGTGTAGCATGGCTCCCCCTGGTGGAGGGGTATATCTCTCTACCATTGTGTGTAGCTTGGCTCCCCCTGGTGGAGGAGAATAGCGCTACCATTGTGTGTAGCATGGCTCCCCCTGGTGGAGGGGTATAGCGCTACCATTGTGTGTAGCATGGCTCCCCCTGGTGGAGGACTATAGCTCTACCATTGTGTGTATCATGGCTCCCCCTGGTGGAGGGGTATAGCTCTACCATTGTGTGCAGCAAGGCTCCCCCTGGTGGAAGGGTATAGCTCTACCATAGTGTGTATTATGGCTCCCCCTGGTGGAGGGGTATAGCTCTACCATTGTGTGTAGCATGGCTCCCCCTGGTAGAGGGTATAGCTCTACCATTGTGTGTAGCATGGCTCCCCCTGGTGGAGGGGTATAGCTCTACCATTGTGTGTAGCATGGCTCCCCCTGGTGGAGGAGTATAGCTCTACCATTGTGTGTAGCATGGCTCCCCCTGGTGGAGGGGTATAGCTCTACCATTGTGTGTAGCATGGCTCCCCCTGGTGGAGGGGTATAGCTCTACCATTGTGTGTAGCTTGGCTCCCCCTGGTGGAGGGGTATAGCTCTACCATTGTGTGTAGCTTGGCTCCCCCTGGTGGAGGGGCATAGCTCTACCATTGTTTGTGACTCCCCCTGGTGGAGGGGTATAGCTCTACCATTGTGTGCAGCATGGCTCCCCCTAGTGGAGGGGTATAGCTCTACCATTGTGTGTAGCATGGCTCCTCCTGTTGGAATGGAATAGCTCTACCATTGTGTGTAGCATGGCTCCCCCTGGTGGAGGGGTATAGCTCTACCATTGTGTGTAGCATGGCTCCCCCTGGTGGAGGGGTATAGCTCTACCATTGTGTGTAGCATGGCTCCCCCTGGTGGAGGGGTATAGCTCTACCATTGTGTGTAGCATGGCTCCCCCTGGTGGAGGGGTATAGCGCTACCATTGTGTGTAGCATGGCTCCCCCTGGTGGAGGAGTATAGCTCTACCATTGTGTGTATCATGGCTCCCCCTGGTGGAGGGGTATAGCTCTACCATTGTGTGCAGCAAGGCTCCCCCTGGTGGAGGGGTATAGCTCTTCCATTGTGTGTAGCATGGCTCCCCCTGGTGGAGGGGTATAGCTCTACCATTGTGTGTAGCATGGCTCCCCCTGGTAGAGGGTATAGCTCTACCATTGTGTGTAGCATGGCCCCCCCTGGTGGAGGGGTATAGCTCTACCATTGTGTGTAGCATGGCTCCCCCTGGTGGAGGAGTATAGCTCTACCATTGTGTGTAGCATGGCTCCCCCTGGTGGAGGGGTATAGCTCTACCATTGTGTGTAGCATGGCTCCCCCTGGTGGAGGGGTATAGCTCTACCATTGTGTGTAGCATGGCTCCCCCTGGTGGAGGGGTATAGCTCTACCATTGTGTGTAGCATGGCTCCCCCTGGTGGAGGGGTATAGCTCTACCATTGTGTGTAGCATGGCTCCCCCTGGTGGAGGGGTATGGCTTTACCATTGTGTGTAGCATGGCTCCCCCTGGTGGAGGGGTATAGCTCTACCATTGTGTGTAGCATGGCTCCCCCTGGTGGAGGGGTATAGCTCTACCATTGTGTGTAGCATGGCTCCCCCTGGTGGAGGGGTATAGCTCTACCATTGTGTGTAGCATGGCTCCCCCTGGTGGAGGGGTATAGCTCTACCATTGTGTGTAGCATGGCTCCCCCTGGTGGAGGGGTATAGCTCTACCATTGTGTGTAGCTTGGCTCCCCCTGGTGGAGGGGTATAGCTCTACCATTGTGTGTAGCTTGGCTCCCCCTGGTGGAGGGGCATAGCTCTACCATTGTTTGTGACTCCCCCTGGTGGAGGAGTATAGCTCTACCATTGTGTGTAGCATGGCTCCCCCTGGTGGAGGGGTATAGCTCTACCATTGTGTGTAGCATGGCTCCCCCTGGTGGAATGGAATAACTCTACCATTGTGTGTAGCATGGCTCCCCCTGGTGGAGGGGTATAGCGCTACCATTGTGTGTAGCATGGCTCCCCCTGGTGGAATGGAATAACTCTACCATTGTGTGTAGCATGGCTCCCCCTGGTGGAGGGGTATAGCTCTACCATTGTGTGTAGCATGGCTCCCCCTGGTGGAGGGGTATAGCGCTACCATTGTGTGTAGCATGGCTCCTCCTGGTGGAATGGAATAACTCTACCATTGTGTGTAGCATGGCTCCCCCTGGTGGAGGAGTATAGCTCTACCATTGTGTGTAGCATGGCTCCCCCTGGTGGAGGGGTATAGCTCTACCATTGTGTGTAGCATGGTTCCCCCTGGTGGAGGGGTATATCTCTCTACCATTGTGTGTAGCATGGCTCCTCCTGGTGGAATGGAATAGCTCTACCATTGTGTGTAGCATGGCTCCCCCTGGTGGAGGGGTATTGCACTACCATTATGTGTAGCATGGCTCCCCCTGGTGGAGGGGTATATCTCTACCATTGTGTGTAGCATGGCTCCCCCTGGTGGAGGGGTATAGCTCTACCATTGTTTGTATCATGGCTCCCCCTGGTGGAGGGGTATATCTCTACCATTGTGTGTAGCATGGCTCCCCCTGGTGGAGGGGTATAGCTCTACCATTGTGTGTATCATGGCTCCCCCTGGTGGAGGGGTATAGCTCTACCATTGTGTGCAGCAAGGCTCCCCCTGGTGGAGGGGTATAGCTCTACCATTGTGTGTAGCATGGCTCCCCCTGGTGGAGGTTTATATATCTCTACCATTGTGTGTAGCATGGCTCCCCCTGGTGGAGGGGTATAGCTCTACCATTGTGTTTAGCTTGGCTCCCCCTGGTGGAGGGGTATATCTCTACCATTGTGTGTAGCATGGCTCCCACTGGTGGAGGGGTATATCTCTCTACCATTGTGTGTAGCTTGGCTCCCCCTGGTGGAGGAGAATAGCGCTACCATTGTGTGTAGCATGGCTCCCCCTGGTGGAGGGGTATAGCGCTACCATTGTGTGTAGCATGGCTCCCCCTGGTGGAGGAGTATAGCTCTACCATTGTGTGTATCATGGCTCCCCCTGGTGGAGGGGTATAGCTCTACCATTGTGTGCAGCAAGGCTCCCCCTGGTGGAGGGGTATAGCTCTACCATAGTGTGTATTATGGCTCCCCCTGGTGGAGGGGTATAGCTCTACCATTGTGTGTAGCATGGCTCCCCCTGGTAGAGGGTATAGCTCTACCATTGTGTGTAGCATGGCTCCCCCTGGTGGAGGGGTATAGCTCTACCATTGTGTGTAGCATGGCTCCCCCTGGTGGAGGAGTATAGCTCTACCATTGTGTGTAGCATGGCTCCCCCTGGTGGAGGGGTATAGCTCTACCATTGTGTGTAGCTTGGCTCCCCCTGGTGGAGGGGCATAGCTCTACCATTGTTTGTGACTCTTGCTGGTGGAGGGGTATAGCTCTACCATTGTGTGCAGCATGGCTCCCCCTAGTGGAGGGGTATATCTCTCTACCATTGTATGTAGCATGGCTCCTCCTGGTGGAATGGAATAGCTCTACCATTGTGTGTAGCATGGCTCCCCCTGGTGGAGGGGTATAGCGCTACCATTGTGTGTAGCATGGCTCCCCCTGGTGGAGGAGTATAGCTCTACCATTGTGTGTATCATGGCTCCCCCTGGTGGAGGGGTATAGCTCTACCATTGTGTGTAGCATGGCTCCCCCTGGTGGAGGGGTATAGCTCTACCATTGTGTGTATCATGGCTCCCCCTGGTGGAGGGGTATAGCTCTACCATTGTGTGCAGCAAGGCTCCCCCTGGTGGAGAGGTATAGCTCTTCCAATGTGTGTAGCATGGCTCCCCCTGGTGGAGGGGTATAGCTCTACCATTGTGTGTAGCATGGCTCCCCCTGGTAGAGGGTATAGCTCTACCATTGTGTGTATCATGGCTCCCCCTGGTGGAGGGGTATAGCTCTACCATTGTGTGTAGCATGGCTCCCCCTGGTGGAGGGGTATAGCTCTACCATTGTGTGTAGCATGGCTCCCCCTGGTAGAGGGTATAGCTCTACCATTGTGTGTAGCATGGCCCCCCCTGGTGGAGGGGTATAGCTCTACCATTGTGTGTAGCATGGCTCCCCCTGGTGGAGGGGTATAGCTCTACCATTGTGTGTAGCATGGCTCCCCCTGGTGGAGGGGTATAGCTCTACCATTGTGTGTAGCATGGCTCCCCCTGGTGGAGGGGTATAGCTCTACCATTGTGTGTAGCATGGCTCCCCCTGGTGGAGGGGTATAGCTTTACCATTGTGTGTAGCATGGCTCCCCCTGGTGGAGGGGTATAGCTCTACCATTGTGTGTAGCATGGCTCCCCCTGGTGGAGGGGTATAGCTCTACCATTGTGTGTAGCATGGCTCCCCCTGGTGGAGGGGTATAGCTCTACCATTGTGTGTAGCATGGCTCCCCCTGGTGGAGGGGTATAGCTCTACCATTGTGTGTAGCATGGCTCCCCCTGGTGGAGGGGTATAGCTCTACCATTGTGTGTAGCTTGGCTCCCCCTGGTGGAGGGGTATAGCTCTACCATTGTGTGTAGCTTGGCTCCCCCTGGTGGAGGGGCATAGCTCTACCATTGTTTGTGACTCCCCCTGGTGGAGGAGTATAGCTCTACCATTGTGTGTAGCATGGCTCCCCCTGGTGGAGGGGTATAGCTCTACCATTGTGTGTAGCATGGCTCCCCCTGGTGGAATGGAATAACTCTACCATTGTGTGTAGCATGGCTCCCCCTGGTGGAGGGGTATAGCTCTACCATTGTGTGTAGCATGGCTCCCCCTGGTGGAGGGGTATAGCTTTACCATTGTGTGTAGCATGGCTCCCCCTGGTGGAGGGGTATAGCTCTACCATTGTGTGTAGCATGGCTCCCCCTGGTGGAGGGGTATAGCTCTACCATTGTGTGTAGCATGGCTCCCCCTGGTGGAGGGGTATAGCTCTACCATTGTGTGTAGCATGGCTCCCCCTGGTGGAGGGGTATAGCTCTACCATTGTGTGTAGCATGGCTCCCCCTGGTGGAGGGGTATAGCTCTACCATTGTGTGTAGCTTGGCTCCCCCTGGTGGAGGGGCATAGCTCTACCATTGTTTGTGACTCCCCCTGGTGGAGGAGTATAGCTCTACCATTGTGTGTAGCATGGCTCCCCCTGGTGGAGGGGTATAGCGCTACCATTGTGTGTAGCATGGCTCCTCCTGGTGGAATGGAATAACTCTACCATTGTGTGTAGCATGGCTCCCCCTGGTGGAGGGGTATAGCGCTACCATTGTGTGTAGCATGGCTCCCCCTGGTGGAGGGGTATAGCTCTACCATTGTGTGTAGCTTGGCTCCCCCTCGTGGAGGGGTATATCTCTACCATTGTGTGTAGCATGGCTCCCCCTGGTGGAGGGGTATAGCTCTACCATTGTGTGTAGCATGGCTCCCCCTGGTGGAGGGGTATAGCTCTACCATTGTGTGTAGCATGGCTCCCCCTGGTGGAGGGGTATAGCTCTACCATTGTGTGTAGCATGGCTCCCCCTGGTGGAGGGGTATAGCTCTACCATTGTGTGTAGCTTGGCTCCCCCTGGTGGAGGGGTATAGCTCTACCATTGTGTGTTGCTTGGCTCCCCCTGGTGGAGGGGCATAGCTCTACCATTGTTTGTGACTCCCCCTGGTGGAGGAGTATAGCTCTACCATTGTGTGTAGCATGGCTCCCCCTGGTGGAGGGGTATAGCTCTACCATTGTGTGTAGCATGGCTCCCCCTGGTGGAATGGAATAGCTCTACCATTGTGTGTAGCATGGCTCCCCCTGGTGGAGGGGTATAGCTCTACCATTGTGTGTAGCATGGCTCCCCCTGGTGGAGGGGTATGGCTTTACCATTGTGTGTAGCATGGCTCCCCCTGGTGGAGGGGTATAGCTCTACCATTGTGTGTAGCATGGCTCCCCCTGGTGGAGGGGTATAGCTCTACCATTGTGTGAAGCATGGCTCCCCCTGGTGGAGGGGTATAGCTCTACCATTGTGTGTAGCTTGGCTCCCCCTGGTGGAGGGGTATAGCTCTACCATTGTGTGTAGCTTGGCTCCCCCTGGTGGAGGGGCATAGCTCTACCATTGTTTGTGACTCCCCCTGGTGGAGGAGTATAGCTCTACCATTGTGTGTAGCATGGCTCCCCCTGGTGGAGGGGTATAGCTCTACCATTGTGTGTAGCATGGCTCCCCCTGGTGGAATGGAATAACTCTACCATTGTGTGTAGCATGGCTCCCCCTGGTGGAGGGGTATAGCTCTACCATTGTGTGTAGCATGGCTCCCCCTGGTGGAGGAGTATAGCTCTACCATTGTGTGTAGCATGGCTCCCCCTGGTGGAGGGGTATAGCTCTACCATTGTGTGTAGCATGGCTCCCCCTGGTTGAGGGGTATAGCTCTACCATTGTGTGTAGCTTGGCTCCCCCTGGTGGAGGGGTATAGCTCTACCATTGTGTGTGGCTTGGCTCCCCCTGGTGGAGGGGCATAGCTCTACCATTGTTTGTGACTCCCGCTGGTGGAGGGGTATAGCTCTACCATTGTGTGCAGCATGGCTCCCCCTAGTGGAGGGGTATATCTCTCTACCATTGTATGTAGCATGGCTCCTCCTGGTGGAATGGAATAGCTCTACCATTGTGTGTAGCATGGCTCCCCCTGGTGGAGGGGTATAGCGCTACCATTGTGTGTAGCATGGCTCCCCCTGGTGGAGGAGTATAGCTCTACCATTGTGTGTATCATGGCTCCCCCTGGTGGAGGGGTATAGCTCTACCATTGTGTGTAGCATGGCTCCCCCTGGTGGAGGGGTATAGCTCTACCATTGTGTGTATCATGGCTCCCCCTGGTGGAGGGGTATAGCTCTACCATTGTGTGCAGCAAGGCTCCCCCTGGTGGAGAGGTATAGCTCTTCCATTGTGTGTAGCATGGCTCCCCCTGGTGGAGGGGTATAGCTCTACCATTGTGTGTAGCATGGCTCCCCCTGGTAGAGGGTATAGCTCTACCATTGTGTGTATCATGGCTCCCCCTGGTGGAGGGGTATAGCTCTACCATTGTGTGTAGCATGGCTCCCCCTGGTGGAGGGGTATAGCTCTACCATTGTGTGTAGCATGGCTCCCCCTGGTAGAGGGTATAGCTCTACCATTGTGTGTAGCATGGCCCCCCCTGGTGGAGGGGTATAGCTCTACCATTGTGTGTAGCATGGCTCCCCCTGGTGGAGGGGTATAGCTCTACCATTGTGTGTAGCATGGCTCCCCCTGGTGGAGGGGTATAGCTCTACCATTGTGTGTAGCATGGCTCCCCCTGGTGGAGGGGTATAGCTCTACCATTGTGTGTAGCATGGCTCCCCCTGGTGGAGGGGTATAGCTTTACCATTGTGTGTAGCATGGCTCCCCCTGGTGGAGGGGTATAGCTCTACCATTGTGTGTAGCATGGCTCCCCCTGGTGGAGGGGTATAGCTCTACCATTGTGTGTAGCATGGCTCCCCCTGGTGGAGGGGTATAGCTCTACCATTGTGTGTAGCATGGCTCCCCCTGGTGGAGGGGTATAGCTCTACCATTGTGTGTAGCATGGCTCCCCCTGGTGGAGGGGTATAGCTCTACCATTGTGTGTAGCTTGGCTCCCCCTGGTGGAGGGGTATAGCTCTACCATTGTGTGTAGCTTGGCTCCCCCTGGTGGAGGGGCATAGCTCTACCATTGTTTGTGACTCCCCCTGGTGGAGGAGTATAGCTCTACCATTGTGTGTAGCATGGCTCCCCCTGGTGGAGGGGTATAGCTCTACCATTGTGTGTAGCATGGCTCCCCCTGGTGGAATGGAATAACTCTACCATTGTGTGTAGCATGGCTCCCCCTGGTGGAGGGGTATAGCTCTACCATTGTGTGTAGCATGGCTCCCCCTGGTGGAGGGGTATAGCTTTACCATTGTGTGTAGCATGGCTCTCCCTGGTGTAGGGGTATAGCTCTACCATTGTGTGTAGCATGGCTCCCCCTGGTGGAGGGGTATAGCTCTACCATTGTGTGTAGCATGGCTCCCCCTGGTGGAGGGGTATAGCTCTACCATTGTGTGTAGCATGGCTCCCCCTGGTGGAGGGGTATAGCTCTACCATTGTGTGTAGCATGGCTCCCCCTGGTGGAGGGGTATAGCTCTACCATTGTGTGTAGCTTGGCTCCCCCTGGTGGAGGGGCATAGCTCTACCATTGTTTGTGACTCCCCCTGGTGGAGGAGTATAGCTCTACCATTGTGTGTAGCATGGCTCCCCCTGGTGGAGGGGTATAGCGCTACCATTGTGTGTAGCATGGCTCCTCCTGGTGGAATGGAATAACTCTACCATTGTGTGTAGCATGGCTCCCCCTGGTGGAGGGGTATAGCGCTACCATTGTGTGTAGCATGGCTCCCCCTGGTGGAGGGGTATAGCTCTACCATTGTGTGTAGCTTGGCTCCCCCTCGTGGAAGGGTATATCTCTACCATTGTGTGTAGCATGGTTCCCCCTGGTGGAGGGGTATATCTCTCTACCATTGTGTGTAGCATGGCTCCTCCTGGTGGAATGGAATAGCTCTACCATTGTGTGTAGCATGGCTCCCCCTGGTGGAGGGGTATAGCGCTACCATTGTGTGTAGCATGGCTCCCCCTGGTGGAGGAGTATAGCTCTACCATTGTGTGTAGCATGGCTCCCCCTGGTAGAGGGTATAGCTCCACCATTGTGTGTAGCTTGGCTCCCCCTGGTGGAGGGTATAGCTCTACCATTGTGTGTAGCATGGCTCCCCCTGGTGGAGGGGTATAGCTCTACCATTGTGTGTAGCATGGCTCCCCCTGGTGGAGGATTATAGCTCTACCATTGTGTGTAGCATGGCTCCCCCTGGTGGAGGGGTATAGCTCTACCATTGTGTGTAGCATGGCTCCCCCTGGTGGAGGGGTATAGCTCTACCATTGTGTGTAGCATGGCTCCCCCTGGTGGAGGGGTATAGCTCTACCATTGTGTGTAGCATGGCTCCCCCTGGTGGAGGGGTATAGCTCTACCATTGTGTGTAGCATGGCTCCCCCTGGTGGAGGGGTATAGCTCTACCATTGTGTGTAGCATGGCTCCCCCTGGTGGAGGGGTATAGCTCTACCATTGTGTGTAGCATGGCTCCCCCTGGTAGAGGGTATAGCTCTACCATTGTGTGTAGCATGGCTCCCCCTGGTGGAGGAGAATAGCTCTACCATTGTGTGTAGCTTGGCTCCCCCTGGTGGAGGGGTATAGCTCTACCATTGTGTGTAGCATGGCTCCCCCTGGTGGAGGGGTATAGCTCTACCATTGTGTGTAGCTTGGCTCCCCCTGGTGGAGGGGTATAGCTCTACCATTGTGTGTAGCATGGCTCCCCCTGGTAGAGGGTATAGCTCTACCATTGTGTGTAGCTTGGCTCCCCCTGGTGGAGGGGTATAGCTCTACCATTGTGTGTAGCATGGCTCCCCCTGGTGGAGGGGTATAGCTTTACCATTGTGTGTAGCATGGCTTCCCCTGGTAGAGGGTATAGCTCTACCATTGTGTGTAGCTTGGCTCCCCCTGGTGGAGGGGTATAGCTCTACCATTGTGTGTAGCATGGCTCCCCCTGGTGGAGGGGTATAGCTCTACCATTGTGTGTAGCATGGCTCCCCCTGGTGGAGGGGTATAGCTCTACCATTGTGTGTAGCATGGCTCCCCCTGGTGGAGGGGTATAGCTCTACGATTGTGTGTAGCATGGCTCCCCCTGGTGGAGGGGTATAGCTCTACCATTGTGTGTAGCATGGCTCCCCCTGGTGGAGGGGTATAGCTCTACCATTGTGTGTAGCTTGGCTCCCCCTGGTGGAGGGGTATAGCTCTACCATTGTGTGTAGCTTTGTTCCCCCTGGTGGAGGGGCATAGATCTACCATTGTTTGTGACTCCCCCTGGTGGAGGAGTATAGCTCTACCATTGTGTGTAGCATGGCTCCCCCTGGTGGAGGGGTATAGCTCTACCATTGTGTGTAGCATGGCTCCCCCTGGTGGAGGGGTATAGCTCTACCATTGTGTGTAGCATGGCTCCCCCTGGTGGAGGGGTATAGCTCTACCATTGTGTGTAGCTTGGCTCCCCCTGGTGGAGGGGTATAGCTCTACCATTGTGTGTAGCTTGGCTCCCCCTGGTGGAGGGGCATAGCTCTACCATTGTTTGTGACTCCCCCTGGTGGAGGGGTAT
This sequence comes from Engystomops pustulosus, assembly GCF_040894005.1. Classification (NCBI taxonomy): domain Eukaryota; kingdom Metazoa; phylum Chordata; class Amphibia; order Anura; family Leptodactylidae; genus Engystomops; species Engystomops pustulosus. The sequence continues at coordinate 3,637,696 of NC_092418.1, forward strand.
AGCTCTACCATTGTGTGCAGCATGGCTCCCCCTGGTGGAGGGGTATATCGCTCTACCATTGTGTGTAGCATGGCTCCTCCTGGTGGAATGGAATAGCTCTACCATTGTGTGTAGCATGGCTCCCCCTGGTGGAGGGGTATAGCGCTACCATTGTGTGTAGCATGGCTCGCCCTGGTGGAGGAGTATAGCTCTACCATTGTGTGTATCATGGCTCCCCCTGGTGGAGGGGTATAGCTCTACCATTGTGTGCAGCAAGGCTCCCCCTGGTGGAGGGGTATAGCTCTACCATTGTGTGTAGCATGGCTCGCCCTGGTGGAGGAGTATAGCTCTACCATTGTGTGCAGCAAGGCTCCCCCTGGTGGAGGGGTATAGCTCTACCATTGTGTGTAGCATGGCTCCCCCTGGTGGAGGGGTAAAGCACTACCATTGTGTGTAGCACGGCTCCCCCTGGTGGAGGGGTATAGCTCTACCATTGTGTGTAGCATGGCTCCCCCTGGTGGAGGGGTATAGCTCTACCATTGTGTGTAGCATGGCTCCCCCTGGTGGAGGGGTATAGCTCTACCATTGTGTGTAGCATGGCTCCCCCTGGTGGAGGGGTATAGCTCTACCATTGTGTGTAGCATGGCTCCCCCTGGTGGAGGGGTATAGCTTTACCATTGTGTGTAGCATGGCTCCCCCTGGTGGAGGGGTATAGCTCTACCATTGTGTGTAGCATGGCTCCCCCTGGTGGAGGAGTATAGCTCTACCATTGTGTGTAGCATGGCTCCCCCTGGTAGAGGGTATAGCTCTACCATTGTGTGTAGCATGGCTCCCCCTGGTGGAGGGGTATAGCTCTACCATTGTGTTTAGCTTGGCTCCCCCTGGTGGAGGGGTATATCTCTACCATTGTGTGTAGCATGGCTCCCCCTGGTGGAGGGGTATATCTCTCTACCATTGTGTGTAGCTTGGCTCCCCCTGGTGGAGGAGAATAGCGCTACCATTGTGTGTAGCATGGCTCCTCCTGGTGGAATGGAATAACTCTACCATTTTGTGTAGCATGGCTCCCCCTGGTGGAGGGGTATAGCTCTACCATTGTGTGTAGCATGGCTCCCTCTGGTGGAGGGGTATAGCGCTACCATTGTGTGTAGCATGGCTCCCCCTGGTGGAGGGGTATAGCTCTACCATTGTGTGTAGCATGGCTCCCCCTGGTGGAGGGGTATATCTCTACCATTGTGTGTAGCATGGTTCCCCCTGGTGGAGGGGTATATCTCTCTACCATTGTGTGTAGCATGGCTCCTCCTGGTGGAATGGAATAGCTCTACCATTGTGTGTAGCATGGCTCCCCCTGGTGGAGGGGTATAGCTCTACCATTGTGTGTAGCATGGCTCCCCCTGGTGGAGGAGTATAGCTCTACCATTGTGTGTATCATGGCTCCCCCTGGTGGAGGGGTATAGCTCTACCATTGTGTGCAGCAAGGCTCCCCCTGGTGGAGGGGTATAGCTCTACCATTGTGTGTAGCATGGCTCCCCCTGGTGGAGGGGTATAGCTCTACCATTGTGTGTAGCATGGCTCCCCCTGGTAGAGGGTATAGCTCTACCATTGTGTGTAGCATGGCTCCCCCTGGTGGAGGGGTATAGCTCTACCATTGTGTGTAGCATGGCTCCCCCTGGTGGAGGGGTATAGCTCTACCATTGTGTGTAGCATGGCTCCCCCTGGTGGAGGGGTATAGCTCTACCATTGTGTGTAGCATGGCTCCCCCTGGTGGAGGGGTATAGCTCTACCATTGTGTGTAGCATGGCTCCCCCTGGTGGAGGGGTATAGCTCTACCATTGTGTGTAGCATGGCTCCCCCTGGTGGAGGGGTATAGCTCTACCATTGTGTGTAGCATGGCTCCCCCTGGTGGAGGGGTATAGCTTTACCATTGTGTGTAGCATGACTCCCCCTGGTGGAGGGGTATAGCTCTACCATTGTGTGTAGCATGGCTCCCCCTGGTGGAGGGGTATAGCTCTACCATTGTGTGTAGCATGGCTCCCCCTGGTAGAGGGTATAGCTCTACCATTGTGTGTAGCATGGCTCCCCCTGGTGGAGGGGTATAGCTCTACCATTGTGTGTAGCATGGCTCCCCCTGGTGGAGGGGTGTAGCTCTACCATTGTGTGTAGCATGGCTCCCCCTGGTGGAGGGGTGTAGCTCTACCATTGTGTGTAGCTTGGCTCCCCCTGGTGGAGGGGTATAGCTCTACCATCGTGTGTAGCATGGCTCCCCCTGGTAGAGGGTATAGCTCTACCATTGTGTGTAGCATGGCTGCCCCGGTGGAGGGGTGTAGATCTACCATTGTGTGTAGCATGGCTCCCCCTGGTGGAGGGGTATAGCTCTACCATTGTGTGTAGCATGGCTCCCCCTGGTGGAGGGGTATAGCTCTACCATTGTGTTTAGCATGGCTCCCCCTGGTGGAGGGGTATAGCTTTACCATTGTGTGTAGCATGGCTCCCCCTGGTGGAGGGGTATAGCTCTACCATTGTGTGTAGCATGGCTCCCCCTGGTGGAGGGGTATAGCTCTACCATTGTGTGTAGCATGGCTCCCCCTGGTAGAGAGTATAGCTCTACCATTGTGTGTAGCATGGCTCCCCCTGGTGGAGGGGTATAGCTCTACCATTGTGTGTAGCATGGCTCCCCCTGGTGGAGGGGTATAGCTCTACCATTGTGTGTAGCATGGCTCCCCCTGGTAGAGGGTATAGCTCTACCATTGTGTGTAGCTTGGCTCCCCCTGGTGGAGGGTATAGCTCTACCATTGTGTGTAGCATGGCTCCCCCTGGTGGAGGGGTATAGCTCTACCATTGTGTGTAGCATGGCTCCCCCTGGTGGAGGGTATAGCTCTACCATTGTGTGTAGCATGGCTCCCCCTGGTGGAGGGGTATAGCTCTACCATTGTGTGTAGCTTGGCTCCCCCTGGTGGAGGGGTATAGCTCTACCATTGTGTGTAGCATGGCTCCCCCTGGTGGAGGAGTATAACTCTACCATTGTGTGTATCATGGCTCCCCCTGGTGGAGGGGTATAGCTCTACCATTGTGTGTAGCATGGCTCCCCCTGGTGGAGGGGTATAGCTCTACCATTGTGTGTAGCATGGCTCCCCCTGGTGGAGGGGTATAGCTCTACCATTGTGTGTAGCATGGCTCCCCCTGGTGGAGGGGTATAGCTTTACCATTGTGTGTAGCATGGCTCCCCCTGGTGGAGGGGTATAGCTCTACCATTGTGTGTAGCATGGCTCCCCCTGGTGGAGGGGTATAGCTCTACCATTGTGTGTAGCTTGGCTCCCCCTGGTGGAGGGTATAGCTCTACCATTGTGTGTAGCATGGCTCCCTCTGGTGGAGGGGTATAGCTCTACCATAGTGTGTAGCTTGGCTCCCCCTGGTGGAGGGTATAGCTCTACCATTGTGTGTAGCATGGCTCCCTCTGGTGGAGGGGTATAGCTCTACCATTATTTGATGAACACCTCCCACCCTCCGGTAGATTATTATAAAGAAATCGCTGTGACTGGACGGATCCTTTTTATTTATAATGATTTTATTCTCTAGAAAAACATTGCAAACATTTAAAGTGATCAACAAAATTACGGCAGATCAGGATCTAGAAGCAAATGTGAGGCTGCGCTTGGGCCGGACGACCTGGGAGGAGCTCGTGACATCACTCAGTGTAGGCGAGGCTTAAGTCAGGCAAGAAGTGAGATAGAATAATAATTTTATGGACTCCCTGGTGCTGCCCTCTATGTGTCTGATGCATAAATTACTAATAGATGATCATCGCTCATTATTACACCTCATGTCCACGGATCGTCTGGGAAATACCCAGAATTCTAAGCAGAAGAAGAAAGGAAGTGAATCTAAGAATTATCGGAAGAATCTTTGAGCATTTCCCGGACAATCCATCGCCTGGACACAAGGTCCATGACTTCATGTTACATCCCTGTATATCCCATTGAGGGAGCACTAGAAATCAACTGCCCCAGGCAAGGGCTGGATACAGCGAATAAGCTCTGAACATGGAGGGAGTCCACCAGTACATGGAAGGAGCTACACTCAGGAGCGGAGGTGATCGGCATGGAGGGCTTTTCCACAGGTGGATTCTGGGAACTGAGGCCGGAGGACGGATGGGATGGAACCATCAGGATGACACGGAAGGATTTTGGTCCTCGATGTTGTTTTTATGTATCTATTCTGTTTAGGATTTATAATTTGTATCGAATAGTTTTGGGCGCGTCAGGGGGAGGGGCCTGGCGCTCGCACCCTCCGGCACCCTGATTGGCGTTACGTTACCTGACACATTGCAGCCAATGACGCGGGCAGATGAGTATTTAACCCATTATGCCCTATAGCGTCCAGAGTGCGTCGCCACTTATTTGTGTCCCGTCTTCCCTCCCTGGACCACGGCGACCACTAATAAAGAAGAATTGGGTCAGTGCCGCTTCTTTCTTTTCTTGGAATTATGTGATCGGATTTGGGATAAGAAGAAATGACAAAGGCCGAATAAAGCTCCACAAATAGCAGGAAGCTGCAGCTCACTACCCGGCGACACTCACTGAAAGGGGTAAAGGTAAAGGGTCGTTCCATATCCTATTTTCCAGAGGATTTCACTTCCTGTTCTGTCCCCTGGTCATAGTATAGAATGAAGCAGGACACCGGGAGCGGCAGGACAGACGCCAGAACCAGAGTGATGAGGGCAGTGGAGCAGGGTAAGTGTACTGTGTGGCCCCTATTCCTGGACTCCCCCTTTAAGCTCTGCTCGGGCTCTGCTATATCTGGGCGCTGGTCGTGTTGCTGATTGTAGAAGGCGCAGAGGTGACAGTACTGTAGGCCGGAGTGGAGGTCACCGGGACATGAGTCTTGGAGTGAGTCAGCCCAATGATCAGACCAATCACAATGATGAGTATTATGATGATGATGATGAGCACACAGCGACGACTCTGGAGGAGGAAGAGCAAGAAGACAAAGTGTGACAACATGGCCGACAACACACAACCCCACCACATCATCCCAACCACAGCAGAGAGGAACCACACAACCCCTCTGCGCTTCTACTGCCACACCCCCTGCCACCACTGCCACTACTGCCACACCCCCACTCACAACAACTGCCACACCCCCTGCCAGCAATGCCACACCCACTACCACCACCGCCACTACTGTCCTCCTCCATCCCTCTCATATAGTGGCCTCCTGTCCTCCGCCATCTCCCCTCATATAGTGGCCTCCTGTCCTCCACCCCCCTCATATAGTGGCCTCCTGTCCTCCTCCATTCCTTTCATATTGTGGCCTCTTGTCCTCCTCCATTCGTTTCATATTGTGGCCTCCTGTCCTCCTCCATCCCTCTCATATAGTGGCCTCTTGTCCTCCTTCATCCCTCTCATATAGAGGCCTCCTCTCCTCCTCCATCTTCCCTCATATAGTGGCCTCCTGTCCTCCTCCATCCCTCTCATATAGTGGCCTCTTGTCCTCCTCCATCCCTCTCATATAGTGGCCTCTTGTCATCCTCCATCCCTCTCATATAGTGGCCTCTTGTCCTCCTTCATCCCTCTCATATAGTGGCCTCTTGTCCTCCTCCATCCCTCTCATATAGTGTCCTCCTGTCCTCCTCCATCCCTCTCATATAGTGTCCTCCTGTCCTCCTCCATCCCTCTCATATAGTGGCCTCTTGTCATCCTCCATCCCTCTCATATAGTGTCCTCCTGTCCTCCTCCATCCCTCTCATATAGTGGCCTCTTGTCCTCCTCCATCCCTCTCATATAGTGACCTCTTGTCCTCCTTCATCCCTCTCATATAGAGGCCTCCTGTCCTCCTCCATCTCTCTCATATAGTGTCCTCCTCTCCTCCTCCATCCCTCTCATATAGTGTCCTCTTGTCCTCCTCCATCCCTCTCATATAGTGGCCTCTTGTCATCCTCCATCCCTCTCATATAGTGGCCTCTTGTCCTCCTTCATCCCTCTCATTTAGTGGCCTCTTGTCCTCCTCCATCCCTCTCATATAGTGTCCTCCTGTCCTCCTCCATCCCTCTCATATAGTGGCCTCTTGTCCTCCTCCATCCCTCTCATATAGTGGCCTCTTGTCATCCTCCATCCCTCTCATATAGTGTCCTCCTGTCCTCCTCCATCCCTCTCATATAGTGGCCTCTTGTCCTCCTCCATCCCTCTCATATAGTGACCTCTTGTCCTCCTTCATCCCTCTCATATAGAGGCCTCCTCTCCTCCTCCATCCCTCTCATATAGTGTCCTCTTGTCCTCCTCCATCCCTCTCATATAATGGCCTCTTGTCCTCCTCCATCCCTCTCATATAGTGTCCTCCTGTCCTCCATCCCTCTCATATAGTGCCCTCCTGTCCTCCTCCATCCCTCTCATATAGTGTAGTCCTGTCCTCCTCCATCCCTCTCATATAGTGTCCTCCTGTCCTCCTCCATCCCTCTCATATAGTGGCCTCCTGTCCTCCTCCATCCCTCTCATATAGTGGCCTCCTGTCCTCCTCCATCCCTCTCATATAGTGGCCTCCTGTCCTCCTCCATCCCTCTCATATAGTGGCCTCTTGTCCTCCTCCATCCCTCTCATATAGTGTCCTCCTGTCCTCCTCCATCCCTCTCATATAGTGGCCTCTTGTCCTCCTCCATCCCTCTCATATAGTGACCTCTTGTCCTCCTTCATCCCTCTCATATAGAGGCCTCCTCTCCTCCTCCATCCCTCTCATATAGTGTCCTCTTGTCCTCCTCCATCCCTCTCATATAATGGCCTCTTGTCCTCCTTCATCCCTCTCATATAGTGGCCTCTTGTCCTCCTCCATCCCTCTCATATAGTGTCCTCCTGTCCTCCTCCATCCCTCTCATATAGTGGCCTCTTGTCCTCCTCCATCCCTCTCATATAGTGGCCTCCTGTCCTCCTCCATCCCCCTCATATAGTGTCCTCCTGTCCTCCTCCATCCCTCTCATATAGTGTCCTCCTGTCCTCCTCCATCCCTCTCATATAGTGTCCTCCTGTCCTCCTCCATCCCTCTCATATAGTGGCCTCCTGTCATCCTCCATCTCCCCTAATATAGTGGCCTCTTGTCCTCCTCCATCCCTCTCATATAGTGTCCTCCTGTCCTCCTCCATCCCTCTCATATAGTGGCCTCTTGTCCTCCTCCATCCCTCTCATATAGTGGCCTCTTGTCCTCCTCCATCCCTCTCATATAGTGGCCTCTTGTCATCCTCCATCCCTCTCATATAGTGTCCTCTTGTCCTCCTCCATCCCTCTCATATAGTGTCCTCCTGTCCTCCTCCATCCCTCTCATATAGTGGCCTCCTGTCCTCCTCCATCTCCTCTCATATAGTGGCCTCTTGTCCTCCTCCATCCCTCTCATATAGTGTCCTCCTGTCCTCCTCCATCCCTCTCATATAGTGGCCTCTTGTCCTCCTCCATCCCTCTCATATAGTGGCCTCCTGTCCTCCTCCATCCCTCTCATATAGTGGCCTCTTGTCCTCCTCCATCCCTCTCATATAGTGGCCTCTTGTCCTCCTCCATTCCTTTCATATTGTGGCCTCTTGTCCTCCTCCATTCCTTTCATATTGTGGCCTCCTGTCCTCCTCCATTCCTTTCATATTGTGGCCTCTTGTCCTCCTCCATTCCTTTCATATTGTGGCCTCTTGTCCTCCTCCATCCCTCTCATATAGTGGCCTCCTGTCCTCCTCCATCCCTCTCATATAGTGGCCTCTTGTCCTCCTCCATCCCTCTCATATAGTGTCCTCCTGTCCTCCTCCATCCCTCTCATATAGTGGCCTCTTGTCCTCCTCCATCCCTCTCATATAGTGTCCTCCTGTCCTCCTCCATCCCTCTCATATAGTGTCCTCCTGTCCTCCTCCATCCCTCTCATATAGTGGCCTCTTGTCCTCCTCCATCCCTCTCATATAGTGTCCTCCTGTCCTCCTCCATCCCTCTCATATAGTGGCCTCCTGTCATCCTCCATCCCTCTCATATAGTGGCCTCCTGTCCTCCTCCATCCCTCTCATATAGTGTCCTCCTGTCCTCCTCCATCCCCCTCATATAGTGGCCTCCTGTCCTCCTCCATCCCTCTCATATAGTGTCCTCTTGCCCTCCTCCATCCCTCTCATGAAGTGGCCTCTTGTCCTCCTCCATCCCTCTCATATAGTGTCCTCCTGTCCTCCTCCATCCCTCTCATATAGTGGCCTCCTGTCCTCCTCCATCTCCCCTCATAAAGTGGCCTCCTGTCATCCTCCATCCCTCTCATATAGTGGCCTCCTGTCCTCCTCCATCTCCCCTCATATTGTGGCCTCTTGTCCTCCTCCAACCCTCTCATATAGTGTCCTCTTGCCCTCCTCCATCCCTCTCATGAAGTGGCCTCTTGTCCTCCTCCATCCCTCTCATATAGTGTCCTCCTGTCCTCCTCCATCCCTCTCATATAGTGGCCTCCTGTCCTCCTCCATCTCCCCTCATAAAGTGGCCTCCTGTCATCCTCCATCCCTCTCATATAGTGGCCTCCTGTCCTCCTCCATCTCCCCTCATATAGTGGCCTCCTGTCCTCCTCCATCCCTCCCATATAGTGGCCTCCTGTCCTCCTCCATCTCCCCTCATATAGTTGCCTCCTGTCATCCTCCATCCCTCTCATATAGTGGCCTCCTGTCCTCCTCCATCTCCCCTCATATAGTGGCCTCCTGTCCTCCTCCATCCCTCTCATATAGTGGCCTCCTGTCCTCCTCCATCTCCCCTCATATAGTGGCCTCCTGTCATCCTCCATCCCTCTCATATAGTGGCCTCCTATCCTCCTCCATCTCCCCTCATATAGTGGCCTCCTGTCATCCTCCATCCCTCTCATATAGTGGCCTCTTGTCCTCCTCCATCCCTCTCATATAGTGGCCTCCTGTCCTCCACCATCCCTCTCATATAGTGGCCTCTTGTCCTCCTCCATCCCTCTCATATAGTGGCCTCCTGTCCTCCTCCATCTCCCCTCATATAGTGGCCTCCTGTCCTCCTCCATCCCTCTCATATAGTGGCCTCCCGTCCTCCTCCATCCCTCTCATATAGTGTCCTCCTGTCATCCTCCATCCCTCTCATATAGTGTCCTCCTGTCCTCCTCCATCCCTCTCATATAGTGGCCTCCTGTCCTCCTCCATCCCTCTCATATAGTGGCCTCTTGTCCTCCTCCATCCCTCTCATATAGTGGCCTCCTGTCCTCCACCATCCCTCTCATATAGTGGCCTCTTGTCCTCCTCCATCCCTCTCATATAGTGGCCTCCTGTCCTCCTCCATCTCCCCTCATATAGTGGCCTCCTGTCCTCCTCCATCCCTCTCATATAGTGGCCTCTTTTCCTCCTCCATCCCTCTCATATAGTGGCCTCTTGTCCTCCTCCATCCCTCTCATATAGTGGCCACCTGTCCTCCATCCCTCTCATATAGTGGCCTCTTGTCCTCCTCCATCCCTCTCATATAGTGTCCTCCTGTCCTCCTCCATCCCTCTCATATAGTGGCCTCCTGTCCTCCATCACTCTCATATAGTGGCCTCTTGTCCTCCTCCATCCCTCTCATATAGTGGCCTCTTGTCCTCCTCCATCCCTCTCATATAGTGGCCTCTTGTCATCCTCCATCCCTCTCATATAGTGTCCTCCTGTCCTCCTCCATCCCTCTCATATAGTGTCCTCTTGTCATCCTCCATCCCTCTAATATAGTGTCCTCCTGTCCTCCTCCATCCCTCTCATATAGTGTCCTCCTGTCCTCCTCCATCCCTCTCATATAGTGGCCTCTTGTCCTCCTCCATCCCTCTCATATAGTGGCCTCCTGTCCTCCTCCATCCCCCTCATATAGTGTCCTCCTGTCATCCTCCATCCCTCTCATATAGTGGCCTCCTGTCCTCCTCCATCCCTCTCATATAGTGGCCTCCTGTCCTCCATCCCTCTCATATAGTGGCCTCTTGTCCTCCTCCATCCCTCTCATATAGTGTCCTCCTGTCCTCCTCCATCCCTCTCATATAGTGTCCTCTTGTCATCCTCCATCCCTCTCATATAGTGTCCTCCTGTCCTCCTCCATCCCTCTCATATAGTGTCCTCCTGTCCTCCTCCATCCCTCTCATATAGTGGCCTCTTGTCCTCCTCCATCCCTCTCATATAGTGGCCTCCTGTCCTCCTCCATCCCCCTCATATAGTGTCCTCCTGTCATCCTCCATCCCTCTCATATAGTGTCCTCCTGTCATCCTCCATCCCTCTCATATAGTGGCCTCCTGTCCTCCTCCATCCCCCTCATATAGTGTCCTCTTGTCCTCCTGTCCTCCTCCATCCCTCTCATATAGTGGCCTCCTGTCCTCCATCTCCTCTCATATAGTGGCCTCTTGTCCTCCTCCATCCCTCTCATATAGTGTCCTCCTGTCATCCTCCATCCCTCTCATATAGTGGCCTCCTGTCCTCCTCCATCTCCCCTCATATAGTGGCCTCCTGTCCTCCTCCATCCCTCTCATATAGTGGCCTCCCGTCCTCCTCCATCCCTCTCATATAGTGTCCTCCTGTCATCCTCCATCCCTCTCATATAGTGTCCTCCTGTCCTCCTCCATCCCTCTCATATAGTGTCCTCCTGTCCTCCTCCATCCCTCTCATATAGTGGCCTCCTGTCCTCCTCCATCCCTCTCATATAGTGGCCTCCTGTCCTCCTCCATCTCCCCTCATATAGTGGCCTCCTGTCATCCTCCATCCCTCTCATATAGTGTCCTCCTGTCCTCCATCCCTCTCATATAGTGGCCTCCTGTCCTCCTCCATCCCTCTCATATAGTGGCCTCTTGTCCTCCTCCATCCCTCTCATATAGTGTCCTCCTGTCATCCTCCATCCCTCTCATATAGTGGCCTCCTGTCCTCCACCATCCCTCTCATATAGTGGCCTCTTGTCCTCCTCCATCCCTCTCATATAGTGGCCTCCTGTCCTCCTCCATCCCTCTCATATAGTGGCCTCTTGTCCTCCTCCATCCCTCTCATATAGTGGCCTCCTGTCATCCTCCATCTCCCCTCATATAGTGGCCTCCTGTCCTCCATCCCTCTCATATAGTGGCCTCTTGTCCTCCTCCATCCCTCTCATATAGTGTCCTCCTGTCCTCCTCCATCCCTCTCATATAGTGGCCTCTTGTCCTCCTCCATCCCTCTCATATAGTGGACTCCTGTCCTCCATCCCTCTCATATAGTGGCCTCTTGTCCTCCTCCATCTCCTCTCATATAGTGGCCTCTTGTCCTCCTCCATCCCTCTCATATAGTGACCTCCTGTCCTCCATCCCTCTCATATAGTGGCCTCCTGTCCTCCTCCATCCCTCTCATATAGTGGCCTCTTGTCCTCCTCCATCCCTCTCATATAGTGTCCTCCTGTCCTCCTCCATCCCTCTCATATAGTGTCCTCCTGTCCTCCTCCATCCCTCTCATATAGTGGCCTCCTGTCCTCCTCCATCCCCCTCATATAGTGTCCTCCTGTCATCCTCCATCCCTCTCATATAGTGTCCTCCTGTCCTCCTCCATCTCCCCTCATATAGTGGCCTCTTGTCCTCCTCCATCCCTCTCATATAGTGGCCTCCTGTCCTCCTCCATCCCTCTCATATAGTGTCCTCCTGTCCTCCTCCATCCCCCTCATATAGTGTCCTCCTGTCATCCTCCATCCCTCTCATATAGTGTCCTCCTGTCCTCCTCCATCCCTCTCATATAGTGTCCTCCTGTCCTCCTCCTTCTCCTCTCATATAGTGGCCTCTTGTCCTCCTCCATCCCTCTCATATAGTGGCCTCTTGTCCTCCTCCATCCCTCTCATATAGTGGCCTCTTGTCCTCCTCCATCCCTCTCATATAGTGGCCTCCTGTCCTCCATCCCTCTCATATAGTGTCCTCTTGTCCTCCTCCATCCCTCTCATATAGTGTCCTCCTGTCCTCCTCCATCCCTCTCATATAGTGTCCTCCTGTCCTCCTCCATCCCTCTCATATAGTGGCCTCTTGTCCTCCTCCATCCCTCTCATATTGTGGCCTCCTGTCCTCCTCCATCCCTCTCATATAGTGTCCTCTTGTCATCCTCCATCCCTCTCATATAGTGTCCTCCTGTCCTCCTCCATCCCTCTCATATAGTGACCTCCTGTCCTCCTCCATCCCTCTCATATAGTGACCTCCTGTCCTCCTCCATCCCTCTCATATAGTGTCCTCCTGTCCTCCTCCATCCCTCTCATATAGTGGCCTCTTGTCCTCCTCCATCCCTCTCATATAGTGGCCTCCTGTCCTCCTCCATCCCTCTCATATAGTGTCCTCCTGTCCTCCTCCATCCCTCTCATATAGTGTCCTCCTGTCCTCCTCCATCCCTCTCATATAGTGGCCTCTTGTCCTCCTCCATCCCTCTCATATAGTGGCCTCCTGTCCTCCTCCATCCCCCTCATATAGTGTCCTCCTGTCATCCTCCATCCCTCTCATATAGTGTCCTCCTGTCCTCCTCCTTCTCCTCTCATATAGTGGCCTCTTGTCCTCCTCCATCCCTCTCATATAGTGGCCTCTTGTCCTCCTCCATCCCTCTCATATAGTGGCCTCTTGTCCTCCTCCATCCCTCTCATATAGTGGCCTCCTGTCCTCCATCCCTCTCATATAGTGTCCTCTTGTCCTCCTCCATCCCTCTCATATAGTGTCCTCCTGTCCTCCTCCATCCCTCTCATATAGTGTCCTCCTGTCCTCCTCCATCCCTCTCATATAGTGTCCTCTTGTCCTCCTCCATCCCTCTCATATAGTGGACTCCTGTCCTCCATCCCTCTCATATAGTGGCCTCTTGTCCTCCTCCATCTCCTCTCATATAGTGGCCTCTTGTCCTCCTCCATCCCTCTCATATAGTGGCCTCCTGTCCTCCTCCATCCCTCTCATATAGTGTCCTCTTGTCCTCCTCCATCCCTCTCATATAGTGGACTCCTGTCCTCCATCCCTCTCATATAGTGGCCTCTTGTCCTCCTCCATCCCTCTCATATAGTGTCCTCTTGTCCTCCTCCATCCCTCTCATATAGTGGACTCCTGTCCTCCATCCCTCTCATATAGTGGCCTCTTGTCCTCCTCCATCCCTCTCATATAGTGTCCTCTTGTCCTCCTCCATCCCTCTCATATAGTGGACTCCTGTCCTCCATCCCTCTCATATAGTGGCCTCTTGTCCTCCTCCATCTCCCCTCATATAGTGGCCTCCTGTCCTCCTCCATCCCTCTCATATAGTGACCTCCTGTCCTCCTCCATCCCTCTCATATAGTGTCCTCCTGTCCTCCTCCATCCCTCTCATATAGTGGCCTCTTGTCCTCCTCCATCCCTCTCATATAATGGCCTCTTGTCCTCCTCCATCCCTCTCATATAGTGTCCTCCTGTCATCCTCCATCCCTCTCATATAGTGGCCTCCTGTCCTCCTCCATCCCCCTCATATAGTGGCCTCTTGTCCTCCTCCATCCCTCTCATATAGTGTCCTCCTGTCCTCCATCTCCTCTCATATAGTGGCCTCCTGTCCTCCTCCATCCCCCTCATATAGTGGCCTCTTGTCCTCCTCCATCCCTCTCATATAGTGTCCTCCTGTCATCCTCCATCCCTCTCATATAGTGGCCTCCTGTCCTCCTCCATCCCCCTCATATACTGGCCTCCTGTCCTCCTCCATCCCTCTCATATAGTGTCCTCCTGTCCTCCTCCATCTCCTCTCATATAGTGGCCTCTTGTCCTCCTCCATCCCCCTCATATAGTGTCCTCCTGTCCTCCTCCATCCCTCTCATATAGTGTCCTCCTGTCATCCCCCATCCCTCTCATATAGTATCCTCCTGTCCTCCTCCATCCCCCTCATATAGTGTCCTCCTGTCATCCCCCATCCCTCTCATATAGTATCCTCCTGTCCTCCTCCATCCCTCTCATATAGTGGCCTCCTGTCCTCCATCCCTCTCATATAGTGGCCTCTTGTCCTCCTCCATCCCTCTCATATAGTGTCCTCCTGTCCTCCTCCATCCCTCTCATATAGTGTCCTCCTGTCATCCCCCATCCCTCTCATATAGTATCCTCCTGTCCTCCTCCATCCCCCTCATATAGTGTCCTCCTGTCCTCCTCCATCCCTCTCATATTTTGTCCTCCTGTCCTCCTCCATCCCTCTCATATAGTGTCCTCTTGTCCTCCTCCATCCCTCTCATATAGTGGCCTCCTGTCATCCTCCATCTCCTCTCATATAGTATCCTCCTCTCCTCCTCCATCCCTCTCATATAGTGGCCTCTTGTCCTCCTCCATCCCTCTCATATAATGTCCTCCTGTCCTCCTCCATCCCTCTCATATAGTGGCCTCCTGTCCTCCTCCATCCCTCTCATATAGTGGCCTCCTGTCCTACTCCATCTCCTCTCATATTGTGGCCTCCTGTCCTCCTCCATCTCCTCTCATATTGTGGCCTCTTGTCCTCCATCTCCCCTCATATAGTGGTCTCCTGTCCTCCTCCATCCCTCTCATATAGTGTCCTCCTGTCCTCCTCCATCCCTCTCATATAGTGTCCTCCTGTCCTCCTCCATCCCTCTCATATAGTGTCCTCCTGTCCTCCTCCATCCCTCTCATATAGTGTCCTCCTGTCCTCCTCCATCCCTCTCATATAGTGTCCTCCTGTCCTCCTCCATCCCTCTCATATAGTGTCCTCCTGTCCTCCTCCATCCCTCTCATATAGTGGCCTCCTGTCATCCTCCATCTCCCCTCATATAGTGGCCTCTTGTCCTCCTCCATCCCTCTCATATAGTGTCCTCCTGTCCTCCTCCATCCCTCTCATATAGTGGCCTCTTGTCCTCCTCCATCCCTCTCATATAGTGGCCTCTTGTCCTCCTCCATCCCTCTCATATAGTGGCCTCTTGTCATCCTCCATCCCTCTCATATAGTGTCCTCCTGTCCTCCTCCATCTCCTCTCATATAGTGGCCTCTTGTCCTCCTCCATCCCTCTCATATAGTGTCCTCCTGTCCTCCTCCATCCCTCTCATATAGTGGCCTCTTGTCCTCCTCCATCCCTCTCATATAGTGGCCTCCTGTCCTCCTCCATCCCTCTCATATAGTGGCCTCCTGTCCTCCTCCATCCCTCTCATATAGTGGCCTCTTGTCCTCCTCCATCCCTCTCATATAGTGGCCTCTTGTCCTCCTCCATTCCTTTCATATTGTGGCCTCTTGTCCTCCTCCATCCCTCTCATATAGTGGCCTCTTGTCCTCCTTCATCCCTCTCATATAGTGGCCTCTTGTCCTCCTCCATCCCTCTCATATAGTGTCCTCCTGTCCTCCTCCATCTCCTCTCATATAATGGCCTCTTGTCCTCCTCCATCCCTCTCATATAGTGCCCTCCTGTCCTCCTCCATCCCTCTCATATAGTGGCCTCCTGTCCTCCTCCATCTCCTCTCATATAGTGACCTCCTGTCCTCCTCCATCCCTCTCATATAGTGGCCTCCTGTCCTCCTCCATCTCCTCTCATATAGTGACCTCCTGTCCTCCTCCATCCCTCTCATATAGTGGCCTCTTGTCCTCCTTCATCCCTCTCATATAGTGGCCTCTTGTCCTCCTCCATCCCTCTCATATAGTGTCCTCCTGTCCTCCTCCATCTCCTCTCATATAATGGCCTCTTGTCCTCCTCCATCCCTCTCATATAGTGCCCTCCTGTCCTCCTCCATCCCTCTCATATAGTGGCCTCCTGTCCTCCTCCATCTCCTCTCATATAGTGACCTCCTGTCCTCCTCCATCCCTCTCATATAGTGGCCTCTTGTCCTCCTCCATCCCTCTCATATAGTGGCCTCCTGTCCTCCTCCATCCCTCTCATATAGTGGCCTCCTGTCCTCCTCCATCCCTCTCATATAGTGGCCTCTTGTCCTCCTCCATCCCTCTCATATAGTGTCCTCCTGTCCTCCTCCATCCCTCTCATATAGTGTCCTCCTGTCCTCCTCCATCCCTCTCATATAGTGGCCTCTTGTCCTCCTCCATCCCTCTCATATAGTGTCCTCCTGTCCTCCTCCATCCCTCTCATATAGTGGCCTCCTGTCATCCTCCATCCCTCTCATATAGTGGCCTCCTGTCCTCCTCCATCCCTCTCATATAGTGTCCTCCTGTCCTCCTCCATACCCCTCATATAGTGGCCTCCTGTCCTCCTCCATCCCTCTCATATAGTGTCCTCTTGCCCTCCTCCATCCCTCTCATGAAGTGGCCTCTTGTCCTCCTCCTTCCCTCTCATATAGTGTCCTCCTGTCCTCCTCCATCCCCCTCATATAGTGTCCTCCTGTCATCCTCCATCCCTCTCATATAGTGTCCTCCTGTCCTCCTCCATCCCCCTCATATAGTGGCCTCTTGTCATCCTCCATCCCTCTCATATAGTGGCCTCCTGTCCTCCATCTCCCCTCATATAGTGGCCTCCTGTCCTCCTCCATCCCCCTCATATAGTGGCCTCTTGTCATCCTCCATCCCTCTCATATAGTGGCCTCCTGTCCTCCATCTCCCCTCATATAGTGGCCTCTTGTCATCCTCCATCCCTCTCATATAGTGGCCTCTTGTCATCCTCCATCCCTCTCATATAGTGGCCTCCTGTCCTCCATCTCCCCTCATATAGTGGCCTCTTGTCATCCTCCATCCCTCTCATATAGTGGCCTCCTGTCCTCCTCCATCCCTCTCATATAATGGCCTCTTGTCCTCCTCCATCCCTCTCATATAGTGTCCTCCTGTCATCCTCCATCCCTCTCATATAGTGGCCTCCTGTCCTCCTCCATCCCCCTCATATAGTGGCCTCTTGTCCTCCTCCATCCCTCTCATATAGTGGCCTCCTGTCCTCCTCCATCCCTCTCATATAATGGCCTCTTGTCCTCCTCCATCCCTCTCATATAGTGTCCTCCTGTCCTCCTCCATCCCCCTCATATAGTGGCCTCCTGTCCTCCTCCATCCCTCTCATATAGTGTCCTCTTGCCCTCCTCCATCCCTCTCATGAAGTGGCCTCTTGTCCTCCTCCATCCCTCCCATATAGTGGCCTCCTGTCCTCCTCCATCCCTCTCATATAGTGTCCTCCTGTCCTCCTCCATCCCCCTCATATAGTGTCCTCCTGTCATCCTCCATCCCTCTCATATAGTGTCCTCCTGTCCTCCTCCATCCCCCTCATATAGTGGCCTCTTGTCATCCTCCATCCCTCTCATATAGTGGCCTCCTGTCCTCCATCTCCCCTCATATAGTGGCCTCCTGTCCTCCTCCATCCCCCTCATATAGTGGCCTCTTGTCATCCTCCATCCCTCTCATATAGTGGCCTCCTGTCCTCCATCTCCCCTCATATAGTGGCCTCTTGTCATCCTCCATCCCTCTCATATAGTGGCCTCTTGTCATCCTCCATCCCTCTCATATAGTGGCCTCCTGTCCTCCATCTCCCCTCATATAGTGGCCTCTTGTCATCCTCCATCCCTCTCATATAGTGGCCTCCTGTCCTCCTCCATCCCTCTCATATAATGGCCTCTTGTCCTCCTCCATCCCTCTCATATAGTGTCCTCCTGTCATCCTCCATCCCTCTCATATAGTGGCCTCCTGTCCTCCTCCATCCCCCTCATATAGTGGCCTCTTGTCCTCCTCCATCCCTCTCATATAGTGGCCTCCTGTCCTCCTCCATCCCTCTCATATAATGGCCTCTTGTCCTCCTCCATCCCTCTCATATAGTGTCCTCCTGTCATCCTCCATCCCTCTCATATAGTGGCCTCCTGTCCTCCTCCATCCTTCTCATATAGTGGCCTCTTGTCCTCCTCCATCCCTCTCATATAGTGTCCTCCTGTCATCCTCCATCCCTCTCATATAGTGGCCTCCTGTCCTCCTCCATCCCCCTCATATACTGGCCTCCTGTCCTCCTCCATCCCTCTCATATAGTGTCCTCCTGTCCTCCTCCATCTCCTCTCATATAGTGGCCTCTTGTCCTCCCCCATCCCCCTCATATAGTGTCCTCCTGTCCTCCTCCATCCCCCTCATATAGTGTCCTCCTGTCCTCCTCCATCTCCTCTCATATACTGGCCTCCTGTCCTCCTCCATCCCTCTCATATAGTTTCCTCCTGTCCTCCTCCATCTCCTCTCATATAGTGGCCTCCTGTCCTCCTCCATCCCTCTCATATAGTGTCCTCCTGTCCTCCTCCATCTCCTCTCATATAGTGGCCTCCTGTCCTCCTCCATCCCTCTCATATAGTGTCCTCCTGTCATCCTCCATCCCTCTCATATAGTATCCTCCTGTCCTCCTCCATCCCTCTCATATAGTGGCCTCTTGTCCTCCTCCATCCCTCTCATATAGTGTCCTCCTGTCCTCCTCCATCCCTCTCATATAGTGTCCTCCTGTCATCCTCCATCCCTCTCATATAGTATCCTCCTGTCCTCCTCCATCCCCCTCATATAGTGGCCTCCTGTCCTCCTCCATCCCTCTCATATTTTGTCCTCCTGTCCTCCTCCATCCCTCTCATATAGTGGCCTCCTGTCCTCCTTCATCCCTCTCATATAGTGGCCTCTTGTCCTCCTTCATCCCTCTCATATAGTGTCCTCCTGTCCTCCATCTCCCCTCATATAGTGGCCTCCTGTCCTCCTCCATCCCTCTCATATAGTGGCCTCCTGTCCTCCTCCATCCCTCTCATATAGTGGCCTCCCGTCCTCCTCCATCCCTCTCATATAGTGGCCTCTTGTCCTCCTCCATCCCTCTCATATAGTGGCCTCTTGTCCTCCATCTCCCCTCATATAGTGGCCTCCTGTCCTCCTCCATCCCTCTCATATAGTGTCCTCTTGTCCTCCTCCATCCCTCTCATATAGTGGCCTCCTGTCCTCCTCCATCCCTCTCATATAGTGGTCTCCTGTCCTCCTCCATCCCTCTCATATTGTGGCCTCCTGTCCTCCTCCATCCCTCTCATATTGTGGCCTCCTGTCCTCCTCCATCCCTCTCATATAGTGTCCTCCTGTCCTCCTCCATCCCTCTCATATAGTGTCCTCCTGTCCTCCTCCATCTCCCCTCATATAGAGGCCTCCTCTCCTCCTCCATCCCTCTCATATAGTGGCCTCCTGTCATCCTCCATCACTCTCATATAGTGGCCTCTTGTCCTCCTCCATCCCTCTCATATAGTGTCCTCCTGTCCTCCTCCATCCCTCTCATATAGTGTCCTCCTGTCCTCCTCCATCCCTCTCATATAGTGGCCTCTTGTCCTCCTCCATCCCTCTCATATAGTGTCCTCCTGTCCTCCTCCATCCCTCTCATATAGTGTCCTCCTGTCCTCCTCCATCCCTCTCATATAGTGTCCTCCTGTCCTCCTCCATCCCTCTCATATAGTGTCCTCCTGTCCTCCTCCATCCCTCTCATATAGTGTCCTCCTGTCCTCCTCCATCCCTCTCATATAGTGTCCTCCTGTCCTCCTCCATCCCTCTCATATAGTGTCCTCCTGTCCTCCTCCATCCCTCTCATATAGAGGCCTCCTCTCCTCCTCCATCCCTCTCATATAGTGGCCTCCTGTCCTCCTCCATCCCTCTCATATAGTGTCCTCCTGTCCTCCTCCATCCCTCTCATATAGTGGCCTCCTGTCCTCCTCCATCCCTCTCATATAGTGGCCTCCTGTCCTCCTCCATCCCTCTCATATAGTGGCCTCCTGTCCTCCTCCATCTCCTCTCATATAGTGGCCTCCTGTCCTCCTCCATCCCTCTCATATAGTGGCCTCCTGTCCTACTCCATCTCCTCTCATATTGTGGCCTCCTGTCCTCCTCCATCTCCTCTCATATTGTGGCCTCTTGTCCTCCATCTCCCCTCATATAGTGGTCTCCTGTCCTCCTCCATCCCTCTCATATAGTGGTCTCCTGTCCTCCTCCATCAATCTCATATAGTGTCCTCCTGTCCTCCTCCATCCCTCTCATATAGTGGCCTCCTGTCCTCCTCCATCAATCTCATATACTGGCCTCCCGTCCTCCTCCATCTCCCCTCATATAGTGTCCTCCTGTCCTACTCCATCCCCCTCATATAGTGTCCTCCTGTCCTCCTCCATCCCCCTCATATAGTGTCCTCCTGTCCTCCTCCATCCCCCTCATATAGTGGCCTCCTGTCCTCCTTCATCCCTCTCATATAGTGGCCTCCTGTCCTCCTCCATCCCTCTCATATAGTGGCCTCCTGTCCTCCTCCATCCCCCTCATATAGTGGCCTCTTGTCCTCCTCCATCCCTCTCATATAGTGTCCTCCTGTCCTCCTCCACCCCCCTCATATACTGGCCTCCTGTCCTCCTCCATCCCTCTCATATAGTGGCCTCCTGTCCTCCTCCATCCCTCTCATGTAGTGGCCTCCTGTCCTCCTCCATCTCCTCTCATATAGTGTCCTCCTGTCCTCCTCCATCCCTCTCATATAGTGGTCTCCTGTCCTCCTCCATCCCTCTCATATAGTGGTCTCCTGTCCTACTCCATCTCCCCTCATATAGTGGCCTCCTGTCCTCCTCCATCCCTCTCATATAGTGGCCTCTTGTCATCCTCCATCCCTCTCATATAGTGTCCTCCTGTCCTCCATCTCCCCTCATATAGTGGCCTCCTGTCCTCCTCCATCCCTCTCATATAGTGGCCTCCTGTCCTCCTCCATCCCTCTCATATAGTGGCCTCCTGTCCTCCTCCATCCCTCTCATATAGTGTCCTCCTGTCCTCCATCTCCCCTCATATTGTAACCCCCCCCCCCCCGTTCCAGGGTATTAAATGAAAGAAATACTTTACTACTTTTTTGCCTCATTCCTTTCCCTGGAGCTCAGAGATGGCGGAGGAGGGGGATAAAGCAAGGAAGGGTAGGAGCTACCTCCACATTCCCCTTCTGTAGAGCACATTAGAGACACGTGGAGGAAGCAGGAGCTGATTCCACCTCTTGGTCCCTCCTCTGCAGCTCTAGTGAGTCAGCGCAGGGACCAGGAGGTGGCAAAACCCAGGACAAGCCGGGACATTCTCCCAACTGCCCGGGACGGCGGGACAACGCCCAAAACCGGGACTGTCATGCTGAATCCAGAACGATTGGGAGCTATTCCCTTACCACCACCACTGCCACACCCTCTCTCACCACCACTGACACAACTTCTACCCCCCAACACTGCCCCATCCCCTACCAACACCACTGCCACCATTGCCACACATCCTACCACTGCCCAACCAACGCCTCCCACCACTGAATTGCTCTCTACCTCCACCGCTGACCTACCTCATACCATCTGAATTACATGTATGTAACATGGTGGATCTACAAGAGCTTCATGTACCACTATCCATGTGCACTTACCACACGCCCCCTCCCTTGCCCGGAAGCTACGGGGTCTGTGTCTGTGTGTCCAGGGGTGCCCTGTAATAAGAGTATAATAATCACATGGTGAGCGAGTGGGTGCATATGTGTGCGATGTGTAGTCATACTGAGGCACATGTATAGACCTGTCTCGGTGCATGCGCTCAACTGCAACTTAATGGGGCTCATTTACTTACCCGGTCCTGTCGTGATCGAGTGGTGTGCTGTCCGGCGAGGATATCCACCAGGTGTCGCTTCTGCGCGGAGGTCCGCCGGAGTTCACCTCGTTCTTCCGATGCATGTAAGTGCTTGATCTTGCGACACAAATCCTTTATTAAATTCTGCGGTTTGTCCGAATGCGTTGGGTTGTCAGACGGTCACACACACCCATTTCTGTCATGCGCAAGCCGGCGGCGATGCGCCAAAATCCGATCGCGTGCGCTAAATCCCGGGGAAATTCAGTGCAAAACAGAAATCGTCGGGAGACCCGACGAAAATGCGTCTGGTGGACCCTTAGTAAATGAGCCCCAATGTGTGACCGTCTCCCTTCACACTTGACCTTTGGTGCAGATCTAACGTTGCCGCCGACCCGGTGGCTGATTGGCTGATTGCTGCTTCTGAAAACTTTTTGTGACTTTTGTTTAAAAAAGTTGCTATTTCACCTAAGACCAAACGTCGAATCGCACTATAAGCTTCATCAATGCATCGTGCAGCCCTATTACACGTGTTCATCTATATGTGTGTATGTAGCTTCATGTCTGTAGTATCTGCATGGTGCCACTGCGGACATCTCTTTGATGCAGACACAGATACATGTGACCTGTGTAACTGCAGGATCAAAGCGATACCAGATAACATGGCCCGTGGATGGGTATAAGTGGATTTATACATTGTAACATTCTCATATCATCCAGAGCTCCCAGGTGATACATGCCCCGTACATGCCCCGTACATGCCCCGTACATGCCCCGTACATGCCCCGTACATGCCCCGTACATGCCCCGTACATGCCCCTACATGGCCCCATGCATGGCCCCATGCATGCCCCCTACATGGCCCCATGCATGCCCCCTACATGGCCCCATGCATGCCCCCTACATGGCCCCATGCATGCCCCCTACATGGCCCCATGCATGCCCCCTACATGGCCCCATGCATGCCCCTACATGGCCCCTACATGCCCCATACATGCCCCATACTGTGTTAGTGTCTGAAGGGGGGGGGTACTTACATAGTGGTCCCTCCTATTGGCACCTGGGGGAAAAAAATAAAGTTATAAAATATCAGTATATATTGTGTTTGTCCTGGAGTAACATTTCATACTGCAGCCTGGTTGTACCATATTGTAGGGTCGTCTCGTGTCCCCACATTGTGGGACATTCTCTGTCTATGAGAAGGGTCTGCGGTCACCACTTCCCCCATCTTACCATTTTTACCCACTGCAAACTCTACAAGTTGTCATGTCGAGGGGGGGGGGGGTGGGGGGGCACCGATCCCTGATAAGAAGCCCTTAGGGAGAAGGGAAAGACAAACCTAAAGAGTCCGGAGAGTGTAGAGAATAATTACCATAACCTTCTATGATCCTCTTCATATCTTCTAGGGATCTGTTGGCTCCAGGTGAAGCGTTTGGCCCAGAAAGTGAGGCTTTATCTTCTGTGCTGAAGAGGAAGAGGTCCTGTGCGAGGCGTTGGATGCTCTGCTGGTGGGAGAGGATTCTCGACTTCTCCTCTTCGCTGCTGTTCTCCAGATCATCAAGGACCACCAGGACCTTCTTCTTACCTGAAAATAAAGAGTGTGAGAGATGGGTGCACACACCCACTAAGAACAGGGCCGGCGCTATGGGTAGGCAAAGTGGGCAATTGCCCAGGGCCCCCTGAAAGGGCAGAATCTCTTCTTTCAAATGAATCTTGAATTGTGTTTCTAGGTGTCAGGGATCCGGAGTTATTCAGGTTTAAAGTGAGAATATTATATATAAAAATCACTCCAGACGGCAGTTTAACAGTTAATATCTCAGTTTTCACTTAGAAACACACATTTAGATTCATATGAAAGAGGAGAGTCTCTTCTTTAATAGAAAGAAATGAGATTCTAGGTGTCACAGAGCCAGAGATACAGCCCCCTGAAGTGTCCCCCCCCCCTCCAGATTCTTAGCCATCAGGCTGCAGGGAGAATTTGCTGCACACAGGAGCTGCTGCACCTCACAGATAATGGAAATAGTCACTTTATATGTTACTACATTCTGATAAGGAATAATATCACCTAATGTTCATGTTTTATCCCTTCTCTATGCAGAACTATCTAAGCACACACTTTCTCTCTTATTGCCTTTTATTTCGTGATAGGTTTTTTTTTTTGCGAAAATTGACTGAACATTCCATCCTCTTCCCCTAATGTCGCTATTATATATTAATACTACGACCCAGAACGTGTCCATAAAGTTATATGTAACACCAATACACACACATGTTCTTTATTCCCCCCCATCCTCCATTACTTACCCCCATGTTATAAGGTTCTCACTCTCATTCCTATGAAGCGCGGAGGGACCTGTTATGGTGCAGCTTATTGGCGCACATCTAATAGTGACATTTATTATCTTGGGTTATGGATATATAGTTATTATTTGTGTCACCATTGTGTAAGCAGGATACAGTGATACATCTGTGTGACGCTCAGTGCAGTAATAGTTTGGTGTTCCCTGTGGATGTGACGTTCCCTTTGCTGCATATTTTGGTGAATATATTGTTGTGGGGTCTGTGTCATCTCCTCACATCTTACTGGTTTAGGAAAGTAGATTCTCTTTATATAAGTCCACAGAAATAGAGAAAATAATTTCACTATGACCGGAGCTCCAAAAATTCTCCTTCTCCCTCGTTATTCTATCTTAAAACATCGATGAACAGCACCAATCTTCACAATCACCAAAATTGTAAAAATTGCTCTGGTCAATAATGCGATAAAATATCCAGAAATGCCGAGCGGTGAAAGGGTTAATGCCCCTTGGTTGAATTCCCGGGTGAAGATGCTTATCACCTATCTGTCTGGTTATCTATCTCCTATAATCTGACCGTTTATATATCTCGCCTTTTCTCTATCTATTAATCAATCTTCTAATTCTCTTCTACTGTATTTATCCCTCATATCCATGTCCTGTATACACTCACCGGCCATTTATTAGGTACACCATGCTAGCCATCAGCACACCAACAGCTAACCGCACACCACCAGCCGACAGCACACCGCCAGCCACCAGCACACCGCCAGCCGACAGCGCACCTCCAGCCAACACCGCACTTCCAGCCGACAGCACACCACCAGCCGACAGCGCCCCGCCAGCCACCAGCACACCGCCAGCCGACAGCGCACCTCCAGCCAACACCACACTTCCAGCCGACAGCACACCACCAGCCAACAGCGCCCCGCCAGCCACCAGCACACTGCCAGCCGACAGCGCACCTCCAGCCAACAGCGCATACCACCCGACAGCACACCTCCAGCCGGCAGCGCACCTCCAGCCAACAGCGCATACCACCCGACAGCACACCTCCAGCCGACAGCACACCACCAGCCGACACCGCATACCACCAGCCGACAGCGCACCGCCAGCCACCAGCACACTGCCAGCCGACAGCGCACCTCCAGCCGACAGCACACCTCCAGCCGACAGCACACCTCCAGCCGACACCGCATACCACCAGCCGACACCGCATACCACCAGCCGACAGCGCACCGCCAGCCACCAGCACACTGCCAGCCGACAGCGCACCTCCAGCCGACAGCACACCTCCAGCCGACACCGCATACCACCAGCCGACACCGCATACCACCAGCCGACACCGCATACCACCAGCCGACACCGCATACCACCAGCCGACAGCGCACAGCCAGCCACCAGCACACTGCCAGCCGACAGAGCACCTCCAGCCGACACCACACTTCCAGTCGATAGCACACCGCCAGCCGACACCGCATACCACCCGACAGCATACCACCAGCCGGCCGACATAGCACCACGAGCCACCAGCACACCAACAGCCGACAGCACACCGCTAGCTGACCGCATACCACCAGCCGACACCGCACTTCCAGCAGACAGCACATTGCCAGCTGACCGCAAACCACCAGCCGAACGCGTACCACCAGCCGACCGCCAGCCAACAGCACACCACCAGCCACCAGCACACTAACAGCCAACAGCACACCCCAGCCACCAGAACACCGCCAGCTGACCACACCCCCCCAGCCGACCGCACACCACCAGCCGACAGCGCACCGCCAGCCACAAGAACACCACCGACCGCACACACCCAGCCGACATCACACCTCCAGCCAACAGTGCACCACCAGCACACTGACAGCACACTGCAAGCCGACCACTCAGCTGCTTCCCGTATGGTCTTTGTGCAGCCCTGCAGTGGGAGCCTCACCAAAAGCTGTCACACCAGTGATGAGAAGTCCGGCTCTTAGTGATCTGGATCATTAGGCTCCTCTCACTAAGAAGAGCCGGTTTTTCTGACTCCTGAACGGCTCCCTATTAAACATGTAATACGGGCTGCAGGCCAATCAGTTGGGGTTTAGTGAGCCATCAGCTCGCTGAGGTGAGCCAGCTCATGTTGTTCATGTGAATGAGCCGGTTCTTTGTGCCAGCTCGTTCAGGTATGACCCATCACTATCATCCACAACACTTTTACCTTGATAATGAGCTGTCAGCTCTCTCTGCATCTGGAGGATACCGAGAGCATGTGCAGCCCCCCGGCCTGCCGGACCCCTCTGATATGGCTGAATCAGTGATAATCACACCATTGCATATTCCCCTGAATCTCCTCTACAAACACTGAAGCCTAAAGAATAGAAAACTGCTAAATAAGTTCCTATAAAACCAGAGTGCGGAGTCTCCAGGCATCTCCCTGTGTGCCCCCTTCCTATGAGCAATGATAGGTGATGGGTGGATGGGTCTCACCAAATACAATGCTGAGATGCTGCAGCTCCTCGTCGTACAGGGAGTCGGTGACATCGGTGATATTGAGCCTCCCTCTTCTCTTGGAATGGTAGAGAATGGCAAAGTCACACTTGGAGACTTCATCCTGGAAATTCTGGAATCTGTTTGTGATGGTGACTGTGCGGACATCCCTCACAGCCGAGAGGCTCAGGAGGTAGACCACCAGCCATTGATAACAAGATACCTCCTCCCTGGAACAGACTCCCACCAGCAGACGGCCCTACAATGAGACAGAACCCCAAAACCCCCAGAGGTCAGTATCATTCATGACTAGTGGTGGCCAAAGAGGACAACTCCTCAGCAGGAACTAGAGATGCCACCAACAAGTGGACTGACAGGTCCAGATGGGACAACCTGAGAACTGTTACCTCAATGAACACAAAGTGGAACCCTGGAGGGTCCTGAGGAAGCAGAACCCCAATATTCAGGGCTCCTCTATAGTCCTAGCTAAGGGCTCCCAGGAACATTTGGGATGGGAAATGGTGGTAAGACCAGGGCGTGAGGAGGGTGATGGGCACCTGGCGAGGGCTCCCATTCCTTATTCATATACATATTCTGCACATACATGCACATATAGGATGGAGCCGGGATATGAGGAGGGATTATGTATCCAGCACTCAAAAAAATCACAGAAATATGGATGAAATAAAGGAACCATTTTATGCTATTTTTGAGAGCTGGAGGATCTATCTTTTTGGATGAATGGTCTCACCGTTGGCCGATGTGGACCACCAGCTTATTGTCTTCTAAGTGAATACAATTATCCTGCTGTTAGTATGAGGAGGGATCCCCATGGATTATAGACATCCCAGGGTCATTAGTTCAAGGTTTTGGCAGAAGATATTTCCCGCAAATTGGTGCTGCCCGCCTGGAGGTGACCGGCCAGGATGACACCAGTGGTTAATTGGTTAAGGGGTATATTCCTCGGCCCCAGCGACAGCCTGTGATTGGAGAGGCTAAAGGATCACATGACAGGTCAGAAATAAATAAATACAGTGTCAGGATAAATACAGGAGAAGAAGGTGAACTCCGGGGACCTGAGCGGGGAAGCGGCATATGCAGGATATCGAGTGTAGGATCGTGCGCCCGATATCCTGCATGTGTCGCTTCCCCGCTCAGGTCCCCGGAGTTCACCTTCTTCTTCCTGGTGCATGTAAGTGCATTGTCCGTGTATAATGCGCTGTGCGGGGAGTCACTAAGATCCTGCGCCCGATATCCTGCATGTGTCACTTCCCCGCTCAGGTCCCGGGAGTTCACCTTCTTCTTCCTGGTGCATGTAAGTGCATTGTCCGTGTATAATGTGCTGTGCGGGGGGTCACTAAGATCCTGCACCCAATATCCTGCATGTGTCACTTCCCCGCTCAGGTCCCCGGAGTTCACCTTCTTCTTCCTGGTGCATGTAAGTGCATTGTCCGTGTATAATGCGCTGTGCGGGGAGTCACTAAGATCCTGCGCCTGATATCCTGCATGTGTCGCTTCCCCGCTCAGGTCCCCGGAGTTCACCTTCTTCTTCCTGGTGCATGTAAGTGCATTGTCCGTGTATAATGCGCAGTGTGGGGAGTCACTAAGATCCTGCACCCGATATCCTGCATGTGTCACTTCCCTGCTCAGGTCCCTGGAGTTCAGCTTCTTCTTCCTGGTCCATGTAAGTGCATTGTCCGTGTATAATGCGCTGTGTGGGGAGTCACTAAGATCCTGCACCCGATATCCTGCATGTGTCACTTCCCCGCTCAGGTCCCCGGAGTTCACCTTCTTCTTCCTGGTGCATGTAAGTGCATTGTCCGTGTATAATGCGCTGTGCGGGGAGTCACTAAGATCCTGCGCCTGATATCCTGCATGTGTCGCTTCCCCGCTCAGGTCCCCGGAGTTCACCTTCTTCTTCCTGGTGCATGTAAGTGCATTGTCCGTGTATAATGCGCAGTGTGGGGAGTCACTAAGATCCTGCACCCGATATCCTGCATGTGTCACTTCCCTGCTCAGGTCCCTGGAGTTCAGCTTCTTCTTCCTGGTCCATGTAAGTGCATTGTCCGTGTATAATGCGCTGTGCGGGGAGTCACTAAGATCCTGCGCCTGATATCCTGCATGTGTCGCTTCCCCGCTCAGGTCCCTGGAGTTCACCTTCTTCTTCCTGGTGCATGTAAGTGCATTGTCCGTGTATAATGCGCTGTGCGGGGAGTCACTAAGATCCTGCGCCTGATATCCTGCATGTGTCGCTTCCCCGCTCAGGTCCCCGGAGTTCACCTTCTTCTTCTTGGTGCATGTAAGTGCATTGTCCGTGTATAATGCGCTGTGCGGGGAGTCACTAAGATCCTGCCCCCGATATCCTGCATGTGTCACTTCCCCGCTCAGGTCCCTGGAGTTCACCTTCTTCTTCCTGGTGCATGTAAGTGCATTGTCCGTGTATAATGTGCTGTGCGGGGAGTCACCAAGATCGTGCCCCCAATATCCTGCATGTGTCACTTCCCCGCTCAGGTCCCCGGAGTTCACCTTCTTCTTCCTGGTGCATGTAAGTGCATTGTCCGTGTATAATGCACTGTGCGGGGAGTCACTAAGATCCTGTGCCCGATATCCTGCATGTGCCGCTTCCCCGCTCAGGTCCCTGGAGTTCACCTTCTTCTTCCTGGTGCATGTAAGTGCATTGTCCGTGTATAATGCGCTGTGCAGGGAGTCACTAAGATCGTACCCCCGATATCCTGCATGTGTCACTTCCCCGCTCAGGTCCCTGGAGTTCACCTTCTTCTTCCTGGTGCATGTAAGTGCATTGTCCGTGTATAATGTGCTGTGCAGGGAGTCACTAAGATCCTGCGTCCGATATCCTGCATGTGTCGCTTCCCCGCTCAGGTCCCTGGAGTTCACCTTCTTCTTCCTGGTGCATGTAAGTGCATTGTCCGTGTATAATGTGCTGTGCGGGGAGTCACTAAGATCCTGTGCCCGATATCCTGCATGTGCCGCTTCCCCGCTCAGGTCCCTGGAGTTCACCTTCTTCTTCTTGGTGCATGTAAGTGCATTGTCCGTGTATAATGCGCTGTGCCGGGAGTTACTAAGATCCGAATCAGTCGGATGGTCAGCCCACATGCCCCCGGATTTGTGTCACACGGAAGCAGCACAGCTGCACCAAAAGAGGATCAGTCCAAGCCGTTTAGGCCCCAAAAAAAGCGCACAAAAGTGCGATCAGTGACCCTTAGTAAATGAGCCCCATATATATTATACACACAACATATAATATGCATAAAACATATACATATAGCTATAACATATGGAACATTTGTTGCTCTCACCATTTTGTGTCTCGTTTCTTCTGATCTCAGATTCTTTTCTGAAGTCATAAAGAAAGTGAAAGTATAAAGTCCCCCCCCTCCCCCTCCCCCCTTCGCGCCTCCGCCCTACCATTCATCACTGGGCAGCAATCAGTGAGAGAGAAGAGCAGCTCCGCACACCGGACAGAGGGAGGAACGTCCCGGAGATTTCATGGGTTTATGGAATTCAATCCCTTCAGGACCGCGCCCTCTCCGGTTCCTGTGTTTCTGTTTCTTACTTGTCACATTTATCTCGCACTTTATGTAGATCCGGCGCTCGTATCTGTGGATAGATCAGATTTCCTAGTAACTTCATATAATATTCTACACCGAGTTCTGGAACGCTGGAAAATCTCCCAATATGGGGGAAGTGGCAAAAAAAAACCCCCGTTGCACCAATTTCTTGTGGCCTCCGTTTTTACTGTGCGTCCAGATGACTCCGCCCCTTTATTTTCTGGGTCGGTACCGTCACAGGGACCAGGTTTATATGGGTCTGTTATGTCTTATTACCATAAAATAAAGAACAATTCAAATGTAAAAGCGAAAGTAAAAAATCGACGAGCCGCACCCGGGATTCTAGACTGAAAAGTAAATAACAAGGTCCGTGACATAAGAGCACCCATTACAGGGGCACCGGTTATCCCAGCACTGGCACTAAAACGGGACCGGAAAAGCGCTGATTCTTCTGTTAAACCCCTTAGACACTGCAGCCGAATATGGACCAAAGCGTCTAAGCGGTGCAAAATTGTGTCGCACTCTGTAATAAATATGTCGCAAACGCCGACTAAGCTGTAACTCGCTCCTTTAGATGCAGAGATTTCAGAAGTGTCGAATAAAGTGCAACACAATTATGGTGCAAACGCTTTATAAATACACGTGCCGGGTCCAAAGACAAAACACAGACACAATTTACTAAGGGTCTGATTCGCGTTTTCCCAACGTGTTACCCGAATATTTCCGATATGCGCCGATTTTCCCTGTATTGCCCCGGGATTTTTGCGCACGTGATCGGATTTTGCATCGGCACCGGCATGCACGCGACGGAAATCGGGCGACTTGGCCAAACGAAAACCCGACGGATTTGGAAAAACCACCGCATTTAAAACAAAAAATGTGTAGCAAAAATTGCACTTACCTTCACTAGGTATAGGCCGGTGAATTTCAGGGCATTCCAGCGCGCCTCCGGGGAACTTCAGCGCAGCAGCGCCACCTGGTGGACGGCGGAGGAACTGCCTTAGTGAATCCTGGCCGGACCCGAATCCACCGCAAAGAATGCGCCGCTGGATCGCGAATGGTCCATTCACAATCCAGCGGCCCGTTCTCTGTGGTGGATTCGGATCCGGCCGGGATTCACAAAGGTAGTTCCTCCGACATCCACCAAGTGGCGCTGCTGCGCTGAAGTTCCCCGGAATGCACTGATCTTTTTTTTTTAAATGCGGCGGTTTTTCCAAATCCGTCGGGTTACCGTTCGGCCACGCCCTCCGATTTCCGTTGCGTGCATGCCAGCGCCGATGCGCCACAATCCGATCGCGTGCGACAAAATCCCGGGGCAATTCAGGGAAAATCGGCGCAAATCAGAAATATTCGGGTAACATGTCGGGAAAACGCGAATCGGGCCCTAAGTAAATGACCCCAAATGGGGCTCATTTACTTACCCGGTCAAGTTGCGATCCCACAGTGCGTTGTCCAATGTGGATTTGGGTCTGCCGGGATTCACTAAGCTCGTGTGCCCGATATCCACCAGGTGTCGCTGCTGCACCGAGGTCCGCCGGAGTTCACCTTCTTCCTGGTGCATGTAAGTGCTGATTTTGCGACACAAATTCTATTTTAAATTCTGTGTTTTTTCCGACAGCCACGCCCCCCAATTTCTGTCGCGTGAAAGGCGGCGCCGATACGACACAATCTGTTCGGGCGATTCGGCGCAAATTGGAAATATTTGAGAAACCCAAGAAAGTCCGTCGTTCTGACCCTTAGTAAATGAGCCCCAATGGGCCACATTAATTCTGCACCCGTATTCTGACGTAGATTTCCGCCAGTTTTCTGTCCACCGCACCACAATACTCTGCACCGTGCACCATATTTACATAGGAAGTTGCACATAATTGTGGCGCATGTACGGCATGACTCCTGCACTTATTTTAAAACCTTTGGGCGCCCGCAGGGTGCGGGAGAGTCATGAAGACCCTGCACCGGTCTTTATTAATTCCATATACATTGGGAACAAACTGTTGATTGTCAGGGGCATAAGAGAGTCAGCGCCCCATAGATGACTTCTGAATGGGCCCCCAGACAATATACAAAGTTATGTACTTAAACATTTATACATATACACAATTCTGTCCCAGCAGCTGCTGACCACATGGGGGAAGTACATGGCAGGAATTAGAGATTAGATCCCCTGTCCTGATGTCCCCTCCCTCTCACCCGACATTTCTTATCTGAGCTGCCGATTCCTGTGTACTGTGGAGGATGTGCCCTGTTATATACAGATTATGCTATGTACTGTGGAGGATGTACTCTGTTATATACAGATTATGCTGTGTACTGTGGAGGATGTGCCCTGTTATATACAGATTATGCTGTGTACTGTGGAGGATGTACCCTGTTATATACAGATTATGCTGTGTACTGTGGAGGATGTGCCCTGTTATATCCACATTATGCTGTGTACTGTGGAGGATGTGCCCTGTTATATACATATTATGCTGTGTACTGTGGAGGATGGGAGGATCTGCTCTGTTATATACAGATTATGTTGTGTACTGTGGAGGATGTGCCCTGTTATATACAGATTATGCTGTGTACTGTGGAGGATGTGCCCTGTTATTTTCAGATTATGCTATGTACTGTGGGGGATGTGCCCTGTTATATACAGATTATGCTGTGTACTGTAGAGGATGTGCCCTGTTATATACAGATTATGCTGTGTACTGTGGGGGATGTGCCCTGTTATATACATATTATGCTGTGTACTGTGGAGAATGTGCCCTGTTATATACAGATTATGCTGTGTACTGTGGGGGATGTGCCCTGTTATATACATATTATGCTGTGTACCGTGGAGAATGTGCCGTGTTATATACAGATTATGCTGTGTACTGTGGAGGATGTGCCCTGTTATATACAGATTATGCTGTGTACTGTGGGGGATGTGCCCTGTTATATACTTATTATGCTGTGTACTGTGGAGGATGTGCCCTGTTATATACAGATTATGCTGTGTACTGTGGAGGATGTGCCCTGTTATATACAGATTATGCTGTGAACTGTGGAGGATATGCCATGTTATATACAGATTATGCTGTGTACTGTGGAGGATGTGCCATGTTATATACAGATTATGCTATGTACTGTGGAGGATGTGCCATGTTATATACAGATTATGCTATGTACTGTGGAGGATGTACCCTGTTATATACAGATTATGCTGTGTACTGTGGAGAATGTGCCCTGTTATATACACATTATGCTGTGTACTGTGGAGGATGTGCCCTGTTATATACATATTATGCTGTGTACTGTGGAGGATCTGCTCTGTTATATACAGATTATGCTGTGTACTGCAGAGGATTTGCCCTGTTATTTTCAGATTATGCTATGTACTGTGGGGGATGTGCCCTGTTATATACAGATTATGCTGTGTACTGTAGAGGATGTGCCCTGTTATATACAGATTATGCTGTGTACTGTGGGGGATGTGCCCTGTTATATACATATTATGCTGTGTACTGTGGAGAATGTGCCCTGTTATATACAGATTATGCTGTGTACTGTGAAGGATGTGCCCTGTTATATACATAGTATGCTGTGTACTGTGGGGGATGTGCCCTGTTATATACAAATTATGCTGTGTACTGTGGAGGATGTGACCTGTTATATACAGATTATGCTGTGTACTGTGGAGGATGTGCCCTGTTATATACAGATTATGCTGTGTACTGTGGAGGATGTGCCCTGTTATATACAGATTATGCTGTGTACTGTGGAGGATGTGCCCTGTTATATACAGATTATGCTGTGTACTGTGGAGGATGTGCCCTGTTATATACAGATTATGCTGTGAACTGTGGAGGATATGCCATGTCATATACAGATTATGCTGTGTACTGTGGAGGATGTGCCATGTTATATACAGATAATGCTGTGTACTGTGGAGGATGTGCCATGTTATATACAGATTATGCTGTGTACTGTTGAGGATGTGCCCTGTTATATACAGATTATGCTGTGTACTGTGGAGGATGTGACCTGTTATATACAGATTATGCTGTGTACTGTGGAGGATGTGCCCTGTTATATACAGATTATGCTATGTACTGTGGAGGATGTACTCTGTTATATACAGATTATGCTGTGTACTGTGGAGGATGTGCCCTGTTATATACAGATTATGCTGTGTACTGTGGAGGATGTACCCTGTTATATACAGATTATGCTGTGTACTGTGGAGGATGTGCCCTGTTATATCCACATTATGCTGTGTACTGTGGAGGATGTGCCCTGTTATATACATATTATGCTGTGTACTGTGGAGGATGGGAGGATCTGCTCTGTTATATACAGATTATGTTGTGTACTGTGGAGGATGTGCCCTGTTATATACAGATTATGCTGTGTACTGTGGAGGATGTGCCCTGTTATTTTCAGATTATGCTATGTACTGTGGGGGATGTGCCCTGTTATATACAGATTATGCTGTGTACTGTAGAGGATGTGCCCTGTTATATACAGATTATGCTGTGTACTGTGGGGGATGTGCCCTGTTATATACATATTATGCTGTGTACTGTGGAGAATGTGCCCTGTTATATACAGATTATGCTGTGTACTGTGGGGGATGTGCCCTGTTATATACATATTATGCTGTGTACCGTGGAGAATGTGCCGTGTTATATACAGATTATGCTGTGTACTGTGGAGGATGTGCCCTGTTATATACAGATTATGCTGTGTACTGTGGGGGATGTGCCCTGTTATATACTTATTATGCTGTGTACTGTGGAGGATGTGCCCTGTTATATACAGATTATGCTGTGTACTGTGGAGGATGTGCCCTGTTATATACAGATTATGCTGTGAACTGTGGAGGATATGCCATGTTATATACAGATTATGCTGTGTACTGTGGAGGATGTGCCATGTTATATACAGATTATGCTATGTACTGTGGAGGATGTGCCATGTTATATACAGATTATGCTATGTACTGTGGAGGATGTACCCTGTTATATACAGATTATGCTGTGTACTGTGGAGAATGTGCCCTGTTATATACACATTATGCTGTGTACTGTGGAGGATGTGCCCTGTTATATACATATTATGCTGTGTACTGTGGAGGATCTGCTCTGTTATATACAGATTATGCTGTGTACTGCAGAGGATTTGCCCTGTTATTTTCAGATTATGCTATGTACTGTGGGGGATGTGCCCTGTTATATACAGATTATGCTGTGTACTGTAGAGGATGTGCCCTGTTATATACAGATTATGCTGTGTACTGTGGGGGATGTGCCCTGTTATATACATATTATGCTGTGTACTGTGGAGAATGTGCCCTGTTATATACAGATTATGCTGTGTACTGTGAAGGATGTGCCCTGTTATATACATATTATGCTGTGTACTGTGGGGGATGTGCCCTGTTATATACAAATTATGCTGTGTACTGTGGAGGATGTGACCTGTTATATACAGATTATGCTGTGTACTGTGGAGGATGTGCCCTGTTATATACAGATTATGCTGTGTACTGTGGAGGATGTGCCCTGTTATATACAGATTATGCTGTGTACTGTGGAGGATGTGCCCTGTTATATACAGATTATGCTGTGAACTGTGGAGGATATGCCATGTCATATACAGATTATGCTGTGTACTGTGGAGGATGTGCCATGTTATATACAGATAATGCTGTGTACTGTGGAGGATGTGCCATGTTATATACAGATTATGCTGTGTACTGTTGAGGATGTGCCCTGTTATATACAGATTATGCTGTGTACTGTGGAGGATGTGACCTGTTATATACAGATTATGCTGTGTACTGTGGAGGATGTGCCCTGTTATATACATATTATGCTGTGTACTGTGGAGGATGGGAGGATCTGCTCTGTTATATACAGATTATGCTGTGTACTGCAGAGGATGTGCCCTGTTATTTTAAGATTATGCTATGTACTGTGGGGGATGTGCCCTGTTATATACAGATTATGCTGTGTACTGTAGAGGATGTGCCCTGTTATATACATATTATGCTGTGTACTGTGGGGGATGTGCCCTGTTATATACATATTATGCTGTGTACCGTGGAGAATGTGCCGTGTTATATACAGATTATGCTGTGTACTGTGGAGGATGTGCCCTGTTATATACAGATTATGCTGTGTACTGTGGGGGATGTGCCCTGTTATATACTTATTATGCTGTGTACTGTGGAGGATGTGCCCTGTTATATACAGATTATGCTGTGTACTGTGGAGGATGTGCCCTGTTATATACAGATTATGCTGTGAACTGTGGAGGATATGCCATGTTATATACAGATTATGCTGTGTACTGTGGAGGATGTGCCATGTTATATACAGATTATGCTATGTACTGTGGAGGATGTGCCATGTTATATACAGATTATGCTATGTACTGTGGAGGATGTACCCTGTTATATACAGATTATGCTGTGTACTGTGGAGAATGTGCCCTGTTATATACACATTATGCTGTGTACTGTGGAGGATGTGCCCTGTTATATACATATTATGCTGTGTACTGTGGAGGATCTGCTCTGTTATATACAGATTATGCTGTGTACTGCAGAGGATTTGCCCTGTTATTTTCAGATTATGCTATGTACTGTGGGGGATGTGCCCTGTTATATACAGATTATGCTGTGTACTGTAGAGGATGTGCCCTGTTATATACAGATTATGCTGTGTACTGTGGGGGATGTGCCCTGTTATATACATATTATGCTGTGTACTGTGGAGGATGTGTCCTGTTATATACAGATTATGCTGTGTACTGTGGAGGATGTGCCATGTTATAAACAGATTATGCTGTGTGCTGTGGAGGATGTGCCATGTTACATACATATTATGCTGTGTACTGTGGAGAATGTGCCCTGTTATATACAGATTATGCTGTGTACTGTGGGGGATGTGCCCTGTTATATACATATTATGCTGTGTACTGTGGAGGATGTGCCCTGTTATATACAGATTATGCTGTGTACTGTGGAGGATGTGCCCTGTTATATACAGATTATGCTGTGTACTGTGGGGGATGTGCCCTGTTATATACATATTATGCTGTTTACTGTGGAGGATGTGCCCTGTTATATACAGATTATGCTGTGAACTGTGGAGGATATGCCATGTTATATACAGATTATGCTGTGTACTGTGGAGGATGTGCCATGTTATATACAGATTATGCTGTGTACTGTGGAGGATGTGCCATGTTATATACAGATTATGCTATGTACTGTGGAGGATGTACCCTGTTATATACAGATTATGCTGTGTACTGTGGAGGATGTGCCCTGTGTGAGAAACTGAAGGGGTTAACTGTGGATGGGCGGTATGTTTCCCCTAGGTTTTGCTATTATGCAAGGCCTTAGTGCTGAGGTTGGGTGTCCAGCACCTTGGACACAGGTGATGGGAGCAGCCCAATCAGT
This sequence comes from Engystomops pustulosus, assembly GCF_040894005.1. Classification (NCBI taxonomy): domain Eukaryota; kingdom Metazoa; phylum Chordata; class Amphibia; order Anura; family Leptodactylidae; genus Engystomops; species Engystomops pustulosus. The sequence goes on from NC_092418.1 coordinate 3,674,895, forward strand.
CTTTTTTTTAAACCGCTCAGCAGAGCTGGAAGTGTTGTCTCTCTCTGGAAGGAGGCTGGAGAGCACACAGCCCTGACCTCTGTGCCTGGAGCAGCCAAGTGATTTTGTATAGTGGTGAGTTAGTGAACACCTGTATAGTTAGCACCCTGACGGGTAGGATTTTTGTTTATTTAATACCTGAATGTAAAGGCTGTTTTATTTTGCTGCTACAATAAACGCAGGCGAGACCTGTTTTGGACTGTACTTTGGTGTCACTGTCTTGAACTGCATCACAGCACCCCGCTACCACGGTCTCTACTGGGCCAAATCTCCCACACCTGTTATATACATATTATGCTGTGTACTGTGGAGGATGGGAGGATCTGCTCTGTTATATACAGATTATGCTGTGTACTGTGGAGGATGTACCCTGTTATATACAGATTATGCTGTGTACTGTGGAGAATGTGCCCTGTTATATACACATTATGCTGTGTACTGTGGAGGATGTGCCCTGTTATATACATATTATGCTGTGTACTGTGGAGGATCTGCTCTGTTATATACAGATTATGCTGTGTACTGCAGAGGATTTGCCCTGTTATTTTCAGATTATGCTATGTACTGTGGGGGATGTGCCCTGTTATATACAGATTATGCTGTGTACTGTAGAGGATGTGCCCTGTTATATACAGATTATGTTGTGTACTGTGGGGGATGTGCCCTGTTATATACATATTATGCTGTGTACTGTGGGGGATGTGCCCTGTTATATACATATTATGCTGTGTACTGTGGAGGATGTGCCCTGTTATATACAGATTATGCTGTGAACTGTGGAGGATATGCCATGTTATATACAGATTATGCTGTGTACTGTGGAGGATGTACCCTGTTATATACAGATTATGCTGTTTACTGTGGAGGATGTGCCCTGTTATATACAGATTATGCTGTGTACTGTGGAGGATGTGCCCTGTTATATACAGATTATGCTGTGCACTGTGGAGGATGTGCCCTGTTATATACATATTATGCTGTGTACTGTGGGGGATGTGCCCTGTTATATACATATTATGCTGTGTACTGTGGAGGATGTGCCCTGTTATATACAGATTATGCTGTGAACTGTGGAGGATATGCCATGTTATATACAGATTATGCTGTGTACTGTGGGGATGTACCCTGTTATATACAGATTATGCTGTGTACTGTGGAGGATGTGCCCTGTTATATACAGATTATGCTGTGTACTGTGGAGGATGTGCCCTGTTATATACAGATTGTGCTGTGTGCTGTGGAGGATGTGCCCTGTTATATACATATGCTGTGTACTGTGGAGGATGTGCTCTGTTATATACAGACTATGCTGTGCACTGTGGAGGATGTGCCCTGTTATATACAGATTGTGCTGTGTGCTGTGGAGGATGTGCCCTGTTATATACATATGCTGTGTACTGTGGAGGATGTGCTCTGTTATATACAGACTATGCTGTGCACTGTGGAGGATGTGCCATGTTATATACAGATTATGCTGTGTACTGTGGAGGATGTGCCCTGTTATATACAGATTATGCTGTGCACTGTGGAGGATGTGCCCTGTTATATACAGATTATGCTGTGCACTGTGGAGGATGTGCCCTGTTATATACAGATTATGCTGTGCACTGTGGAGGATGTGCCCTGTTATATACAGATTATGCTGTGTACTGTGGAGGATGTGCCCTGTTATATACAGATTATGCTGTGTACTGTGGAGGATGTGCCCTGTTATATACAGATTATGCTGTGTACTGTGGAGGATGTGCCCTGTTATATACAGATTATGCTGTGTACTGTGGAGGATGTGCCATGTTATATACAGATTATGCTGTGTACTGTGGAGGATGTGCCATGTTATTTTCAGATGATGCTGTGTGCTGTGGGGGATGTGCCATTTTATATACAGATTATGCTGTGTACTGTGGAGGATGTGCCATGTTATATACAGATTATGCTGTGTACTGTGGAGGATGTGCCATGTTATTTTCAGATGATGCTGTGTGCTGTGGGGGATGTGCCATTTTATATACAGATTATGCTGTACCATGAGTTGTATAATATGTATATAGTGGTGCACATCCTCCATTGTTCAGTCTGTCAGATCTGATGCCGGGACCCCCTGACACTGCAGGCCCATAGCAGCCTCTCAGCTTCTGGGGGAATTCAAGGGTTAATGATCTGTCTCTCCAGCCTGTGTACATACAGAGATAGTCCGTATATCCTGGTCACATCCTTTTTCTATATATATATATATAAAATCGTAGCAATAATCGCTACTCTGCACCCGCCCCAGGCCGTCACCTGCGCTCTGCACCCGCCCCAGGCCGTCACCTGCGCTCTGCACCCGCCCCAGGCCGTCACCTGCGCTCTGCACCCGCCCCAGGCCGTCACCTGCGCTCTGCACCCGCCCCAGGCCGTCACCTGCGCTCTGCACCCGCCCCAGGCCGTCACCTGCGCTCTGCACCCGCCCCAGGCCGTCACCTGCGCTCTGCACCCGCCCCAGGCCGTCACCTGCGCTCTGCACCCGCCCCAGGCCGTCACCTGCGCTCTGCACCCGCCCCAGGCCGTCACCTGCGCTCTGCACCCGCCCCAGGCCGTCACCTGCGCTCTGCACCCGCCCCAGGCCGTCACCTGCGCTCTGCACCCGCCCCAGGCCGTCACCTGCGCTCTGCACCCGCCCCAGGCCGTCACCTGCGCTCTGCACCCGCCCCAGGCCGTCACCGCCACTCTGCACATGCCCCAGGCCATCGACGCCACTCTGCATCTGCCCAAGGCCATCACTCTGCATGCACTAGAGGCCGTCAACGCCACTCTGCGCCTGCCCCAGGCGGTCACCGCCACCCTGCGCCTGCCCCAGGCGGTCACCGCCACCCTGCGCCTGCCCCAGGCGGTCACCGCCACCCTGCGCCTGCCCCAGGCGGTCACCGCCACCCTGCGCCTGCCCCAGGCGGTCACCGCCACCCTGCGCCTGCCCCAGGCGGTCACCGCCACCCTGCGCCTGCCCCAGGCCGTCACCGCCACTCTGCACATGCCCCAGGCCATCGACGCCACTCTGCATCTGCCCAAGGCCATCACTCTGCATGCACTAGAGGCCGTCAACGCCACTCTGCGCCTGCCCCAGGCGGTCACCGCCACCCTGCGCCTGCCCCAGGCGGTCACCGCCACCCTGCGCCTGCCCCAGGCGGTCACCGCCACCCTGCGCCTGCCCCAGGCGGTCACCGCCACCCTGCGCCTGCCCCAGGCGGTCACCGCCACCCTGCGCCTGCCCCAGGCGGTCACCGCCACCCTGCGCCTGCCCCAGGCGGTCACCGCCACCCTGCGCCTGCCCCAGGCGGTCACCGCCACCCTGCGCCTGCCCCAGGCGGTCACCGCCACCCTGCGCCTGCCCCAGGCGGTCACCGCCACCCTGCGCCTGCCCCAGGCGGTCACCGCCACCCTGCGCCTGCCCCAGGCGGTCACCGCCACCCTGCGCCTGCCCCAGGCGGTCACCGCCACCCTGCGCCTGCCCCAGGCGGTCACCGCCACCCTGCGCCTGCCCCAGGCGGTCACCGCCACCCTGCGCCTGCCCCAGGCGGTCACCGCCACCCTGCGCCTGCCCCAGGCGGTCACCGCCACCCTGCGCCTGCCCCAGGCGGTCACCGCCACCCTGCGCCTGCCCCAGGCGGTCACCGCCACCCTGCGCCTGCCCCAGGCGGTCACCGCCACCCTGCGCCTGCCCCAGGCGGTCACCGCCACCCTGCGCCTGCCCCAGGCGGTCACCGCCACCCTGCGCCTGCCCCAGGCGGTCACCGCCACCCTGCGCCTGCCCCAGGCGGTCACCGCCACCCTGCGCCTGCCCCAGGCGGTCACCGCCACCCTGCGCCTGCCCCAGGCGGTCACCGCCACCCTGCGCCTGCCCCAGGCGGTCACCGCCACCCTGCGCCTGCCCCAGGCGGTCACCGCCACCCTGCGCCTGCCCCAGGCGGTCACCGCCACCCTGCGCCTGCCCCAGGCGGTCACCGCCACCCTGCGCCTGCCCCAGGCTGTCACCGCCACCCTGCGCCTGCCCCAGGCTGTCACCGCCACCCTGCGCCTGCCCCAGGCTGTCACCGCCACCCTGCGCCTGCCCCAGGCTGTCACCGCCACCCTGCGCCTGCCCCAGGCTGTCACCGCCACCCTGCGCCTGCCCCAGGCTGTCACCGCCACCCTGCGCCTGCCCCAGGCTGTCACCGCCACCCTGCGCCTGCCCCAGGCTGTCACCGCCACCCTGCGCCTGCCCCAGGCTGTCACCGCCACCCTGCGCCTGCCCCAGGCTGTCACCGCCACCCTGCGCCTGCCCCAGGCTGTCACCGCCACCCTGCGCCTGCCCCAGGCTGTCACCACTAGTGTGCACTTGCCGGAGGCTGTCACCACTAGTGTGCACTTGCCGGAGGCTGTCACCACTAGTGTGCACTTGCCGGAGGCTGTCACCACTAGTGTGCACTTGCCGGAGGCTGTCACCACTAGTGTGCACTTGCCGGAGGCTGTCACCACTAGTGTGCACTTGCCGGAGGCTGTCACCACTAGTGTGCACTTGCCGGAGGCTGTCACCACTAGTGTGCACTTGCCGGAGGCTGTCACCACTAGTGTGCACTTGCCGGAGGCTGTCACCACTAGTGTGCACTTGCCGGAGGCTGTCACCACTAGTGTGCACTTGCCGGAGGCTGTCACCACTAGTGTGCACTTGCCGGAGGCTGTCACCACTAGTGTGCACTTGCCGGAGGCTGTCACCACTAGTGTGCACTTGCCGGAGGCTGTCACCACTAGTGTGCACTTGCCGGAGGCTGTCACCACTAGTGTGCACTTGCCGGAGGCTGTCACCACTAGTGTGCACTTGCCGGAGGCTGTCACCACTAGTGTGCACTTGCCGGAGGCTGTCACCACTAGTGTGCACTTGCCGGAGGCTGTCACCACTAGTGTGCACTTGCCGGAGGCTGTCACCACTAGTGTGCACTTGCCGGAGGCTGTCACCACTAGTGTGCACTTGCCGGAGGCTGTCACCACTAGTGTGCACTTGCCGGAGGCTGTCACCACTAGTGTGCACTTGCCGGAGGCTGTCACCACTAGTGTGCACTTGCCGGAGGCTGTCACCACTAGTGTGCACTTGCCGGAGGCTGTCACCACTAGTGTGCACTTGCCGGAGGCTGTCACCACTAGTGTGCACTTGCCGGAGGCTGTCACCACTAGTGTGCACTTGCCGGAGGCTGTCACCACTAGTGTGCACTTGCCGGAGGCTGTCACCACTAGTGTGCACTTGCCGGAGGCTGTCACCACTAGTGTGCACTTGCCGGAGGCTGTCACCACTAGTGTGCACTTGCCGGAGGCTGTCACCACTAGTGTGCACTTGCCGGAGGCTGTCACCACTAGTGTGCACTTGCCGGAGGCTGTCACCACTAGTGTGCACTTGCCGGAGGCTGTCACCACTAGTGTGCACTTGCCGGAGGCTGTCACCACTAGTGTGCACTTGCCGGAGGCTGTCACCACTAGTGTGCACTTGCCGGAGGCTGTCACCACTAGTGTGCACTTGCCGGAGGCTGTCACCACTAGTGTGCACTTGCCGGAGGCTGTCACCACTAGTGTGCACTTGCCGGAGGCTGTCACCACTAGTGTGCACTTGCCGGAGGCTGTCACCACTAGTGTGCACTTGCCGGAGGCTGTCACCACTAGTGTGCACTTGCCGGAGGCTGTCACCACTAGTGTGCACTTGCCGGAGGCTGTCACCACTAGTGTGCACTTGCCGGAGGCTGTCACCACTAGTGTGCACTTGCCGGAGGCTGTCACCACTAGTGTGCACTTGCCGGAGGCTGTCACCACTAGTGTGCACTTGCCGGAGGCTGTCACCACTAGTGTGCACTTGCCGGAGGCTGTCACCACTAGTGTGCACTTGCCGGAGGCTGTCACCACTTCTTTGCATCTGCCGGAGGCTGTCACCACTAGTGTGCACTTGCCGGAGGCTGTCACCACTAGTGTGCACTTGCCGGAGGCTGTCACCACTAGTGTGCACTTGCCGGAGGCTGTCACCACTAGTGTGCACTTGCCGGAGGCTGTCACCACTTCTTTGCATCTGCCGGAGGCTGTCACAGCTACTTTCTACCTGCAGGAGGCGGTCACAGCTACTTTCTACCTGCAGGAGGCGGTCACAGCTACTTTCTACCTGCAGGAGGCGGTCACGACCACTGTGCACATGCCGGAGGCTGTCAAAACTACTGTGAACCTGCCGGTGGGTTGGTGATCTGTGCCTTTAAGATTTGTTCTCACCCCTTCCCAGTTACCTCCTACCGTCCTCCCCCTCCTACAGGATGTGGGGGTATATATGGCTGATGACCTCCCTCCCTATGTTATGGAGATTTTATGATGTTTTTGTAATGTCTTAACTTTGTATTTTTTAGTTAATTTCCAGTCCCAGCAGGTGGAATGGTGGGAGATGTGAGATGCTGGTTGCTCGGTTGGCCGACTTGCCAGATTAATATATATAAAAAAATGTAATCCTGGGTAGAGCCTCATGTCCTGTTTTTGTCGCATTGTCGTTCTCCACACTAGTTACCCCACCCAGGGCTTCTCCACCCTGTATAGTACTAGTTACCCCACCCAGGGCTTCTCCACCCTGTATAGTACTAGTTACCCCACCAGGGCTGCTCCCCCTGTATAGTACTAGTTACCCCACTTCTCCCTCTGTATAGTACTAGTTACCTCTCCCAGGACTTCTCCCTCTGTATAGTACTAGTTATCCCACCCAGGACTGCTCCCCCTGTATAGTACTAGTTACCCCACCCAGGGCTGCTCCCCTCTGTATAGTACTAGTTACCCCACCCAGGGCTTCTCCACCCTGTATAGTACTAGTTACCCCACCCAGGGCTTCTCCCCCCTGTATAGTACTAGTTACCCCACCCAGGGCTTCTCCACCCTGTATAGTACTAGTTACCCCACCCAGGGCTTCTCCACCCTGTATAGTACTAGTTACCCCACCAGGGCTGCTCCCCCTGTATAGTACTAGTTACCCCACTTCTCCCTCTGTATAGTACTAGTTACCTCTCCCAGGACTTCTCCCTCTGTATAGTACTAGTTACCCCACCCAGGACTGCTCCCCCCTGTATAGTACTAGTTACCCCACCCAGGGCTGCTCCCCCCTGTATAGTACTAGTTACCTCTCCCAGGGCTGCTCCCCCCTGTATAGTACTAGTTACCCCACCAGGGCTGCTCCCCCTGTATAGTACTAGTTACCCCACTTCTCCCTCTGTATAGTACTAGTTACCTCTCCCAGGGCTTCTCCACCCTGTATAGTAGTAGTTACCCCTCCCAGGGCTGCTCCCCCCTGTATAGTACTAGTTACCTCTCCCAGGGCTGCTCCCCCTGTATAGTACTAGTTACCCCACCAGGGCTGCTCCCCCTGTATAGTACTAGTTACCCCACTTCTCCCTCTGTATAGTACTAGTTACCTCTCCCAGGACTTCTCCACCCTGTATAGTAGTAGTTACCCCTCCCAGGGCTTCTCCCCCTGTATCCCCAGTACACATAGACCAGTTAATATTATGTCTTTATTGGTTACTATACAGGGCGTTATCTCGGGCACATGGCATGGCGTCCACCGTCTACGGGCATGGTGACCCCAGTGATGAACGATGCGGCATCTGAGGCCAGGAAGGCGATGGTCTGCGCCACTTCCTCCACCGTGCCGGGCCGCCCCAGGGCGTGGGTCTGCTGGCAACGCTGCAGAAACTACAGAAGGAGGACAATGATTAGAGAACAGGGAGGAGGAGGAAGAGGAGGAGGAGGAGGAAGAGGAGGAGGAAGAGACGGAGGAAGAGGAGGAGGAGGAGGAGGAAGAGGAGGAGGAAGAGGTGGAAGAGGAGGAAGGCGATGTACCTGGGAGTACTGCTCCTCGTCCAGGCCTGCGCGCCGCTGCAGCTCTGTGACAATGACCCCCGGACTGAGAGACAGAACAGGTGATCAGTGAGGAGAGCGAACAATAATGGATTATAATACAGGGCAGCTTGGGCTGTAGCACGGGGTCTAATACTTCTAGGGGGCCCATGGCCACCCACCAAATTCTATAATGGGAAGGACCTTCACCCATGAAATCCTCGTACATCTAGGATGCACTATACTATATACTACATGATGTAGCATCTGTATTATTACTGCAGCTCTGGATGTGAGTACTATATACTACATGATGTAACATCTGTATTATGGCTGTAGCTCTGGATGTGACTGGATTATACTACTTGATGTAACATCTGTATTATGACTGCAGCTCTGGATGTGACTACTATATACTACATGATGTAAAATCTGTATTATAACTGCAGCTCTGGATGTGACTAGTATATACTACATGATGTAACATCTGTATTATAACTGCAGCTCTTGATGTGACTACTATATACTACATGACAAGCTCACAGACACTCATACAACTAATAATCGAACAGAATACGCAACAACTTGACAAACTTGACAATGAAATCGGTGAGTTGGAAACACAGACCAAACAAATCTTAACCACGGTTGAATTGGCAACCTTTAATGAAGAAATGGATGAGTTATTTAAGACATGGGAGAAACAGATTAAGAACCAAAAAGTTAGGAAATTCCAACGTGATCTTCAGGATGTATCTCTTGGCAGAGTATATAAGTGGAAAAGCCCAAAATTGAACCCGGGAAACCGCAGCCCTTCGCTGTCCTCACTATCATCTCTTGGCGGTATGTCTCAGATTTCCTCGGAGGGGTCAGACGCTAGACCCAGGAGAGGTAACAAAAGGAGATTCGAACCCTATCAGAGGCAACAGCCCAAAAGATGGGCTCGTGGCGATTCAGACAAAGGCCCAAGAAAATCTGCATTAAAGGTAATCAATTTATCTGATATTGTATTGACTAAAGCCCAAGCTGAGGTTCTCAGTTTGGGCCTGACGTTCTCTCCAACTGACCATTTTGACTGTTTCACAGCAATAAAAGATCTGCATTTGTTTGCCCGTAAGTTGGCCTTTAAAAAGATCTTCCATGAAAAAGAAACATCAATGACACCTGAAGACCGTGAACACCTAGCTTTACAAGCATATGAGGACTTATTGGAGGAACAGGAGGCAACGGTCATCAAAGGTAGTATTCCTCCTTCTTTGCTACCCCGATCTAAAAACTTTCCTGTTCTCTCCAATTTTCCAACCATTGATCTATTTGTTAAATTGGTCTCTCATGAATTAAAACAAATATCGAGAGTCAACATGAACAGCAACTGTACTGCAGTACAACGCAAGGCAATTGCTGAATTGAGTAAATTAACCGAAGTGGTGATTAAACCATCTGATAAAGGTGGGAATGTTGTATTGTGGCCAACATCTGAATACGAGAAAGAAGCATTCTGTCAGTTGAAAGACACTACGTGCTATAAGCGCTTAACATTCTAAAGGATTTAACTGACATTCTAAAGGAAGCGGTAGACAATAACATTTTACCGGAGAAACATATTGACACACTTGTACCTAAATACCCTAAAGTGTCTTCCTTCTATTTGCTTCCGAAGGTACACAAGCGTTTGAACAACCCACCGGGACGCCCAATCGTGTCTGGAACGGATAGCCTATGTGAGCCAATATGTAAGTTGATAGACTACTACTTACGCCCATTAGTCGAGACACTGCCATCCTATCTTAAAGATACAACTGATGTCCTAAGAAAATTCGAGGATCTCCACCTGGATTCAGACATGTGTATTGTGACCTGCGATGTCGAGGCTCTTTACACCTCAATACGCCACACCGATGGTATCTCTGCGGTAAAATTCTTCTTAGATACATCTAACATCGATCGGAATTTTGCCACCTTACTTCTACAACTGCTAGAATTTGCTTTGGTACACAATTTCTTTCTATTCAGGGATTTACTCTACCTACAGCTCCAGGGAACGGCAATGGGGACGGCATGCGCCCCCTCATACGCCAATTTATTCCTGGGGCTGTGGGAGAGGGAAATCTTCATTACCAATCCCTGTAGATTTGTGGACAATGTGTACCTGTACGCGAGATACATAGATGATGTGATCATGGTGTGGCGTGGAACAGAAAATGAACTCAATGAGTTCATACAGGAGCTCAACAAAAACGATAAGAACATCAAATTAACATATAAAGCTGGAAGACATAATATTGAATTTTTGGACATTCTTTTTGATGTGGACGACTTGGGTAATGTCTCTTCTAATGTTTTTAGGAAAACAACATCCAGCAATACTCTGCTTCATGCAAACTCATCCCATCCCCATAAACTCATCGAGAGCATCCCAATTGGACAGTTTTTGAGGATCCGAAGACTCTGCTCCATTGATGAAGACTTTGAGACTCAATCAAAAGACCTAAGCCAAAGGTTTCGAGAACGTGGCTATTCCGATCGAGCCATTAAGAAGGGCTACATGCGAGCGAAACATACACCCCGCAAGGAACTCCTGGCACCCAAAACCCAAACCAGGGATAAAGACACTAAGGTGAGGTTCGTAACTACGTACAACTCACAGTGGGACATGATTAGAAAGACTCTATCGAAGTACTGGCAGATACTCAGAACCGACCAAGCATTACTACCGTATGTCCAGAACAGACCAGCAATTACCTACCGCCGGTCTAAGAATTTAAAGGACCACTTGGTTCGCAGTAACTATACGGGCCAGACACCACGCAATGTGTTTGGGTCACGGGGCCCAAGATGGGGATGTCGTCCGTGTGGGGGCTGTGTGGCATGTGCCAATGTCGAGACCACTACCTCTTTTTTCAATTCAAACAGGCAACGACAATACGAAATTACGCACTCTATCACCTGTACTACATCAAGTGTCATTTATTTTGCCACCTGCCCATGCGGTCTTATATATGTCGGCCTCACAACCCGAGAGCTTCGACGGAGAATCCGAGAGCATGTCTTGGGTATCATAGCAGCAAAAGCAGAACAGGATTTGAACAAACTAAAGACCATCCCCCGGCACTTCAAGGAACATCATGACTGCGAAGGTTCTTTGCTGAAGGTAAGGGGGATTGACAGGGTGCTCACGGACACAAGAGGAGGCAATTGGAGACGTGTATTAGCACAGAGGGAGACCAAGTGGATTTATCTACTAGATACAGTCACACCTAATGGTCTCAATGAAAATATCAGTTTTGCACCATTTCTGTAATTTATATTTCCTTGAGGTCTTCTTCCTTTTTGTTGTTTCCATAATAACTTTCTTCTGGGTCTTTTAATTTATTTTATTGATTTAGTTTTGTGTTTAGTTTTTGTTACATAGTTGGTTGTCAGTTTACTTTTGCTTATATGTTGTGTCTCTCACGATTTTCTTTATCTTCCAGATACCCCTGGAATCCATTAACTGCCTTATGATGCCTACAATCCTCTAAAAACCCATTTTCTAGCATTTGCCTCTGCCCCCAATATATTTCCATGCACACATTCCCATATTCACTTTTTCACGTGTGTTCACTGGGTTGCACTGTGCACTTCCTCACCTATTTGTGTTTTACCCCTTTTTTCCCACCACGTCATTTAGCCATCGTTATATATATATTGAGACACTGCTGGACCTGAACCCAGGTTCTTTCTTCCATCATCATCATTTTCATATATAAATTTTTTATGTGCGTTTTTCTGTAATTACATTTTATATGTATACATGCACTTTACACAGATCTTCATCTCTCATATTTTATGCTTTTATATGACTTCATTTATGTGTGCCTCTTTATGTGTAATTATATGAATATATTTTCTCTTAGTGTGGGCTTATGTGCAATAATATCTTTGTATATATTTTCAAGGGTCTATAGTAGATATTGTAGTTATTTACTTTTAACCATTATATTATTTCAATGCTATTGCGCGTGCGCGCCTTTTTCAGTGCTGGATCACCTCCTACGGTACTAGGTGCACATGCGCCACAATGTCCCCGGGTTTCTCCTCCCTTGTGTGAGGTCCCGCGCGACTTTGTTACTCCCGCTCCTGCGCAGTCCATCAGTACTGAGACACTTTTTTGGCGCACGCGCATTTTTAGGCGCAGCTGCGACACAACATATTATTATCGTGCCTCCCACTTCCACCAGGTGAGGCCGTCATTTGCAACTTCTCTATTGGCCAGCAGTGGCTTAAATAGCCGACGCCTTGGACACTAGACACTCCCCTTGATAAAGCGCGACAGCGAAACACGTGTCGGGGTCAGCTGCATGTGGTCCTCTCTGCATGGTATGGTTTTGTTTAGCCTAGTCTCACCATTTGTATGTTTACTAAGTGTCATTTATCATTCTATATCTCCCTATTCCATGGGTTAACATTATTGTGTAATGACTTTGCCTTGCCTACCTGTATGCCCTTGAAGGCGATCATTTCTGGACACATGCATTTTAATTTTACATTGGTATCTGTCCACTATTGCTTTTTTGACTACTGTTTTTTATGTCTTTAATAAAGTATACAATTTGTAATATACCCTGAGGGTGTTGCCTCCTTTTTGTTCCAAGTATTTGGTGATACTATATACTACATGATGTAACATCTGTATTATGACTGCAGCTCTGGATGTGACTACTATATACTACATGATGTAACATCTGTATTATAGCTGCAGCTCTGGATGTGACTACTATATACTACATGATGTAACATCTGTATTATAACTGCAGCTCTGGATGTGACTACTATAAACTACATGATGTAACATCTGTATTATGGCTGTAGCTCTGGATGTGACTAGTATATACTACATGGCAAAACATCTGTATTATGGCTGCAGCTCTGGATGTGACTGCAGTATACTACATGATGTAGCATTTGTATTATGGCTGCAGCTCTGGATGTGACTGGATTATACTACTTGATGTAACATCTGTATTATGACTGCAGCTCTGGACATGACTACTATATACTACATGATGTAAAATCTGTATTATGGCTGCAGCTCTGGATGTGAGTACTATATACTACATGATGTAAAATCTGTATTATGGCTGCAGCTCTGGATGTGACTACTATATACTACATGATGTAACATCTGTATTATGACTGCAGCTCTGGATGTGACTGGAGTATACATGATGTAACATCTGTATTATGACTGCAGCTCTGGATGTGACTACTATATACAACATGATGTAACATCTGTATTATGGCTGCAGCTCTGGATGTGACTGGATTATACTACTTGATGTAACATCTGTATTATGACTGCAGCTCTGGATGTGACTACTATATACAACATGATGTAACATCTGTATTATGGCTGCAGCTCTGGATGTGACTACTATATACAACATGATGTAACTCTTGGTCAGTATATTATATAGTGTTTCCACTCACCAGACGGCGTTCACTCGGACTTGTTTACTCGCCAGCTCTGATAGAAGAAAATTTTAGACAGTCATTGCAGTGACATGAGAGTCATCCGGTGAGAGGGGGAGGATGAGTGTGACAGCTACATCACAAGAAGAGGGTAAACCGCTGAATGACTGATGGCCAAGAGGGAAAGGAAGCCATGAAGATCCCTGATTACTGGTAACAGAGCTAGTACTCGCAGGTATCTTCCATAGTGGATGTGTCCAAGGCTGCAGATTACTCACCCAGCGCTGCACATCTGGTCAACTGATCAACCGCAGACTTGGACACACAATAGGCGAGGACCCCCGGAAACTGAAAGAGGAAGGTTATGAATAGTGACTGCGGTGAGGACCACACAGGAGAATGCGAAGGACCAGCACCACTCACCGATCTCTGTCCATTGACACTGGAGACATTCACTATGTTTCCTTTGGTCTTGATAAGATGCGGCACAGCCAGATGAGTGAGATGGAATAAGGACCTGAGGGGCAAAGGTGTCACATGACATGAGGGGCAAAGGTGTCACATGACCTGAGGGGCAAAGGTGTCACATGACCTGAGGTCCTACCCCCATACAATATACTATAGAGGTAGATTATGTCTCTTCTCACCGTACGTTCACGTTCATTACTCGGTCATAGTCCTCCAGGGTGGTGGTCTCTATACTCCCCATGGACAGTATCCCGCCATTGTTCACCAGCACGTCCAGCTGTCCATAGTGCGCCACCGTCTGCTCCACCATCCCCCGCACCCGCGCCTCATCAGTCAGGTCTCCGGGAACCAGCAGAGGCTGCAGACACAGAGGGGTTAAAGGGACACTCCAGTCACAGCAGTGAATGGAAAAACCTCTGGGAAAAGCTCAGACTCCTCAATATTGGAAATCCCTGTAATAGGGGTCACTATGGAGGCTGAAGACGTAACGTCACCTTCTCCTTACAGATCTCCTCGCAGCCCTGAGACGTCTCCTGTAACTTCTCCTCATTTCTTCCACTAAGGGCCAATCGGGCCCCAAGACGGGCAAAGAGCAGCGCGGTGCTGGCCCCGATCCCAGAGCTGGCGCCGGTCACCAGACAGACCTTACCCCGCAGAGAGATCATCTGCAGAAGATTAAGGGTAAGAAGAAGGTTGGGAGGACAACACAAGAAAAAGTCACCAAATACATCTCATGATACACCCCGGACATGTCCTGTATAATACTGCAGCCCCTCGTACACCCCGGACATGTCCTGTATAATACTGCAGCCCCTCGTACACCCCGGACATGTCCTGTATAATACTGCAGCCCCTCGTACACCCCGGACATGTCCTGTATAATACTGCAGCCCCTCGTACGCCCCGGACATGTCCTGTATAATACTGCAGCCCCTCGTACACCCCGGACATGTCCTGTATAACACTGCAGCCCCCCGTACACCCCGGACATGTCCTGTATAATACTGCAGCCCCTCGTACTCCCCGGACATGTCCTGTATAATACTGCAGCCCCTCGTACACCCCGGACATGTCCTGTATAATACAGCAGCCCCTCGTACTCCCCGGACATGTCCTGTATAATACTGCAGCCCCTCGTACACCCCAGACGTGTCCTGTATAATACTGCAGCCCCTCGTACACCCCGGACATGTCCTGTATAATACTGCAGCCCCTCGTACACCCCGGACATGTCCTGTATAATACTGCAGCCCCTCGTACACCCCGGACATGTCCTGTATAATACTGCAGCCCCTCGTACACCCCGGACATGTCCTGTATAATACTGCAGCCCCTCGTACGCCCCGGACATGTCCTGTATAATACAGCAGCCCCTCGTACTCCCCGGACATGTCCTGTATAATACTGCAGCCCCTCGTACACCCCGGACATGTCCTGTATAATACTGCAGCCCCTCGTACACCCCGGACATGTCCTGTATAATACAGCAGCCCCTCGTACTCCCCGGACATGTCCTGTATAATACAGCAGCCCCTCGTACGCCCCGGACATGTCCTGTATAATACAGCAGCCCCTTGTACACCCCGGACATGTCCTGTATAATACTGCAGCCCCTCGTACACCCCGGACATGTCCTGTATAATACTGAAGCCCCCCGTACACCCCGGACATGTCCTGTATAATACTGCAGCCCCTCGTACACCCCGGACATGTCCTGTATAATACTGCAGCCCCTCGTACACCGCGGACATGTCATGTATAATACTGCAGCCCCTCGTACACCGCGGACATGACCTGTATAATACTGCAGCCCCTCGTACGCCCCGGACATGTCCTGTATAATACTGCAGCCCCCCGTACACCCCGGACATGTCCTGTATAATACTGCAGCCCCTCGTACTCCCCGGACATGTCCTGTATAATACTGCAGCCCCTCGTACACCCCGGACATGTCCTGTATAATACTGCAGCCCCTCGTACACGCCGGACATGTCATGTATAATAATGCAGCCCCTCGTACACCCCAGACATGTCCTGTATAATACAGCAGCCCCTCGTACACCCCAGACGTGTCCTGTATAATACTGCAGCCCCTCGTACGCCCCAGACATGCCCTGTATAATACTGCAGCCCCTTGTACGCCCTGGACATGTCCTGTATAATACTGCAGCCCCTCGTACGCCCCGGACATGTCCTGTATAATACTGCAGCCCCTCATGCACCCCGGACATACAGGACATGTCCGTACGTGCCCTGTGCAGCCCCCATACACGTCCGGTGCAGCCCCCATATCCAGCCTGTGCGGCCCCCCATTCACGTCCTGTGCAGCCTCCCATATGTGTCCTGTGCAGCCCTCCATACATGCCCTGTGCAGCCCCCCAAACGTGCCCTGTGCAGCCCCCCATACGTGCCCTGTGCAGCCCTCCATACGTGCCCTGTGCAGCCCCCCATACGTGCCCTGTGCAGCCCCCCATACGTGCCCTGTGCAGCCCCCCATACGTGCCCTGTGCAGCAACCCATACGCGTCCTGTGCAGCCCCCCCCATACGCGTCCTGTGCAGCCCCCCATACACGTCCTGTGCAGCCCCCCATACACGTCCTGTGCAGCCCCCCATACATGTCCTGTGCAGCCCCCCATACGCGTCCTGTGCAGCCCCCCATACGCGTCCTGTGCAGCCCCCCATACGCGTCCTGTGCAGCGCCCCCATACACGTCCTGTGCAGCCCCCCCCATACACGTCCCGTGCAGCCCCCCATGAACGTCCCGTGCAGCCCCCCATACACGTCCTGTGCAGCCCCCAATACACGTCCTGCGCAGCACCCCCCCCCATACACGTCCTGTGCAGCCCCCCCATACACGTCCTGTGCATCCCCCAATACACGTCCTGTGCAGCCCCCCATATGTGTCCTGTGCAGCCCCCCATACACGTCCTGCGCAGCCCCCCCCCCATACACATCCGGTGCAGCCCCCCATACACGTCCTGTGCAGCCCCCCATACACGTCCCGTGCAGCCCCCCCATACACGTCCCGTGCAGCCCCCCATGAACGTCCCGTGCAGCCCCCCATACACGTCCCGTGCAGCCCCCAATACACGTCCTGTGCAGCACCCCCCCCCCCCATACACATCCGGTGCAGCCCCCCATACACGTCCTGTGCAGCCCCCCATACACGTCCTGTGCAGCCCCCCATACACGTCCCGTGCAGCCCCCCCTTACACGTCCCGTGCATCCCCCAATACGCGTCCCGTGCAGCCCCCCATACGCGTCCCGTGCAGCCCCCCCCATACACGTCCCGTGCAGCCCCCCCTTACACGTCCCGTGCATCCCCCAATACGCGTCCCGTGCAGCCCCCCATACGCGTCCCGTGCAGCCCCCCCCATACGCGTCCTGTGCAGCCCCCCCCATACGCGTCCTGTGCAGCCCCCCATATGCGTCCTGTGCAGCCCCTCCATACGCGTCCTGTGCAGCCCCTCCATACGCGTCCTGTGCAGCCCCCCCCATACGCGTCCTGTGCAGCCCCCCATACGCGTCCTGTGCAGCCCCTCCATACGCGTCCTGTGCAGCCCCTCCATACGCGTCCTGTGCAGCCCCCCCCATACGCGTCCTGTGCAGCCCCCCCCATACGCGTCCTGTGCAGCCCCCCCCATACGCGTCCTGTGCAGCCCCCCATACGCGTCCTGCGCAGCCCCCCCATTCACGTCCTGCGCAGCCCCCCATACGCGTCCTGCGCAGCCCCCCATACGCGTCCTGCGCAGCCCCCCATACGCGTCCTGCGCAGCCCCCCCATACACGTCCTGCGCAGCCCCCCCATACGCGTCCTGTGCAGCCCCCCCATACGCGTCCTGTGCAGCCCCCCATACGCGTCCAGTGCAGCCCCCCCATACACGTCCTGTGCAGCCCCCCCCCCATACGCGTCCTGTGCAGCAGCCCCCCATACACGTCCTGTCCAGCCCCCCATACACGTCCTGTGCAGCCCCCCATACACGTCCTGTGCAGCCCCCCATACACGTCCTGTGCAGCCCCCCATACACGTCCTGTGCAGCCCCCCCCATAGACGTCCTGTGCAGCCCCCCCATACACGTCCTGTGCAGCCCCCCCATACGCGTCCTGTGCAGCCCCCCATACGCGTCCAGTGCAGCCCCTCCATACGCGTCCTGTGCAGCCCCCCCCATACGCGTCCTGTGCAGCCCCCCCCATACGCGTCCTGTGCAGCCCCCCCCATACGCGTCCTGTGCAGCCCCCCATACGCGTCCTGTGCAGCCCCCCCATTCACGTCCTGCGCAGCCCCCCATATACGTCCTGCGCAGTCCCCCATACGCGTCCTGCGCAGCCCCCCATACGCGTCCTGCGCAGCCCCCCATACGCGTCCTGCGCAGCCCCCCCATACACGTCCTGCGCAGCCCCCCCATACACGTCCTGTGCAGCCCCCCATACACGTCCTGTGCAGCCCCCCATACACGTCCTGTGCAGCCCCCCCATACACGTCCAGTGCAGCCCCCCCATACACGTCCTGTGCAGCCCCCCCATACACGTCCTGTGCAGCCCCCCCATACGCGTCCTGTGCAGCCCCCCCCATACGCGTCCTGTGCAGCCCCCCCCATACGCGTCCTGTGCAGCCCCCCATACACGTCCTGTGCAGCCCCCCATACATGTCCTGTGCAGCCCCCCATACACGTCCTGTGCAGCCCCCCCCATACACATCCAGTGCAGCCCCCCATACACGTCCTGTGCAGCCCCCCATACGCGTCCTGTGCAGCCCCCCATACGCGTCCTGTGCAGCCCCCCCCATACACATCCAGTGCAGCCCCCCATACACGTCCTGTGCAGCCCCCCATACACGTCCCGTGCAGCCCCCCCATACACGTCCCGTGCAGCCCCCCCATACACGTCCTGTGCAGCCCCCCATACACGTCCTGTGCAGCCCCCCATACACGTCCTGTGCAGCCCCCCCATACACGTCCTGTGCAGCCCCCCATACACGTCCTGTGCAGCCCCCCATACACGTCCTGTGCAGCCCCCCATACACGTCCTGTGCAGCCCCCCCATACACGTCCTGTGCAGCCCCCCATACACGTCCTGTGCAGCCCCCCATGCACTCGTCTCCCTCACTTGCTCCCTGTCTCCTTCCGCTGCCATTCTGCTGCTGTCACACAAACCTTTGCTCTCCCAGATGGAGGTGTCGCCTGATCATGTGACCTCCCCTTTCTGATCATGTGACCTGCCTACACATTAACTCCTTTAGAACCAGAAAAATTTTGCTGTACACGTCAGAACATTTTCCACAGGCTGTAACTTTTCTCTAGTGTCTTCTATGGAGCCGCTGGAGGCCGTCCTATGTGCGATGGGCCTCATATAGTAAAGTGCAATAACACTGCTACAACATCTGCAAGTAGTCATCATCACACATCACCAATCACATGTCATCACATATGAGCACTGACCTGTGATCCCTGCAAGACCCCCGCTGACCTCTACCAGGGTGGTCACACCTTTACCATGGAGTCTCCAGACTGCCCCATGTGCTCAGTGTGAACCTACTCACCAATGATGGACCTGCCGCTTGTGGTCCTCTCTGTGCACAGCAGAACAGTCCGAGGCTGTGAAATCCTGGCCCTGGTACAGGAGGTCGGCCATCTTGTTACCCTGATGGGTTTTGACTGTTTGGTACAAGTCCCACATTACAGACGATCTTCTGCTGCTGGGGTGATGCCCATCTACGCCCCTGCCCAGTATCTGCTCCTCGCTTTTGGGATTATGTTAGGGACACATCAAACCTTTACGAATCTGCATCCTGGAGGAGCTGGAGAACGTGTGCACCTGGAGGGGCCGGGGGATGACTCTGCCTGACTATCCTCCAGGTGAGGCAATGAGCAGAGATTGGATCAGTCATATTGGGGGTCAATGTTGTTCTAGAACTCAATACAAATGGAAACTTCCATCCCTGGAATTACTCCTGTGACTCCGGATGTTACTACACTTCATGGATAAGTTTCTGAAAAGTCTCTAAGCTCCCATTTTGTTCAGGGTAAATTCAGACTGGAGGGCAGGAGGACACCTCATGTCACCACCTGTAAGGGAACTTTAATAAATTACCCGTAACACGAATATCAGTAAACTTATTGTAAACTAATAAGTAACTTACAAAATATGACAGATACTTATTGCTGGGTGGAAAATTAGGTCACAACTTACATATTTATTTTATATATTAACACGAAATATCCAAAATCAGGCACTTGGGATAGAATGACACATCTTTGAGCTCTGGAAGCTGAAGGTGTGAACTCCCAGCTGGCAAGTCGGCCAACCGAGCGACCACCATCTCACATCTCACACCATTCCGCCTGCTGCGACTGAAAATTAACAAAAAAAAAGGTAAAACATTACAAAATTACATAACATCTTAATACCATAGAGAGGGGGGAGGGGCAGCTGAGTGTAACATCGAGTCATCAGCCATATAAACCCCCATGTCCTGTAGGAGGGGAGGACGTCATGTGGTAACAGGGGAGGGGGGAGACACAGATCACCAGCCCTATTATAGTGCAATAGAACCCAAATGTTTCACCCTTTCACATTTTATAATGTCAGCCCCCAAGTCTAGGGGAACTTTCCTTAAGACAGGTGTACCCCACAAATAATTTTATTGTACTCACAAAACATCAATTGTAAGAAGACCCTGAGATATAAAATCGCACAGATCTGATGTCTTTCATGCTACCTGCCTCTCTTCTTGTGGGGCTTCGCTGCCCCCTTCTCGAATCCTCTTTGCTGCTATTCATACCATTCCCTCTAATCAAACACAGAAACAATAAAAACCTTTCAGGACAATAGAACAGGACACAACGTTACATAAATGTGTTATAGATTCATCACTATATACAGAATACAAATGTTGTTTCCTATAAAGGTTTCCCTGCTGGTTCACAGCACAAGGGACGTGGGTCACACGAGTACAATGGGGGGGGGGGGGGTCATCGATTTTATGTCCTTAGATGGAAGGAATAGATTTAAAATGAAAATTAAACTTGTGACTATTAGTGACAAACACAAGGGGGGGGGGGATTATATAAAACACCACAATAGGAATCCTAGGGGTTCTATAGAAAAGGTGAATATAAAGATTTCCTCGCAGATTCTGAAGGGTTTAGGAACATTTGATAACATTGTAAATATTATTTGTTAGTTTTATGTTATTATGTAACAATGTATCCTGTGTTACTGTCTGGGAAGGTTTTTATTGTTTTGATGTTTGATTTGATTATCAGAATAGGAGGATTGGAGAAGGGGGGGCTCATCCCCAGAAGAGCCCAGGGAATCGCGAGTCAGGGAACACGAAATCCATCAGATCCGTGTGACTTTATATGTCATCTCTTTTTTATATTGATGTATTACGAGTACAATAAAATCATTTGATTTCACCTTGAACCAAACGTTCCAGCTCCATTGTGAGCGCTCAGCCCATTGCAGATAAAAACTTTCCCGAGATGTTTCCGGGATCTTCAGCGTCGCAGGCGGCATCACAGCCGGAACAGAGGATTATCCCGCAGGGCGAATGGTGACCTTTACTTACCTCACAATGCTGTGACTTGTGTCTGCTTTGACCTTCATTGACTTGTGGACTATCCAAGCACAGAGGAACCAGAACCAGAATTATCCCTCTCGCTCCATCTCTGAGATTGAAGTGATGTCAAATAGATTGGAATTTCACCATTTCGGAGGATCAAAATATTTTTTGTTGGATTTATGGTTCCAAGAACTGAACAATCCCCAAAGAGTCAACAATTGACCTCGTTCTAGACCAGGTGATCACTGTTGTCATTGGATTGGCAGATTTTAGGTACCTCTAGAAGTTTCCATAATGGGTGATCTCCTTGACACAATGGGGAGGGGGGGGGGGGCATTTCCCAGGACCTGACCGGTTACATGCCACGTTCTCAGAGATTGGCTGTGACTGTGCGGGGAACGAGGCGCGGACAATCTCTTGTGCTGAGATGTTGTCTCATGGTCCAGCTTCTGTCCGATAGATGTTCAGTAGTATGAAGACATATAGGGGACGGCCATGGGCACGTACATCACCCATAGGGATAAAACGGTTTGTTGGTGGTTTCTGTTGATCCAGGGAATTATTCTGACGCCATGTTAGGGGTCGGGAAGGAATTGGCTTTGGGCCAAGAGGTATCAGCCTTGCAGGGTTTTTGCCTTCTTCTGGATCAATGTAATGTATCGGTTGGCCTTTTTCTAACCTTTTTTACTATGATACTACGACTTCAAGCACATCTACTATGAGTTTGACTGATAGTAGATCATTGTGTAGCACTTATGTCTCGCTGGGTTATGCAGGTCCTGGAAGAGGTCGTAGTAAGCACAGGAACTGCACCATTAACTTAAAAAGGAGTTTTAAAACATATGCAAATTAGCCTGAGGCGCCCAGGCTGACGTCACCTGAGAGCCTCTCGGCATGGTTATTGTATCGCCTGGTCCTGCTCAATGAGCTTGTAGAGAGATCACGACCCGCACTCGTTGTTTTTATTCAGCATTGACCTCTGAGTTCACAGCCGACCCTCCATGTCTTAATACTAAATTAAGAAACCCTAATACCATCGGATTGGCGCCTCCAGAGGGAACATTGTTTCTAAGACACCAAGCTTCTCCATATACAATAACCCCCAATCTGAGGCTCAGACACGGGAGTCCAGCAGAAGCATCACATTAAAGATGACCCCTCCCACCTTGTGCCACCTCTTTGCTCCTGTCCAATTCATGTGTAAGGAATGTAAGAAGTTAAATTATTAAGACCCAATGTGAAAGCCAAAGCCTTATCACCAGTCATCCATATTCAAAGAGATCACACACCTTTCCTTTTACTGTTTAATCCCATAATAAAGTTATATTAGTAAGGGGTAAATGTGGTCCCCATGGCGGTCCCTTTAAAAGGATGTTGTAAGCAGACAAAAATATAAAGAATATTGAGCATATTGGACCTTATTTTTGCTCCACTAAGACTGTACATGTCACCCAGGGCTGCTCCCCCCTGTATAGTACTAGTTACCCCTCCCAGGGAAGGTCCCCCCTGCATAATACTAGTTATCCCACCCAGGGCTGCTCCACCCTGTATAGTACTAGTTACCCCACCCAGGGCTGCTCGCCCTGTATAGTACTAGTTACCCCACCCAGGACTGCTTCCCCTGTATAGTACTAGTTACCCCACCCAGGGCTGCTCCCCCCTGTATAGTACTAGTTACCCCACCCAGGGCTGCTCCCCCTGTA
The DNA here is from genome assembly GCF_040894005.1 of Engystomops pustulosus. Taxonomy (NCBI): domain Eukaryota; kingdom Metazoa; phylum Chordata; class Amphibia; order Anura; family Leptodactylidae; genus Engystomops; species Engystomops pustulosus. The sequence goes on from NC_092418.1 coordinate 3,697,981, forward strand.
TAGTACTAGTTACCCCACCCAGGGCTGCTCCCCCTGCATAGTACTAGTTACCCCACCCAGGGCTTCTCCACCCTGAATAGTACTAGTTACCCCACCCAGGGCTGCTCCCCCTGTATAGTACTAGTTACCCCACCCAGGGCTTCTCCACCCTGTATAGTACTAGTTACCCCACCCAGGGCTGCTCCCCTCTGTATAGTACTAGTTACCCCACCCAGGGCTTCTCCCCCCTGTATAGTACTAGTTACCCCTCCCATGGCTTCTCCACCCTGTATAGTACTAGTTACCCCACCCAGGGCTGCTCCCCTCTGTATAGTACTAGTTACCCCACCCAGGGCTGCTCCTCTCTGTATAGTACTAGTTACCCCACCCAGGGCTGCTCCCCTCTGTATAGTACTAGTTACCCCACCCAGGGCTTCTCCACCCTGTATAGTACTAGTTACCCCACCCAGGGAAGGTCCCCCCTGTATAGTACTAGTTACCCCACCCAGGGCTTCTCCCCCCTGTATAGTACTAGTTACCCCACCCAGGGCTTCTCCACCTTGTATAGTACTAGTTACCCCACCCAGGGCTTCTCCCCCCTGTATAGTACTAGTTACCCCTCCCAGGGCTTCTACACCCTGTATAATATTAGTTACCCCACCCAGGGCTTCTCCACCCTGTATAGTACTAGTTACCCCACCCAGGGCTGCTCCTCCCTGTATAGTACTAGTTACCCCACCCAGGGCTGCTCGCCCTGTATAGTACTAGTTACCCCACCCAGGGCTGCTCCACTCTGTATAGTACTAGTTACCCCACCCAGGGCTTCTCCACCCTGTATAGTACTAGTTACCCCACCCAGGGCTTCTCCACCCTGTATAGTACTAGTTACCCCACCTAGGACTGCTCCCCCTGTATAGTACTAGTTACCCCACCCAGGGCTTCTCCACCCTGTATAGTACTAGTTACCCCTCCCAGGGCTTCTCCCCTCTGTATAGTACTAGTTACCCCACCCAGGACTGCTCCCCCTGTATAGTACTAGTTACCCCACCCAGGGCTGCTCCCCTCTGTATAGTACTAGTTACCCCACCCAGGGCTTCTCCACCCTGTATAGTACTAGTTACCCCACCTAGGACTGCTCCCCTCTGTATAGTACTAGTTACCCCACCCAGGGCTTCTCCACGCTGTATAGTACTAGTTACCCCAGCCAGGGCTGCCCCACCCTGTATAGTACTAGTTACCCCACCTAGGACTGCTCCCCTCTGTATAGTACTAGTTACCCCACCCAGGGCTGCCCCGCCCTGTATAGTACTAGTTACCCCACCCAGGGCTGCTCCCCTCTGTATAGTACTAGTTACCCCACCCAGGGCTTCTCCACCCTGTATAGTACTAGTTACCCCACCCAGGGCTTCTACACCCTGTATAATACTAGTTACCCCACCCAGGGCTGCTCCCCTCTGTATAGTACTAGTTACCCCACCCAGGGCTTCTCCACCCTGTATAGTACTAGTTACCCCACCCAGGGCTTCTCCACCTTGTATAGTACTAGTTACCCCACCCAGGGCTGCTCCCCTCTGTATAGTACTAGTTACCCCACCCAGGGCTTCTCCCCCCTGTATAGTACTAGTTACCCCACCCAGGGCTTCTCCACCTTGTATAGTACTAGTTACCCCACCCAGGGCTGCTCCCCCCTGTATAGTACTAGTTACCCCACCCAGGGCTTCTCCACCCTGTATAGTACTAGTTACCCCACCCAGGGCTGCTCCCTCTGTATAGTACTAGTTACCCCACCCAGGGCTGCTCCCCTCTGTATAGTACTAGTTACCCCACCCAGGGCTGCTCCTCCCTGTATAGTACTAGTTACCCCACCCAGGGCTGCTCGCCCTGTATAGTACTAGTTACCCCACCCAGGGCTGCTCCCCTCTGTATAGTACTAGTTACCCCACCCAGGGCTTCTCCACCCTGTATAGTACTAGTTACCCCACCTAGGACTGCTCCCCCTGTATAGTACTAGTTACCCCA